>NW_024104976.1:5962690-6619175 GCF_003945595.2 Pipra filicauda | reverse complement strand
GGTCCTGAGGCTGAGTGTCAGCAGGAGCTCAGCTGGATCTGGCAGCTCAGAACCCTTCTGCCTGCCCCAAAGGAACACTGGATGCCAGGCACACATCTGGAACAGTGAAATGCCACACCTGTGCCCCAGGAGAGGAGCACACCTACTGCCTGTGTCCTGGCCTTTGGATTTCAAGTGTCACATTGACAGGTCTTTGTCTAAGTGGGTATGATGCTTTTCAGTACTGGAAAAGTGACTGTAGTAAATGGTTTTTGAAGCAGATCAGTGTTGTGCGGAGAGCAGGTGCTTGGCCTGGAGCTGTTGCACTCTGCAGTGGTCACAAAGTGGGTGGTGTTCCTGATGATCCAGCAGTTTCCTGATGTACTGAGCTCTGTCATTCAGGTTTTGGTGCTGTACTTCTGTGATGGCCTCTGTTACTCTTGGAAGAGGGAGGTAGAGCAGCAAGATTGTTGCAGTGTCTCTTCCTTGGTTTCTGAATTAGCTGTTTACCAGCTGTTGAAGTGTTTGTGGTTATGGAATAAGGCAGACTCCTTTATCTGGCTGGGAAACAGGTCACAACAGCAAGTGACTCCACTTGAGGAAACCTTCAGATTAGAGGGGAGATGCTTAGTTGTGTTTCAGGAAAACCTCTTGTAACTTGTAGGTTTATGACTAACAAGTGCTTTTCTGATGATCTCCACTGTACTTTGGGAATACAAATCGCTGATCCTCTAAAAGCTTATACTTGATATTTGTTTTTCTTGTGTGCAAAATGCATTTGAGAGGCTTAGTTTTCAGGGGTGCAATTCTCAGCCTTTACAACTGGAGGTGTAAAGAGGTGTGAAAGGAAAAGCAGTCCTGCTGCTGCCAGCTGCCTTCCCATTTGTGATCCAAAGGCTGCAGAACTGCTCATCTTGCTTCATGCTTCTCTGGATTTGGTTTGGAAGTTGAGCCTTGGTCAGAGCTTTAGTCCACAAGGTAAGTCAGGTTTTGTCAGTGAACAGAGCTTACAGCTGAGCTGGGTTTATCATTCCCCTGCTTTCAACACTAGGGGGCCTTGTTCATGGAGGGACTTTCTCTGGATTCAGGCTCTGCTGGAAACCAGCCTGTGGGAGCAAAGGGAGAGCTCTTCCTGGCAGTGGAGGTGGTAGGAGTGGGATGTAGCTTGTTTGGTTCATGTTTGTTTTAACCATTCTGAGAAGGTCCAGAGGAATTAGGGAACAGCTTTTAAGATAAACTCCATTTGCTGGATCATTAGCTGGGTTTGTGTGAGTGGCCTGGGTTTGGAAGGCTCAGACATCTGAACATCTTTGTGCTTGGTTGAAGCATCACATTTCAAGTGTCTGATGGCACAGGGATGCTGCTGCTGTGGCATGAGGGCTGAATCATGCTGCTCTCTTAACATCTCTCCTGCTCTTCCTGCTCTCTTAACCCACCTGCCACAACCTGCCTGTGGATCCCAGCTCCTGCTGCCAGGCCCTGTGTCCTTCCCATGCAGGCTTAGGCTGTAATTTCCTAAGTACTTTCTTGTTTAAAATGCCTGGTTGGTGCAGCCATGCTGCATACCAGATCAGGAGAATGAGCCAGGCTTAAAACTAACTCCCTCTGGCTTGGTTTTAACCAGATGAGCTCCCCAGCCCAGCTTCCTGTGTGGAAACTCACTTGCCTAAAGTGGTGTGAGTGAGGAGGGTGAGCTGGGGTGGGGTCAGGTGCTGGGAGCTGTCCCTGCCTGCAGGTGAGAGCTGAGCTCTGGAGGTCCTCTCCTCTAAGAAGAAGCCTTTGGAATGTCTTAAATCCAGTGCTGACAGTCGAAGCCTGGAAAATGCAGCTTTCCATGGGGGTGGTGGTGTGGAAAGCTGTCCGGCCTGTGCTGCGGTGCGTCCTGGCTCCAGGAATCTCCCGGACAGGCAGCAGCACGTCATCCAGGAGAGCCACCTGCTCTGAGACCAGTGAGGGAGTGTTTCACTGAGGACTTTGATCTCATGATGCTGCTGAAATCAAACCGAACCGGCTTGGGAGGCGGCAGCTCAGTCTCTCCCAGACGCTCGGGCACGAGCCCAGGGCAGCACGGCTCCCTCTGCCAGGATGGTTGGCTTCCAGTGGCAACTCCAGGGAAAAATCCAGGTTGGAAAGACTTGTGCTGGTGGTTGGGCCTTGGAAAAATCCGCAGCGAAGCATTTGGGTTGGGCCGTGTCAGGTTGCAAAGTGAAGTTATTTAGTATTTGGTAGGTATTTAGCTATGAATAACTTGAGGTTATGACTCTTTAGACTGATTTTTTTTTTCTTTTTTTTTTTTAAGTTTAATTCTTCCTGCTCTCGTATGTGATTAGTTTTGTCTGCCTACGGCAGTTGATTACATTGTAACAAATTTCCAGACTCTAGCCTTTTAAAAAGAACTATTCCAAAAATCTGCTTAAATTCTCTTTTAAGTTGGTGTTTTTCCTGGATGATCTGTATCCATCTTTTAGCCTGGCTTGGGAGCATTAAAGGAGAAGCAGACTTGTGCTGGCTGTTTGCTTCCGGTGGGAAAAGGTCTAATTAAAAACTGCTGGTTATCTGAGTGAATTCTGCTCTGTGCCTGAGCAGCTAAAGCTGTAACTGGATTGCAGGGAGCTTGTCTTTATTGTAGGTTGAAGTCATCAGAGGGAATCATGGATCTTTTGAACTTGAATCTGATTTGATTTAATTAAACAAAACAGCTTATTTCCTGAAAAATGCAGATAGTGAGGGAGAATGTGGCTGGATGCTGTGGAGTGAGTGCTTCCTGTTGCTGATAAATTTGTTCTCTATTTTCCTTACTTCTTCAGTAGTCTGTTTCTTCCAAGCTGTTTGGGTTCAAGTTGTGTTGTCAGTCAGTGCTGTATCCATGCTTCCCGGAAGATGAAGCTTGGTGGGAATTAACCCCTTGAGTCTTAGTAAGATCCTGGTCCTTAAAGGGCTGGGAGTCTTCTGCTGCCAGGGATCTGGGCAAGAGCACAGCACTTGTGCATTTTCATAAACGCAAGGATGTTGCATATTCATATGGGCAAGTTGTGGTTGCTGTGGGAACTGAGTTGTCTGAGCACTGTGCCATGTCCTCTCCTCCCTACATCCAAAACAAGCAATCCAAAAGCTCCAGGAGGAACTGATGCGGTGAAATGCCCTGCTGGAGATGCAGCATGACGCTGCCGGAGTTAATAGTTGATGCTGTTACAGGTGCTTGGTAGCAATGTGACTGAATTGGCACTACAGCTTGTACTAGTACTACTAGGAGTAGGAAACACCCCGGTGGGTGCTATCCTGGTGGAGTGCTGTGGAGGAGGCTGCAGCTGGGAGGGAGGGGGAAGGTGGAATGCTGCCAGCAGGTATGGTTGTAGCTGCTCTGATCCTGCCTGTGGTGCCACAGCCTCCTCGCTGGGATCTGGGAATGCTGGCGCTCCCCAAATCACAGTGGGGTGAAGGTGGGTCCCACCTCTGGTGGCATCAGCGGCCTGTCACACGTAGGGTATCCAACCGCCACCGACCTGTGCCTGGGCTTTGCTCCTGGGTGTCTGAGTGGCACGGGATGTGGCTGTGGAAAAGGAGGCCAGGAATGCTGTCAGGCTGTCTGGGATGGCCGGGGCTGCACGTGAGGGATAACGTGACAGGCTGGAGCGACTGCAGCGCCCGCGGAAGAGCCGGGAGCGGGTGTGTGCGAGCGAGGTGTACATCTGATGGCACCGTGGGAGGCTGTGGGGGCAGGGGGAGGAGGAGGAGACAGCTGCTGCTGCTTCAAGCTGGCTTATAAATGCCCTCTGACTCAGATTTCGGGTAGCACAGCTGAGCATCTTGCGGTTTCATCAGCCCCCAGATCCCTGCGTTAAACTGGAATTCTCAGACTATGAACCTGCTGTGTTTCCTTAGGCTGTTGGCACGGGCTTAAACCGAGGCAAGAATCCGGCATCTCCAGTACCAGTAGGCTTGTGAACACCCTGCAAGGGAGGGGAGGGCTAGGAAGGGAGGACCAGGCGGGAGGAAGGTAAACAGGCCGTGAAGATTCCTGGTGTGAAATGGGTCCGGCTGGTCCTCTTCCTCCTGTACCAGCGGGATGTGCCCGCTGGGGCTGGACCTGAGATAATGGGCTGCTCTCTGGGTAGTGGGGGTTGAAGGTTATCCTTGTTACTCAGGGGTAAACAATGCCGAGTCAGTGAGGCACAGTGGCCAGGCTGAACCAAACAGATTATGCCAGCAGAATTGTGAAGCTTTGCATCGGATCTGAATCGGAGCCAGCAGCTGGAGGCTGGCCAGGACTAAAGTGTTTTTGGGTTTTGTGGGTGGAGGGAGGCGGGGAGAGGAGAGCTGGATAGCACTAAAACTAACTGTCTGCTCTGTCGCTGCTGCTGCTCTCATCGTTGCTGGGGGGATTGCTGCCTTGAGCCTGGTGTCTGCTGTGCTGGGCAGCCTTGCTTTGTGCTGCCCGCCTCCCCTGATTCACTGGAGCTGCTCCTCTCTCCTCCTGCTGCTGTCTTGTCTGTCGGGGGAAATCTTATCCTTTCTTCTTACCTTTATTTTGTAAGAGCTGATGCAGTTCTCTTGCATGGCTGAGTGACGTCACTGTCAGCACAGTAAGCATCAGCAGCCTGGTCACATGCTGACCCAGTCAGTAATGCAGACGGGATAGGAAGGTGGAGGGGCTGAGGGGGGTGGGGGGCTGGATTCTGGACATATGGTAGTCCTCCCTTTTGGGGTGCAACTGCTGGTTGCAGAAGCCGTGGCTTCAGAGCAGCACGAGACCTGGCTCGGGGCTTAACGCTTTGGAAAACTCCTTCTTTAAAAAGAAAAAAAAGCAGCCCTGAACTCTCAAGCTTCTGTTTGTTCTCCATCTGAGCAGACATCCAGGACTCTGAAGAAGCAGTGGCAAGCAGGATGCTTTTCCCCACGTCCACGCAAGAGTCTTCCCGTGGCCTCCCAGACACCAACGATCTGTGCCTTGGCCTGCAGTCCCTCAACCTGACAGGGTGGGACAGACCCTGGAGCACCCAGGACTCTGACGCTGCAGCACAAACCAGCACACAGTCCGGTGAGTCTGCTGACACACGCAGCAACAGTTGTTGGATTCTTTGTATGTTTTTGGCTGGTTTCAGGCTAATGTGGAGCGATGAGCTTGTGTAACAGGGCGCTGGTGGGGGCTCACGGGGGCTTCTCGACCCGTGGTGCTTGTGTAACGTGGCAGCTGAGGTGGGGAGGCTGTGGCTGCCTATGCCACAGCCCCCTCTGCTCTGCTGTCAGTTCACTGCAGACAAGAAGTGCCCGGGGTTGTTTTGCGCGGAGCTGTAATGCTGGTGGAGGAATAGCCTCGCTGGGAGGGGAGAAACCCTCTTGCTTCGTTTGGAGGGAGTGGGTGGGGGGTGTGGTGTCAGGAGGCTGAACGCTCCGGGTAGGAGTGAGGCTGAACTTCACTCCGGCAGCCCCAGGAAATCCCTGGTGGCAGGTAGCTCTGCAGGTGAGGGGATTGTGCTTGCAGAGGGACCCCCCTGCCTGACTGCAAAGGTCCTGGCAGCCCTGGCACTGCCCAGCTGCTGTGGGGTGTGGTACAGCCAGCACCCGACAACTTCAGCTGGCAGCTCGCTGGCTGGGTGGGAGACTTGGAGGGATCCTTCTCCACTCCCACGCTCAACTAGAAATAGCGGGCTGTGCCTGGCAGTGGGCTGCAGGAGATGCAGTGGAATGGCTCCTTGTTTTAACTCTTCTGGTCCAGCACAAACCTACGTGATGGGCAGGGTGTGGGCTGGCAGCCACGCGCTGCTGGCTGGTGTGCCCTTCCCCCTCAATCCTCTCCAGTCTGTTTTTGCAGCTGGCATTGGATGGGGGGTTCCTGGGGTGCTGGGTGCTTCCTTTGGAGCAATGTGGGGTTCAGTTAACTCTTCCAGAGGCACCAGCCTTCTCGGTTAAATCACAAGAAAAAGGGATGCTGAGTGCACAAACTTAGTGCATCCCTTTGGCCTGGTGTTGGAGCAGAGGTGTAGAGCAGGGAAGAATTCACTTCCTAGCCTTTGAGGGCTGTAAAATCCAGTTTCACAAACGGTAGTGTGTTCGTTCAAGTATCAGTCCGTGGAAAGATCTAGTGCTTTGGCAGAGTTTGTACAAGTTCAGCCTGGTTGCTACAGAAACTCATCCCTTTATAGCAGCACGCTGCTGCTTTGTTAAAAGGGGAGTGCATTGCTGCGCAGACTGGGGTGACACAGAGGCCCCAGGCATGGAGTTGGTGCTGACAGGAATAGAGAGAGCTTCTGAGGGGGCTGGGCAGTGGGATTTGCCCGTGTAGATGTTGGGAGGGGGGCAAGGGGGTGCTGTTGACCACCTCCATCCGGGGGATGCTGCCCTTAGGATAGGAGAAGCTTCTGGGACACAGCCCTAAATGTTGCTGCATGAGTTGTAAAACAGCAACTGAAAAAACCACACTAGTGGGGTAGCAGAGTTTGAACAGCTTGATCAGCACGGCACATCTAATTTGCACAAGTCTTGGTGTGTGGGGCCTGCCTGTGGGCCCTGGCACAGGCACTTGGGCTCTGCCTGCAGCCAGGCTGTTGTAGCTTTATTAAGCCTTGCTCTGCTCTAGTGAGCAGACCTCCACATGGTCCTGTGGGCTTCCCCTAATGAACCAGGGAATACCACACACTCCTGTCTGTCCTCCTTTCATTGCCAGCTTAAACCTTGAAGGAGAAGGGAGAAACAAGTCGTTAGTGTGCAGTGGGCTGGCCTTGTGCCTTAGAGCTGTGCTCTGAGCCCCTTCTGGCTGTTGGCAGCCAGTGGGGCCCTGCTGGTCTCTGTCTTTCAGGGTCTTTAATGGGTGAAGAGCACACTTAGAGCAGGTGACACCCCCCTGAGTGGCTCTGCTGCTGCTGAAGCCCCAGCCACGGGCTCAGTGCTGCGGAACGAGGCTGGCACGCGCAGTGGCGGCCACTTGGTGCGGATGTCCCAGCCCCACCTGCTCTGCTGTGCCATCTCCACTGCTCCCTTGGCCAGCTTCCTGCCAGGCAGCCTTGGCAGAGGCTCGGATGTCTCCGCAGTGCTCCGGCAGGCAGGTCAGCAGCGCTGGCATGAGCCTGGGGTGGGCTCTGTGCCTCGCAGGCTGGGCAGTGGGGCTGGCAGGGCCTGCTGGGGGGTTTCACTGCCAGGGGTGGAGGGGCTGCTGGTTTCAGGAGGGAGGTTCATTTGGAGATGATTTGAAGGTGCTCCAGTGACCTCCCTGCTCGCAGAGGGTGTATCTGGTGTCAGGTGCCCCCGCTGACTGCAGTGCATCGTGCTGGAGCTCCTGCTGCCGCAGAGGCCTGGGAAGAGCCATGGAAAGAACTGAGCTTCAGGCACAGCCCTGGGCTCTGAACTGCGCCCACTGCATGTTTGCAACAACCTGTGGTAACAGCTGCTGGAAGATGGCACCCAGTGCTGTCTGGAGAGGCCCGTTTCCTCACTCCTGGTATTCCCGTTGGCACATGAAGGGGGAATAGCTGGGATGTAAAACCTACCCAGCTGCAGCTGTGCTGCTTGCACAGAGGAGGCTCTGGCCTTCAGCAGCTCTGCAGAGGGTCTAGTTGCCCTATGGCTGGAGGTGTCATGGTTCAGAGACAGTGTTCTCCCTCTGTCCCACCTTCCCTTCCCAGCTGTGCAGCAGCTGGGCCAGGAATGCTGATAGTCTGGGCTGCTGTTACTCTCCTGCTCTGAAAGTGCTGGGGACGGTGTGTGCTGACTGGAGAGGTGAAAGGCTGGTCCCTGGGCACAGCTGTTGTAGCGCTTCAGCTGCGCACACCTCCCGTGTCTGCTGAGGCTCTGCCCTTTCTCATTCCTAAGGGCCATGGACTGGCAGTGGAGCTCCTTGGGAGGGGAGAGCTTATAGTTCAGGAGCATCTTTTGAAAGACTGTGAAACATTCTGGGTGGTAGAGGAGTGTTCTGTGTCTGAAAGCTGTGTGGATCTGAGGAGCTGGCAGATGCCGGTGCTTCCAGGTGGCCTTTCCATGCTATGACGGGAAGAGGGAGGATGTGGTGAGGATGCTGCTATGTCTAAGTGCTGCTGAGGCCTGGAAGGCCACAGCTGGCCTTGTCCCCCAAGGCCCGGAGTCTCCATCAGGGTGTCCTGTGAGCAGGTGAGGCTGCAGCAGAGCTGGCCTTTGTCTGGGGACAGGGAGGGCTGGCGCTGCCAAGCAGAGCTGTTGTGCCGCTGGCACCCAAGCGTTTGGAAGGTTCCAGCAGTGACTCAGCTGTGCAGACCCACAGGGAGGTGGCTGGAAGGGTGGAAATGCAAAAAAAAAAAAGCTAACAATCAGGCTATAAATATTGCTGATGTGGTCCCCTGCAGTGCTGTGCTTGAGTACTGATGAGCTGGGACCTCCTCTCCTCTCCCTGCCAGTGCAGAGCTTCCTCAGCCTGGGAAGGACCTTTGGCTGCAAACCCATCTGGTGTCACCTTGTGCTCCTAGGGCGGTGTCACCACACAGCTTGGTGCAGTGGGATCAGGTGCCTGCTGATCCAGAGGCTGGAGAGCAGCGGGGATGGTTTGTATGCCCCAATCCTGCCTACGTACCCTATTCCCAAAGGGCTGCTGAGCTCCTTGCACCCCAACAGGGTTATTTGTGAATTTTCTTGCTGCACCTGGTGCTGTAAGACACTGAGGACATGTGCTGAGCCCTGGGGAGTGTGCCAGAGGCAATGCCAGTCCCTGGTGTCTGGAGAGAGGCTCTCTGGAGGCAGTGGCTGCTGCAGGCTCGAGCTGCCGGCAGTTATTGGCTGTAGGATTGAACTGCTGTCTCATAGCAGGCAAAGCATCTCAAACCCTCTGCTGCCACTAGATCTGTCAGGCTGGAAATACTTCAACAAGTCCCAGAAACCTGCTCTGTGGCCTGGGGAGGGACTTCTGCAGGAAACTGGCCTTGAACACTTCCAATCCCGCCATTCCTGGCTGTATTTCTTGAGGCAGTGTTTCCTTATCTTTAAAGTAGCCTCACAGTAGGCAGGCACGTGTGTTAAGATCTCGGAGTTAGTTCATTGCTCTGCAAAAGCAGGGAGGGAGATTAAGAGGCAGTGAGGTGGGACTGCCCTTGATGGTATCCTTTACCTTCACTGCCCTGTTCCTCAAGTGGCACAAGGAAATGGGGTCTCGATCCAGTTTTTGCCTGGAGAACAGCAGTGCACAGCAGATCCCTGTGCAGATTTTGGGTCTCCCTGGCTGGTTTTCAGCTGCTTGGTCTGGCTGGTCTGTCCTGCCCTACATTGGGAGCTGTCCCTATGTGGGACAGCAGATTTGCCTACTGGGAAATCATCCTAAAACCAGTCTCTTTAAGTTTGCAATGCTAACCTGCAAGGGTGTTTTCAGCAGGATCAAATCTTCCGGAGAGGATGTCTGTCTCTCTAGGTGAAGTCAGCAGGTGAGCTCTTTTGATGGTGTCTGATGGAGCACCTTGCTGTATCTACCTCTCTGCTTGTTGTATGCCCCTTAAGCTGCTGGTGCAGCTACAGATCTGAGCTTTTCCTTGGGTCTGCTCTTGAGACTGCAGCTCCAGCCTCATCTGTGCCCTCTGCGGGGTGGCTGCTGCTGTCTCATTCTCCAGCCTGCAAGGTTGCAGCTCCAGTCACTCTGCTGAGGAAATTGCCTTTGGTAAGGAAATGCTGCTGAATCTTCCCAGCCCTTGGTTCTCCTGCTTCCCAGAGCACAGCAACTAATTTTTTTGCAATAAGCTTGCTTATCTGTAGTTGCTTAAAATCTGCTAGGCTGGAGCTGCTGTCTGTTGTGTGTCACCTGGCAGATAGCGGAGGCCTCTGAGCATGGATCACTCTGAAGTCTTCAAGGCAAAACCCACCTCTGAAGGATGAAAGAAAAGACCTGTTGCACAGGCAGAATGGTTGTTGTCATGGACTCCTGCTTTCTTCTTGAGAACAGCAGGAGGTATTCATAAGCTGCTTCTTCAGGTTGGGCTGATTCCAGAGTGTCCTCAAATGCTGCGTGTGGTGGCAGGTACCTGAACCCACCCAGGTGAGCGTTGCTGCTCAGCCTGGGGGGGGCTGTTCATAAACACACTGTGGCAGTTGCTGGCCTTCCTCAGACTGCTGGTTTGAGTGCTTGGATGCAGAGCTTGGGGCAGGCAGAGGATTTGGATGAGGGAATTCCCCAGTTCTCCCTCTGTTTAACTTGCTGCTAGACTAACCCTGCTCTATAGAGCTCTCCCTTGTGCATGTCCAAGTCTCTCCCTGCTGGTTTTCCTTCTGTCTTTTGGACATGTGGCTTCAGAAGACCTAGTTGTATCCTCAGCTCCTGCATATTCCTGCTTGGCTGTGTAAAAAAATCCCTCTCCTTGTGCTAGAGGAATGTTTCAGAGGCTCATCCTGATGGGAGAACTCAGCATTTGGATAACACTAGGTTGGCACTAGAGTATCCAAGGATGGTTTTTCCTGCTCTCTAGTGAAAGGGGAGCTTTGGGTGCAGGGAGCAAGCACTTCATCTGAGTAAGACACACTCAGATCGAAGCCCAAGTCTGCTTAGAAAATGCAGTGAAAGGTTCTTTCACACTACTGATGGTGTGGCTGCTGGGGCAAGGAGACAAGGCCACCTCTTGCTGACCTCAAACCTGTCTGGTTCAGGTAAACAGGTATCCAGAGTTTTGGTGGTGGTCCTGAATTCCATATTCTAGACGCCCGTTGCTGCCTTGAAAGGAAGACAGGCTTTCCCAGCAGCCCGGTGATGTTCAGGGAATAGTAGTGGAAGCACAAACGTGGTGGTGCCTCCTGTGTGGAGTTTACGGGTGATAATGGCATAGGGGAACAAAGCTGGGGGCTGCCTTGACTCTCCTGTGGTCTACTGCTTCGTGCTTGTACTCCAGGAGTCCCTGAAAGCTTGTCCTGTGCCATCCTGGCTCTTGTTGGGCTTTTCTGAGGCTGCACTTGGTGTGGGTGCTTAATGGGCACTTGTTCCTTGAGTGTTTCCATAAGGGCTGCTCATGGTCCGTGGGCTGATTCCTTAGTGGCCGTGCTGAGGAGTGGGAAGCAGGGAAGCACTTAATAGCTGCACACTGCTCATGTGGCAGCAGTATTTGATCCTTAACAGAATAAAATATGTATCAAATAAGTAAAAGAAGTATCAAACTTGAGCTTGCAATTGGTTTCTAATGGCAGTTGCTCTTAATCCACCTCTTAAAGCTTCCAGTTGAGCAGCTTCTCCTAAAACAGATTTATTTTTATCTGCGCTGATGCTGTAAAACAGAAGATGCAAATAGAGGAGTAAGTGGAACAGGAACCCAACCAGCATCTCTGCTTGTATCCATCCAGAACTGAAGGGCAGTTCCAGTCCTGTGCTGGAGGCGGCTTGGGGGAGCAGGGGGGCACCACCCCAAACTGTCCTCTTGGCTTCTCAGGGAGGGGTGTTTGATTGTGGCCTCTGGAGCAGCCAAGTGTGCAGTGTGTCCAGTGGTGGTCTGGAGGACATTTCTCTTGGCTCACTCTGGAATTGAGCCTTAACAGGTGTGTTCCCTTCTGAGGAGAGGATTGAAGCTGCTGTTTGGTGGCTCTGAACTGCACCAGGCTACTGGTAACTTAGTCTTTTTGTGACTGATATTGGAGGTAGCAGCACAGTGGTTTATTGCGTGCAAGCTCTGGCCTTGGGGGTAAGATTCATCCCCAGAATTGTCCCAGTCAGATGAGAAATGGGGTGGATGAGTTTTCCTCCAGCCCTTGTACTGCTACATGTCTAAGCAGTGGATGGGATGGTTCCTTGCTGGACAGAGCCGACCTGAAAGGCTGTCTGCTGCAGCTCCATTGGTGGGAACATGGAAGCTCTCTAGAAGAGGGCCTGGATGTGTTTTTGGTTCAGTACCTTCACAGCAAACTCCACAGTGTGTGCTGGCCTGAGTGCTTCCACGTGGAGCTGGGATGGGGAACAGCTTTGGGAGCTGCTCTCCCAGTGTGCTGGGGCTGCCTGTAGCAGAAGGTAAGAGTGATGCCTGCTCTTCCTCTTCCCCAGCTCCTGCTGCCTTAGGCCTGAGTTTGTCCCTGGGTGCAGTGATACCCAGGTGTGGCATTGCAGGGTGACCTGTCACTGGGGTGTCACCAGGGCCGGGCCAGCAGAGAGCGTTGGGCCTGTTTGTACAGGTGAAATCCCTCCTGCCGACTTTTTATGCAGTGACAGCATGTGGAACTGCTGTAAGAGGGCTCTTAGTCCTCTGCAGTGCTCTTGGCAGGCTGGCTTTTCTTTAGGGTAACTCAGGTTAGAAGGGACCTCTTGAGGTTATCCAGCCCAACTTCCTGCTCAGGGTAGGAAATCTGCTGAAGGGTGGCAGAAATAGCAGTGGGCCAAGGGGGCTGTAGAAGCTAATTCCTGGGGTGCCACAGTGTTCCCAGCACAACACCCATTAAATGGGCATCTCCACTGGGTTGGCTCTGAAACAATCCACTTCCAGACGGTGCTGTGGTCCTCGAGCTGTCACTGCACAGTCCCTTCCCACTGCTGTTGTAGGACTGAACACATGGGATGTGGCCTGGGGCACTGAGCAGGGCATCTCCAGCCAGGGCTGCACCCTGGAAACACATCTCCTTGTGCCTGGTCCCTTAGGCACTGGCAAAACAGCTGAATCACAGGTGCTGTCTGTGCTGCCGCCAGCGCAGAGGCTGCTCCTGGGCACGGCAGCTGCTGCCACCCCTTCGGGAGGGATGCGGTGAAATGCCCAGCTCCTTGTCTCTCTGTCTGGTTTTCTCCCCAGGAGTGCAGAGGGAAGGTGAAGCAAACCCCCAAAGCTGTGATTCTGAGGCGTGCAGACCTGTGGAAGATAACTGGGAACCCGCAGTCATCACTGGTGGGGCTGCAAGTGCCAGTCTGACAGTGGCTTTGTGCCAACTGAAGGCCTTAGTGAAGCTCATGTGCCATTTCTCAAATAAGATTGCATTTGAGACTAAAACCTGTCCTTCTTCCAGTTCTTCCTTCGCTACTGCCTTGTCCAGAGGGGTAGGGCCAACAGCTTGCTCCCCTCAACCCCCTCCAGAGAACCCCCCTTCTAAAGGGGCTATCCTGGACTCACCACCCCCAGACTGATGCAGCTGAGAGTGAGGATGAGTCACTCTTGTTAGCACAGGTAACACACAGCAGAGTTTGCACCCTGGATGTTGCTGCAGATAATTGAGAGGAGTTTGGTACTTAAATATAGAAGTGTTTGTTCTTGAGACTTGCAAAGCTGAAGCTTGTTGTGCAGAATTTGACCTGAATATGTTGGCTTTTAAATCTCTCTGGGACTGATAAATGTTAAAGTCTGCTGTATTTCAGTGTTCTGATCTTTTTAAAACAGTCGTGGTTGTGGCAGCCTGCTTAGTGAATGCACCTGGACATTTCTAATTCTGAAGCTCATTTTAGCTGTCTTTTCTTATTTATATATTTACCTTGGGCGTCTGTTCTCCCTTCCTAGAAACACACAGGAGTGAATTCCCTGCCTCAGTGAGCCTTGTTGTCAGCCAGGCCCTGCTCTTGGTGCTGGTGGAGGACCTGTGCTCCCTGGTGTTAATGCAATAAGCTTCTCTCTCTTCCTAGTTCTGCTGCTGTTTCCATTTTTCAGGGCAAGTGACTTACCATCTTGGTGACAGAACCAAGAATAGACCTCAGGTGTCCTGACTCTAATTCTGTGGTTCAGCTGTGGGATCATGCTGCCTTTTTTATTCCCCTGCCCCCTTCTTACCAAGCCAGAAATAGCTGCCTGAATATCCTCAGTTCTTCTTCGCCCCAAATGAAGAATCTGTGAGGGCAGAGGTTCCTCTTTTGTAGTTCAGAAACAAAAGGGAGGCTGTGCTGTAGTTCTTATTTAGATGGTGGTTGCTGCTGGTTTGATCACTTCTGCAGTTTTGGGAGCTGCTTTTCTGGTAGTGAGCTGGTAGTTGGTTTGAGATGATTGAGACTTCTGTGGTGATACAGCCCAGAGAGGACTGTGTGCCTTGGACTTGGGTTGGCTCCTCTTACGACAGCAGTGACTGCTTTTTTCAATGGATAATGGGAACAAAATCAAATTGTGAGGATTTAAGCTGGGCAGGACCTCTGGAGGTATCCAGTGTGCTGCTCAGGTGAGCTCCAAGGGCCAAGGACAGAGTTCCCCTCCACCACTGGCCTTGTCCTGTGGCTGTTCCACTTAAGAGGAAGAAATTCTTGTGCCACTGCTCTTGCTGCAGCTTCTTCAGTTTCTTTGTGCCCCTGTAAGAGTTTGGTGGTCTGTAAATGGAAGGGGGAATCCAGTGTCTGCCTTCCCTGTGCCAGGCAAAGCCCATTCCTGTGCTGTGTGGTGCAGCCCCGCAGCTGGCTGTGGCTCAGTCGGTGGCCCTGTGGCCCCAGGTGTGCTGGCTCCTCACAGGCAGCTCCAGGTCCCACGGCTGCAGGTGAGAAGTGCTAAAACTTTGCTTAGGATTAGGCTGGAGTATTGATCACCCCTTCCCTGCCTGTAGCTTTGAGCTGCTGACAGAGGGGGAGATCTCACCCTGGCAGCTTGTCTGGCTGTGTCACTGCCTGACTTAGAGATGTAACTGGAGCTGTAGGAGGAGGTTGAGGTGCCCATTTGCCTTTCAGACATGCAAATGTTTCTCTTGCCATGGAGTTGCTCAGTGTCTGTAGGAGGTGCTGCTTTTTGGCTGACTAAAACATTCAGCTGCTCCCACCCCACCGGGACAGAGCTTGACTGGGTGGTAAAAACTGCAGACGAGCTGTTTTTTTGGAATTGCAGCAGGCTATTGTTTAGGACATCAGCTTTTTTTTTTTTTTTCCTTTACAAGCTTATTTGATGCATGACAAAAGAAACTGCACTGTGTTCAGTCTCCAGGCCCTTGGTCATGCTGCTTCCCTGCCCTGTTGCACTGCCCCAAAGTGTACGTGGCTCTGCAGCCTCTGGGCCTCAGGTGTCACCTGGTCAGAGCAGCAGTGTGGTGGCACTGAAATCTGGCTCTTCTGCCTTAGTTCTCTTGGTAAGAGCTTTCCTGTTATTTCTCCAAGAGCATCCAAGCAGAAGGGTGGATTTCCAGCCTTAGTAGTTGGTGGATGCAGGGGAAGTCTTAAGTTTACCATCCTTTCTGTGCTGAGTAGTCTCTCCCAGCAGATAAACTTCTGGAATCTCCTCTCTGGAGGTTGCAGTGTGGCTCTGTCTAACCTTGCTGGGGGTGCCAGCCAGCGGAAGTGACCCTCTGAAGGCCTTGGCATCATGGACCTGCTCAGACAAGTCCTGAACTCTTATAAATAGGCTTTTTCCAGCCCTGCGGTGAGCTTTGAGAGGCTGTAACATGACTTCAGAGCACGACTTCAAAGAGTACATGTGTGTGTATGCTCCCCTCACACTCGGGGCCGTGCCAAGCGTGGCACGGAACCGCCTGCGCTCGGAGCCTGCAGGTGCCAGACGGTGCTGGCAGCATAAGAACTGGGGCCTGGCACCCTGCTCCTGCAACAGGATTGCTGTTTCCAGCCAGGGGGGAGCTCCCACTGATGTTCTGAGTGTGGGGAGTGAACTTGAACAGAAGGAACCTGGACAGCTGTCAGGTGAGGGGGATTTTTGCTCCGGGAAAGATGCAGTTGCTACATAATTTGACTAAAACCGAACAGCGTCGGCACTGATCTCCCGTTGGCTTGTTCTGCTGGGTGGTCTCCCCAGAGCCAAGCGGAAGCACTTGTTGAGAGGTCAGTGTGGTGGTGGTGGCAGAGCTTCTGGTCAGCTCTGATTGTCAGCAGTAACTTCAGTGGATGCTCCGTGTGGTGCTTAGTGCCATGGGCTAATTGACAAGAAGAGCTGTGTGCTCCAGGGTCCTGGGCATGTGCTGGGAGTCTTAACTGGCAGGAGGAAAAGTAAAAGCTGTTCTGAAGCTGTTTGGTTTGGGCATTGGGCATCTTGCTGTTTTTTAGGCCACCTTTCCCAAGGTGTGCTGTGAACTGCAGCTTGTGCTGATGGAGTGATCTGCTTGAGACTGGGTAAATTCATAGTTCAGTGGTTGGTAACTGGACTTAAAGGATAATTTGGGGTCTGTGGGTAGAGTTGGCCTCAAGAGTTAAAACCAGTGCCCTGTGAAACCACTACTGTGGGCTCAGGGTAGCTGCTTATTTCTGTGAAGTGTCTTGTTTGGGTGTGATGGCTCCAAGAGGCTTGTGTTCCCCTCAGTATCTTTTGGAGCCCTGACATGATGCAGGAATTAAGGTGCATTGCAACAGCATTGGTCTGACAGCATTTACTGGGAAAAGCTCAGCTAAGGAGGATGAATGGTTTTTAAAATGCTCCTTCTCCAGTGAGAGCCCTACATGCCCATGACCTGGCAGTGCCACGTGGGTGTCAAGGCTGTTCCACAGAACTCTTAAACCTGCCAGTGCTGGGCTTACACGCTCTGAGATGGAGCAGAGCGTGCTGGCTTAAGATCAGTTGTTAAAGCTGCAGCAGTGAGTCAAAAGTCAGCACCGAGTTTCTACTAAAAGCTCCTTTCCTGCTGTCCCCTGCAGAGGAGCGTTGGCATGTGCCTCCCTTGCAGAGCTGAGTGGAGGCAGGAAAAGTTCCAGAAGCTCTCCCCACGTGGCTGCTGTGCGAACTGTGTTGACCCTTTGGTTAAAATTTCCCCTCTAGATGTGAAAAATACTTAGTTCTTTGCACTCACTTTTTTTTTTCTTAGTCTGTTTCCCTGACATTTGCTGTTTCACTTTGGGACTTGCAAGGATGTTCTTGACACCAGGAATTGTTGATGCATCCTGCCATGCGCGTTGGGAATGATTATTCCCTTCCATGAGCTGTGAGAACTGTGACCACAAGGACTTTTGAGGGCTTTTAGATGGCCAACCTGTGTTGGGCTCTTGTGCCCTATCTGCAAGAAGGGGTTGGGTGGGTTAGAGTAGGGAGTTAGAGCAAGATTCCATCAGGATGGGGGTGAGGAATAAAATCTGGTGTTTTATGCTGGTGTTTCCTAGGCCACCTAACAGGCTGGATTCAGGGCACTAAGCAAGCGTAAAGGAGGAAATGCTGAGCATGGCTCATGGCTTTTCCTCCCAATGTCCCTGTGAGAGGCCGTGGGTACCAGCTGAAGCTGAGTCAGGCCCACTGGGGTGATGTGGGGTCTCCCACGAGCTCAGTGTATCCTGCAGAGCGTGTAACCAAGTGCTGCCTGTGCAGAGCTGTCAAAGCTGCTGGAGTGGATGGAATCCATCTGCATTAACAGCAGAATGTCAGCACTTCCAGGACATGAGGTTAGGAGTGGGGCAGTTGGAGCCAGCAGGATTTTGCCTGGTGGTTAATGTCCAGACAGTGGATCCCTTTAAAGGCCAGTAATCCTGCTACTCCAGTGTGCTCATACTGGCCTTACTGGTTTTGTAGCTGTGGTGAGAGCTGAGCATTCCTGGGAGAAATGTATAAGTGGTGGCAGGGATAAGGGTGAATAAATGGGGCAGAGCAGCTGGACCCTGTATGCCTTTGGGAGCTCCTGATGAGCTCCCAAACCCTTGCTAGTGCATCCTGAATGGAGTTGTGGTCCCTCATCTCCGGTAACCAGGAGATGAGGTGCAGGACAGCATTGCCTGTAGCATTCTGCCTGGTACTTGCTGCTCCAGGTCTCTGGAATGCTGTGCAGCCAGAGTCAGCACAGGGCTGCTCCCTGCCTGGCGTTCCAAACCCACTGTCCTCGCTGGCTGGGGAGGAGGAGGGCGTCAGTGCGGGAGCGTTTGGGCCATGGGATCAGCTGCTTTGCTTTGCCTCTTGTGCTGTTTAGTGACTAATCAGATTTTGGAGCCTGTCGGACACATTCAGCTGTCTCCCTGGAACAATACGCCGGCTGTATTTTTAAACATGTCACGTGGCTTCAGAGAAGTCGGTGGAGCAGTGCAGTGTGCCTTGCCTGGGCTGGGAGATGCTCTGCCCTGCTCTGAGCCCTGACTAGGAGGGAGCAGCGTCCTCCCTGGCTCCAGCTGCCTTCGTTCCCTCGCCTCCTGGGGCTCTGCCCAGGTAAGGACTGCTGGGCCAGCTGGGATTTCCCGTGGCTGCGGGGCTGGGTGTGAGCGCAGGTGCTGCTGTTGGGGAGAGCCAAGGGCAGGACGTGCCTTTCCAGGTGTGGTCAGAGGTGAGTGCATAGTCCTGTACTGTAGCCAAAATAGGGGAAACTTGCAGGGATAAGGCTCTGCAAATGTGGGAAAATGCTGTGACTGTCACTCAGGGCTCAGCTGGGTTAAGGGAGATGCTTCAAGTAAAGGACCTACCCATACCTGTCTGGGATCTCTGTTGGTGTTGTGAGATTTCTCCCTAAGTATGAGGCTGGAGATGCCAGTTCTACAGCAGGTGTGCCTCTGGATAATGCGGCTTGGGACAGGTACATCCCAGCATCTCGCCTCGGGCACCTCGGCAGGTTTCTCTGGTGCTGACACTGCCTTGTCCTAGTGTCTGACCATAGTGTACTCGAAGCGTGATGGCATTTTTACTTCCCTGGACTGGGAGGTGTTTTGGATTATTAATCCTCATCTGCACAGGAGCTGCTGAAAATCAGGATTAAAACCCTGTGGTCCAGCTGGCTGAGATCAGATGGGGCTGGAGGAGCTCAAGTGGATCCCAAACTTGCTTTGCTGAAAACTGAAAGCTTCAGGACAAACTGCCTTGTTTTTCGAGCTCTGAATAATTGAAACCATTTCTGAACACTTTGCTCTTTCCATTGGGTTTGGGGACACATTCAACTTGCTGAGACTTGCTCCTTTTGAATAGAGCTGACTGGTGTTGTGCCCCTGTGGGATCCTGCGTGGCTGAGCCTGCCCTGTGCTCTCTCTCCTCCTGGGTGGCAGCTGCCTGGACATCACTGACCAGGACATGACTTTGACCCCTCGGTGGTCTGGTGCTCTGCCTGGGGGACAGCTCCATTTGCAGAGAGGAATTTGCCTGGATTCTGCTCAGTGGGAGACACACCTGCTGTGTGAGGGAAGCAGTCAGGCGAGTACCTGTCTGTTGGCTCTCAGGCAGAGGCCTGACCAGACAGGCTTGTTGTGAACACACACCAGGGACGGGGCTTGCTGAGGGCTGCAAAGCCTCTCCGTCAGCAGGCCAGGCTGGCACCTTCCTGGCTGCCCATAACCACCTCCTGGTGGGGCTGATGTGAGGCAGTATCCCACCTCTAAGTTTGGAAATGCCTGCTGGTGTGCTCCTCTCAGCCTGGTGTGTGCCCCCATTGCTGGGGAGCTGCACCCCAGGCTCCCAGCTTGCTCCGGCACAAGCATCAAGAAGTGGCATGGGCTGGTCAGAGAGGCCTGTCCAGAGCACCTCTGAGATCCATATCTAGGTTTCGGGGTTTCTGATTCTCTCCCAGACGAAGTGGGATTTCTGGCTGATCTCGGTTTCAGGGGATTAACCCACCCTCATGTTAATCAGCCACTCCAGGCTGCTGCTGCTGGCTCTGCCTGTGCAGCACCGTGGCACAACTGATGGCAAACAGCTGTGGAGAGGGTTGGTACCTGCCAGAGGTGCCACCTCCCTGACATGCCATTTGTGGGCCGGCAGGAGCCCGGTGCCTCTACCAGAAGAGCTGAGAGGAAGGTGGTGTGTTGTGCTGCAGCACTGACAGACACTGTCTCTCTGTTGCAGTTCTCAGCATGCTGAGTAACCCTCTCGGGAATGTCCTGGGGAAGCCCCCACTGAGTTTCCTGCCTCTAGACCCCATTGGTTCAGACCTGTCAGAAAAGTTTTCCACACCGTCGCTGAGGAACTCCCGGTCCCTCCTGGACTCCCGCTCCAGCAGCCCCTCGGACTCTGACACCAGTGGGTTCAGCTCTGGCTCCGACCACCTCTCAGACTTGATCGTAAGTTTGGGTCTTGCGCCCACTCTGTGGTTCCTGGGATCTTGCTGTGTTTCTGGGGAGCATGGGAGAGCTGTGGGGGGCTGCCAAGGAAGGGAGTGCTGGAGGGAGCTGTCATGCCCACGCTGACACAGCCCAGGGTTTGGGAGAAGGGCTGCTCATGCACTCCCTCAGCACAAGCCAGTAATATCCTCATATTTTTTCTTCTGAATAAATATTTTGGCTGTAGGGCTCTGTGCTTGCAGCCCTAATGGGTTATAGTAGCTCCCAGGGAGGTCTGAGTGCTTGAGCTGGTGTGTGTCAAGGTGGATGTCTGTCCTGATTCCAGCAGAGAGGTTGCTGATGAGCACAGCTACTTCCAGGCTCCAGCTTGGACTTCTCAGGAGCTCCTGTCCCTGCCTTTCATTGCCCTTCCCATTTGCTGACTGCAGTTCCCCATCTCAGGGCTGTTTCTTCTTGAGCAAACTGGGTCTAGCCTGCTCCTATTCCCTAAAGCACAGCTAAATTTGGAAGGCAGGGAGCACGGCGAGTGTCAGTCTCGCTGCCCCAGTCTGTGCTGTGCTCTGTGAGCAGCAGCTCTGGATGCCAGCAGGACAGCCTGGTTCCAGCCAGCTCAGGAGGTGCTGCTGCATGGCCTGGCCTGGCCTTGGCACAGGAGGATAAAGCCAGGAGCTGCTCCTGGCTCTGCCACAGTGTGGTTGTGGCCTTGACCCCTTGGACAAGGGGTTGGGATGTATGTGAAGGACACAACTGACTTGATGTGGGGTTGATTTTGCTGTGATCCACCCTGGAGAATCAGGATCTGCTCTGGGAGTGGCTGCAGCACCCCGGGCAGGGATGGTGGCAGGCAGTGCAGGGCACAGGGCTCTGTGCTGGCCTTGTTTGGGAAGGTCAGGTCTCCTGGCATGGCCCTGGTTTGGGCAGCTGCCACAGGGATGGATCTGCAGCACAGCTGGCAGTGTGAGCTGCACAGTGTCTCACATCCCTGCTTCTCCTTCAATCCATGCTTTCCTTCCTTCTGCCCTGGGAGGGGCATGTAAAACCTGTGAGTGGCTGTGGCCAGCAGTGTCCACTTCCTGGTCAGGCGGGCCTGGAGCTGGGCTGGAAGGGTGGGATCCAGCTGGTGCCTTTGGAGCCGGTGGGTGCTGCCGGTGAGCCCTGCCCACTGAAGCCATTCCTCCTGGGGTGGCTGGTGCTCCCTGGAGGTTACAGTGTCCTTGGGGTTGTGCAGCAGGGAGTAACTCTTGGCTTTGTGGTCTGTGAGGTGCCTCCTGCTTAACAATCCCTGCTACTGATCATGGGCATGGGGGGAATGGCTGCAGGGATAGGCCTTTGCCAGGGAAGTTCTGGTCCTGTGAGGGCGCTGGGGCAGATGGGAGGCTGCTTTCCTGCTTCTGCTAGATGTCAGAGGGTCTCGGGAGATCACTGAGGGCTCCTTCTAGTGCCATGGGTGAGGGCACAGCCCCAGTGTGGTGCCTCACCCCGGCATTATGTGCTCTTACTCTGGAGCTGGATTTCAACGTGACCTTTTTCTTACAGTCAAGCCTTCGCATCTCCCCACCTCTGCCCTTCCTGCCTCTCGGTGGGGTGTCAAGAGAACCCCTGAAGATGGGAGTGGGATCCCAGCTGGATCAAGATCAAGCTGCCCTGGCTGCAGTAACTTCCTCCCCAGCCAGTGCATCGAAAAGATGGCCTGGAGCATCTGCGTGGCCTTCCTGGGATCTTCTGGACTCTCCGGAAGACCCCTTCAGTATCGAAAGAGAAGCCCGGCTTCATCGGCAAGCAGCAGGTGAGTTGGGGGTGGTCCTGGCAGGCTGCAGGGCCAGGGGATGGTCCCAGACCTCTGGGAGGGCATGGTGGTGTCTGTGCGGGCACCGTGGCTGGGCATGGAGCTTGCACAAGAGCAGGGCTTTCTCCAGGCACAAGCCTGGCTCTGGCTCCTACTTGCTGAGAGAACAGGCAGGTGTCTGGGCAGCTGCCTGTGTCTGGGCAGCTCTGCTCAGCCTGTAGTTGGGGAATATGGGGAAGACCTATGGGAGAGTGGGAAGGAAGTGATCCTGTACTGAGTGTTACTGGTGTCTGTCCAAGCTGTGAACGAAGCAACCTGCACCTGGAGCGGGCAGCTGCCTCCCCGAAACTACAAGAACCCTGTTTACTCCTGCAAAGTGTTCCTGGGAGGAGTCCCATGGGACATCACAGAAGGTGAGCAGCCCCTGGCCCCACACCGAGGCCTTGGGTGTTGACATGGGGAAGGGTGCAGGATGGAGTCGTTGCGGGGGCACACTGACCTCTTTCCTTCTGCCTGTAGCTGGGCTGATCAACACTTTCCGTGTTTTTGGCTCCCTGAGTGTGGAGTGGCCCGGTAAGGATGGCAAACACCCACGCTGTCCTCCCAAAGGTAATATGCCTAAAGGTAATAGCGACACGGTAGGGTTACTTTTTTCCCATGCTATGTTACAGCACGGATGCTGGGATGGTACGGCTGCATGCTGGTCACTGGATGGTACAGAGCACCCTGGGTAATGTCCCGCCCTCACCTGGGTCTGCACCTGGGCTGCAGAGTCACCCCCAACCCAGCGTCCCCACCCCTCCCTAGCAGGGCTGGACAGAGCTATGGGGTGATGGGAACCTTCTCTGGATTGTTTCTGGAGCTCCACATGGGGCTGTGGCTCCAGATAACAGCTGGTCCCCCCTGCCAGCATGTGGTGAGTCCAGATGGGCACCCACAGCACACTGACAGCCTGGGGACCAGTGAGCCAGCGATGTCCAGGGCCTGATCCTGTCTGGAGCAGCTGGACTGACATGTTGTATAAGCAGGAGGGAGTTATGGGGTAGGAAGTGGCTGTTTGGTGCCCACTGGCCCTGTTCAGGCACCAGAGCAGTGTGAGGCACAGCGCTGGCACCCATGGAAGTGACTTTAAAATCCTGGACTTACATTTCTGAGCCAGGATATTCTAAATGTGAAGCAGAATCCATTTTTCTGCAGGCCTCATTGTGGCCAGGCTGGTGGTACCCACTTGGCATGTCCAGGTGTGGTTTGTGCATAAGAGACAGTGGCCCCTGGGGATGTGGGCATTTTGCCCCTTGTGCCACGCTGGGTTTGGGCTCTTCCCAGCTTGGCCAAAGAGTACAAAGAGTCTGCTGGGGACAGCAAGAGCTGTCACACAGAAAATTCAGGTGGCATCTGAGTGATTTTGAGGGTGTCTGCAAACTGGGATGATGCCTGCCTTCTCCACCACAGTTCTAACAGCTGTTTCTCTCCCTTCCCCTCCAAAGGATACGTGTACCTGGTGTTTGAGTCGGAGAAGTCGGTGCGTGCGCTGCTCCAGGCGTGCTCCCAGGACCTGCTGAGCCCCGACGGGCTCAGTGAGTACTACTTCAAGATGTCGAGCCGCAGGATGCGCTGCAAAGAGGTGAGCAGAGCCACAGGGGCAGCAGGGGATGTGGATGAGATCCTTGGAGAAAAGGAAAGCAGAGCTGGAACAGCAGCAGCAGGAGTGCTGGCTCCTGGCCAGCCTTAACTGGTGTGTTGCTGTGGTGGGGATGTGTCAGGGCCGTGTCTGTGTCCTTCACAACTGCTTGTGTTAAACTGATGTGGAGCTTGTGGGTTGGTGGCAGACCCTGCCTTCAGCTTCAGTTAGCTGGAAAGGAGCACGGGAACAGGGAATTCTACTGCTCCATGCTGCTTCTAGCACACCTTTGCTTCTGAAATCAGACTGGGATCCCTCTGATGCTTTGTCAGGCCTCCTCTGCTTGCAAAACTAATGGCTTTCATGTTCCCCAGGCAGATACTTTAGATCCTAGGTTGTTCCCCAGTGCAGCCTTGTCTGGCTCTGACTCGTGCTCTGGAGGTACTGAGGCTGCTGGAGGCTCCATTTGGCCTTCCAGGAAAGGGGAACCCTCAGATCAGGGACCACTGCCTGAGTTAGGGGAGTTACAGGATGGAGATCCAGCTCTTACCTAGACAGGCACAAACTAACTTGCTCCAGACAGCTCTCCAGGTGTCTGGCGATTGGCAGTGCTTCTGTGCTTGGTGATTTAGCTCTGCCAGAAGCTTTTCCTCTCTCGAGCCCTCCATCAACTGCTGAGCAGATGGGAGCTCCTGTTGGAGTTGGCAGTGGGTGGGTTGTTCCAGTGATCCCCTCCAGCAACAGGCTCCTGTGCTGGGAGGCATCCGACTGGGCCATAAACATTTGGTGCAGGTATGTGGATTGTCTCCTGGCTGCCAGCCTCAAGGGACTGGTGGCTTAGACTCCAGTTTGGCTGGAAGCAGGAGTTGGTTTTGTTCCCTTGTGGACTCTCCAGAGCTATTTGGAGCTCCAGAGCTGTGATGCCCTGGATGTGGACCCGGAGCAGCAACAACAAGTGACGCTTGCTGCTCAGGAGTGTGGTCTGAGGGTCTGGGATGGCTCCTGTGAGCTGAGGACACAGCGTGTGGCTCTGCAGGCCGTGGCTGACCTGCCCTGTGTGTGTGTGTGGTTCCAGGTGCAGGTGATCCCGTGGGTCCTGGCCGACAGCAACTTTGTGCGCAGCCCATCACAGCGGCTCGACCCCAGCAAGACGGTGTTCGTGGGGGCCCTGCATGGGATGCTCAATGCAGAGGCCCTGGCAGCCGTCATGTATGACCTGTTTGGAGGGGTGGTCTACGCTGGCATCGACACGGACAAGCACAAGTATCCCATTGGTAAGTGACAGTCCCGCCAGCATCATGCTCTGAGCAGGCTGCAGTGGTGCCCTTGGCTTGTCCCTCAATTGGAAGACTGCCCAGGTGCCAGGCTCTGGGAGCAGATGTCTGTTCAACCTCTTCCACAGTCTGTGCTCCTCACCTCCTGGCCATGGGGAGACAACACCAACCTTGGAGAGGGCTGTCAGAGTTGACGTGCCTGGGAACTGGAAGATCCTAGGTTATTCCAGAGCATCTTGAGGGTTTTAATACCTCTTTAGGCATTGGTGAAGGGTTTCCTGTCCTTGTTTGGTGCTGTTAGTGGTTGTTGGATGCTGCTGCAGCTACTCTTCCATCCCTGGAGCTGGGACAGCTGTGGGTCTTACCCACACTTTGGGCTCTTGTCACTGGAGCTGAAACATGACATGTCATGACACATGTCCCCTGTTTATGTCCCTGATGGCCTCACGGGCCAGGGGACACCACTGAGGTGACTGGTCTGTGTGGGAAAAGCCCTATAGCGTGTGCCTGAGGACCAGCTTTCCAGGCTCAGGCTGCAGCATGTCACAAACTTGAGGAGAGACTCTGAATCTCCTGGTGTTGCCAGGCAGGAACATCATCAGAGCTTGGTAGTGCAGAGCTGTCACTGCTTGTCACTGCTTGTCACTGTCCTTGGACAGTGGTCAGGCTTTTCTGGGCAAGTCTTGCGTTTAGAACTTGCCCATGGTGCTGAGAAGCCCTTGAAGTGTCTTAAGGGGGACAGTCCCAAGGGGGTGGGAATGGCAGAATGAATGACTGTTAAAGCAAATTCTGTGAGGCCATAGATGAAGTATCACAGAACCTCCCTGTGCAGGCCCTGTGTGAGGTCCTAGGGCATCACCCCAACCTCCTGTGGTTCATGCGGAGCCCATGTTGCTCCAAGTAGGCAAGAACCCTCTCCCAGCAGCTCAGTGGCACTTCCACCCTTGAAGCTGTCCTAAAGTCACAGCAGTCTGCACTCAGTTCTGGTAGTTAACTAAGCTTTGCCCTGATTGTTTGTGCTGATTGAGGCACCTCTTATAACTCCAGACTGGATCCAGGCCCTCCCACCTGTGTTCTGTTCCATGCTCTGGGAGAGGAATGATGGGTTTGGGTGACACTTGGTGCTGTGGCTGAACTGGAGGAATCTGCTGGTGTGTCAGTCCTGGAACACCCGGCACTCCACTCCCCTTAGGCCCCGAACAGGAACTGGGAGGAAAGCATGGATGTGTTTTCCCAGAGCTAAACAGAACTTGACTGGAAGCAAGTGGCGCAGGATTGCTGCTGACTGGCAATGAGGCTGCAAAACATAAGGCTCTGGGGTGAGGGGGAGGCTGCAAAGAAAAGCTGCTGAGCTGTCTCAGCAGTGGCATATCCCAGGCGCAGGTGTGGAGCCGCTGCTTTGCTGCCCTTGGCAGGGCTGTGCCAGCCTCCCTCCAGCTGCTGCTCCTCCTGGGAGTGTGGGGCCTGGGCAAGGGGGCAGGCAGAGCCCCCAGGCCCTGGAGACCATCTCCTTGCCAAAGCTGAGCTGTGCTGGGGAAGGAGTGGTGCTGGCAGTGGCTCCCCCTCAGCCCCCACTGGTTCACTTGTGATCTGGCTCCTTCCAGGGTCAGGACGTGTCACCTTCAACAACCAGCGCAGTTACCTGAAGGCTGTGACCGCTGCATTTGTGGAGATCAAAACCACCAAGTTTACTAAGAAGGTGAGTGGGGCTGGTGGGGCAGCCCAGGGAGGGGGATCTGTGTTGTGGCTGGTGCTGCTGGGGGCACCACAGCCCACGGGCAGAGGGGAAGTGGGGAGCTGACAGCCCAAGGGGTGCTGGGGATGGATGTGGGGTACCCAAGGAGTGAACAGTCGCCCCAGCACTGCTCTGTGCCCACTGCCTGGTTCCTCCTGCAGGTCCAGATCGACCCTTACCTGGAGGACTCCATGTGCCAAGTCTGCAGCTCCCAGCCCGGCCCGTTCTTCTGCAGAGACCAGGTAAGGCTGGTTCTCTTGTGCCAGGAGCAGTGGGTTTGTGTTGGTGTCCAGGGATGCCTCTTGTCCCTTCCTGAGTGGGCAGGATGGGGTGCCCAGCTGGGAGTGAGCCCTTGTTCTGGAGGAAGGGGCAGCTCTAGTGCTCACCAGGAAGCGCAGGCAGCTTTTCCCCTGCCTCAGTTTGGGAATGGTATGATTCTGCTGGTGTTGTGCCAGTGTATCAGGGCCTACTGTGGGATGGGCTAGTGCCCCTGAGGGGGGGAGGGGAAGGAGGGGAGGCTGCTGCTCTGCAAGCTGTGACAAGCTGGAGTCAGAGTGTGTCACCCTGAGGTCACTCGTGGGGCTGCCCAAGGCACAGGGGGCTCTGGCTGACCTCCCCTCTCTGCAGGCAGAGGAGCTTGGCCAGGGTCTGGTGGCTTCCCACGGAGTCAGAGTGGGAGATGAGCAGCAGCAGGCTCTGCTTCAGGGGCAGAGATGCAGGGGAGTTGGGGCAGAGCCTGGATGCTGCGCCAGTACCCAGGCCCTGACTTTCAAACTGTTCAGAAGATGGAAGCTGGGCACATCATGCCATCACCGGCATTCCCTCCCTCCCATCCATGGATCCACCATGCTGGCGGGGGCTGCTACACGGGGCAGGGAGGGAGGGAGGGGAGAAACTGCTTTGCTTCTGGCATCCCTTTGCTGGTGGAAAGCCCACAGTGTTGCTGCTCCGCTCTGCCCACAGATCTGCTTCAAGTACTTCTGCCGCTCCTGCTGGCACTGGCAGCACTCCATGGAGGTCCTGCGCCACCACCGCCCGCTGATGCGCAACCAGAAGAACAGGGACTCCTCCAGCTAAAGGGCGCCGGGGCTGCCGCAGGCGCAGGGGAGTCCCTTGGAGAACCTGCCGAGTGGGGAGCAGGGAAGCGCCTGCCGGAGCCAGGCCCGGCTGGGAACGTTCTTCCTGAGGACTGACGGGGAAAAAAAAAAAAAAAAAAAACAACAACAAATCTTACATTCATGTTTGCACTTGCTGGTCTTTTTGTTTCTGCACTAATGCACAGTGAGTTTTGTTGGGGTTTGTTTGGGGGTGTTTTGAGTGGGGGGGAGCGCCCCTCAAGCCATTCTGCAGTTCCCAGACTTTGGTTCCTGGTTTGCTGACGAGAAGCAAAAATTGAAAATGAAGAAAACCCAACCAACCAAGGGCCACGTGTCGCGGGGGTGTCGCCGCAGGCGCCTCCGCCTCAGTTTTTTTATTTTTTAAAGGCGCTTTTTTACATTCCTTGCAATACTGGTGGAGAGAGCGCAGGTCTCATTGGTCATTGTTTTGCCGTTGCCATACAGTGCCTTTCCATTCATTTACCCCCACCTGGACGGCGTGACCTGGGTGTTCAGCTGGCGTTTTTTACTGTAACAACAAAGGAGACTTTGCTCTTCATTTAAACCAAATCATATTTCATATTTTACGCTCGAGGGTTTTTACGAGTTCCTTTTTACACTCTTAAAAACAGTTTTTAAGTCGTTTGAAACGAGAGATTTTTTTCTTTCCTGGCAGCTTTTAACATTATTGCAATTTGTGTCTGGGGGCTGCTGGCGGGACGTTGTAAATCAAGAGGTTTGCAACGGGACAGGCCGGGCTTTGTTTTTGTTTTTGGATTTGAAACTGGATGGGATGATGATCTCTGAGCTGCTGTATATAGTTTTAAAATAGTTTGTTGCACTTTTTTAAGTTGCACTTACGGGGGGTTGATAGAGGTTTTTAATCACACAAAGTCACAGGACTTAAACCTTTTCTTTTTGTAACAAGCTAAAAAAGGGCTGCGTTTCGGTGGACGATTAAGGTTCCTGGGAGCCCTTTCTCTTAGAGGGGACAAGTAATTTTCCATTCCTTCCCGAGATGTTTGGAGTAACAGTGCAGTCGACTGAAATGCTGCTGCTGGGATTTGAGACCTTTAATTATGCCGATTTATTATTTTTTTTGTTACTTCCCCCTCTATCGGAAGCTGTGTGCCAAAGAACCAGTGTCATAATTTCTCCCTCTTTATTATGATGATTTTTTTTTTTCTTTCCTGCTGAGCTGATGTTGCATTGTTGCATATCCCAGCTGCTCTTTGTGGGGTTTTGTGAAGCTGTTTGTGAAGTCTCTACCTCATTGTAGTATATGCAGGCAAGACTGCACTCTCCTACAGACGCGTGGAGTAAGCTGTGGTGTAGTTTTTGGCACATAATAAACACGTTGCAGCAGAAAAAAAGCCCTTTCTTGTGCTCTCTACTGCGGGGGGGGGGGGGGGGGGAGGTGTCTCTAAACTTGGGAGGGCTGTGGTGTCTCTTCCAGAGGTAGGGGGAGAGGGGTATGGATGGAGTTATGGATACTGTGGGTGACTTGGTGGGAGGGAGCTCTCTCTGCTGGGAGGTGCGTTTTTTAGATCCCACTTACCAGAGCTGTTCGTGGGACCCCTGAGCTCTAGCTGGAGCTCCTCTAATTGCAGCAGCAAGTTAATGTGGTTAATCAGAAGAGATTGTGTGCTCCCACCCTCGGTGGTGCAGGGTGGACACCCTGCAGGGCTATGTGGTGAGAGAGGGACCCCAGGGGTCCTTTCTGCAGGGGTGGGGAGGGCTGAGTAGGACTTTGGGTGCAGTGAGGGATGCCCACAGTGGGTGGCACCCTCGGGTGCCCCATGTCCTTGGAGGGTTTGGGGGGGGGGGGGGTAAGGTATTAGGCTCCTTTCTTGTGCCCCCTTCCAACTCTGCAGCCACCTGGGTGTGGTCACCCCTCCTTTGGGGCTGTGTGATGCGAGTTCGTGGGTGCTCTATGTCTTTCATCGCAGCCTATCCTGGGATGTTTTGGTGCCCCAGAACGGCCTCCTGGGCGGCTCCATCCCGCCCTGGGGACACGGAGCGGTGCTGGGCAGTCCGGGTGCGACCTCGGGGCCGAGCGGGGCGGGCGGCGCTGGGACCCTGCGGAGCCCCCGGGCCTGAGCCGCGCCCACCCAGCCATAGCCACGCCCCGTAGCCACGCCCACGGCACCCCTGTGGACACCCTCCGAACCGCCAGGGGGCGCTGTGCGTGCTGTGCGCTTCCGCCGCCTCCCGCCACCTCCGGTCTCTTTGCGCGGCCGCCGCCGACATGGTGGGTCCGGGCCCCGCCATCCATCGCCATCTGCCCGCCGGGCTGCGGTGGGAGCGGCGGCGGGGACCCCGCAGGGACCGGGGGGAGCGGGGCGAGGGGCTGCGGGGGGCGGCGGGCGGTGGGATGGCCCGGGGAGGGGGCGCTGGGTGGGGAGGCGCTGGGCCCGGGCTCGGCGGGGCCTGACCAGTGCCGGCCCCGCGCAGGGACGCGTCCGGACGAAGACGGTGAAGAAGGCGGCGCGGGTGATCATCGAGAAGTACTACACGCGCCTGGGGAACGACTTCCACACCAACAAGCGCGTGTGCGAGGAGATCGCCATCATCCCCAGCAAGAAGCTGCGCAACAAGATCGCGGGGTGAGGAACGGGGGCGTTCTGGGTTTGGGCACTGAGGGTGTCCCGGGGGGTTCGAGCACGGGAAGGTTCCGGGTGGGGTTTGGGCACTAAGGGGTGTCCCGGGGGGAGGTTAGGGCCAGGCCCTGCATTCGAAAGTGATCACGGTCCCGCCCGTGGCCGGGTCATCGATAGTGCAGGGAGAGGAGCGCGAGAGCTTTCCCGTGTTTGGGGGGGTCCCTGTCCCCCCCCAAACCCTGTTGCTGTCGGACAGTTCGTCTCTGATGTCCCCCGGAGGTGGCGGTACATCGCCGGGGTGGGCGGTGACAGCTCCATCTCCTCATCCCGCCGCGGTTGGGGGTGTGAAGAAGGGTGGCGGGAGCCCCGGGGAAGCCCTGGACACCCCCATGTCCCCACAGGTATGTCACCCACCTGATGAAGCGAATCCAGAGGGGACCCGTCCGCGGCATCTCCATCAAACTGCAGGAGGAGGAGAGGGAGAGAAGGGACAACTACGTCCCCGAGGTGAGGCTCTGCCGTTGCTCCCTCCTGCCTCGGCACATCTCAATCAATAGGTCCAGATTCCTTTAAAAAAACCCTCAGCTCAGGGAGGGTTTGGATCAAGGGGGTTGAGGTGGAGCCCTCCAAACCTACTGCTTCGGGTGGGAAAGGCAGCTGGTTTCTTGCATTTTGGTTTTCCTAACTTTAAAAAGGGGGGGAAAAACCAACTTGTTGGGAGGCAGGAGAGTATTTCAGAGCGGCTGGAAACCTGCCCTGCAGCCAGTGTTGCTGGAGAGGAGGAATTGGTGGCACCCCTTCCCCTTAGCCCTGTGCTCCAAAGATCCCAACTATCACCTGGGCGAGGCGCTCCAAGAGCATTCCCTGTGTTCTAGGGGCTTGATCCCGTTGCTCCCAAATCCGGTGGCCTTCAGGCACAGTGCATTTTACCCCTCTCCCAGATCTCCCTGGTGGGCTCCTGGCAGAGCTGCTGGTTTCTGTGCTGCACAAACCTCGGTGGTGCCAGGGTGTGGTTACCTTTGTATCCAAAGGTTGTAGGGAAGGGACTCCAAGCAGGGAAGGAGCATCCCTGCTGCAGCTGTTGGCACAGTGTCAGCTGAACTTGCACTGTTTCTTAGAAAAATCACGGTGCGATGTAGCTCTTGGGGAAGGAAACCCATGGCGATGGAGGTTTGGGGTCCAGAGAGGGCTGGAGGAAGTTTCTCTGGGATTAAAGAGCAGGAGAGTGTAGGTGTGGAGGTGGGACACACTGTGGGCTACTACTGGTCACGGCCAGAACCGGCGCAGTTGCAGGCCTAACCCCAGCTCCTCAGCAGCCTTGGCCTGGAGCATACTGGGCCTTGGTTTTCCAGGGATTTGCCGTAAAACAGGCTCTTCTGTCATACTGTGGCCTCTCACCATGTTCTGTCAAGAGAGCTGGGCTCCATTGGGGTCCTCTTGGCTCTGCTGCTTGAGCCCTTCCCCAGAGTGGGCAGAGAGATCCTTTCTGTGATGGGATGGGACCGGAGTGGCTGTGGGGACACCCGGGGGGTAGTGGGGCTTTATCAAACCACATCTCTGTTTCCCCTCCGTCCCCAGGTCTCTGCCCTTGACCAGGAGATCATTGAAGTGGACCCAGACACCAAGGAAATGCTGAAGCTCCTGGTGAGTGGCCTCAGTTATCCCCTGCATGGTCGGTGGCATGTCCTTGGCACTGCTCCCACTCGTGTTGGCTAAAGGCTCCATCACTGGACACATGGTGGGGGTCCCTCTACCCTGGGTCCTGTGGGCAGGTTAATTCCTATATGGCTTTTGGGAGGGGAGGGAGAGACATGGTGGCTTTGCCATGGGCAGGGTGGGTGTGCTCCTTGCCCTCCCCTCCAAGGATTCCCTCACCATTGTACTGATCTCCGGAGTGGGGCGATCTCCCCCTCTTTAGGAGACTTGAATTCCCCCATGGTGCTGCCACAGCACCTTCTCGTTCCCCACCCTCAGTGGTCACTGGGCAGGGTCCTGTTGCTGATCCTGTTGTTCCCGTGTTGTTTTCCAGGACTTTGGCAGCCTGTCCAACCTGCAGGTGACACAGCCCACAGTGGGGATGAACTTCAAGACGCCCCGAGGAGCGCTCTGAGTCCGTCCCTGTGTGTCGCTTTTCCAATAAACGTGAGGAAACCACCTCAGCCTGCCTGGTCTTTGGACACCTGTGTCCCTGGGGATGAGGGAGGGCGGGTTCTCAGGTGCAGAGGACTCAGCACCTTCCTGTTTGCGGCATCTTCTTGAGTTCTTTTCTGGCTGCTTGGGGTGTGCAGAGTGGTATTTTAGAGGCTCTCCTGCTTTTGGGACCATGGGAGAGAATGACCGTGGTGGCTCCTTGGAGCTTCTGGGAACATGTGGTTCCCTGAGCAGGCAGCCCACGGTCAGGCTGTGCCAGAATTAAAGCTGCTTTTTATAACCCCGCTGGTCACTTTTAAGTGCTTAAATGAAAGGGAAAAGTCTTACAGTTACTTGATAAAATAAAAGCAAAGAGACCTCGATGTGTCCTTCCAAGGAAAACTGTTCACAGCCATAGCTTAAACCCCCCTCCTGTTAGGAATAAAATGAAAAAAGATTTGTGTTTTGGAGAGAAATGTTTGTATTTGTGTTTGTTGTGAAATTTAGGTAGTTACTTGAAATATTTGCAGTAAATTTAACAAGTGTTTGAATACACATTGAACATGTTGAGCTGCAGTCGGATAATTTATAAATCCTCTCTGGCAGCTCTTAAATAGGGAAGTTTTTGCTGCTCCAGCCACCTATGCATTACAATTTCCTCTTCATTTTGGTCTTCCTCTCACAGTAAATGCTAATTTTGGTTTGAACCCAGTAGGCCGTGTAGCCTGACGTGCCAGGGATGAAGTCATGGAGCTCCCCTTCATATTTCTTCATGTCCCGGGAGGAGGTGTAGCCTGTGCAGGGAAAACAGGCTCACTGGGGTCCCTGCTCCCCCCCTCCATCCACAGGCTTTTCCAGGTGTATTTACCTGTCACCATGTTATTCATTGGGTATTTCTGGAGGGCACGGTATGGAAATTCCCCCTGAGAAGGTGCTTCAGAGCCTGTTTCTTCGCTGCTGTATCAGGGTGGGGGCAAAAAACATTCTGTGTGTTAGTTCCTGTGCACTGGGATCGCTTGGAATTTGGGGAGGGTGTCCAAAATCCACCATCCAGGGTGGGAAAATACCTCTTGTCCAGGTCTAGTGCTTCCCCCTCAGGTTCTTCCTCACAGCCATTTCTTACCGCCTCCGCTTCCTCTGTTGGATTTCCGTTGGGCTGTGAAAATCAGCACAGGGTTGAGTTAAAATGGTGCCCTTGGTCCCCCCCCCGAGCACCTGGGAAACGCTCCAGGAATGGAATTGTTAGGACTTGTGATTTCAGGTGTAATTTAGAGTTTAATTTTAGGTCTAAGCACATTTTCGCTTCAAAAGTGCTGGGAAGTTGCTTTGAAAGGAGAGGGGGCACAAATGAGAGGGAAAATGCACCAAAGGGTTGAGCTCTGCCTGTGGCAATCAGTGTCCCTGGAACGGTGAGTTGGGCATGTGTCTGAGCAAGGTTTTCCTTGGCCCTCCTTTTGTTATTAATGTATTTATAAAAACACTTATTATCCTTTACAGACATGGCCAGACTAAGTTATAACCGAGTTTTCTCCTCTAATGTTCTTTCTGCCTGATCTAACTACTTCCTTAAACACTTCCTGAGTTGCCTGCCCCTTTTTCCCAAGATGGCACACCCTCCTTTTTTTCCCCTAAGTTCCTGTGAAAGCTCCCTGCTCAGCCAGGCCCATCTTAAAGAATGTCCAGCTTTCATCAGTCCCTTTGTTTTTAAGGTCAGCTTTCCAAGGGACTTTCCAAGCTGTCAACCCTCTGGAAATCCAGGGTAGAGGTTTTGTTGTTGACTTTATGGAGTACTAAAAACTCCCATCATTTTGTGGTTGCTGTGCCTCCAGCTGTTTATACGAGACTTGATCCTGTGTGTGGGCTGAGGGTCTGGGATGAAAACCAGGCTCCCTGGAGTTGATACAACCCTTATTTTTTTAAGCCACACGTGTAATATGAATTTCTCATCTTACCTTTTCTTCAAGGACATTCACCTGTTCCCAAATAAAACAGCCGATTTTCCTTCTGATTTCTGCCAAGAACAACAAAACAAATGACTGAGAGCATCACATAATGGGACTGTGGCCTTGCTGCCTGAGCAAGGCCCTGCAGGTGCCTCCGAGGACAACAAGGCCAAAGTGCAAGGTCCTGCCTCTGGGCAAGGGCAATTCCAAGCACAAATCCAGGCTGGGGGAATGGATTGAGCACAGCCCTGAGGAGAAGGACTTGGTGGAGGAGGAGCTGGATCTGCCCCAGTTGTGTGAGCTGGCACCAAGAAACCCCCTGTGCCCTGGGCTGATCCCACAGTGTGGGAAGCAGAGGAGGGGGGGGATTCTGCCCCCTCAGGTGAGACCCCACCTGTAATGCTGCTTCCAGCTCTGGGGTCCATTAGATTAGAGATTCAGCAGAAATTTTTCACTGTGAGAGTGGTGAAGCCCTGGCACAGGTTGCCCAGAGAAGCTATGGCTGTCCCAACCCTGGAAGTGCCTAAACCCATGTTGGACAGGGCTTGGAGCAACCTGGTCTAGTGGAAGCTGTCCCTGCCAGTGGCAGAGGGTGGAATGAGATAAGCTTTAAGGTCCCTTCCAACCCCAAACCATTCTGTGATTCTATGATAATAGATGGAGCATAAGCTGCCTCCGGGGAGGAAGAGCCACTAGAGCAGAAGTAAATTCCCTCCCTGCAGAGAAGTAACTGATGGTCCTGGTTTGCAAGAAGGCTGAGCTCATGGGGAAATCCCCTGGCGGGAAAACCCAGATGGATTTTTTTTTTTCCCTGACCTTCTTGCAGGCAGGCAGGGGGCAGGATGAAGTGGCCCAGAACCACCGAAGGCTTCTCCATGGCGCCAGCACGCTCACATGCCGAGAGGTAACAGGAGTGAAAGACTGTGGCTCTGCCCTCCAAGTATCTGAGGCTCTCGTGTATGCTGGAAGAGAAAAAGAGAGCTGGTTTCCAAAGGTGAACCTGGAAACAAACCAAAACCAGAAAGTTTAGAGGGATGCTGTCATTAAAACCAGCCTGCTCTGGTATTTTTGCCAAAAGCACTTAATTTTCTGTGATTTTCTACCTATGGGATTCCAGCTGCCAGCAGCCTGAAGGAAGGAGACCATGGACTGGGTAAGCATATTTGTAGGGATTAAGTGGCCCCACTCTGCTCTTGAGGTGAAACTCCTTTAGGGAGGGCAAAAACCTGACTTTCCTTTATTTATTCTTCTCCCTGCTGGTCCCTGCTCACACAGCTGAGCAAAGAATGGTGGGTGGAGGGTGCTCAAGTCCTCACCGTCCTCCTTAGAGGGGAACTAAATCTTGTTTGCTGGGTTTAACGGTATGGATAATGATTACATTTTCCCCAAGAAATTATCTAAGTACATAGATTGAATATGTATTTTATACATATTTACGCAATATATAGTTATATATAATTCCCCTGGGGGAACAGTGCAGTCAGGCAGGAAGTGTGGCAGAAGGAATGTTGTTATTCCGGGTTTCTCGGGATTCCCCTCTTGCGCAGCTCGAGCGGGTGGCTGAAGGATTCCAAAAGTCTAAGCCAGTTCTAAGCATTGGTGTGTTAAAAAGAAGCTGCTTAATCCAGCCTAGCAAAGCCTGCTGGAAGCATCGCAGCACCCTTTACCATAAATATATCTACATGACAGTAAATAATATTCACTGGTATTGAGGAAGTGAGAAGTCTTTCCCTACATTTGTACGAATGTTCTGGAACTCTCTAATCTTTTATATTAAGCATTTCTGCCCTTTCCCAGCCATTTTTACCCCATGGTTCCTTTCAGAGTTAACTCACACCAGCTTTTTACCTCTGGGTTCCTTCCTTGGGGATGGTGTCACTTCTGTTTTAGACCCTGTTTTTCCAGCAGATAATTCACAGGCAGTGAGAAACCAGTACAATTAGTGTCATTTATATCAGAGTTAAGCCCAGCTCAACACATGGATGTTTTTTTTCTGTTCTGTCTGCTTACAGTGTAGCATGGATGTGAGTTTCCCGACTCCACCAGGCAGTAAAACCCCGGCAGATCCCTACCAAAACTTTAAAAACACCCCGCTGACTTTTATAGGATGTCAGTATCCAGGAAATACTTCCCACTAAATACATTAAAGCCATAGACAAATGCTTCCATAACCCACCTGCGTGTGTCGGGGTGGGTGGCATCGCTGCTGAAGAGGTACTCGGCATCCAGCCAGTCGGTCAGTGCCCCTCCGCCGGCCACTGTGGGAGGACAGGGGGTGAGGGGAGGGTGGGCATCCCAGAGGGTTCCCACTTCGGGGTGACCTGTAATGGGGATGTCTGGTTGTGGGGCTGCAGGGATGGGGCCTGTAGTGGGAGCTGTGGTGGCCCTGCCATGGCTGTGGGACTCCCACTGCCCCACTGAGGGTTCAGGGCTTTTCCTCAGTGTGGGAGCACCATGGGCTGCGCTGGTACAGGTGGAGCTGACCAAACCCATGCTCTGCCTGCTGTGGGGGGCTCAGACCCACCGAGGGGTGACAGGGCTGTGTCTCCACTGCTGTGCCATTAATGAGGGGTGACGGGGCTGTGTTCCCCTCTCATCCCCACTGAGGGTGCTGAGGCTGTACCCCCACCAAGGGGTGATGGGGTCATGCCCCCTCCCCACCCTCATCCCCACTGATGGGTGGCAGAGTTGTGTGCCTACTGCTCTGCCCCACTGAGGGGTGATGAAGCTGTGCCCCCCTCCTCATCCCCATTGAGAGGTGACAAGACTGTACCCCTCCTGCTCTGCCCTGCCGAGGGCTGATGGGGCTGCACCCTCATCAAGGGGTGATCGGGCTGTGCCCCCCCTCCTCAGTCCCTACTGAGGGGTGACGGGGCTGTGTTCCCCTCTCCATCCCCCCGCGGGCTCCTGCCGGCTCGATGCCGCCGGGAGTCCCTCCGGGGTTTTCCGCCGCCGGTTCCCCTCACCCCAGAGCCCCCGCGGGCCGGGGCTGACGCTCTGCGAGAACCAGGCACGGCGGCCTCGGAACATCGCGGCGGGACAGCCCTGAGGGGAGGCGAGACAGCCCTGAGGGGAGGCGGGAGGAGCCTGAGAGGCGACAGTGGCGGGAAACCCCGGCGGGGGGACGGGGGGGAGGAAACGTCATGGAGCTGTGCCAGGGGAAGTTGAGGCTGGGTATCAGGGAAAAATTCTTCCCCCAGAGGGTGGTCGGGCACTGAACAGGCTCTCCAGGGCAGCGGTCACAGCCCCAAACCTATCAGATCTCAAGGAGCTTTTGGACGACGCCTTCGGGCACAGGGTGGGATTGTTGGGGTGCCCCGTGCACTCAAGCCCTGTGGATCCTACGTTGTTCTAGAAGTTTTTCTCCCAAAACCACACTTATTTTGTTTACTCAGGAAACAGCTGGCTTGCAGCAGATTTGCTTGCATTTTATAAGGCAAAAACGAGGCTTGTTTCATGCTTCAAACTTCCCAAGATATCTCTCAGGATATCTGGTCTGCTGGGAACTGCCGATGAAGAGCCAGCAGCAGTGACATATCTTGGAACCCCAAGGATGCTGGATAAAACAGAGAAGGTGTTTCCAGGTACTGAAATCCAGATCAGCCTCTAGGATGGTCATGTGTTGTTCTCCCACAGACAGGGGATTTTTCAGTAAACCATCAAAACATTTCCTAAGTAAGACCAGAAAAATGCCAGACATGCAATGAGGGCAAAGACTTCCCCAGTGTGGGAAGATGCTGACACATCCTTTGGAGACAGGTTGTCCCACATTGCCTCCACAGTGTCTTCAGCTTCCGCAGTCGATTCCACTTGTGTACTAATTAGGATGAAGATTTCCTGGTGGAGGGGCTACCAGCCATTATTCTCTAATGCTCTTGATAGTAAAGGTGGAGCCAAGGTGGTGGAAAGCACATTGGTGGCCCTTTGTGATACAGAAGGAGCCCAGAACATGCTCCACAGCTCCTTGGGCTCACGCAGCAGATTGAGCTGCTCTGCAGGGGTCTCTGGGGGAGAAGTCCAAAGCTTTTCCTCCTTCCCAGACCATCTTCTCCCACACAAGGACCACTGCTGGGACTGGCACAGTCCCTGGCCAGTCCCCTGTGTGGTGGCTCTGGTAGGTCCTGCTGTCCCATGCTGGGTGACAAGCCCTGTACACGACCACCCAGTTGTGACCACCTCACCTCTCTTGGTTTTGTTTTGAACACTCTGATGAGCCCAAATGGATCACCATAACCAGGCCCTGCATCCCAGCAACCTCCCACTCAGATGCTGGAACGCAGTTATAATGAAAAACTACAGAACAAGATCCCTCAAAAATCTCAAGTGGGTGTTCTGCATCACAGCAGATCTTAATATATCAAGATGAGACGTGCAACCCCCTGTCTCCAGGGACCCTTGTTCACATACGCAAGATCCACACTGGTCAGATTCACCTCACTCCAACACTCCTCAAGCAATCACACTGATTTCTTCAGAAAATAGAAGCAGGGTGATGGGAATAGCACCGGTTTTGGGTACTGGCATCAACCCCCCATGATATGACAGATAACTGGCAGGGTCAGCCACAGAGAACAGAAAAACAGAACTGAAGTTTGATGACGCACACTTTCCCCAGGCTCAGCTTTACACCCCACACCCCAAGATGCATGATCTGAAGTTCTCCCCCTTGGAGTGGGCACCATTCCCTGTCCCTCACTCTGTGTCCCGCCCCACATCTTCAAGGTTTCTTAACCCCTTTTTTTAAACCTTATTCCTTCCCTTCGGAGCGGCACAGGAGCCTCTAACCAGGCAGATACCACATTAACCAAAAAAATCTTTAATTCTTTTTTTCTATTGATGGAAAAGTGTTTTTACACCTTCTCAGTAGGATAAAAAAGCACAACTGAGCACCAAGGCCACCAGGCTCCAGATTCACTCACAATCCAGTGGCCACTGGAGCCCTTGAAATTAGCTCAGGTTGTCCAATGATTCTGAAAAAAACCATTTAAATGGCTAGAATTTTATTAAGGTAAAAATCCTGTACAATTTTGAGCACTTTAGAGCTAAAATTGTTTTTAAGCAGTAATGTAGGCATTTATAGCTACATGCTCAAAAAGCCTCCAGAGCTCCCTTTTTGCTTCATGTAAAAGATATTTTGACAAGCATTATTAAAGAATTCCTTGAAGCAAGATAATCACTCTTGTGGTTATGATGAAGACTGGACGCAAGCTTGAGAAGACTTTGATTTGCAAGAAGAATTTTTCAGACCTGCATAGAGAAAGGAGATGGACATCAATCACTCTGGTCACAGCTTCAACTATAATTATTTTAGGAGTCAAAAATGGTTTCCTCAAGAGCACTCTTGACTGCAGCATCTCAGCTGCAGGCACAGACCCCCCTTCTGGTGAGATAAAACTCCTGCAGAAACTGCTTTTCTGTCCCTTCCTTGGTGGGGTTCAGAGTTCAACAAGTCAAGAGGATCCTTGTTCTCCACCCCAGCTTATCCTGCTCTCAGCTCCTCCACCCCAGCTCAGTAAATCCTTGTCACCAGACTCCAGTGAGTCCATGTCCCACCTCCAGCCAAGGCTGGCATCCGTCACCATCGGTGACCTCCAGGCTGATGTCCCACTAACCTAAGCCACGATGCCACTTGGGCACAGCACATCTCAGACCCTGCCCTGAGGCCAGGTTCCCCTCCCCGCTGCCCAAAAGCAAGCAACAAACCAGATGAGTGGCCATATACAACTTTGTAGAGCTCTACAAGAGTAGGGGCATTTCAAGTGAGGTCCTGCCAAGGCTTGTCCTGGGCACAGTTAATCATTACCCAGCCTCTACCAGGGCACTTATCTAAGTCGTTTCAGCCAGCGTGTTACGTCAGCTGAGACACATATCTTCAGTTTTCTTCCGATCAAGGGTTGAATTGGAACTTCCCTGTTGCTAAATCCACATCAGTTACAAGAATATAGTCTGAAGAACATGGAACCCTCGAACTCTGAGACACTGGCAATAAATCCAAAACTGCTTCCAGTTTGTGCTTCACAAATCCCACATTGTGCTGCCTGTCTGCCACAGAGTTAACCAGCCTGCTTCCCCCAAGGCATGGGTCTCCAGGCACAGCAACTGCCTCCTCCCCAGAGAGGAAGTGGAACTGTGGGGCCTGAACAAGTATTAGAGGACGTGTGACAACTCTCAACGGTACTTGGCAGACACAGCAAAGACATGGAAGGTTTTCTCCAAGGGTCTCCTTTCTTTAGACTCCTGTAGGCAAGGGATGGCCGACAACAGGCCAAAATAGCGGGTAGAAGGAGTGTGGGGAGAGTCCCGTGCCCCAAATCAGCAGTAACATCATCTGCTTTTTGGGGATGGTTGCTTCTGTTCCTCAACTCTGCAAGTTACACACTCTCCCCCGTACAGAAATGGGTCCACATTCCCCTTACCAGCACAGAAAGCAGCACCAGCATAACTCACCATGGATTATCCCAGACACAGCTCAGAAGTCTGGTTCTGCAGGGAAGAAGGGTGGAGCGTTAGGCTTTGGGGCAAATGGCACCCCCTCCCGAGTACCCACAAGCCCACCCCTACTGGGTGTAACCAGAGATCTGCCCTCGGCTGGGTCGCCACCACAGTTCCCACTGCTGTGTCCTTTATATTCTGAAGGTAAAGCCCAAATCACTGTGTGACTCATCTAGGTGAGTTCACCAATATTGGACAACACAGCACCACCAAATCCCTACAGACAACACCAAGGCACTCCCACCCTGAATCCTTCATGGATATGTATAACAGCCTTTACAGCTGAAACCGAGTTAACTTTCCATCTCTAACACAAGACCTTCAAAACCCACCCTGCTATAACACCCTGCTTCCCAGAAAGAAGAAGAGAGACACCATGGATATAAACTAACAAGCTCCAGCACACAAACGGAAGCCGGAGGAAGGCGGCAGGGCAGAGCGTACCCCATCGGTAGATCCTCGGCTCCGACATGGTGGAATGCTCCACCCTGCAAGCAAAGGTGTCACCCCTCGTAGGGGTGAAGGGCACGTAGACCAGGCGCTGAAACTGCCACTTCTCGTTGAAGGACAAGTCCCCATACTGGACGCCGGTCATGGGCTCGCCGTTCTTCAGGAGTTCCACCTTGATCTTGGGTGGGTGAAATCCAGTAATGAAGCAGTGGAGGGTGTTCGCCTGTCCCTCCTCAGCGCGTGTACGGGCGTAGACTTCGACCTTCGGCGCCTCTGGAGAGGGGGGCGAGGGCGGTGTGAGAAGCGGGGCTACGCTGGGCATCGCGTTGATGCACCCACCCACCCCGACACGGTGACCGGACTCCCCGAGACCTGGGCCCCCCAGCCCCTCGCCCTCCCTGCCCCTCGCAGGACCCTTCACGCTGTCCCCGGCACTCACGATCGGCAGCGTCCCCCGGGCCGAGCAGGGCCAGCAGCACCAGGGCCGCGAACCCCACGACGCTCCGCTCCATCGCAGAGTCTTTCCCCGCGGCACCGACTGTCCCGCGCTACTCGCGCGCCGCCTTTTATATCCTCGGAAACCCGCGGCCAATCGAAGCGCGGAGCGCCTGTTGCGTCATCAGTCTCCGGGCAGAGAGGGAAAGCCGAGGTTGTGCGAGCCATCTGCGCGCCTGCGCACTGCGGGCAGAGCGGCCTGTGCGCTTTCGCTTTCGTTTCTGCGTTGGGGCGGGGAGCCCGGGGGGCGCCGGTCACCAGGGGCTGGACATGGGCCCGGGGGGGCACTGGCACCTGACTCGTACCTGCCACAGTGTGGCCACAGGCCCAGGGTAGTGATCACCCCCCTGTACTGTGCACTGCTGAGGTCACACCTCGAGTCCTGGGGTCAGTTCTGGGCCCTCGTGATGAGAAGGACATTGAGGAGCTGGAGCATGTCCAGAGGAGGGAACAGAGCTGCGGAAGGGTCTGGAGCACCACGAGTGGCTGAGGGAGCTGGGGGGGCTCAGCCTGGAGAAAAGGAGGCTCGGGGGGACCTTCTCGCTCTCTGCAACTCCCTGACAGCAGGGTGAAGCCAGAGGGAGTCAGGCTCTGCTCCTAGGGAACAAGGGACAGGACAAGAGAAAATGACCTCAAGTTGCACTAGGGGAGGTATAAGTTGAATATGACTGAAAACTTCTTCCCTGAACGGGCTGTCCAGCCCTGGCAGAGGCTGCCTAGGGCAGGGGTGGAGTCCCCATCCCTGGAAAGGTTTAAAAGTCGTGTGGATGTGGCACCTGGGGACATGGGTTAGTGATGATTTGGCAGTGCTGGGGGCATGGTTGGACTCGATGGTCTTAGATGGCTTTTCCAACCTAAATGAGGGTAAACCCCACCTCTTGCAGAAAACTTTGCATCCAGGGATCGTATTATGCCAACAGCCTACGCTGGCACAGCTCATCCACCTTCCTTTCCGAACCTCCCTGGAGGCCTGTGTGGAATGTCTCAGTCCAGTGGCTGTGGGATTAGGGATTTACTGTTGTTTGATGCAGCACAGACTCCCTGACATCAAGCACGAGAACCCCAAGGCCAAAGAACCAGGTTTTCTAGTGCCTTGGCTGGGAATGCTGCCGAGCAGTCTGGTAACATTGCTTGGAAAGGGGAAAAAAAAGGGAAAAGAAAGGAAAGTCATTACTAGTGGGGAGGAAACAGCAGCATTATAGGGGTCCTCTAACACTGGGCCCTTTAGGATTTGCTTTCTTAATACATCCCATTAAAACGTAAATTAAACAAATACAGCACTTATGGAGAACATCCCAAAGGCAGCAGGTAAATCAGGAGAGGACAAGCAAAGGAAAATTCTGAAAACACTTGTTATCAATCCCCACTGGCCCAGGCCCTGCTGGGTCTGTTGGCTGCCCGGTGAGTGGCACAGCAGCCACGTAGCTGAAAACACTCAGTGTTTTCACTGAGATAAGCAGAGCAGCTTCGGCCAGAACCTTTTCAGGGATCTCAGGGCTCCAGCCTGAGATGTCTAAGGGCTGTAATGGTGACAGAGCTGCCATCGAGGTAACTGCATTGGGAGTCACCACCCTGGTCCAGCCTGACCCACAGGCAAGTCTGACCCTGCTCAGGTGGGCAGTCGCCTTGGCTCAGAGAGGACTGATCACACAAAGAGCTGAGGGAAGGATGCGGATCCTTTCCCTGCCTTTTGGGATGTGAATCCCTGGCAACGACTCCACTGCAACCAGTGACACTCGTCAGACTTTCCCTGTAAAGAGAAGCTGAACCGCAACTCTTTTCCACATAATGTCTCGAAAAGGCTGCGGTGATTTGGTCAGAGCAGCCAAATCTTCCTCTTTTAGAGCATTTCTGCTTTTACTGGCAGACAGAATTATTTGGGAGTGGGTGACATGATCGAGGTGCTCCCAGCACTTGGGGTGTGTTGGGGGGGGGGGAAATGAGGGCACTCCGCTGTGCTTGGCAGGACACAATGATTCACAGTGTTAGCATTGACCCCTGTGCTTTCAAGCCCACATCTGTACATCTCCAGGGTGCTTCCAGCCGGACAGACCACATCACCACATCCAACTGGTTTTCCATAACTCCTCAGAGGGGTATCAGCTTGGAGAACACAATGGCAGGCAAGGAACAACGGGAGCAGTGGGAAAAGCAGAGTTGGGATGTTCTGTGCCCCAAGGGCCGCAGGTGAGGTCACTAAACCTCACCCTCCTCATCCTCATCCCTCGGCTTCATCCTCATCCACGCCAGTCGCGGGGGCATGCGCAGGGCTCGGCTGGGGGCCGCCATGCTGTACGGCAGGCACAGGTGAGGGGGCTCAGCCGGGCGCCGCCATGCTGTACGGCAGGCACAGGTGAGGGGGCTCAGACGGGCGCCGCCATGCTGTACGGCAGGCACAGGTGAGGGGGCTCAGCCGGGCGCCGCCATGCTGTACGGCAGGCACAGGTGAGGGGGCTCAGCCGGGCGCCGCCATGCTGTACGGCAGGCGCATGTCGGGGCGGGGGGGCGGCCCATAAAAGGCGGCGGCGGGAGCAGCGCGGCCCCGTAGAGGGACGCGGGACGAACGGAGGGCGGGAGGAGGAGGCACCGCGGGATGGCAGAGGGCGGCGAGCCCGTTGTGAGTGCCCGCCCTGCTCTGCTGCTCCCTCCCCGCGGCCGCTTCCTCACGTCTCGCCCCATCGGCGGTGCCCGTTCTCCCGGGGCTGGCTCTCCCCGGAGCGGTCGGTCGGTGCCGGAGCAGACACTGCTCTGGGAGTGCCGGTGCGGTGCTCGTCCCTGCCTTGTGCTCGCCTGCTTTTCGTGTCCTCGTAGCGGGCGGGGTGTTCCCTCTGAAGCCCAGTGTGTCTCAGCGCCAGCCGGGCTGGTGCCGTTCCGTACCGGCATCCGACTGTCCCGGCGGGCTGCGCCTGCGGGTCCTGCCCTCGCTGGCAGCGCCAGTGGCTCCCGTTCTTTCCTTTTCCAGCTGGGAGCCGTTGGGGCTGCCTGGCACCACCAGCGGGGTGGGGAGGAGGTTGGTGACCCCCCCACTTTGAGAGCGTGTTAGGGTTACTTCTCCCTTAGCGAGGACCCTGCTGCTTCCCATTCCAGATCCTCGAGGACTTCTTGCTGGTGGAAGATGCGCCTCTGCTGGAAATGGCTGAGGAGGATGAGGAGCTCGATCTGTACAACGAGATGACTTTTGGGTTAGGTAAGACCTCAGGGGAGCCCCAGTATCGGAGAGATCAGCCAGCCCCCAAAGGGGGAAGCAGGGACCCCCGTGGGCACTGCCCAGGCACTCACACACCCTGCTCTGCTCTGCTTGCCCGTTCCAAGACCAAGACTCCACACAGGACACCCCAAAACTCCTGGTGCCACGGAAGACGAGCCCAGTGGTGGCAGAGGAGACCGAAGTCGGGGATGAACCGGGGCCTGGAGCGGCTGAGCAGCCAGAGAAGCTGGGAGAGCCCCAGGAGGAAGGTGGGACAGAGCTGGAGGCGGAGCAGGTTGGCTCTGAGTTGGAGGAAGAGAAGGAGGAGCTGGGGACTGAAGAGCAGGAGCCCTGTGAGGAGCCCAATGACCTAGGAGACCCGGCAGTGATGAGAGCCGTGCAGAGCAAACCCACGCTGGAGGTGATGCGTGAGCGGAGGGGGGGTCCCCCTACTCCCCCCTTCATCCCCACTCCTGTGGGTCCTGCCCCACAGTGGGCACTGGGGGAGGGAGACGGACCTGTAACTCTTCTTTCCTTGCAGAGCCAGGACTCGGCAGTGCTGGACAGCAGGATTGGTGCTTGCTGGGCAGAGTTTGACAAGGAGGACATGGTAAAAATGTCCCTTCCCATCTGGTGATGGGGCTGAGCAGCCCCCGCAGTGTCCCCTGCCCCTCTCCTCCTGGTCCTCTTGCCCCATGCCCACCATCTCCCTGTCTTCCAGCTGACGATGGATCCTGCGACGTGGGGCTCCTGCCCTAGCAGTGTCTCACCTCACCATGTGCTGGAGGTGGGTACTGCCAGCCAGGCCCTCCTACCCTGGAACAAGGGTCACAAGGGGATTTGGGGTGACTGGGGAATCTCCATCACACCTCTGGAGGTGCATGGATGTGTCTTGGATGCCAAGGCTGTGGATGGAGGTGCCCACCCAAAGCAGAGCCTGGTTTTGAAGGCAAAACTGTTGAGTTTGGGGGGATTTGGACCCCCATGCTGGGTGTCCCCTTGGGCTCCCAGCTGCTCTGCAGTACTACAGTGGGAGCCCAGGTGGTGCATGGTCTGTTTGAGCAGTGACTGAAGGTTTTGGTGACCTGCCTAGTGCTGGGGAAACTAAACTGATCCCAGCTGGGCCCCATTCCCACCTGCTGCTGCCTCCTCCCTGCAGGATAAAGCCATCCTCCAGGTCCTGGAGAGGCCCCCATCATCCACCAACATGGCCTTTGACTTCCTTGGCTCCTGTGTGCAGAGGGGCTATGGGGACTCTCCCCAGCTCAAGCACCCTGACTTAAGACTGATGTCCCCCAAGTCCTTCCCCCAGCACTTCATCCAGCAGGTAACAGGTTGTAGGGGGGCTCTTGCATTCCCTCTTTCTCTGTCCTCCTGTCCCTGGAGGTGCAGCCTGGAAGACAGACTTGTCCCAGTGACACTTTCCATCTCCTGCCCTGCAGCAGGCACCTCTGATGCCTCCTCGCTCCCCGTGCCCCCCTCGGCCCTTCCCACCAGCTCGCAGGCCCCCTCCACTCTTCGCTTCCAACCAGGTAACGCTGTGGGCTGGGAGCCACCACCATGGCCCTGGAGCGGCAGGGGATGGGGACAGTGGCAGGTGTGGTGTGGTGCCAGAGGGTGGCCCCTGTGGGGATGGGAGCCAGAAGCCAGCACAGAGCTGGCTGACTTGTCCAGGGCGCTCAGAAGGGAAGGCTCAGACCCTTGATTGCATCTCTCTCCCTCTCAGACTGCAGGGTACACATCTCCAGCCCCTTTCCAGCCTGGGTCCCCCACCATGGACAGCCCACTGCAGCCCCTGGCCATGCACTTTGGGCCCATGTCTTCCTCCTTGGACCCTGCTCTCTTCTTCAGCCCCTCAGCCAACAGCCAGCTGAACCTCAGGTAGCAAGAGTGGGGTGTCTAGGTGGGACCCCACAAAGAAGCTGGAGGGTGTCCCGAGCCCCTCCCGACCCCTGTCTGGTCTCCCCTGCAGCATACCCAGCCACATGACCCAGCTGCACCCCCAGCACCAGCGGATCCTAACACAGCGGCAGCAGCAGGGCAGGCAGGCACAGAGGTATGAGGGGTCCCTGGGAAGCTGTGGGGTGCAGGGAGGGCTCTGGGCGGTCATAGCAGGCTGAGGTCTCTTCCTGTGCCAGTATTTCCCCCAAGAAGCCATGGTCTCCTAAAGTGGACCCTCATGCTGGGCTGATGACCTCCAAGGAGAAGGACTGGGTCATCAAGGTGGAGATGATCCAGCTGCAGAGTGAGAACATCGATGACGACTACTACTATCAGGTGAGCTCCTGCTGGCAGCACCTGCGGCTTGTTCTCCTCAGAGCTGGGCTTTGGGAGCCAGAGGAACCCTTCAGGGTGTTGGAGGGGACTCCTGGCCTGTTGTTGCAGTGGTACTACCACCGTCTGGAGCGCAGGCAGGCGGAGGAGGAGCTGCTGGGTGGGCGCAACAAGCTGGACACCCCCAAGCTGGTCACGCCGTTCATCCAGAAAGTGGAGACCTATGACTCTGGTGAGGGCTGGGGTGGGTGTTGGGGGCTGGGTGAGGGGCTGTGGCCATGGTCTCACCGTGTCCCCCCCCCCTCACAGTGGTGCGCATCGCCGGCTCGCTGGGCCAGGTTGCCGTGTCCACCTGTTACAGCCCTCGCCGGGCCATTGATGCTGTGCACCATGCCCTCGTGGAGGAGGTAGGTGAGGGGAAGCCAGGCTAGTTGGTGCCCTGAATTGCTGGGAATGCTGCTTTGCATCGTCCTGGACCATCGAACAGCTGTAGGAGCTGCCCCAGAGCAGTGGGATGGGGCACACAGTTAGAGGAGGTCCCACCTCAGCAGTGGCAGCTTGTCCCTGGCCAAGGGGTGGGATGGGGTTCTGGGCAATCATGGTCTCCCTGTGGGATCGCTCTGTGTCCTGAAGCCACCTCTGATCCCCAGGGAGCAGCTGGCCCAGCACTGGGCCAGCAGTGGTGTCTGGGACCAGCTGTAACTCTTGTGCCTTCCTTTCTCCCCTCCTGAAGGCTGCAGGGAGCCACCGGCTGCGGGCACTGCACAGGATCGAGAAGGTGAGCAAGCAATGATTTGGGGCAGGGTGGGATGGTCCAGATGCTCTATTTTTATCCAGGGATCTCCCAGTGGGACATCTACCTGGGCAGGGGCCTGGGTTACCAGTTGGTAGATGTTCCAAGCTTCTTCCTTACTGTGTGTTGTTTCTCCAGCTCTTCCTGCAGCTGCTGGAAGTGGAAGAGGCACAGCAGAAGATGTCCCTCACCCTGGGGGTGGAGCAGGAGCAGCAGAGCCAAGAAGTGGGGAGTCTCTACCATGCCTTGAAAATCAGGGCTTGCAACAACGAGGAGTGAGTCTGTGCTGAGGGGAGTGGGCAGCACAGCTTGGTCCTTGTGAATTTGAGATGGCCGTGGATGAGCAGGTCTGGGTGACGGGGAGTGTTGGATCCTGCCTGCTGTGTCACCCCGGCCTGTGCTGACCCTGCCTGGGAGCCTTGCCCTCCACTGGAGCTGATGCTCATCCTCTTGGATGGACAGAGATGCCCTAGGTCCCTCGGGATCTGTGCCAATGGAGCCTTCGTTCCCAGGGAGGCAGAGGATGAATTCCTGCAGCTGCTGTGTGTGCGGAAGGGCAAGAAGCTCGTGGCCCGGCTGCTGCCCCACCTGACCCGGGAGCAAGGGGAGAAGATCCTGCTGACCATCACTCACCACCTGCCCTTCCTCATGAAGAAGGATGTGCTGGATGAGGCAAGTACCTCCAGCCAGGGCAGGGATGGCCTAGGCTGCCTCCTTCCTCTTCTGCTTTCACTGGGGGGCACTCTGGGCAATGGGGGGCCCTGTCTTGTGGGGTTGATATGAGACAGGTGCCTCTTCCCTTCAGGGAGGAGGAGAAAGGTCTCCAGGAGGGGTTAAAGCAGTTGTGGTGGCAGTGTCCATCCCCACCAGGTGTTGGGATGGGGCTGTGGCTGTAAGGGGTTGAAGAGTCTGATTCCTGCTCTCCCCTCTGCCCTGCCCAGTCTCTCCCCCTGCTCTACAGCCCATTGAATGAGGTGGTGGGCAGGATGACCTTCAGCAAACTCATCGAGGTCCTGCAGGAGCTGACCCGGCCTCTGCCTGAGTGCCCTGAGCTCCCCCTCACCATGGCCTTGAAGAACCAGGTATGTGGCCCTGAGCCTTGTGGTGTCCCTGGGGTGCCACCACTGCTGGCTGTGATGTTCCTTCTGGTGCTTCCCTGCAGTTTGGGATCTCTTTGCTCTACTCCCTGCTGAGCCATGGGGAGAGGCTGCTGTCATCGGATGTGCCACTGGAACCGCGGAGTGGAGACTTTGAGGCGTGGTGAGGGGCTATGTGAGCTGTGGGGTGGGGGATCTGCCAGCCCATGGGGTGCTCACCCTCTGTGCCGGTACCTCCAGGACAGACACGGTGTACGTGGTGGCCCGGGAGCTGTCGCAGGTGCCCAAGGCCTTGCTGGTGGAGCCTCTTTTCTTACCCAGCAACCTTCTCTCGCTCTTCTGCCGCTACCTGGACAAGCAGACTGTCCACCACCTGGAAGCCAAGATGGAGTGAGTACTGCCTGGAATGGCTCCCTGCCTCTCCTGGGGATCCTCTTGGAGAGGAGGAGTGGGACAGCACTGGGGCCTCACTGCTTCCGTCCCCCTTTGGACTTAACTCCAGACCTCCATGGGGCTGACCTGATCCTTGTGCCTTTGCTCCTGCTTCTCTGGGGTGGGTCAACAACCTGATGCTCCAACCTCATCCTTCCCCTGCAGGTGCTCCCCGCTGCCATCGGAGGCTGCCATGTTATGCTGAGCCCCAGGAGTCGGGAAGGGGATCCGGGGCCGGTGGTGCTGGGAATGGGCAGGGCCCAATGCCATGGCTTTTGAGTTTGGAAGCAAACATTTATTTACCCTGGTGCAGGGCACTCTGGGTGATGTGGGCACTGGCAGGGCCAGCTCTGGAGGGCTGGTCCCACCCTACCCCTGTGCCTGGGAGCACAGGGAGGGTGTAACTTATTTTGGCTTCGTACCTGGCAATGGTGTCGAGTTCGGGGTCTGCACAGGGGCGCTGGGAGCACCTGGGGGGGGTGGAATTTGTGTATAGCACTTGGTATAAAATAAAAAGGTGATTAACCAGCTCCTCTGGCTCCTGTGGGCAGCTTCTGCTGGGTCCTGTGGGCATTGCTGCACATGGAGACCCCAGTCTGGAATGGTGGAGATCTGGTAAAGGGGGAGGAAAAGCATAGAGGGGGATGCTCAGAGTATGCAGGAGGAGGATAAAGGGGATGGAGGAGAAGGGAGTGCTTGGAGAGGGGATCAGAGGACCCATGTGGCTGGGGACAGAGGGGAGTGGAATGGGCTGGGAGAGAAGGAGTGTGGTGGGGAAGATGAGTCAGAGCAGGGGAAGAAAAGATCCGTGCAGGTACCTGGGAACACATAGAAAAGATATGGGGGATCTTAAACATCCATGGGTGGGTCATAAAGCACCTCTTGTCTCCAGTGAGCTCCCAAAGACTCTTTAGTCCTATGTCTTGCAATCAGGGCCACAGTAAAGTACCTTGAAGCATCTTTCTGAGCAATTTTGGCTACCCCAACCTGATTCTCACTCCTGCATCTAGACCTGAGCAGGTTCAGTTTCTGCTCCCACTGTAGGAATTTTTGTGGCTCCTGCCTGGCTTTATGCTGGGATTTCCCCCAGTCCTATGGGACATCTGAGACTGGGCCACCTCCACCTGCCCTGTGAGGTCTACACCTGACACCCCAAGCCTGGTGTGTATTTAGAAGAGATTTGCAGCAGAAAATTGTCTCATCCTTAGACTGCCCAAGCTCCAACCCAAGTAGGTAAAACTATCACTTTGAATGGGCATCTTTCAGGCATCAGATGGGGAATTTGCAGAAAATAAGGATGTGAGGGTTTGGGTGGGATTTATCTCCACTGCTTATCAAGGCAGCTTGGTTTCCTCTGCTTCAGAGTGCAAGGTCCAGCTGGAAGGATCTCTAGATCCTTTTGGCAGCTGTGTTTGTCATCCTGCTGCCTCTCCTGCTCATCTTAAAGGATGTGTATGCTCCTCATACTTCATCCTTGGGAAGTTTTTTGGGACAGCTGTGTTTCATCCCTAGCCATCCACTTCATAAGAGTGACACTGACAGGTTGTCCTCGTTCCCAACCCACTGAGGCAGTCCAGGAGGATGCCTGTGTGGGGTCCCACCTGACAGCCAAAGGATGGGCCTTGCTGTTACAAATCTCAGAGGGAATTTCAGACAGGAGGGAATGAGCAGCTGTTTCCTGATAGCAGGAATTGGGGAGGACACCAGAGAGTCCTTCAGATGAGGATAAGCTATGTTATGTTTTTCTGTTTGCATCTTGCCTGGCAGCCAGCCTGGATGAAGGATGGGAGTGTGACATGGCTGCAGCCACATACTAGGCCAAGTTCTCCAGTGTGAAGGGATGGAGGTCTATGCTGGATTTTGCTGCTTCATTGCAGGAAACAGCTGAGGGAAAAGAAGGAAAATCCATCTCTTTTTGTTACTCTCCCATAACTGAGGGGCTCGCAGCACCCAGCAGCTGTCTCAGTGCTTCCCACCCTCTCCCTGGGGCAGCACTCAGGAATTCAGATGAGGGGTGTCCAGCAGGTTAGGGACCCCCATATGGTTCATCTACATTCCTTAACCCACAGCTGGTGGAAGTCCAGGGCATCTCACCTGGCTCTGCCTCACTTGTTGCCCTGCCTGGCTCCTCCTGGCACTGTCCCGAGAGGATTGTGGCCCAAGGGAGTGGTGGTGACCCAGCACCATGAGAGGGCTGTCACTGTCACAGGGATATGGGGCTCATCCTGGGATGTCTGGAATTCATCCTGAGACATCTTGGAACTTATCCTGGAATGTCTTGGTGAGTATATGGGGTTCCTTCTGGGATGCCTTGGGAAATACAGAACTTAGCCTGGGACATTTCCAGGTGGCTCATCCTGGGATGTTTTGGGGGAGGAGGGGGTTAATCCTGAGATGTCTTGGAGGTTGTATGGGGCTCATCCTAGAATGTCTGGGGGAATATAGAACTCAGCTTGGGACATCTTCAGGATATATGGCCCATCCTGGGATGTTTGGGGGGGTTATGGAGTTAATCCTGGGATGTCTGGGAGATACAGGGCTCATCCTGGCATGTCTTGGGGAATATAGGACTCAGCCTGGGACATCTTCAGGGTACGTGGCTCATCCTGGGATGTCTTAGAGATCGTATGGGGTTAATCCAGGGTTGTCTTGAGGGTATGGAGCTCATCCCAGGATGAGGGGGCTATGGTTCTCATCATAGGATGTCTGAGGGGGGTATGAAGCTCATTCTAGGATGTCTTTGGGGTTATAGGGCTCATCCTGGAATGTCTTGGAGGTCATATAGGTCTCATGCTGAAATGTCTTGTGCAGGTGTAGGGCTCAGTCTGGGACATCTTCAGGGTATGGGGCTTATCGTGGGATGTTTTGGGTGGTATGGAGCTTATCCTGAGATGTCTTGGTGTCTTGAGGGGTATGGGACTCATCCTGGAATGTCCGGTGGGGGGAGTATGGGGCTCATCCTGGGATGTTTTGTGGGAGTATGGGGTTAATCTTGGGATGCCTTGAAGGTATGGAGCTCATCAGGGCTCATCCTGGCATGTCTTGAGGGGTATAGGGAAGCCTAGGACATCTTCAGGGTATGTGGCTCATCTCGGGACATCTTGGAGGTTGTATGGAGTTCATACTGGGGCATTATCAGGGTACAGGGGTCATCCTGGGATGTTTGAGGGGGGATAGTTCGTCCTGGAATGTTTTGGGGAGGCAAAGGCTCCTCCTGGGTTGTTTTGGGAGGGGCAGGGGCTCAACCAGGGCTGTTTTGGAGCCTGAGGCGCTGAGGGGACACGGAGCCCTGGACCCGGGGGACCGATGCTCCCCCAATCACCTCAATGGTATGGCCCAGCCCCTCCGTTTCCATGGTGACCACGCGACGCCCTGCAGCGGCGCCGAGCGGCGGCACTCATTGGCCGCCCGTGCCGGGAGTGGGCGGGGCGGACAGGGGCGGTGCCAATCCGAAGCCCGTCCGCCGCCGCGGCCCCGCCCCCGCGGGTTAAGGCGCGGCTGGCGCTTCCGGCGCGGGCGGAAGCGGCGGCGATGGCGTCGGGCGGCGGCCGCGGGTCCCGCTCGCCCTCCCCAGCCGAGCGCCGCCCGCCGCCCTTCCCCGAGCCCCCCGGGCCCGGCGCCCCTGACAGCGACTCGGAGGGCGAGGACATCTTCACTGGCAGCGTGAGTGCGGCAGCATCCCCCGCGGGGCGCTGAGGGGCCGGGCCCGGTGTCTGCGGGCTGCAACGGGGCTTGGTGAAAACAAGGGGAAACGCCCCAAAGCCTCCCGAGATAAAGGGGGGCGATGGCTCTGGGCTTGTGTCCTTGCAGGGAACCCCGCACCCCCTTCTCTTGGGGGCCGGGTGGAGGTCGAGGGCGGCTCTCGTGTCTGTGGGATTGAGAAGGGGCTTGTGCTCGGCTGCTCCTCGTTTCCCCAGGGTTGTAACCTGGCCAGTCCTGCAGAACTGGTGTCCAAGGCCTGGCTGGACGGGGCTTGGAGCAACCTGGTCTAGTGGAAGGTGTTGCTGCCCACGGCAGGGGGTGGAACAAGATGGGCTTTAAGGTCCCTTCAAACCCAAACCATCCCACAGTGGCAGCTGCAGCTCGGCCTCTGCTGTGGAGCTTGTGAGGCTTCACGGTGGGGGGAAGCCCCATCTGCCTTCCCCCAGCATTGTCAGTTCTGGTCCCCTCGACGTCCAGAGGGTCCTGGTGTGGCTGGTGTAGTGCTTGCTGCCCTCAGTTTGGGATTGAGGGATGAACCCCCAGTGCAGTGGGGGTGAGGTGACAGGATACATCCAGTGTCCCCTGCCTAGTGGGAGGGGGCTCACCAGTGCCCTACTGGGCTGAAGGAGGGTCTTGGAGGGTTTGGTGGTATTGGTTCAGCGAACAGTTGCTGCATTGCTGCACAAATTCCACGCTGAAGGTGGAGGTGTGAAGGATTTCAGCACCTTTCCTTGTTTCTAACAGTCCCCTGTGCAGGAATTCCAGGTTGCTGAAGGCTGTTGGCACTAACTCTGTGCCAGCTCTGTCCTGGTGTTTGCTCCAGGCAGTGACCGGCAGTTAGGAGGGGAGTTAAAACACTGCCTCAGTTTGCTTTCCCAAGCTGGATCCCTCCTCAACCAGCTGCTGGCCTCCCAAGGATCAGCATCTTCATGGAGCAAGGATCTCTGCTAGACAAGCTCTTCCAACAGGCTGGAGGCTGGAATGCTGCGGGATTGATTCCCTGAGCTCCAGGAGCCTCTGCCCACCTCTCCCAGGCTCTTTCCAGCCTGTCTGATCCAGCCAGCAGTGCAGGAGGGATTGGTGTCTGTGGCAGGAGGCCCTCCAGCAACATTCTGCAGTTTCCCAGCCTGGGGAAGCCTCGAGCAGAGTGTGGCTGTGACCATGTGAATCCACTGGGAATGGCCTGGCCAAGCTTCTGCCACTGGCACAAATCCAGAGCAACCTCTGCTCTGCTTCTGGTGCAACTCATGTCTGGTGTCCTTGAGCTGTGCTGGTGTTGCCAGTGGCCTGGGATAAGGGAACAAGCCAGATCTGGGGGGTTGTGGAGAGATTGTGACCTTGTGAGGATGAAACTCTGGCACTTGTCTGGGCAAAACAGCAGCTGGGTCGTGTGTTTGGAAAACAACTCGAGAAAGTGCAACCCTGGACCAGGCAAGAGGAAGGTGCTGGTACCTCTGGCAGGCACCAGGTCGTGGAGATGGCCTGGAGCTTCTCAGGATCTTTCTTTGGTGAAGAACTGGAGGATGTAATAGGTGGCTTGTTGTGGCCCATCAAAAGGGATGAATGCCATTTAATTTCACAGGAATTCCTGTACTGGAAGGAGAGGCTGGGGAAGCTGCAGCAGCTTATCAGGTTCTTAGTGGTGTTGTTGAAGCCACTGTCATAACTAATACTTGGCTCTTCCATGCAAACTGGTGGCTTTGTTTGTCTCTCTGCCCTTGAACATTAGGAAAACACTTTCTGGGAAGCAAGGGAGGCAGATCTGCCCAGCTGCTGATATTCATGTGGCTCAGTAGCCAGCAAAGAAGGGTTTGGGTCAGACCCAAATATAACTAAAGCTGGACCTCACCTGCCTGTGACGGAATCCCAAAATATGCTGAGTTGGAAGGGACCCACAAGGATCATCGAGTCCAACTCTTAGCCCTGCACAGGACCATCCCCAAGAGTCACACCATGTACCTGAGAGCATTGTCCAAATGCTTCTTGAGCTCTGGCAGCCTTGGTGCTGTGACCACTGCCCTGGGGACACTTTCCAGCACCCAACCACCCTCCGGGGGAAGAACCTTTTTCTAATATCCAGCCTAAACCTCCCCTGACACAACTTCAGGCCATTCTCTGGGGTCCTGTCACTGGTCACCTCTGAGAAGAGATCAGTGCCTGCCCCTCCTCTTCCCCTCCTGAGGAAACTGTAGACTGTGATCTACAGGATCCCTGTATGACCATATCCTTTCCTAGGGGTGCCCCCAAGGGCCAACTCTTCCCAAAAAAGTATCAGGCTGGCATGGGGGCACCTCTGCCTGCACACACGGTGTTGGGGGGTGCTGAATCCGGCCCTGGGCCAGCTGGTGTCGTGTTGTGGGCTGAGCTAAACAAGGCCACAGCTCCTCTGTAGCAGCAGATGGAGAAGTAGGAACAGGGTGCGGTGCTTTCATGTCTGAGGAACTAAATTTAAGGCAAACTGGGAAGTGGTTCTGGTAGAAAACTGGCTTGTCCTCGCAGACTGGGATTTGTCTACCAGCTTGAAGAGCTCCTGCAGCGGAGGATCTGTGTGAACCCTCCTCAACAAAACATCCTCAAACCCAGGAGGACTCGCCATCAAGTGGGTGTTTTGAAGGCTATTTCTTTTACCACCCAAAGACAGGAGCCCACCTCAAAGAGGAGCTGCCTCAGCACTGCTTTGCTCCGTCAGGAACAGCGGGATCTGACGGCGTTTCCTTGCTGGAGAGAGTGCCAAGGAGCCTGTCGGTCCGGAGTCACTGCTAATAGAGCTCCATTTACTGCCTGTCAAAGACCCGTTCTGTTCTCTGCCAGGACCTACAGAATAGCACTGCTGTCCCATTCTTCCTTGGAATATCTGTCTGCCTGCAAAATGAAGGGTGAATTGGGATGAGGGATGACTGAGGGATGATTTGGGATGCCGGCCTCCATAACAGGAATGCAGGAGCAGCTCTGCTTTCTGCTAGGGTGGACTGGTTGGCATACAAGCTCTCCTGTGGGCTGTCTCCTTGTCCCCAAGGCTGCTCCCAGCAGCCAGAATGGTCTTTCCTGGTGGGCTGGCACATCCCAGTGACCTGCGAGCTGCTCCTGTTCTGCTAAAACTCAGGGTGGAAACTGGCTGTGGAGTTTGGTGTGACACTCGGTGTCCTTAACAGTGGCAAAGATGCTGACACTGAAGGGTGGGTGGAAGGGCAGCAGGGTGGGGTGATGAGGAAGTGCCATGTTTGCTCCTCCATCCCTCAGCATAAGTGACCTCTTGTCTCTGTGCTTTTAATCCTCTCACAGAGCAATCCCCCGGCCCCAAAAAAGGAACCTCTCCTCCCTGTGAGCAGCCCTTCCAAAGAGAACGGGGTTCATGTGGAGCAGGACGATCAGGACCTATTTGCAGGTGAGTCTGTGTCTACTGAGTGTTTACTGGGCCACTTGGAGCTTCAGCACTATCACAAGTGCTCATCTCAAACTCCTGTTCTAGCCTGCGTTGTGTTTGGGAAGGTTGGAGTAGCCTCTTCCAGGTGTCCAGGATAATCATGCCACAGGAATAACTGTTTGGGGGTTGAAGAGGATTAAAAATTGGTTTGCTTTAGTTTTGTTACCTTAAACCTTTGATGGTGTCTCCTCAGAGTTAAAAGACTTTCGTTATCCACCTTTTCCTACCTCTATGCCAGTGGAGGAAGTGTCTCCAGTAGAGACATGGCTGTTCCCTAGGAACTGGAAACACAACACCCCTCAGCAGGTGAAAATGAGGAGGCTCAGACCTTCCCTAGCCCTGGCATGGTGGGACAACTCTGGCAGAGAGTCAGTTTTGGAGACCTCTGCTAAGAGGTGGAGGTTTTTACATCCTCTGGATGGAGAAGAGGCCTGGGAAGGCACCTTCCTCCCAGGCTGGCCTGCGAGCCAGGTAAAATCCGGCTTTAGCTGTTCCAATGTGCAGCTCCTCTAGCACGCAGCAAGGAGATGATGCCTGGCTCCTTCTGGAATAAGAAGTTCATTGGATTAACATAATGTTCCCCAGCAGGAGTGATCAAATGCTCTTACTGCTTTAAGTCGTGCTCTTCCCAGTGCTTACAGGTGTCCTCTCGATGGATTTCTTTTTTTGCTAGTTTAGACTATTGTTACTCCTGAGATCCCATGAACCAGAGAATATTGCAATTGCCTTTCCAGAAGCCCCAAGGAGAGAGGCTGACCTTACAAACTTCTCTTGACAGATGCTACTGTGGAGCTGTCCCTCGACAGCACGCAGAACAACCAGAAGAAGGAGGTGGCCAAAGCATCCAACCCTCCCCCCTCGTTAGATGTAGCTGCAAGTTCTTCTTCTAGAAACCCTTCAAAGAGCTATGAAGAGGTGAGAACTGCTCTTCCTACCTGTCCTGCTGGTTCCAGACTATCCTTGACAGGAACCTGTCCATTTACTCAGTTGCAAACATGAATCTGAAAGGATGTAATTACTGTAATTGCCATATTGGATGCCATGACTTGTATCTCAGGCCATCAGCCTGGGACTGATACCACTGGAGTGGAGCTTAGGTCAGACTGGTGACATTCCACTCCTGTGGAATTGCAGGCTGCTTCCAAAGCTGGAATAGCAAGTGGTGGTTCTGGTCCTGGGGGTCTGAGCTGGGACTCAGAGCTTTGCAGAGTTTCACCTTGGGGCTGAGCAGTTCGTGCATCAGTCTGGGCAGATAGCAGTGTAGGAAAGACAAATCCAGTTTGGGATCCTTGGAATGTGTATCCTGGACACGAGTGAGGAGCTGGAAGGCTTTATAAAATGGCCCTGGCTGGAGTGAGATGCCCAGGCAGGGTGACAAGCTCACTGTAGTGGTTTGGGGTGGATTTTAACTTGCTGTCCCTGTGTGCTTGTTCCAAACAGCTGGAGGAGGAGGAGCAGGAGGACAAGTTTGACCTGACTGTAGGAGTGAGTGACCCGGAGAAAGTTGGTGAGTTACTGTCCTGTACTGCACAGTGAACACGGTTACAGGAGCCAGGCTTGGCTGTGGGACCCTGTTCTGCAGCTCCAGCCTCCACGCTGTAGCTCTGGCTGTGAGGCTGTCTCCAAGAACAGACTTGATCCTGGAGGAACTTCTCCAAGACTTCCTCCAGGATCTCAAAGAAATGATGCTGCAAACAGCAAAATGCCTGGGGTGAAAACAAGCAAGGCAGAGGCAGCTTCTGGAAAGCCAGGGAGCCAGGACTGGGGTTTTGGGATGCTTGGGGCCTGGAAATGTGACATGCCTTGTTTGGGGAAGCAAAACTCCCTTAACCTGAAACTAAGTGTATTATTCCATGCTCTGGCACCTTCCCTAGCAGCTGTGCTTGCCAGGGAAGCAGCTCTGGCTTCAAACTGAGAAGCAAGAGGGTTTCTGTCTATTGAAGGTGGGGGTCAGAGAGCCTTGTGCAACTATGTGGAAATTTCTGGGATGCAGAGAACCCAAGGGAACACCTGATCCCAGCCAGAGGAGCAGCCTCACAAGTGGCAGGTTGTTCCCACTCCATGGCTTGTGATCTCTGGAGCTGGGAGGTGCAAATCAGAGGTAGATTTAGGGGTAGCACTGGAGCTCTGAGGATGCCCTTTGGTTAAACTATCAGGTAAACAAGGGGATTTCTGTTAGCTGGAGCAAACTGCCTGTGGTGTTCCAGGATCCAGCCCCATCCAGCCTGTCACTCATCCTGTGAATAGACTCTTCATGTGGCACACAGCCCCAAATTGTTGGGTGCTGAGCAAAAGCGTGGAGCCGACCCAAACGCTGCCGGCGCAACAAGCACCCAGTTGTCAGAACTGGCTCTGTGGGAGTGTGAGGAGGGATGAGCAGGCAGGTTGAGGAAGTGGTTGCTGGGCAGGGGTCTAGGGCCACTTAGCAGCATGCTGCCTGTGGTTCTGTGCAAAATCCAGGGCTCTGTTAGACCCAAAACTGGGAATGACGAGGCAGGAAAAGGCCAGGAGCCTTGTGCTTGTGTTCAGGGGGTAGAGGAAAGCGCTGATGTGAATCCAGCATCTCATTTCTGTCTTCCATAGGGGATGGCATGAACGCCTATGTAGCCTACAAAGTGTCAACACAGGTATGTCTAACTCCTCTGTGTCTGATTCTCGATTATTTTTCCATGCATAAAGGCAGCTGGACTGTCTGTCCTTAGCCAAGCCAGCAGTGACCTAAATAAACAGAGGTCTGAATGCCTTGTTCCATGGATTCAGGAGTTATAATCCACAAAGGATGAGCCTAGCTGTGGAATAGGGTTGGAATCTATTTGAAATGAGACTGGCATTATTTTCCCAGCCAGTTCCCTCTTTGCAGCTCTGACTGATAGGGATTCTCTGCATTCAAGGGAACAGCAGGAATGACGTCCAGATACCAGGCCTGTTGCTGAAGGTTCAGTGCCAATGGCAGCATCAGACTAAGCTGACCTGAGCTCAGCACTTGCTGCAGAACTGCTGCTGTAGCTGGTTTCACATCAGGACCCGTTTCCCTCAATTTCCAAGAGAAATGGAGCCTCCTGCAGCTGCTGGAGTGCTTTGGAGTGCTCCTCTGGGCTCTGGAAAGTTGTTCCAGTTGCCTGTACCATGGCTGCTGGGTTACAGGCAACCCGTGGACTGAAGAGGGGACTATAATACTTGTTATCCTTAATCCTGCTCTGCAAACACATCCTGAAGCACTGGTGGCCCCTGTAGTCTTTAGGTGACCTGCAGGGGGTCCCTGTTCCTGTGTGGAGCAGGGATGATGGGATTAGGCAGCAGGCAGGGCTTACCAAGCAGCCTGTGGCCACACTACCAGCTGCTCAGTTATTTAGTGCCATTAATGATGCTGCTTGCTCCAAGGAGAACAGTTGGGAGGAAAATCAGGGAAAACCTGAGCCAAAACTTGCTCTGTTCCCTCCTGACCTCTTGCAGAGCTCACGCTGTCCCACCACATCCCAGTGACAGGTAGAGCTGGCAAGGCCATGTGTGCCAGGTGAGATTCCCTGGGGATGTCTGACCCAAATCCCGTCTCTCCCCCCAGACCAGCATGCCGATGTTCAGGAACAAGCAGTTCTCAGTGAAAAGGAGGTTCAGTGACTTTCTGGGTCTCTATGAGAAGCTGTCGGAGAAACACGCCCAAAACGGGTTCATTGTCCCTCCGCCGCCTGAGAAGAGCCTCATAGGTGAGTGGTGGAGGTGCAGAGCACAAGCACTGGGCCTTCACAGCTCTTGTGGGTCCTTCTGGTGGTGAGCTCTGTGCCTGAGGACAGGCCTGCAGCAGTCTCAGAGCTGATAGAAGCTGCAGAGTAGCCAAGGAAAATAACCTGGGTTCTGTGGCACAGACAAAGTTCTGGTTTCCTACTTGCAGCTCTGGGCTGAAAGTCTTGATGGAGTTCACAGATGCTTCCACACCTGCTTGATGTAGAGTAAAACCTCTGTGGTGTCACTAAATTGCTGTTTCACTTGAGTCCAGACCATTGGTTTGCTTCTTTTCTGTGTCAAAACTCATTGGGTTTAAATTTCCAAGTAGCTCTTGCTGATCCAAGGTCTAATTCCTGTTGTAAGATTCCTATACTATCACCTTGATAGTCTGTAATAAAACCACTTTACCTTGTGTGTGGAGTTTAGAGCAGCTCATAAATCACATCTTCCTTCTGTGCCAGGCATGACCAAAGTGAAAGTTGGGAAAGAAGATTCCTCCTCTGCAGAGTTCCTAGAAAAACGTCGGGCTGCTCTCGAGAGGTACAACCCCAACAGCTGTCCCTGACCAAGGGAGGGACCTCTGAGAGGTCTGGTCTTGCCTGGTGGCATCACCAAAGTCCATGGGGAGGTAGGAAGATTGGTGGGTGAATTAGAACAGTTGTTGGCTTTGATTTCCTGCTTTCCAGCTGCTCTTCCAAAGTAAATACCAAGCGTGTCACAGCTCACTCTGATGGCTCAGAGCCAGGTTTGCTGCTGCCAAAGCAACTCCTGGTGTGTGTTCCTCTCCACAGGTACCTCCGGAGAGTGGTCAGCCATCCAACCATGCTGCAGGACCCAGACGTCAGGGAGTTCTTGGAAAAGGAAGAGGTCAGTAGCGTGGAATAAGGTAGCTCCAAGTTTCTTGGAAGTGCTGAAGGCAATGATACCTAAGCAGTTAAGGAGGCAAGATGTTGCAAAACTCTCCTCTTAGAGTGGGAGTGGGAACTGGGGTGGTGGGTTGACAGCAGGTACCCACCAAAGCTGCTCCATCATCCCCTCAGGTGCACAGGGGGAGAAAATATAATGAAAGGCTTATGGGTTGAGATAAGGGCAGGTAGAGATCACTCAGCAGTTACCTCAGGCAAAATGGAATCATGGAATGGTTTGGATTGGAAGAGACCTTAAAACCCATCTCGTTCCCACCCCCTGCCACGGACAAGGACACCTTCCACTATTGCAGGTTGCTCCAAGGCCCATCCAACCTGGCTTTGGACACTTGCAGGGATGGGGCAGCCACAGTTTCTCTGGACAACCTGGGCCAGGGCCTCACCACCCTCACACCCAACAATTCCTTCCCAATATCCCATCTAACCCTGCCCTCTGGCAGTGGGAAGCCATTCCCCCTTCTCCTGTCCCTCCAGGCCCTTGTCCCAAGTCCCTCTCCAGCTCTCTTGGAGCCCCTTTAGGCACTGGATATGTTTCTAAGGTCTCCCCAGAGCCTTCTCTTCTCCAGGCGAGCACCCCCAGCTCTCCAGCCTGTCTCTGTCTTTTCACATCTCAAAGCAAATTTTTCCATTCCTTTCCAGCTCCCAAGAGCAGTAGGCACCCAGACTCTGAGTGGAGCAGGAATACTGAAGATGTTCAACAAAGCTACAGATGCTGTCAGTAAAATGACCATCAAGATGAATGAATCAGACATAGTAAGTGTTGGGACACCCTGGGCTGTCCCTGTCCTCGCTCCGGAGCCATGTGCCCTTCCCAGCCCCAGCTTTGGGTGCGGGGTGCAGGGAAAGCCCCACGTGTGGGAATCAGCTGTGGATTTACCCTTTCCAGTGGTTCGAGGAGAAGCTGCAGGAGGTGGAGTGTGAGGACCAGCGGCTGCGGAAGCTGCACGCGGTGGTGGAGACCCTGGTGAACCACCGGAAAGGTGACCGGATCAGCACCACGCACTCCGGGGCTTGGGCTGTGACAGTCACACCCTGGGCAGTGCCTGAGGGGGGTTAGCAGTGCTGGGTGTCCCAGGGACACTTCTGAGTCTCTTCATCACGGGAGACAGAAATAAAAATGTCACCCCAATTCCTCTGTCCAGCTCCACAAGCTTGGGATGGTGGTGTGGAAGGGAACCTATGTCCTATGGGATCACGGAATCCCAGAATGGTCTGGCTTGGAAGGGACCTTAAAGCTCATCTTGTTCCATCCCTCTGCCATGGGCAAGGACACCTTCCACTCTCCGAGGTTGCTCCAAACCCTGTCCAACCTAGCGTTGAACACTTCCAGGGATCCAGGGGCAACCACAGCTTATCTGGCCAACCTGGGCCAGGGCCTCACCACCCTCACAGGGAAGGATTTCTTCCCAATATCCCATCTATCCCTCCCCTCTGGCAGTGGGAAACCATTCCCCCTTGTCCTGTCCCTCCAGGCCCTTGTCCAAAGTCCCTCTCCAGCTCTCCTGGAGCCCCTTCAGGCACTGAAAAGGGCTCTGGGGTCTCCCTGGAGCCTTCTCTTCTCCAGGCTGAACAGTCCCAATTCCCTTAGCCTTTTCTCGTGGGAATGAAGGCTGCTGTAGCAAACCTGAGCAGACCTGATCTTATGTCTTCCCACCCATCCTCTGGCAGGGAGTGAGAATGTTTTCCTTCCTCTGCATGTTTTGACTGACTCCTGCAAAGCTGTGCCTGTCCCCCTGCTCGGCTGCTTCCCTTCTCCTCGTGCCTGGAAGCTGCTGGTCTGACCCAGCCAGCATTGGCCCTTCCAGCTGATGTCTCCTGGGACTCAACTCCTCGGGCTGAGCCCTGGGCTGGGGAGCACCCAGTGCAGCCCAGCCCATCTCCTGACTCTCATCCCTTTTCTAGAGTTGGCATTGAACACAGCCCAGTTTGCCAAGAGTTTGGCCATGCTGGGAAGCTCGGAGGACAACACGGCCCTGTCCCGGGCACTGTCCCAGCTGGCTGAGGTGGAAGAGAAGATTGAACAGCTGCACCACGAACAGGCCAACAATGACTTCTTCCTCCTGGCTGAGCTCCTGGGGGACTACATCCGCCTGCTCTCAGTTGTGAGGGTAAGCACTGCTCCTGCTCCTTGTACCCAGCTTAGACTTAGGGATGCCAGGAGGTCTTCCAAACTCAAGCAGAGGGCACACATGGCATGGCTTCTCCAGGAACAGGGAAACTTGTTGGTTGTCCAGGCGAGCATGTAGTTAGGTTGGAAAATTGTGGTAGGTGAGGCCTGGCCATGCCACTGTTCTCCAGAGGGGATGTGGAGCAAGTTCCCAGCTTCTAAGTGGCCTCAGCCCTTCCAGAGGTGAAGGCTGAGGCTGTGAGCTGATGACCTGTGATCCAAGTGGTGCAGATAGGCCTGCCAAGTGCCTGCTGGGGAAGAGCCCTAGTCTTCAAGTCTGGTGTTCTGGCCTTCTTGCCGGAGGTTGGAAAAGAAGCAATCCCAAGAGAGCAACAGGTCTTGCAGGCTGAGCCCTTCCTGCCCCAAACACATCCTGCCTCTGAGCAGGAGTTTCTGCAGGCTACAGAGGCCAGGACACAACCTCCCTTGTCTGCCAGTCCATACTGGGAGCTGTGGGTGCTCCAGAGCAGGATCCAGTCTGTGTTCTGGCTCAGCTTTGGTCAAGCACCTCAGGTATCCCCTTGGCAAGTGTCTCCTTGCCAGCAGAGCCCCTTGGAGCCGCTCTGGCAGCACAGAGCTCAATGTCTGCCCCCTCCTTGCCTCCAGGGAGCCTTTGACCAGCGCATGAAGACCTGGCAGCGGTGGCAGGATGCCCAGACCATGCTGCAGAAGAAGAGGGAGATGGAGGCCAGGCTGCTGTGGGCCAACAAACCTGACAAGCTGCAGCAGGCCAAGGAGGAGATCTCAGAGGTAGGGAATGAGGAGCATGGGATCTCTGCTCTGCTCCTACCCTCTGTGCTCCAGCAGGGGACCTTCTGGGCTGGGATCGTCAGGGCTGGGGAGGACCTCCTGAGCAGGAGGGACAGGTGTCTAAGGCCAAGCTGCAACAAGGGATAAGCCAGCCTTGAGTGGAGCTGCTCATGGTCCCACCTCCTGTGACTTCCCTGCTGAGCTTCCTGTGGTGAAGAGGACCAGGAACACCAGGCTCTGCTCCAGCAACACCTCTCACACATCCAGTCGTGGCTACAGACACCCTTGGAGAGGGAAGCAGGATTCCTTCCCCTGCCCTGAAACAGCACACTTCCTCTCTCCACAGTGGGAGTCCCGTGTGACACAGTATGAAAGGGACTTTGAGCGGATTTCTGCTGTCATCCGCAAGGAAGTGATACGGTTTGAGGTATGTTTGGGGCAGCCCTCGGCCGGGAACGCCAGCCTGGGTCAGCCATGGGGCACCTGGGTATCCAGCAGTATCCATAAATCCAGACATGTGTGAGCTGGGGCATTGCTGAGGGCTTTTGGCTGAGGCAGCTTCTCCACAGGGTTTCTGTTCAAATGAAGGTGGGTGGGCAAAGATCCTCCATCTCCCAGGCCCTTGTGCCGGTCCTCTCGTGAGGCCCCAGGAGGAACAGGAACATCCTGGCAGTTTCTCTTTCGGGAGGGTTTTGGTATTTGATTCAGCCTCATGCCCATCTCTTGCAGAAAGAGAAATCCAAGGACTTCAGAAACCACGTCACGAAATACCTTGAGACGTTGTTAAACTCTCAGCAACAGGTGAGTGGCCCCTGATGTGGTTTTACCTCCAAGTTCAGGCCCAGGTTGTGAACCCCTCAAGTGTGACCCCCCTCTGCAAGTGCGTCCTCAAGGCTCCTGACTCTCTCCCTCTCTCCTCCCTGCAGCTGGTGAAGTACTGGGAAGCGTTCCTGCCTGAAGCCAAGGCCATTTCGTAATTGGACCGAGCGGACAAACCTTTATTTTGCCTTTTTTTTTTTTTTTTTAATATATATATACACTATACCTCCTCCTCTTTTCCACGTGAGCGACCCCTCGTTCCACATGCTGGAGCTGGTAGAGGTGTCACCCCCAAACGAGCAGCTTGCGAGCCAGTAACTCTTCTAACTGTATATTTTTCATTTAGCAACATATATTTTCTTACTGAAGAAAAACTAGTTTCCTGCTTCCAGACCAGACCCACAGCCAGGGGGTTATCAAGATCTGGCAAATGTCTATTTTTCAGGCAGGGTTTTAGGGCTCTAATGATTTATCTTACTCCTGCAGTGCCATTAAAATTCTGTAATAAAACTTCTATCAGGGCAAACAGGCTCTGAGTGTTGGGGGTGGGCGCGGGGAGAGCTAACGGCACATTCTGTGGGGTTTGGGGGAGGCAGTGGAGCCTCCCCCGTATTGTGTCAGGGGCAAGGGTGACCTTGGACACTGCCCTGGCCACCTGTCCCTGCTCCTGATTAGGCTTTGGCTCTCTGCCCTGCTCCCAGTGGGAGCCGTTTTTAGGATCTGAGCTCAGCAGGGGCTCTGTAGCGGTTCCACTTTGTGGCATTCCCTAAAATCCACTGAGAAGCCTTTTGGGGTGTGATGCTCCTGCCCCAACGTGCCCAGGGACGGGTTTGCCCCCTTCAACCTCCCCCCAGCCCCCCACGTGTGGATTTCACCAAAACCGATACCCCTTCTGCCTTAAAAAAGGGAAAACGCAGCTGGGTTCTGACTTCCCACTTTCCTTTCCCCATATCCCTGTAAAGCGGCGTCCCGGCGGCTCCTCCAGTCCCCCCCTTCTTCCCCTTGTGCTCGATGTGGGGTCGCAGGACCCTCCCCTGTGTGCTTTAGGGACCGTGTCCCCGCTGTGGGCGCTCGGGGCGGTCCCTCCCCGGCCCCGCAGCCCTTCCCCGCCCCGCGGCCCCCCCAGCCCCCCGGGCCATGATCGCCGTCTCCATCCCAGCGGCGGAACCCGCGGCGGCTTCGCGCAGCCCCGACAGGGCACACACGGTGAGCGGGGACTCGGGGGGGAGGTTTGGCTGCCCGCGGGGGTCCCCGTCTGCCCAAGAAGGGTGGAGGGGGGAGGTGTCTCTCTCTGCCCCGGGGTCTGGAGGTCCCCAGTTGTCCTCGAGCGTTCCCCGTCTGCCTCGGGAGTGGAGGTCCCTGCGTGTCCCCAGGGGTCCCTGCCGGTGGAGGGGGGTGGGGCCTGGTTCGGGGGTCCCTGTTGGGGGGTCCTCGTCTCTCCCGGCATGGCTCCACGTGCCCTGGGACTGGAGTCCCCCGCGCTCCGGGGGATTTGTCTCCTCCTGCCCCAGGGTTTGAAGGTCTCCAAGTGTCCCCAGGGGTCCCTCACCTGCCCCAGGAGTGGAGGTCCCTGTCTGGGGGGGGCACAGACCCTCTACCTTTGAAAGGGGGGTGGTGGTGTCCCTGGTCGGGGAGTCCCCTCTGCCCCCGTGGGTGGGGGTTACCGTCTGTCCGGGGAGGGTGGATGGGCGTGTCTCCCTCTGCCCCGGGGTCTGGAAGTCCCAGATGTCCCCAGGAGTGACCCATCTGCCCCAGGGGTCCCTGCTGGTGGTGGTGGGGGAGCTGATCCGGGGGTGCCCTCTTGGGGAAGTCCCCGTCTCTCCCGGCATGCCCCCACATCACCTGGGACTGGAGTCCCATGTCCTCCGGGGGATTTGTCTCCTCCTGCCCCAGGGTTTGAAGGTCCCAGGGGTCCCCCAAATGCCCCAGGAGTGGAGGTCCTGCCTGTCCCCAGGGGTCCCTGCCGGCGAGGGGCACGGACCCTCTACCTTTGAAAGGAGGGGTCCCTGCTCTGGCCCTCTGGCCCCCTAGGAGGGGGATACCTGTCTGCCTGGAGTGCCCTCACCCACCCTGGGACTGGAGGTCCCCAAGTTCCCACAGGACACCCCACGTATTCCGGGGAGGAGTTTGTCTCCTGCTGCCCCAGGGGCTGGAGGTCCCCAAGTGTTCCCTGAGGAGTCCCCACCTGCCCCATGGGCTGGAGGTCTCTGCCTGTGCTGGGTCCCTGCCGGGGGCACCCTCTGCCCTTGAAATTGGGGGTGTTCCTCTACCCTCTACCCAGAGGAATCCCCTCTGGCCCCAGAGGGGTAGGAGGGTCTCTGTCTGTCCTCAGGTACCCCCATCTGCCCCAGGCATGTGTGTCCTTCATCTGCCCCGGGGGTGGGATGTCATGAAGTGCCACCCCTCTGTCCCCAAATGCCCAGGAGTGGCAGTCCCTGCCTGCATCCAGGGAATCCCTGCCGGGCCGAGGTGTAGGGGGAAATGACACCGACCCTCTACCCATGGAAGGGGTGGGGAAAGAGTGTCCCTGGTGAGAGTGTGTCCCCTCTGTTCTTGGGGGGAGTCCTTGTCACCCCCTGTGCCCCTGAGGTGCAGGTGTGTCCTTCTCCCAAGTGTCTGGGGGGGGGGTGGTCCCTACCAGTGCACTCTCTACCCCTGAAACCTGGGGTCTGTGGCCCGAGGGGTCCCCTCTGTCCCCAGGGGGTAGCTGGATGTCCCCATCTGCCCTTGGGGATGACGATCCTGGGGCAGGGAGGGGAAGGTCCCCCTTTGCTCAGGAGGTTGGATGTCCCCCCCGTCCCCAGGGTACCTCCTTGCCTGAGGTGCCCCAGTGTAGAGGTCCCCAGCTGCCCCCCTGGTCCTTGCTGGAGGAGGTCACTGGGGTGTCTCTGTCCTGGGGGGTTGCCAGAGGTTGAGGTCCCTGCCTGGGGACCCTCTGTGTTTGAAAGGGGGGAATTCCTGCTGACCTGGGGGATTCCTGCTGGCCCTTGGTGGTGGTGGTGTCTCCTGTTGGCTCCTGATTGCCCCTGTTTCTCCCACAGAGGGTTCCCATCGGCCGGGGAGACGAGGTTCCTCTCCACCTGTCCCAGAGTTTGGGGGCTCCCAAATGCCCTGTGACCCTGTTGAGAGTGGGGCATCCTCTGCCCTGAAAAGGGGGTGTCCCTCTGCCCTGGGGGAGGTCCCTCTGGCACCAGGGAGTTGGTGGGTCCCCGTCTGCTTCTGAGTGGCCCCTCTGCCCTGGGGATGAGGGTCCCTGCCTGCCTTGAATGGTGTAGGGGGTTGTGGGGTCCTGACATGTCCACCCGGACGTCCCCACATGCTCCAAGAGTTCGGGGGGTTCCTGCCTGCCCCCAGTGGTCCTACTGGCTCTCAGGGGTCCCACCTGTCTAGGGGAGCAGGGGGGGAGTGGGGAGAGAGGGGCAGATGGGACTATCTGCCTTGGGGAGTGGAGGTCCCCAGCTGGATCCCCATGGATCCCTGCTTGGGAAGGGGGACACATAGCCCTCGAAAGGGAGGGGACAGGGGTCCTTGGCCCAGGGGGTGCTGGGCAGGGGTCCCCACAGGGTTCCCTACTGAGGTGGGCCCTCTGCCCTTGTATCTTGGCTCAGGGGTTACCCTGTGGCACCATGGGGTGGAGGTCCCTGTATGTCCTCAGGGGTGTCTGCCTGGGGACATTCCACCCTTGAAGGCACTGGGTGTCCCTAGCTGGAGTATTCCCACTGATCCTGGGGAACGGAGGGTGGAGAACCCCTGGTCTGGGGGTTCCCTCTGGCCCCATGGGGAAAGAGCAGGGTCCCCTGCCTGCCTCAAGGGGTGGAGGTCCATGACTGTCCCCAGGTGGGGGGAACCTCACCTGCCTTGGGGAAGGGTGGTTTTTCTCCCTGTCCCAGCAGCTGGAGGTCCCCATGTACCCCTCCCTGGTGTCACCACATGCCCCAGGGGGTGAAGGTCACTGCCAGCCCCAGGGGTCCTGACTGCTCTGGGGTTTGGTGAGGGGTGAGATATCAAACCAACCCCAGGCTGTCACACCTTCCTGATTGATCTGGGAGGGGGCGTCCCATCTGCTTTTGGGGGTTCCTGCCTGCTCCAATGGTGACCTCATCTGCCCCCAGAGGTCTGGGAGTCTACCCGAGAGGCTGGAGGTCTCTGCCTGTCCTGGACAGTGGGAGGGGGTAGAGATTCCCAAGTACCCTCCCTAGGTGGGGAGTGTGTGTGGGAACTGGGGGCTCCTGCCTTCCCTGGGAGGATGATGGGGATGGTGAGGATGAGGATGGCGAGGACAATAACGATAGTGAAGATGATGAGGACGGCGAGGATGATGGGGATGGTGAGGATGATGAGGCCAGTGAGAATGATGATGATGAGGCTGGTGAGGATGAGGCTGATGAGATCTGCCCCCCTTGCAGGTGTTCCGGGTGGAGGTGCTGTGCGATGGCCGGCGGCACACGGTGACCAAGCGCTACAGCGAGTTCCAGGCACTACACAAGCGGGTGAGACCCCCTGGCTCTGCCGGAAGGGGACACAGGGAGGGGACACGAGGAGGCCCAGCCTCATCCTCCCTGGCCCATACTGCCCTGATGCCCTCCACGCTCCACTCCAGATCAAGAAGATCTGCAAGGTGCCCGACTTCCCCCCACGCCATGTCCCCCACTGGATGCCCAAAGCACTGGAGCAGCGCCGGCAGGGCCTGGAGCTCTACCTGCGGGTGAGGTGCGCACAGCGGTGGGGTGGGGTGGGTGTTTTGGGATGCTGACCTGTCCTGGGCCACGGTAGGGTGTCCTGTACCACAACAAGGAGCTGCCCCAGGATGTGCTGGACTTCCTGAAGGTGCGGCGGTGCCAGCAAGACCCCAAGGCCAGCAGCCCCTCGTGAGTAGATGAGTTACTGGTACCACGGTTATCCCGTACGGCACTGGGATCATCCCCCCGACTTGTGCGAAGCACCCCAGGACACGGGGTTGGGGATGACGGGGACAGGCTAGGGGCTGATATCCCCTCTCCCATGGCAGCAGACTCCTGCCTTCCCAGCGCCCTGTCATCGGCTTCTGCTCCGATCCATACGTGGGGCTAGGTGACACTGGTAAGGAGCAGGACCACAGAGAAGGTCCCCAAAACCTCCAAAAGGCTCTCCTGGGTCCCTAAAAGATGTTTTTCCTTTAATGGGGCTCAGGAGGGAACCAGCTGCTCCAGCTCCCTCCTCTCCTTGCAGATCTGCTCCCCAACACTGTCCTCACTGGGGTCTTGCAAGGCCTTTACCTCCCTCCAAGCTGCACCCCCGGCCAGGCAGTGCCTTGAGCCCCTGGAATGCCAGGCTCCCAGGCACCCACCCAGCTCCCAGGGCTGCAGTGGTGAGGAAAAGATCCTCACCTGTGGTGAAAATGACTCCTCCCCACTGGACTGGGGCAGGAAAACTGGGTGGGAGAACCCAAGGGGACAGTGGGAGACACAGCTGCTCTCCCGCCACCATCCAAAGTGCCTTTTCTGAGAGAGTAGGAGCTCTGCCTTCTTCCCAATATTTTGGGGTTGTGTTGGAGCCTTTGGATGCTGAACCATGCTGGAAAACCCCTCTGCATCTGGCTTTGGTACAATAAATCTCTTGGATTTCACTGCCTGGCAAAGTGCTGTGCTGTGGAATTCTGTGAAGCAAACCTGGGGCCAACTGTGGCACTGCTCCCAGCTGGATGGGATGTAGAAGGGAGATGGAAGGCTGATGGGTGCACACAGGTGAGGGATGGGAAGGGATCTGCACCCCCATGAAGGTAGGAGAGAGGCAGCTCTTTAAAAAACACATTGGTCACATTTATTGGAGCATGTGCTTCTTACAAAAGTGATGGAAGAGGAGCCCGTGCCCCGTCCCACTGGCTGGGAGAGGGGCCTGGGCAGTGGGACACAGCAGGACCCCGTGGCTGCTCCCCTGCCCCAAGAGTGGGGCAGCCCCAGGCCCGTGGCCCCCTCATGCCCCAGCAGGTCCCCGGTGCCGGCCCTGCCACCCCCACTGGTCCCTCACTCTTTGGCGATGGCAAAGGGCTTCTCCACCTCGATGGTGCCGCAGTCAACGATGGCAACGTCCTTTAGGGGCTTGTCCCGGCTGTCGGTCTTCGTGTTCTCCACCTTCCGCACCACGTCCTGGGTGGAGGGGAGGTGTGAGAGTAGGACACACAGGCAGAGACAGCTTGGCCAACCCCTGTCCCTCTCCAGGTGCCTCCCAGCCCATTCGCCTGCCCAGTCCCACTCTCCCTGGCCCCCTTTTCCCCCTGGGCCCTCACCATGCCCTCCAGCACTTTGCCAAACACCACGTGCTTCCCGTCCAGCCACGGCGTCTTCACGGTGGTGATGAAGAACTGGGAGCCGTTGGTGTCCTTGCCAGCATTGGCCATGCTCACCCAGCCTGGCCCATAATGCTTCAGCTTGAAGTTCTCGTCAGGGAAACGGTCCCCATAGATGCTTTTTCCTAAGGGTGGGGACAAAAAGGCAGTGTTGGGGTGATGATGGTGGTGGGGGAACGAGCACTTCCACAGTAGGGATGAACACCAATGCCACAGGGAACCATGAGCTATGGGCTGCTGGAGGGAGCTGGAAGCCCCCCATGAGCTGGGCAAGGAGGGTCATGCCCCCAGGGACCAGAGCAGGAGGCTCCCAGCACCCCAGTTACCCCAGCACCCAGCTCTGCTCTGAGGCCAGGTCTTTATGAACTCCATGCCCACTCATTCCTACATTGCTCCAGCTCCACACTGGTTCCAGGGCAGCCAGGCAGCTGTTGGGAACGTGGCTTCTGCTTCACTCCCAGACAGTGGCTGGATTGGGCCAAGTTACCTCCAGTGCCGTCACCGCGGGTGAAGTCTCCTCCCTGAATCATGAAGTCCTTGATCACACGGTGGAACTTGCTGCCCTTGAAGCCAAATCCTTTCTGGAAGTGGGGAGGCAGAACACGGAGTGAGGCAAAGGGACGGCCCAGAGCTCCCTGCACCCAGCACTGCCCCAGGTCAGTAGGAGCCTCCCAGGGGCCGGTGAGGCCCAGGGGGCCGTGGGCCCCTCACCTCTCCGGTGGCCAATGCCACAAAGTTCTCCACTGTCTTGGGCACTGTCTTGCCAAAGAGCCCAATGACGACACGGCCCACATCCTCCTCCCCAATCCGCAGGTCGAAGAACACCTTGGGGGGTGCAGGAAGGTTAGGAGGACACCACGGGAGCCACACTCACCTTGTTGGGCCAACCCACCTCCCAAAAGTCCCACTCACCCAGTCCAACCAGGCCCAAAATCTCACTGGGTCCGGTCTCCCCCGCCTCCCTGCCTGCATCCCCTCACCCCACAATCTCAGCTGGGCTCCTCCAACCCAGGCCTTCAGCCCAGGCCTCTCCCACCCCATCTAGGATCTCCTCACCCCACGGTCCTTCCTCCTCACTCCAAGCTGGGCCTCCCCCACCTCAGCTCCCCCCAAGCTGGGCCAAGTTGCCTCCAGGCCTCCTCCGCCCATCCCAGACCCCCCCATCCCAGCTGTCCGTCCCTCCCAAGCCCTCCTCCCTCACGGCCTCCCACCACACCCTCCCCTCCCCTCCATCCCGGCCCCCTCAGCCCCAGACACCCCTCAGCCCATCCAGGTCCCCCTCACCCCAACAACCCCGTCGAGGCCTCCCCCGCCCCATCCGCGTCCCCCACGCCGGCTCCGGCCCGGCCCCCCCCGACCTTGGCGGTGACCTTGGGCCCCTTCTTGCGCTCGTCGGCGCGGGAGGCCGCGGGCAGCAGGAGCAGGAGGGCCGCGCCCAGCGCCGCCGCCGCCACCAGCACCTTCATCCTGCGCCGCTCGCAGCCCGGCCACAGCGCCCGCCGCGCCGCCGGCATCCGGCCACGCCCGCCGCGCACCCCCACCCGCGCCGCGCGGTGGTACCGCCCTCGCTGCCGCCTGCCCGCTCCGCCCGCCCGGGCGCGACCAACAGCGGCCGCGAGGGGGGGGGAGGTGGCGCCTTCCGGCCGGGCGGGGCGCGGGCGGCTGCCACGTTGCCCCTCGCTGAGCGGCCGCGGCGCTGTCAATCAAGAGCGGGCTGGCGTGATGATAGGACGTCGTAGGGAAGAAGGCGGGAGAGGGGCGGGGCCGAGGGGTGTCGGCGGCCAATGTCGGCCGGAGAGCGGAGGGCGGGGTGTGAGGGCAGCCGGGGCCCGTGAGCCGAGGTCGGTGTGTCCCGGTGTCCCTCCCCCGAGGCCCCCTGGGGCGGTGTCCCCAAGGCCACTGTGTCCGGTGTCCCCCCGAGCCGGTGATCCGGGGCCGTTGTGTCCCCGGTGTCCCCGGGTCCGGTGTCCCCAGGGGCAGGGGGACACTGAGCGGCCAAAACAAAGGAGCGCTCGATCCCCCCGGGAGGCCGAGCAGTGCCCCGGTGCAGCCAAATGGCTGCGAGTCAGTGTCAGTGAGCAGAACGGCGTTATAAAGATGCCACCCGAGAGCCAAACAGCACCTTTGGAGCAGCTGTCACTGTCCCCACACAGGGAGAGCACTTGAACAAAGATGTTCCCGTGCTTGGAACCTGCTCCACGCTGGAATCGCTCTTGGGACACTTTCCCCCCCACTTCCTAGCCTTAAATGTAGCTTTTTTTAGTATGAGCTCTCATTGCCTGTTCCCAAAAATTGGTTTTTGGGATACATGTGCTCTGGCAAGGATACAAACCCCAAGCATCTCCTCCCTGGCCCTTAGAACCTGCGACTTCACCTTTGAGGTTTGTCTTTTGGGGGACTGACACTGACACTAAATAAAGCTGACACTAAATTTAGCTGACACTAAATAAAAACGTAATCCCCACATCTTCAACTAACTCCAGGATTTGTAATCACAGATCAGTTTGGGTTGGAAAGGACCTTTAAAAGTCCAACTCCTGCCATGGGCAGGGACATCTTCAGTGATGGTGCTAAGCTGCAACACCACAGTCACTCCTGTGTGCTTCCAGCCTGGTCACTCCTGCTATTTAAGAGGATTTGGGCTTCTCTCACTCCCTTTTTCAGTTTTTATCCCACAGCCTGATCCACTCTTCAGTCTTGCCAGGGGAAGAGGTGAGGCGGGCAGGTCCCAGCACCCCTTTCCTGTGGTCCCTCTCAAGGGTTGCCCCAGGACAAGGCATCCCATTACCCAGGACAGCTGAACTGGCAATGTGCAGCCACAGGGAGAAGGGAAATCAGTGCCACCATGCCTTGGCCAATCTGCGGGGCCAAACCATCCATGGCTCAACACGAAGTTGTTGAGAGGGTCCTGCCAGGTCCCACCCCCTGCACCGTCCCCTCCAAAGAGGGCTCAGTGCCCAGCGGAGCCAAAGGAAGACAAAACACAAGCGCAGTGCTCAGGCTGAGGTAATAAATACGTCTATTCATGGAGAACAATGCAGCAGTGCAATGTTTTATTGAAAAAAAATAATAATAATCATCTCACTTGATACCTCAGAAGACTGCATCGCAACGTTGGCGGGCTGAGCCGCAGAGAGACACGTCGGAGACCAGCCCAACCCCCAGGGAGCCCCCAGAGAGCCCCCTCCCCTCCAACCCCAGGGTTTCCCCGCTCTGACCGCTCCCAGCAAGGAGAGGAGGGTTTGCCCAGGTTAATGCCCTGCGTCCTACCACAGCATGGCTGGCTCAGTCTGGCTGCATCTCCTCGTCACCTCTGAGCTCCCTGGGGACAGCGGTTCCCTCAAGAACGGGACTTGCTGTTAACCTGCTTTATTTGCCTTTTTTTTTTTAATTTTTTGTTAAAAAGCCACCCCACATCTTTGCCCTTTTTTTTTTGAAGAGTCCAACGTACGATTATAGTGCAAGAGGGCTTGGTACAAGTGAGCATTACCAGCATGCCGTGGGGGGACAGTCCTCCCCTACAAACACATCATCGTAGGATTAAAAGAACATCATATCTCTGGAGAGAAGCCGTAGTGGGTCACCATGAAACAGCTTTCAAACCAACCCACTTAAAACCAAGGTCAGGAAAGTTTCTAAACAATCAAATACATTCACTTAAAAAAAAAAAAAACTGAAACAAAAGAAACCAAAAACATTTAAGAACAAAACCTGTTGAGATGGCCCCTTTCCCCCCCGCCCTCCCTCACCCTGCAAACACTTACATATGCTGCAACTACAAGCTGCTCCTTGAGTGGAGGCAGCGAGGAATGACCAAACACGGCAGGAGATGCAGAAGGAATCGAGTTCTGGTGACAGGCACTTAGTGGGGCTTGGGAGGGCAGCAACAGAAGTGTCTCAGGGCCTGGCTCCATCTGCAGCGGGCAGGGCGGCTCCCGAGGAGCTCCCATGCCCATGGACCCTCCTCCCAAGATGCCAAACCATGGTTTCCTACAGCAGAGAGGGGAACGCCTGTGCCAGAGACAGATACAGGGCTCCTGGGAGCCCCTGGCAGCAGAGGAGTTTGGGAAGAGAAAGGTGGAACGTGGCCACGGTCCCTGTCCTCCCTCTGGCGGGAGGGGACAAGAGGGTGAATGTCCCGGCGGGAGGTGAGGGGTCCCCTTCCTGCCTCCTTCCTGCCTTGGCCCACAGCATGGCTGGAGGAAAGCGCTTTGCAAAGGGAAAAAGGGGTGCATGTGTGAGCTGAGAGCTCCTTGGGATAAGGCATGGAGAGAACATGGCCAAGAGACACCCCGGGGGATCCCGGTGAGGAGCGAGGCCTTTCTGCTCTAACCAGTGTCCTGCCTGTCTCAGGGATGCACGAGGAGCAAGCCCAGAGCTCCCTGCCCAGGGCGATCTCCTGCCCTCTACACCCACTTCTACCCAGCCCGGGGAACTGAACCTCCTGGGAATGCCACTCTGTGAACTCCAAGCTATGCAGATCATCATTAAAACAAATAAAAGATAATGAGATCTAGTCTCTCCCTTTCCTCCCTTCATGCTCTCCAGGATTTTGGGGTGAGCTAGGCCCCAGTTTATGACAAGCAAGTCCCTCAAGTGAACAGTCCCTGCCTGGTCTGGTGTCATATATCGAAAGACTAAGTCCAAGGAGCTTATTCACATTGTTCCCAACAGCTGCTCGAGTTCTCCCACAGCCCTGCCACCTCCTGGGAACCCCTGGGCAGCCTCAGCCTCCTCTGATTTGGGAAACACTGCAGCAGGAGGCAAGATTTCCTTGTTTTTACGGGTGTGCAGAGTGCCCCAAGCCCTTTCCTTGCTATTGGTTTGGCTCAAAGTGGTGCAGAACCGTGGCTGCTCTGGGGGGTGGGACGGTGTCCCCCACTCCCAGCCCCACGCTCATGGAGAGGACATAAAGGCTATTCCAGTCAAACCTATCTGACCATCGGGAAATGGGATCAGTGTTAAGGCATGAAGTATCCTCTCCCTGCCAGGGAAGCTTTGCTCCTGCTAAGGTGTTCTCACAGAAGGTTCACAACCACCCCACAGAGGGATTTGGGAACGCTGCCCAGCTGCCCACACTTTGGGAAATGGCTGCTTCCCAGGAACCTCAATCCAGATCTACCTCTTAAACCAGCACAAATTCCTCTGGCTCAGCAAAGCCGATGCCACTCCCTCCTGCCAACACCGGGTGACGGCCTCGCGTCTCCCAGCCAGCTGGGTCAGGCACGGCATAGGAAACCATGGAAGGGACATTCACCGGCAGCTAGGAAGGGTGAGTGGAAATTCAAGTATGCTTTCCTCAGCGTGTGCCCCAAGGCGGACGTTGGGAGCCCCAGCCTGGCACGAGGGTCCTGGACATCCCCACTCGAGGGCATTCTGTGCATCCACCGTCTTCCCCGCTGGATGTCTGCCTGCGCTGGCGCGGCCACGGAGAGATCCACAGATACAATGTGCATCTGTAAATGCTAAAAATAATAAAAAGTGCAACGACGTCAGCTTCTTTAAAACAATCCACATTGCTCTGTTACCGTCAGAGGAGGGAGGTGTCAAGGGAGCCGGAAAAAAAACCCTAACTGGAACAGTAGATTGCAAATTTCTCACAGCTTGCACATTACAGTGTAACTGTTCCCAAGGAGCCGCAGAGGGAACCTGTCTCTTCCTGCTGCAGCGGTCAGGCCCTTCTCCCAGCAACTCTCCTGCCTGCCTCACATCCTCCTGCCCTCTCTACAGCCAATCAATCCTATTGGATTTCTTCACTTAATTAAGGAGGGAGGAGGACGGAGGAGCACAGAGCGCAGGGGAGGGAGGGGAGGAAAGTGAGCAGGAACTAAGCACAGTCCTCAGGTTTGCGTGAACGATGCCTTCGCCGTAAACAAGGGGAAGGAGGGTCAGCCAGCCAGCCCCCCTCCCAGGGCGACCAAGACCTGAGCCAGCCACAGTCCTGGTCCCAAAAGGAGCTTCAGGCTTGGAGTGAACGAGGGAGACCATTCAGCAGATCCACCCCAGAGTGGTTTGTTTTGGAACGTTTTCTTCTCTTTTTGGTTTAAAATGTCACTTGTTTTTTTTTTTTTGTTTGTTTTTTTTTTTTTTTGTTTTTGTTTTGTTTTGTTTTTCTCTCTTCCTCCTCTGCCTCATCCTCCTCCTCCTCCCCCCTAAAGAGAAGCCCCTTCCAGTGATTCAGGGCAGGAGCTGCAGGCGCGGTGGTTCCTGCAAGGCCCAGGAGGCACCGGTCACTTGTGACGCTGAGCCGTCTTCTTCCGTTTCCTCTTAAAGAAGCAGCAGCACCTGGGACACAAAGGACAAGGAGAGTCAGCCCCATGCCCAGCACCAAGTCCTGGCAACCCCAGGAAGTCCACACTGCCCCGGGGTCCCTGTGTTGGCCACATGCAACAGCACCTCTGCTCGACAGGCCCGGACACACCTTTGGCCCCTGGAATGGTCAGCAGGGGCTGGTGGATGGTGATCCCACCAGCCCAGACTGGGAGACCACCAGTGAGCCGTGTGGTGAGGGGATCCACCACCGGGCCCCTGAGCTGGCTGGGCTTCTCCCTCCCAAGGCTTTACGGGGGCAGGAACACAAGGAGCCATCTGGGAAAGCAGTAAATCAGTATCCAGGTGCTCTGTTCCCTCTGTCCGACAGAGGAAGTGGACTGGGACAGTGAGCCCTGGCTGCTCTTCCCAGCCATGAGACCCATGGTTTTCACCACTGTTCACTAAAAAGACAAGTTCCAAAGAGACCTTGGCTCTGGGACCAGGTTTCTTTACTGAACCTTTCACCAGAGCTTCCACATCGGATCAATCACTCAGCGCCAGGATGCAGAACCCCTGCTTCTTTCCCCATCTGATGCAAGGGAGGTGCACAAGCCCAGGGATTAGGGGAAGCAAGAAGGATGGAGAGTGGAGGCTGAGGTGGGGAGAGGAACGCCCAACACAGTTGCACCATGAGGAGTGATGGGTTCCCCGTGGGATACACTGGGAGCAGTCACCCAGATCCTATAGTCCTGCTGGCTTCCTACAGAATCCCTTGGTGCTGAAGGTGTATCTATCTTCCTGCCCTCAGCCCACTGCCAGGAATACTCTGCACAGGTGCTTGTTCTGTGCAAGTTCTCCTGAGCTACGTGTCTTTCTCCATGTGCCAGGACAGCCACCTCTGGAGAAGTCTGGGTGATGCTGGAAGACTGCTCTTCCAGGCTGGTGGAAGGGATGCCTAGCTAAGCAGTCAGAGTAGACCACAGAATCATAGAAGATCCTGACTTGGAAGGGACCCACAAGGATCATCAAATCCAGCTCTTGGCCCTGCACAGGACACCCCCAAGAATCCCACCGTGTGCCTGAGAGCATTGTCCAAACACTTCTTCAACTCTGGCAGGCAAATGTGAAGATGCAAAGACCATTTTCTCCCACAATCATCTGTCACCAACAGACTAAAAACATTTAAAACCACTGTAACAACTTCTCCAAACTATTTTCTGCTGGGTCCTTTGTGGAATGGTGGCATTACACCTCCATCCTCTCAGAGCTGGAGGAACAGATTCATTCCTACTCGCATCCCGAAGGTGCTTGTCCCTGGGTGCATGAGCCTTTCTATGGGGTGCAAAAGTGATGGGTGACCACCACCACGCTGTGAGCATGGATTGTCTGTTGAGGAGAGCAAATCCCTGTCACAAAACCCTGTGGGAGAGCCCCCACAGGGCCCACAAGAGGGACTCCTCCCACCGCACGGACTAAGGGCCAGGAGAAAAAATGTCCATGGTTTGTCTCAAGGTTCCTGACCAGGCCCAGTTTGGAGGTGGGATGAGGAGAAATGCCAAGCCCTTGTTCTTGCAGGAGCCTCCATCACTGCCCACCCACCCTGAGATGTGTGTGTGCCGCCTGCAGCCCCCCTTGCCCAGGCTGGAACCCCCACCCCAGGACAGCTCTTGTGTTTTGTTGTCCCAGGCCATCTGCCCCCTCCTCCTGCTTTAACCTGTCGCAGTATTATTCTCCCACAGCAGCCACCTTCCTTCATGACATGGGCAATGGTGGGTAAGGGGGAAGGTCATGGGGAGAGAGGATGGAGGATGCACGAGTGATGGTTTTGCATGCAGCGGGTAAGGGAAGAAGAGGCTGAGCAGCACTCGACTCCTTGGGTACCCAACAAAGGGAGCTGACTGACTTCTGGCTTTTCGTTGTGACTGTCTTTTTAGGCTCTTACTCAGAGGTCTAGGGAAGGGTTCAGGAAAGGAAATCCTGGCAGGTCAGACAGGCAGAGGCAAAACACCAAAATAAAAGAATAAGGCAGGCTGACAATTACAGAACGTGATCTCTCTGCATGCAGACAATGCCCAAGAGAACAGCCCCAGACTACGACATACAGAGAAGCCAGAGATGCCAGAGGTATTGGAGGTGATGCCTATGGAGAGCAGGGCAGAGGCAGTCAGTCTCCCATCCAACAAGGACATTCCTCACAGCACACGGGCCTGGTCCCCTCACTCTGGGGCCATTCCCACCCATCAGCCCTCCCTGAGATACAAATTCCTCATGTGAATCTCCACTTGGTCCCCTGCTTACTGGGTATGTGGCTTCCCCAAGGGGCAGGAGGGAGGGAACATCTCCATGGGACAACCTGAGACTGGGATGCTACAGCTGCAGCTTCGAAACCCTGATAAAGCCCTGAGCTGGGCTTGGACCAGTGCTAATCCCAACTCTTCCATCCTTTCTTTCCTGGAGACATCCATTCACCTGCACCTCAGCTGGCTGAAAAGGAGTTGCCTCCCACCCACTCTCTCCAAGTAGGGGCTCTGTCACTAATGAGGACTCCATAGTCTTGTCTTTCCATCCTCTCTGGCCTGTGCTTCTCCAGAGGAGACTCTCCAAGGAAGTGACTGCCTCCCCAGGATACCCAGCACAGGGTTTTCCCTCCATAATCGTCTGCGTGAGGAATTCCTGCAAGAGGCCCAGCAAGCCTGGTCCCAACTCTGCCCAACTCCATCAGGCATCATCTGCTCAGGGACATAAACGTTTGGGGGAGATGGAAAGCCAAATAGGAAAAGATTAAAGTCTGATTTTACATCCATGTGTTCAGAGATCAGCCGAATTGCTCGGCCTAGTGTGGCCGCTCGGACACAGCCCACACCCTCCCCAGTATTGCATGTGGCCCTAAAATCAAAACAGCTCTGGGTTGGCTTTGACTTTGTGCTTTTTTAGGGTTTGGTGGGTTTGGTTTTGCCAACCCCAGTCTAGTCTGGTCCGCTCCCCCTTGCATGTGGACTGGAGAGAGGGACTCACCACAAGTTGAGCATTTTCAGGCAGCTACAGAGAGTGTAGAGAAAAAACACAGAAAGGAAGAAAGAGCGATTAGTTCACAGAGGTGGGATGGAAGCGAGTCACCGCAGCCATGCAAACATGCAGTGCAGAGGCAGACACACACCAGGCCTGCCCGCCGCCCGCCCCAGCCCTCACACCACCTCTGCCCTCGCTGTGGTGCCGCTGACAGCCGCCACCTTCTCCAGGGGTTTTCCACCTTCCCCCTGTTTGCCATGGAGGTACCAGCCCCATCAGGTTCTTATCTGGGGCTGGGATCAGAAAGCGACTCCAGGCCACCATCTGCTCTTGTGCCCTGCAGCTCCAGCAACAGCAGGGCCTGATGATGGATCTACACTTGGAATCAGCCCTCCAGCAGAATCCATGTCTGGGATCAGGAGCTTTTCTCCAGCACACCACAGGCAGAAGCACTGGCACAGCTCTGCCCTCTGGAATGCCAGGGAAAGCCCCTTCTGCTCTTGCACATTGTCTCAAAACACGATGCCCAGCTCCAGCTCCTGCCAGCTTTCTCTGGCACACTTTGCTGCAGAGCACAATCCCAAAGTCCTTTGCCCTTCTCGTGTGCCTGAGGGGATTTCTGATCACAGATGTGAGGAAAGATGAAGCCAGTGCTCCCCGTGGTAAGCGGAATGAAGAGGACTATGCTTGGGAATTACAATAGACCCCAAAGCTGTCAGTGCAAAGCAGTTTATGCTCTGCTTCCCAGCACTGCCAAAACCAATTTGGGAGCACACAAACAAGGGCTGGAGAGAGACAGACTAGCTCCATGTCCCTGAGGGACAGGGCCTGGGCAGCACAGCTCTCCCATGCTCCTTCCCACCTGCCTTGATGTCTCCCCTGTACATGGAGGGGGGTGTGGACAATGACCTCACTGCAGGAACATGGGCTGGAGGTGTTCCTGGTACTTCCTTGCACTGGGTTGTTGTATCAGAACTGTTAAGAGTGACAATGTGCTGCATCCTAGGAGCCACATGCCTGGGGGGGACTCCCTTCAGAGCCCGTGACGCCAAACTGGTGGTCCCTGCCGGCCACACTAAGAGGAATGTTGCCCACTCTGCAACCTGCACCCCAAGATATCCCCCACCCTGCTGAGCCTGATGAGGAGCCTGCACCAAATCCAAGGCTTGCTTCTTGGGCTCAGAGAAGGTGTGCCTGCTACTGCTGGGATCAAGGCCAGGCCAGCTACCAGCGAACAAGATCCAGCACAGGTGCTTCCCGAGGGAGAAGAACAGAAGACCTTCAGGACAACCAGCACAGATGACACATACCCAGGGACCTTTCCCTTCCACATACTCTTCCTTGCACCTGCCAGTTTTCCTCTTCACCCAGGAGTGCCCACAGAGGTTGGGGCAAACGATGTGGGACAAGCAGCACCAGTATCACCCAATCAAATAATAACCAGGCAGCTGGGCCACGTCCCAGCACTGACCAGTTCAAAGGCAGCTCTGGCCCCACTGACCCCTTGCTTGGGGAGTGCCAGGATTCCGCGGTGACCCACCAGAGACCTGGTCTAGTTCAGAGGCAGAGAGAAGGTGCCATGTTGAGGATCATGCAAAAGGTAACATGATGGTGCCGGAAGCAGCACGTGTGCACAGGAGGCCAAAACGGGCAACACAGCAACTTTGGACATCCGTTCTCACTCCTGATCAGAAGCTACAGGAGAGGTCAGTTCAGAAGGAGCACCTTCTCCCCCACAAGCTGCTTCTGGTTCCTCTCATTCAGCTTCCATAGAGCTGGACCAAGACAACCTACAGGGAGAACTACCCATCCCTGTAGGAGTTACTTTTGCACCGTTCTGGATACTTGGCACTCACTTCTCACAGCCAGAAATAAAGTGTCAACTCTCAGACCAATGATCTCTTCACTGAGCTGTGCTTGAGCTACTCCTACACTCTCAGCACGTTCTCCCTTTGGAAAGGGGGATGCTCCCCAGGATTCCTGAAATCAGCTCCCAGTATTTTGGGATCTGTGCCACCATCTACCTGGCAGGACATGCTCTGAGTAAGAGTTACGTTCTCCAGGCATGACAAGTGTCAAAGAGAAGCAGCAGCAGCAGCAGCAGCACTGAAGGCACCATGCACAAAAGCAGCAATATGCAAGGAAAAGGGCACGGGACACGAGCATCGAGTACTTTCCCACAGGAAAACATCCCCACTCGCTTCCCAGGAGGAGGATTAATGACCAACCAGTGGAAAGCCTGTTGTAAAGCAAACGTACTTAGCTTCCTCCACCACCTCCACCTCTGCCTGCGCTGTGATGGGCGCGTTGGAGTGTGCTCCCGTCGGGTCATCCACGTTCAGCTCCCCGTTGGTCGAGCTCACCACCTAAACACAAAGGAACGCCCCGTTAACGAAGCTCCCCAACAAGGAATGCTGTGGGAATGGGAAATCTGCAGGATAACCGTCTGCTCTTTGCATGCTGTCAGCAGGCTCAGGTTCTGTGGGTGCCTTTCAGTTGCTGGCCTGGTCCATCCCAAGCAGAGCAGCAGGAAGGGGACTGTTCCCTAATTCCCACTCCCATGCCCACCACATGTCATTCTGGCTTTGGGAGGCCACTTTGGGAGTGCAGCCACTGGTGTAAGCACTGCCAGCCCTATATAGACACATGATATAGATAATGTTGATTGTTTTACCCTGATGCTTTTACAGGTGAGCGGCTGATCCTGTTGCCTGGCAGCACCATGGGCAGAAGCCACTCCAGAGCCACCAGTCTCACTCCTTACACAGCTGGTTTTTGGAAGTATGTCCTCGCCTAAAAGCTATTGACGTGGTCTCTCATCTCTTTCTGCCTCACAGCTGCCATGATGGCTCACTTCAGCATTTCCATTACAGTGATGACCATCCAGCTCCCAGCTCGTGGCAGCTGGATGATTAATCACTGCTCCACTGCCACAACAACCACCAAGGAAGCCTGCATGGGATGGAGGTTTGGCTGGCCCTTCCACACTCCAGCTGGATGTTAGGACAGGCACCTGGAACTGCTCCTGGCTCCAGAGCTGTAAGGATGCCTGCTTCCCCCTCCTGCTCCTCCTCTTCACCTTTCTACAAGGCAAAAGGAGGCATCTCCTGTGAGGGGGGAGTCAAGGTGCTACCCAGAACTCCTGGTGGCTCTGGATGACCTGACCACCAGATATGAAGGGAAGGGAGCCCTTGCAGCAGATGTCCCCTCACTGCTCAGCACATCCATCCATGCTCATTTCGAACACTTCAGTCCTACCAGCAGCTGCTGTTTCTGCCCACCAGGCCCCAAGGAGGGTGGGTCCTGCCAAGGTGGGTCAGGACTCAGCTCATGTGATGCTCAGAGCTCTCCTCAAGTGACAACCCCTTGGCTTCTCTTCACCCCTCTCCCAGACTCATCATGCCGTGGGCCCACCCGGGTTCTCCAGACTCCCACGCGACTCTGCAACGCTGGCGCTTAATTGTGCTGTTCCCAGGGCTCTTCCCACACTTTGTTAAGCTACTTGTTCAGTTCCATTTTCCAAAAGGTTTTGATTTTCCTCCTCGCTTTTCATGTGCTGCTGCCTCATTTTCAGGTGACAAATTCAGCCTTAAAGGAACCGGTGGCTCAAAGGTGCCGACGCCCCCCTAAGGGTTCAGCACGAGCTGGGGTGTCTGTTGAGAAACAATTCCAGTCTCTGCAGCCACACACAGCACATTTTTTGTTCTCAGCTGCATGTAAGCAGAATTTTAATGCTTACAGTGGCACATGGAGGCTCATAAACTGCTTAGGTAGCTGCATTAGTGCTGTAGCTACAAGGAAACCATTCCCCTTACATTAAGAAATATGAATAAAAACATCTACTCGGTACTGAGTGCTGGAGTCATACAATCACAGAGCAGTTTGGGTTGAAAGGGACCTTTAAAGCTCAGCTCGTTCTATCCCCTGCCATGGACAGGGACACCTTCCACTAGACCAAGTTGCTCCAAGCCCCGTCCAGCCTGGCCTTGAACACTCCTGTCCCTGTCTGCTCACATCTGAGATCAGAGCTACATATTTATCAGTTCCTCCTTGTCTTTGTTTCTCTGCTACTCAGTAAAATATCTTTAAATGAAAAAAGGAACATGACTAATCAAGCCAAAAAAATCATTCAACCCAATCAAGTATCAGGAAAAAGTAAACATTTCAACCTAATCTGCATTTCCCTAAGGACATCCTGCACTACCCGTGTCCTCGGCTCAGCTCTGGCCCACTCCAGGTACTAATTCCCATTTCACCAGAGCCAATTTTCAGAGTGTTGTGTCTGACAGCAAAGCGAGCTCTCACAGCAAACCTCTGCCAAAGGGGCAGCGATATCAGTGTTCCTGTTTGCTTAGGTGATTCCTGCACCTTCTCTTCAGCACATCCAGCCAGCTCACTCTGGCACCAGTGTAAGAAGGTCCCTCAGTGACCCTGGGTGACAACCTGACCAGGTAGGACTTCACAGAATCACAGAATGGTTTGGGTTAGAAAGGACCTTAAAGCTCATCTTGTTCCCACCCCCTGTCAAGGGCAAGGACACCTTCCACTAGCCCAGGTTGCTCCAAGCCCCATCCAACCTGGCCTTGAACACTTCCAGGGATGGGGCAGCCACAGCTGCTCTGGGCAACCTGTGCAAGGGCCTCCCCACCCTCAGGGGGAAGGATTTCTTCCCAATATCCCATCTAACCCTGCCTCTGGCAGTGGGAAGCCATTCCCCCTTGGTCTGTCCCTCCACACCCTTGTCCAAAGTCCCTCTCCAGCTCTCTTGGAGCCCCTTTAGGCCCTGGAAGGGGCTCTAAAGTCTCTCTGGAGCCTTCTCTTCTCCAGTTGAACATCCCCAGCTCTCCCAGCCTGGCTCCAGAGCTGAGGGGCTCCAGCCTTCAGAGCATCTCCGTGGTCTCCTCTGGACTTGTTCCAACAGTTCCATGTCCTTCTTGTGCTGCTGGACCCCAGAGCTGGAGGCAGCTCTGCAGGGGGGGTGTCACCTGAGCAGTGCAGACGGGCAGAATCCCCCCTCCCCTGCTGCCCACGATGTGGGATCAGTCCAGGGCATGAGGGGTTTCCGGGCTGGGGCATGTCCAGCCTCTCATCCACCAGCACTCCCAAGTCCTTCTCCCCAGGACTGCTCTCTGTCTGTTTATCCCCAGTCTGGATCGATACCATGGGTTGCCCCAACACAGGTGCAGCACCAGCACTTGGTCTTCTTAAACTGCATGAGATTCCCATGAGTCCACTTCTTGAGCTTTTCTAGCTCAAGACATTGTTCATTCCTTGTTCATAAACAGGAATTTTTCAGGAATTAAAAAACTTATTGGTAGTGCCACCTCCAACACTGTCACACATCCCCTTCCAGTGCAACCATCCAGAGATGCACCTTGTGGCCACCATGCCCTTGCACTGGTGCTGGTCTGCTTTGGAACAGCTAAACCCTTTTCCCAACATTAATGGGGATTATCTCCAACAAACTCTATTTCAGTTGCTCATACCACCCAAGAGAACCTCCAAGATGGGAGAGAGGGTGCTTTATAGACCAGACCTGCTAATACACACACACATGCTGCTTTCTGTCCTCGGTTTGACACATCTGAGTTCAAAACAGCACTTGGAGGAGAAGCTTCATCAAAATGGTAACATCAACAGTTGCCATCACAGCTTGGATCCCACAAACCCACGGCCTGAGCGTTACGTATGGGACAGGACCAGTGAGATCACTCTCCTAACCACAACCTTGCTGTAATTTGAGGAGAATTCAGGGAGTTTAACGCATCAGGAGGAAGAGGTACCTGCACTGATCCTCCGTGTCGATCTGCAGCCAAATGAGATGTCAGGTACGAGGTATTTGTCTGCCGGCTTGGCTGGATCTCCCACTCTCCTCGGCGATCTGACGACGCCTGCTCATGAGTTCAGAGGCACGAGAGAAACAGAAGAGAGGGCAAAAGGTGAAAGAGAGGAAGAAATAAAAGGGTGTTGGTTAGTGAGTTAGTTTCTTTGCAAAAAGCAAGGCATTTACACTTCTAGTTGGGCTAGAATTTCCCTTTCCCAAGTGCACCTCGTTATTTACATCTGTGGTGGCTGCAGTGATCCACTGCTGGAGTGGATTTTGTCTCCTCTGGCTGATGAACAAAGAGGAAGATCTAGTCCAGAAGATCTAGTCCAGAACTTATTTCTTTCCACAGCTTCATTTCCATGGATTTCAGCATAGAAACAATCACACTGCCAACATTTCACTCTGTCTGTCAGGTCACACACACCAGAGCACTTGGCATGGCAGCAAGGTTGGACAAACGAGCTGAACATCCCTCAAATACGTAATTTTAAACTCAAATTTGCAACGTAAAACAAAGCCAAACACTTCATTTCACCTGAAGCCAGTTCCACACACTGATTCACCTGTGCAGTGCAGAAGGAAACATCCACCACACCTGCTTGACTGGAAAGAGGGTTGGGGGCTTTTTGGGTTTCTGCAGAAAAGTAGATAAGAAACTTTTGCTAACAAGTTTCCTCTCTGTCCCAAACAGATGCAAACATCAGGCGAGTAAATGATTAGAATTTTATTAGTTTAATTAGAAGAATCCCTTTGCACTTGCACGAGAAGCTTCTGTGGGTCACCCAGCTTTGATGACAACACATCCAATGCTCACCTAAGACCCAGGAGTATCTCAGTGCACCTGAACCCAACTGACCCAAGCGGGAGGAACACAAGACTGGGAAGTGTGGGACAAACAAATCTGTGTTGGCCTCAGCTGATGAACGCAGACACCACGGATCTGGCTAGGAAACAAGAAGCTCCAGTGAATAAACACCAGGTTCTTATCAGTGAAGGTGAAGCAGTAACCAAAGAGAGGTGCCTGGTACACAGAGAGACTCCAGAAGTCTCTGAAGAAACTTCAACATCCACTAGTAAATTGTCAGTCTACTAGAGCAGGAGCATATCCAAAAAGTAGGAAAATTAAAAGAGAAGTCCCCTGGCATTTCATAAAACATCTGTTATTGTTCCCTTTGCTCTGACTCCCTCCCAGAGTGATCCACGGTGCTGCTCCTCCTTCCAAGCAGCCACCAAATCAAGGTGCTATTTCCGTATAGGTGGTCTTGTTGTATGATCTAGAGTGGTTTAGGTTGGAAGGGACCTTAAAGATCCCCTGGTTTATTAAATCTTCTTACTACACATCCTTCCTGTCAGCCTGAGACACTGCTCATGCTTTTTGTCCTTGGTGACACACTCAAAGGAGAAGCACCTCCCTTGGAATATTTTTTAATGGCTGTAAGTCACAAGAACAGGAACAACTGGAGAATTTGAATGAAGGTTTTACAAGCTGGTGGAAGGCAGATCCTGAGTGCTGCTTCTTCCACTCGGGTGCTTGGCCAGCCCAGGCTATGAAGCAGTACCATGGTACTTCAGCACTGGGCAAGGCCAACTCCTGCCCAAGGGCCTGCAAGCATTTTCCAGGAAAGCTTCAGTGGCAACAAGAGCAAGATTTGTCTCTTTTAGCTCTACAGCCAAGTACGTAACAAACTGGGTTTGAAGTCAGCTTGAGCTGAGCCCAAAACAACCCAAGGAGTGACACCGAGGAAGTGATGCCTGTGAAATGAAATGAAATGAAATGAAATGAAATGAAATGAGTAGAATAGAATAGAATAGAATAGAATAGAATAGAATAGAATAGAATAGAATATCCTGAGTTGGAAGGGACCCACAGCAAACATCGACTCCAACTCCTGGCCCTGCACGGGACACCCCAACAATCCCACCCTGTCCTGAGAGCGTTGTCCAAATGCTCCTTGAGCTCTGGCAGCCTTGGTGCTGTGCCCACTGCCCTGGGGAGCCTGTTCAGTGCCCGACCACCCTCTGGGGGAAGGACCTTTTCCTGATACCTAACCTAAACCCCCCTAACACAGCTTGGGAGTTCCCATTAACACTCATCACCTTCCTCCCAGCTTCCAAATCACATGACAAGACCGGCACTTAAAGACGGAGAGGGGCAGAGCTCGCCCATCTTTGATTAAATACCCTCACTTCCCAGAGGAATGGGCTACAAAAAGGACATCACACACGTCAGCTCTTTACTGGGAGTCAAGTATTGTAAGAGATCTGCAGTTATTATACCCAAGAACAAAAAAAAGGCCATTAAATCTGGAGACCCAAACCCATGCCTCCAATTCACGCTTGAGATGTTTCTTTTTTCTCATTTTTCCTTTAGAGAAATCTTTTGCTCAAGACTTAAAAGGAATGTCCCTTGGAAGAGAGCTGTTTGTGTTTTGGTGAGAAGAACCTGATTTTCCCTGTGTTATATTAAATAATTCATCATCCTAAGTAATGTTTAAGTGAAAATATGACAAAAGCTGCTGTGCAATCCCACATTCGGACTATCTGTGTGGCTCAGAAGAACAAGCTGCCTGCATGTTTTGGGACTAACACAGATTTCTTTGGACCTCATACTATAATTAGTAAACTAAAATGCCTGAAAACGAAGCCAGGTGTCACTGTCCAGTCAAGGAAACACGATGCCTCACAGATACACACCATGAAGGTCTGTGGTCGAGGGGGACAACTGGAGATTCCACACAGAACTGGGGGGTTAATGCAGCAATCAGGGAATTTATTAAAGTAGATTATTGTGGCAGGGCTCACACACCAGCCCACACCAATCACTGCACAAACACTGCACTGCACGTGCTGCAAACCACCCGCTTTCAACAAGGGGTGCTCACACCGACTGCAGCTGATGGATTGGGATGTATCCTAGTCTACCGTAGTTGCTCGACCCTTCATGGCCCAAGGAAAGCTGAGCCCAGACAGGTTATGACACCTCACACGTGGTGGTGTTCCACCCCTGAACCCCAGTTTGAGGAGCTGTGTGGGGGCAGCGCCAGCAGCCAAGGAGCTGAACAGGACAGAGGTTGGAGGAGCAGAGTGAGCCCAGATCCACTCCCTGGGAATAAGAGCAGCAACAGCTCCAGCCAGGAGCCCCAGCTGGAGTTCTACTGAACATCTGAGCAGTTCTGTTAACACGGAAAATCCAAACTCTCAACACCAACAAAGCAGTACAATGAGAAAGGAAAAAATGGGGCAATTCAAATTCAAATCATGGCAGTTCATCTGGACCATGATGCCCAGCCTTCCCAAGGGTGCCTGCCCTGCCAGTCCTTTGTGCTCTGCAACACTCACACCGTGAACTGGACACTCCAAGAAGGATACATGGATGTATATGGGACACAGATCTCTACTGCAGCGACGTGCTCCGTGGGCAGAGGGCACCTGGGACAGGCTGCTATCGCCACACCTCTCAGGCTACTCTACATCCATGTGCTGTGAGTAAAAGCACCCCAAAAAATGTTGTAGGTCAGGGCTGGATCACTGACTTAACCAGCTTACACACAAACTACAGACAAACAACCCATTCCAAACTGGAATCCACTTGGCTCATGAGGAATTCCACTGGTCGATACAGTATTTCAACAACCTGTTGCTTTGACAAAATTCTCCTCAAATCACAATCTCGAAATGAAGCAGGGATTGTCCTTGTCATGACCAAGAATCAGTCTCAGCCATCTATAATGTCATATGGCATCTGCTTTTCCAGTGCAAGAGGAATTCTGGGAGGGAGCAACACACCTGATTGCGAAGGGCCTGCTGGGATGGTCGATCCCGGTGGACGTGGCTGTCTCTTGTTACTGCAGATGTCCCAGAATCTACGTGAACAGATCCCACAGGAGTAGGCTGGAAAACAGGGTGTTGGTTAGGATGAAGACTCTCACATGCACAGACCCACCATGTCAGGAAGCAGGAAAACATCAAAACGCTGCTCAAAGGTAATAGCCAAGGGGAATTACAGCCAGGGCTATAAAATCCCTGTGACTGGATGGCCACGTGATTTAATGGTGGACACCAGCCCCAAATGTCTTGTATAAAAATTAAGAAGATATTGTTAGGTGTCAGTCTCGGTGTCAGATCACACCTAATGCGTCTCACACGGGGTTATTACAACTGAAAATACACAGACTTGTTTTCCTCATCCCCTCGTCTCATCACTTGTAAAAATCACGCTTGCACAGAAACAGGACGTGTTAAAATTAAAGCTTCATCTGCTCTCTCCTCACCAAAGTCATAATCCCTGCTCCCAACACCGAGATCTCCATAGCAACCACCGCGGTTGGCAGCAGTAGCACGCTTGTCTTACAAGGTGCTCTTTATCAATTGCCTTTGTAATTAAAGAAAAATGAGGAGAAAATCTTGATTCACAAAGGGAATGATTTCTCAGGAACTGTTTTGGGCACAGTAAACATTGGGAATGCTAAATATAGTTGGGACAGTAAAGCACCAGCAGCAGTACCTAGTTCAGCACTGAAGACAATGAATTTACAGGTGTCATTGCTGGTGTTTGGGGTAGGTCATGAGCAGAAGCACCCAAACCAAAGAGCTTTAGACTCTTCTACCACATTTCCTTATGACGCAGCTTTTGGCCAAGTACAACTGGCTTTTGACAAAGAAAGCAACGCAATGAGATCAGGGTTACAGTCCACATGGAGTCATGGAACTGCTAAATGGAGCTTGGTTACTCCAGCATTTCCTTGTCATGTGCCATACAGAGCTGGTTCAGTCTGTGGAGTGTCTGCCAAGATATTCTGAGCTCAGGAGGGAAGGGTTAGATTAGATATTTGGGAGAAATTCTTCCCTGTGAGGGTGGTGAGGCCCTGGCACAGGTTGGCCAAGAAGCTGTCTGTGGCTGCCCCATCCCTGAAAGTGTTGAAGGCAATCCAGGACAGTGGAAGGTGTCCTTGCCAGTGGCAGGGGTTGAGAACAAGATGAGCCTTAAGGTCCCTTCCAACCCAAACCATTCTGGAATTTTATTATTCACTGAACATCCATCAGAGCCCTGCCTGAATCTCCTGTATGTTCCTGATGAGAACTTGACCATTACAGGAGTCTTCTATGATTCTCCTGCTTTAACATGGATTTTACATAGTTGTCTCCAATCCTGTGTTAGACTAGAGGGAATTCAGTCTGGTCATGTTCACTGTCACAAGCGGGGAAGCGGGGCTTGAATATCCTACCAGTGCAAACCTGGAGAGGTGGGAAGGGGCCTTTGTCCCTCAGAGGAACTTTGAGGCACTGACAGAACCCCCTGAACACAATGTCAGGACACTTCGCTGTGTTGAGAAGTAAAAGATTTGACCCTAAGCTCACTGGCATTAATTGGAATTACCAGGGACAAAGAGGCAGAGGTGTGGAAGCAGCCCCTGGGAGGCAAGGTGGGAGATTTCACAGGGACAACTCACAATTGGCCTGCCGACCCAGTCATAGGCATAGTCAAAGGTGTAGCCTTTCTTCTCAAACAGCTCCGTGAAGATGGTTCGCAGGTAGTCGTAGTCTGGCCTCTCAAAGAAGTCTAATCGCCGGACGTAGCGGAGGTACGTGGCCATCTCCTCTGTGGGAAAAGGGAAAGGCAGCAGCTTTTATCCTGAATCTTCCGAATGAGCTGTTAGAAAACAAGGTCAATTCACGCTGTGCAAGAATTGTCTGGGCTGCCAGCACTGCCTCTGGCTTTTCCTCTACAAGGAGCAGTTTTTAGTAACAGCCCACAATGGAAAACAATTCAAACACTTCTCAAGCAAAGATGGAAGTCCCATCTCTGCTCTACCTCACATCTGACTGCCACACTTGGTTTTATTCTATATCTTTGTATAAAATAAACACAACGAGAAATAAACTCACTGAACCTGCCAACAGGCTGCTCACACGCATTTAAAATGTTGTTGCCCAGAGAAGCTGTGGTTGCCCCATCCCTGGAAGTGTTCAAGGCCAGGCTGGATGGGGCTTGGAGCAACCTGGTATAGTGGGAGGTGCCCCTGCCTGTGGCAGGGGGTGGAACGAGATGAGCTTTAAGGTCCCTTCAAATACAAACCATTCTGGGATTCTATGAGTCTATAAAATAGCCACTGACATCTCATCTGGGGAAGGAGAGCAGGAGATGTTGGTGGGTTTCCTGTGGCACTCAGGATCTCCAGCAGCAACCAGGGTGTGGCTGCCCAGAGCACTGTGCTGCCCGATGTCATGACATCCATCAAAGCCTTGAATATTCCAAACTAGACTTTGAGGGGGAAGCTCCAAGGTTAGCTTACCTGGACAGGGTTAGTTTACACACCAGGGTTTGGTGTTAAACTAATTAACTGCTTTCTTGCATCTGGGTTGCACTTTGCATTCACAGAGAGCTGAGCCCTGGGAACCCATATCCTGCCCCTTCCCAGCTCTCCCTCAACTCATGTGCAGACACACCAGAGTGGCTTTGCCTTTAGCAAACAAAAATAACAACAGCTTTGCTTATTGATACTTAACTACCTCTGTGGCTTGCAAGCTTCCATGTCACATGGAAGTAAAAGAGGGAAAAAAAAGGAGGAGAAGAAAGAAACTCCTCTTCTGAGTACCTCTGAAGGGTGGAGGACCAACCAGTTTTAGGTGAGGAAGAGAAATCAGTTCTCCCATCTCCCATCAGCCCAGACCTGCAGTGTGACCAAGGTCTGAGCAAGAGTGTTGGGAAAAAAGATGAGAACATCCAACCTGAAGCTGTTGTGCTTGGAACTAAGTGGATTTTGGAATGACACGTTTGGGGAATTAGCATGACTGAAGTGAACAATGATACCTTTCCAGGACTGCTGGTCTTTATGCTGGGAAAGAGCCATGTGACACAACAGCTCCTACAGGAATAGGATTAGTCTTGGTTCTCTCCTTCATGTCAGGACTTCAGAAAACCCCCAAACCCCCCCCCCCCTACTCTGTGAAGGCCACAGGGTACCTGGGGAGGGCTTTAACTTTGTATCCTGTTTATCTGGAGAAAAGGTGCAGGGCGTGGCTAGAACCACATCTTTAGTTAACAATCCCCTTAAAACTGCTGTCAGAAGGTGGAATTCAAGGATTAGACACACCATTCCATCTTTCAAGCTGGCCACCTACACTTACAAAACCTGTAAAACCTTGCATTTGGAAAAGAATTAATTAGGTACATCCAACACAGTCATTTGGGAATGGGAAAATAATGAGGACCTCCTTTGGAAGGAAGCCAAGAAGCTGAGTTACACGAGGCCCTTGAGCACTGTCCAGGTTCCTTGATGGGAAGAGTTAAGCTCATTTTAAGCCCTCAGGCCCTGCTAATTTATAGCAGCAGCTCCAGTTGTTTTCCATCTTGAGGAACAACATGATGCGCACACATCATCCAAATACTTTCTGTCAGAGAGGCTCAGGACCATCCTATTTAACAAGGTCTGTCCCCCTCCAGCTGCACTCACACAGTCCCGTGAGGGCTTTACCTGGAAAGTTCTCACAGAGAACTTCAACCGGAGTGTTTCTCTTTGTGTCCCCAATCTTCTGATACCTCTCTTTTAAGGTGTCAGCCTGCAGCGCACAAAGACAAAACAGTTGTGGAGAAAGAGTTCAACCATGTGAGAAAGGACATGCTGTATGGGAAGAAAAACAAGGTTTTTAATGCCCGTTCTGGGTGGTATCAGGAGATGTTACTTGTAACTGAACTGCCTCCTGACTACACTGACAGGAACATTTTATGGGCTATGGGCAGAGAAAATCCAAGGCCGTGTTCAAAACATCCCCAGTAAGGAAAGGCAGGACGCTTAATAGTATCTTACAAGGCTCCCTTCTCACAGTGCAGTCCTCAGGGCCGTGCAGGGAAGGTTTCATGGGAGAAGCAAACAAAGCTGCAGGAGCTGGGATGGCACATCAGTACCTCCCCCAGGCGCAGGGCCATTGGCAGCTGAGCTGCCTCCACAAACGTCTGCAAAATATATCCACTGCAAGGGCAATTTGGGTCTTTCTGGGTGTAACAGAAAGACACCACACAGATAACGACTTACATCAGTCACACTTCTCCCAAATCCCACGCTGCTCCCACACTGCCTCTCCTTTCACCCCCAAACTGCCTATCACTGAGACAGCACTGACCAAACATCTGGTCATCAAGGAAATGAAACAGTTTGCAGTTGGATTTCCCCCTAAATCCCCTCTGAAGCACAGAACTCTGCTCCAGTTGCACCCTAAAAATGGGGTTTATTGCCTTCATTTCAAAATATGCCAATTAGACCTGGCAGCAGCTTAATTAGCATCACAGATGTTCTCTCAAGGCATGGCACTGACAGTACAAACCAAAAGTGTGAGCTGAGGAAACCTAGAAGAGCAACAAAGCTGTCCCATTCTAGGTCAAGCTGGAGAGCCCGAGTTGGCCCTGGACCTCAAAAAGGAGTCAAGTAATTCTTATCAAGTTCAGCACCAAACTTAGGAACTTTTGTAGAACCTTGTCAAAACCTGGAACTATTTTAGAATAATTTACAGGATTAATTTAAAGGAGATGAGTTCAGCTAAGCCAGAAATATGTACCAGAATAACACACAGAGGCGTGAATGTAAAGTCAGAAACATTCTGATTTCTTTCACGACCCTTTCATGCTTGAAAAACCCTTTCTTTGCTTTTTCTGCCATGTGTCTGATAAGGCTGAGCTCAGACTAACTCTGGATAGGTGGTGACAGAAGAGCTTAACAAGGTCTATCACCCAAGCTGCTTCCACTGACCATCGCAGTGTCCTGCTGAGCAGCTCCTGAGCCCAAAACCTCACCTTCTTTTTTCAACAGGAATTCTTGTCTTCACTAACAAACCTTCTGCTATCCTGATCAGATTTGGTGCCTTCGCTCCCTGCAATTCCAAAGCTGAATACAGCAGCTTAACCATCAGGGAGGTGATGGAGAAGTGAAGATGCAGCTTCCAAGAGCTTCGGAGCCAGGAAATGACTCGCTCCTGGTTAACTCAGCTGATGGATGTTGGCGGCACTCAGTAACTCAATTGCCTGCAGGCCTCCTCATTGTACACGGCATCCCATAAACTCCTCAGCACTGAGTGTCCAGCGTCTCTGGAGGGAAGCCAAGCTCAATCCTTCTGCCAGAAAACCAGTTTTTCAAGCTGAAGTCCATCTGTTCATCTAAACTCATCAAACTGCTCCCATTATAAACACAGATCCCAGATGCAGCTGGAGGATTGTGTGCCCTAACTGGAATTTCATAAACAACCACTGTGTCCCCGTTGCGCTCCAGCTCGGGGCAGCTTCCAACCACAGTTCTCATTGCTATCCCTGAACCTCTGCTCAGTCCTCTCTCCAAAACTGTACCAGTTTGGCAAATCGAAGTGCCAGGTGACATATTTCTACCTTAAAATCTTTCCTGTAGCTAAAGCTAATGCCTCGTCCTTAGACTTCAAGGACGTAAAGGAGAGGACAGTGTTTCTGGCTGGGTTTTGCCGATGTTTCCCCAGTGGATTATCCTTTGGGCAGAGACCAGCAGAAGTTTTCAAGGGCAAAACCTAAAGCTCCAACCTACCTTCAATCCCTGCCAGGGCAGGCTGCCTCGGAGGAAATACATGAACATATGGCCCAGGGCTTCCAAGTCGTCTCGACGACTTTGCTCTAAAAGAGAAGAGATGACAAATCATTGCTGCAGAGGCAGAAATGGCTCTGAGATGTCCTCAGCAGCCACACCTGTATCTGAGATAAAGGTATCACAGGGACGTTCTCTCGCTGTCTGCAGCTCAGATCTCGTGCAAAACCACCTAGAAGCTGTTTCAAAAAAACAGAAAATATGCAAAATCAGCTGGAAGGCATGAGATAACACACGAGCTGTACGACAAACAGCCCAGACTGTCTGGGATAAGTCTTAATTGCAGAGGAATAAAGCAGTTCCTCAATCCTTCTCCAGCCTGCCAGTGTCGATGGTGCACCTGCCATGTGGGGCTGGATCATTTCCTCTGGACTCCATGGGAACAGGGGATACTCACAACCAGCTGCAGGGAACTACCCTTGCACAGTGCCAACCCTTTTGCAATCACTCCTGCATCTCATTGCATCAGAGCAGGTCTAAAATAGCTCCTTGCAGAGCTGTGAAACACTTGCTGCTGTTGCCATGCAGATGTTCTGATTATAAATGAAGGGGGGGGAAAGGGGCCTCGAGCCAAAGAAAAAAGCATCCTTAAAATAAGCTGCCAAAATGTATCCAAAAACTCAAGGGAGGATAGAAGAGAACAACAAATGTGGAGTCAACAGCACAGGACTGGGGCTGGGCTGGGTCCTTGGGTTTGCTGAGCTCACAGACTGATTTGGTGCAACATTCTCGCCTCCAAATCTCTATCTGCACCAAATGATGTGCTCCACAGCCACATCCCAGAGCAGATCCAGCCCACAGGCCATGACAGACGTGAGCTGGGCCTGCTGCTGCATCATCTGCACAAGAGGAAGGCAGTGCTTTGCACAGCGTGACTCCTTCACAGGCAGCAGTAACTTAACCCTCAGCAGATGCTGGGAGTGAGAACACTCATGAGAAGGGAGCTGAGATGACAGTTCCTGCAGGTTATCCTGATAAAAAGGAGAAAAAAAGAGGATGTCCTGGGTAATTCAGTGCAATGATGAACTTCTCAGGAAGATGTTAGAGTGCACTCGTCTCTCAGAAAAACTGCAATCAGATGCCTTAGTTTTAAGCGTGAAGGGACTGATTCTGCCTGGGCTGGTCTTACCCTCAAAACCCCTCCGGGCAGAGACAGCTTTCCCTGGCTGGCAGCCAGCCCTGCCCTCCTCAAATACAACCCCAGAACTGACTCTGACCCTTTCCCTGCACGAGCCCCAGCGGGAGCTGAAAACATGCAGGGAAACGGGTCCTAAGGAAGGCATGTGGTGCACTTCAAACACAAACACATCCTTCTTCCACATCACCTGCACCAGCAGCTTCCGAGCCCACTCCCTCTGTGCTTTCCCATTCCCCACCCCTTCCTGACTCTTCACTTTCCAGCATTAGAAGTTGGGCTCATCCCTCCTTACTTCCCAGAGAGAGTGAGCTCTCCAAGTGAGGTGGAAGCCAGAACACTGGGAGGCCATTCAAAGAATATTCCATTATTTTCCTTTTTTTTTTAGGGATTTAAGTGAATATAAACATTTCATAAGGTGTTTTTTTTGCCTTTCAGCCACAGAAATGTAATCTTATGGTATGAGAGAAAGCAGCGAGGAGAGGAGATGAAAGCCAGGCTTAAAATTAGTTAAACTATTCATTTTCTCCAACCAATTACTAGGTCAGGGAACATCCAACTCTAACATCTGGAACTGGAAGGTACTGAGACAGTGCTGTGCTATAAAAATCTATTTGTCCATCATTTAGTGTGGCAATCACCGCCTGCCTGCTTGTCTTTTATCAGTGCAGGGCTGCTCCCAGTTATTTAGTTCTCAATAACAACTATAATTAAGAGGCTTCCAACATTTCAGCTGCCTCAATTCCTCAAAAGAGGAGGAAAAAAGCCTCACAACTGTAAACAGCATGGCAGCATCAGGAGGTTCACAAATAGCTTGAAGAGCACAAGAGAGTTGTAAGCCAAGACACCATCAGAGCCCTACTGGACTCACATGGCAAGTTGGAGCGTGTCCAGAAGAGGGAATGGAGCTGGGGAAGGGGCTGGAGCACCAAGAGCTGCTGAGGGAGCCTGGAGAAAAGGAGGCTCAAGGGGAACCTTCTTGCTCTCTACAACTCCCTGACAGGAGGGTGGAGCCAGGTGGGGGTCAGGCTCTGCTCCCAGGGAACAAGGGATAGGACAAGAGGAAACAGCCTCAAGTTTTGCCAAGGGAGGTTTAGGTTGGATATTAGGGAACATTTCTTCACTGAAAGGGTTGTCAAGTATTGAACAGGCTGCCCAGGGTAGTGGTGGTGTCCCCATCCCTGAAAGTGTTCAAAAGCCTTGTGGATGTGGCACCTGGGGACAGGGGTTAGTGGTGAACTCGGCAGTGCCGAGGGAGTGGTTGGATACAATGACCTTAGAGAGCTTTTCCAGCTTAAGTGATTCTGTGACTCTTGGAGCTCCCCCTGAGCAGACAGACCTTTGCCAAGGTGGGTGTTGATGGACATGTATCTCGCCGTTCCAGTTAAGCTCTTGTGCTCCCTGTAGGGTATGTGTTTTTTGGTTTCTGGGTCAATGTACTCCTTCGCCAGTCCAAAGTCTATGATGTGGATGACGTGCTCCTTCTTATTGCCTTGCCGGCCAATGAGGAAGTTTTCTGGCTTCACATCTCGGTAGATGAGGTTCTTGGAATGCACGTACTCCATCCGAGAGATCTGCAGAACGACAAGGAAACGGTTATTTGGGAGCAGACCAGCCACCGGGAGAGATGGAAGAGGAATTTCTCATCCCCTCCTTTCCCTGGCTATTGTGCTGTGCTCCCTGACTTTATTCCCACGGAAATGGCAAAAGCTGTTTATGAGGCGTTACCGCCAGGATGCAGCTCTTGGCAGGAAGCCATGGGGAACTGCAGCAGCCTTTTTGTATTGATTTTAAACATACTAAACCAGTTACCAAGAGCTCTTCCCTTGCCCACCGCCTTCCCTTGTTGCTCTGTGTCTTACCACCTTCCTCCCTCAACCCATATGTTGTCTTAGACACGCCAGATTCTTCATGGAGGGGGATTTCTGGGCAGGCAGAAGATTTATGATCCTCAAAGTTGACTAAAATAATAATTAATCTCACTGCTGTCAACTAGGAATAGCTGGAATATTTGTCAGCTTTTGACGAACATTGTTCTGGCAGCATGACTGAAAGGGAAGGTGAAAGGGCAGGAACCCCACTTCCAAGGTGATGGAACAACACACCTTGTTCAGAAGTTCACCATTAAAATTGCTTCTGAACCCAAATATATTGCAGGTGATGTCTGAACAGGTTGCCAAGCAGTTCTCCTTTGAGTCCCTAACTTAAGAGATGATTCCAACTGGAAATAACTCTCAATTTATTTTAATTTATGAACTCTAACTGCCTTTTTAGTTTTTAAATGAGAACACATGAATCTCCATTTCGGGCTGTTCTGGTTGCAGCTGCCCCACCTGCCATCGGACACGGTGGCTTTGGTAAGCAAGGCACTTGTTTGGAGAGGCCACTGGGATTGACCCACATCCACGTGGGCTTGCAATACTATGACACCACCACAAAGCTCCCACAGACTCCCAGTTTTGCACTAACGACTGTCAGTCCCCAGAGGTCAGTGCTGCGATGGATATCAGGATGGCGCCCTCAGGTTTGGGGAACACCTAAGGCAAGAGCCACCAGCTGGTCATCCCCTCTGAGTGGATCCCAGCAGGAAAGCTCCACAGGTTGGAGCTCTGGATCACTGAGCCAGCTCTCCCCAGGCTGAAAAGCAGAGAACCATCAGCCCTTCCAACCACCCCGCTCGCCATGACTGTGAGCACTGTTGGGCTGACAAACCCCACCTGCTCCTCCATCTCTTGCTGAATCCACACACCAATCCACGGGGCAAATCCAGATCATTCTTTCTCTTCACAGACCTTGGATCCACGCCTGGCTTAAAGCTCCATGTGTGTGTGATCCCTCCATCCAGCTCCCAAACCCTTATCAGGTACCTGATTTTTAAGGAAAACCTGCTGCATTTCCACCTCCTGGAAAGAACAGGCAGGAGGGGGCAGCACTCCTTGTAAAATAAGCAGCTCTACAAGGAGGGCAGCAGACAGGAAAAAATTGGCTGCAGGTGAATCAGGATTAAAAAACAGGACTTGCTCAAAGGCTCTTCAAAGAAGGAACCGGCACGTGCTGCCGCTCCTCTCCCCTCCACGCAGTGATTGATTTCAATGTGCTGGGAAAATGGGTTTCACGGCTAACAGCCATTATTTCCAATCAATTACAGGCTGATGCAGAGCAGAGCAGATGCTCTTCAGCCATTCTTCACGCTTTGAATCATCTACAGGACACAGCAGCAGGTTGGGAAACAAAAAGATACGTCGGGAGGCAATTCAAATGAAGATGCAACCCTTGAAAGTGGAACAAAGCACTTCCTCGCCTCTCCACATGTAACAAGCTCTCAAGCAGAGCCTGACAGGCTCATTTGATTTGTTCCTGCTACCAGAGCAGCTCAGTTGTTGAAATCCCAACAGCAATTAGACAACCTGAAAAGAGCCTCTTTTTTTTGTTCTTTAAAAACTCACAGCAAGTTGCATCAGGCAGGACAACAGCCTGGTCAGCTGAGGTGTTAGATGAACCAGCAGCAGCACTCAGAGGTACTTATTTACCTGCCTTTTTTCCTTCCACCTGCCTTTTCTGCTTTCACCACACACACACACAGATGTTGTGGGGTCTTTCGTATTCCTTCTTCTTTATTTCCACCTGCCTGGATGCTTCATGCGGGAGAGCCATGAAGGGTGGAAGACACTGTGAGTCAGAAAGATGTTTCCTGGAGCAGCTTCCATGCTTTATTCCCCCTGACAAGATGCTCACCCTGCTTGTGGCTGCTGTGATGCGGAGTATCTGGGCTACATCATCCTCCCAGGCTCACTGCCTGAGAAGACACGAGCAGTGGTGGTGTGGCACGACCTCGGCACAACTTACACCCATTGCACAGCCTGAAGGAGGGGAGAAGGGGAGTTCCCGCTCCAGAAATGTGCTGGATGCAGAGATGCAGTGCCCAACTCCTCTGGGTTTGAACCACAGGCTCTAACTATTCTATAGTCAGAGAAACCACTTGAGGAGCTGGGACTAACTTGGAATTGCTTTTACACTGGATAAACAACAAGCACAGGAGCACTGGGGGTGGATGGAAGACTCTGTGAATTAAAGAGGGATTTTCATGGCCAGGGCCGGCCCAGTCCATCTTTGGGCCACAAATCTCCATTTCAGATGTTGGAGAAACCCACAGGAGGGGAGAGAATCCCTTGGCACACAGCAGGACCCCTGCGCTGCGGCGAAGAAATGAGAGGATATTGTGACATTTACCAGATGCCAAACAAACCCATGCTTTCATTTGCCTTCCTCTTGCCAAGGAAGGAAGTGTAACAAATCCTCTTCTCCCAAAAAGGTAACTCTTAAGGAGCTGATCTCAATGGCAATCTCATCTCTAGATCCCCCTGATAAATTCAAGCCCTTCTTCCACTCATCACCTGCTTGAATATCAGAGATATTCAAGATCAGCAGAGATACAAAATTTACCTTGTTTAAAGGCAATTTTGATGGTCACCAATGAGAAACCTTTTTGCCACAACTTGGTCCAGACCACATCCAGAATGTTTGCTCAGTGCCTGGCACAATGGACCTGCTGAGCTGTCAGGGAGCATCACACAGGCTGGACTTGGCCAAGAGTGAAAAACTGAAGTCTGAATAAAAACCCATTGTCCCCTGATTTATGGGCTACAGGGACTGACGTAGTGACCATGGTTTTAAATGCCAAGCTTGGCTTCATTCAGGAGCATCACTCCCTCGATCTGTTTGGCTGCACGTGGAGGATGGAGGAAGTAGCTCCAGTCTGAACGATTTCCAGACAGGCTCTCCTTGAAGACTCATTATCATCCAGTCTCTATCTCCCTCGGCCAGGAGAGCCTTCTTGGTATAAAACTATACTTTAATTCTTCTGCAATCACAGTCCTTAAAACAACGACGCTGTCCTTGTTTTTCCTAGAGAAACTCCTTCTCTATCTTTTAATGTCTTCAGATTAAAGGATCCATCGCAGTCCTGAGACCTGTCAAGCTCAGTGAGGCCAGCCAAACACAAATGTGTATTAAAAAATATCTTTCCACAATGTCTCTCATTAAAAATTGACCACTGGACACAAAGGGAAAGGACCGGATGCTCCTACAGACATAGGGATCATCACATGTAAGTGAGGGGAGAAAGATGAGGGGAACAAGGGGTGGTTACCCTTTATTCTCATGCCCATGGTTGGAATTCCAGAAGCTTAAGCAGGTTTGGCTGGTCAGAACCAAAACAAAATGTAATTCCTGGATGTGAACCGCTGGAGTTTGACAGTCCAAATTCCCTTCTCTGATATGTGTCTCAAACTGGAGGGTGACACAGTGACTGCAATCATTTAGTGTCAAGAAAAGATAAATCCAAGACAATTTCCCCCAAAGCCTTGTGGCTGCAGTGAAGGGTTTTCATTTCAGTCACGTTAAGTGCATGCCAGCTCCTTTGGGAAACACGTCTCCTGGGCCCAGGGAAGGTGCTGGGGTACACCTGAGAATGATAAATCTGTTTCCTTCAATGTGCACACTCCAAGCTGGCAGCTCATGTAACCTCCCTGAGAACACTGAAAAGGTCCTAAAACATCTCCCCCCAGCAAAAGGAGCAGTGCTGCCTGGTCCTTTGGAAGAACATCAACTCCTCCATTTCCAATTGCTTTTGGGGTCCTCCCACATCACCCTCAGCATCTGTTTTCCCACTGGTACCAGTGTCTTGCTGAGCTCCAGGCTTGCTGAGGGTACAAGGTCAGCAGATGATGCCAATGAAGAACGCCCAAGCACAGAGCTGAGCTGCAGCCCTGAAGCATGACAAAAGGCAGCTGACACTGCTGTGACAGTCTTGATTTCCCCAGCAGTCACAAGGGAATGGATTTACACCTTTCATTTGCTTCTTTACAACCAAAAGGTCACATGAGCTAAAGCTTTGGCTTTGCCAGCTGTTGCCACTTGATTTAATCAAAACCAATACCATAAATTGGCTTTCCACTGATGAAGGAACACTCAAAACCAATAGAACTTGACCACTCCACCCTGGGAGACCCAACTGCACGAACCTAATACCAGGCAGGTGCTGTTCAAACTTCTGCTGCTGTGACCTCAAATTTCTATTTAAGATTCTGCTCTGGCACACTTCAGTTTACCTGGAAAGGATTGTGTTCCTCATCCCTTACCATCTTCTCTTCTCTGCAACACTTCTATCCACAGAGCTGTTAATGTGGATATACAGTCCCTACTCTGCTGTGGAGTATCTGAGTGATCCCAAGGTACAAGTATCCAAGATCTGGATATCTGCAGATACCCATATACTTGGGAATCTGCAGACCACAGGCTGAAAACAAAAAAGCTAAACTCAAATGATCACTGACTAGCCCTACTGACTCAGGGAAGTTCCCCTCACCCTTAGGACATTCAGTTTTCACATTGTTCACATTTAACACAGACTCCTTCCAGCTTGGCTTCCTTTCCTTCTCAGGTAAATTAAAGGCTCTGTGATGTTGCCCATAGATCTATTATATTCCAACTGTTAGTAATTTAAACCCATTGGCAAATTTTGACCAAATTTGACCAAGACAGGGCCCTCCAATGCTGGTATTTTGGCTAAGGAGAGCTCAGCTCCCATCGCTCTGCGAGGTTTCAGTCTGTGAGTGGCCCAGCAGCACCAAACCAGTAGAACTGGTAGGACTGTGGGAGGGTGCTGTGCTCCCTGTGTCCTGGGGAATGGGTAAGAAATGAGATGATCCTGGGACATCCAAACAGAGGGAGTGAGCTGGGGTAGGTACCCGGGGTAGGGCTGTGTAGGGGACATGGGACGCAAGTCCATAGGAATCCAGCATCACTGGTTCTGCTGCGCAAGGAGCGAGTTTCTCATAAGCATAACTTGACCTTGCCTTCATAGGCAAGAGTTCTTCTCACACCTGAGAAGTTTTCTTTTATAAAAAACATGGACAGAGACTTTTTATCAAGGCTGGCAGGGATAGGACAAAGGACAACATTTTTAAACAGAAGGCAGGTTTAGTTTGGATGTAAGGACGAAATTCTTCCTGTGAGGGTGGTGAGGCCCTGGCACAGGTTGGCCAGAGAAGCTGTGGCTGCCCCATCCTGGGAAGTGTTCAAGGCCAGGTTGGATGGGGCTTGGAGCAACCCATGGCAGAGGGGTTGGATTAGATCTTTGAAAGTTCCTTCCAACCTGAACCATCCTGTGACTCTGTAACAGAAGGAGATTCTCTCTCCAAGCAACAGACTGCCCTGAACCTTGCACTGCACCACCCCATCCTCAGCTCTCCAGGACTGGCAGACCCAAGTGGCCCTGTGGAGGCCCCACTGTCACTCACCAGCTGGATGGCAATCATCAACACCGTCTTCAGGGTGAATGTCCTGTCACAGAGGTCAAACAAATCTTCCAAGCTGGGACCAAGCAGCTCCAGTACCATGGCGTTGTACTTCCCACACGGCCCGAAGTAATACACCTGGGGAAGCCCTTCAGCTGGAAGGGATGAACAGAGTTCAAATCAGTCAGTGGGACAAGGTTAATTCCCTTCCTCCGGCACGTACGTCTTTCTCTGGGCAGAGCTTTACTGTTACCTTTTGAGTGATTCTGTTTGATGTTGCCCAATAAGGAAATAAGTTCCAGCACACACTGTGAATGAACTGAAGGCCAAACCAGTGCAGGCTCTGCTCAGCTACACCCTTGGACAGACAAATGGATTTCAGAGCAATAACACGACCACATGAAAGCCTTGAGCTTTGGCAGCTTGAAGACTTGGACTTAGGGAACAAGACACAGAGTTCCCTGTGCTGCACTAAACACCAGGCAGAGAACAAGCCCAGATGTCGTTGGCACTTGTCAGAGCAGTTAGGAAGATGATAGCCCTTGGAGAACATGAGGCATGGCCAAAAAAGGGCTGCTTTGTCACTCAAGATAATACACAGCCCTTGTCTTTCAGCACAACCTTACACAACGGTTACTCCTATTATACTCAGGGAAAGGAAGAAAAAATCCTTTTCCTTTAAAATAGAGAAAAGCTTTAAACTTTGACCCATCACCATGTAAAAACAGGTGATCATAGTCATTAAACATATGTGCACACACATAACTACTAACATCCAATTGGTAGGAGCCAGAGCCCACCTTCCCACCCAACTCAGCTCAGCAAGAGCACACAGTGTTGATGCTCAGCTGGCAGGGGGTTTTTGGGTGGTTCAGCATTGGAAGGGAAAAAAACAGCCTTGGTATTGGAACACTTACAGAGCTGCACAGCACTCCTGAAATTACCTTTGAGTTCAAAGTTAATCAGAGCAGCCCATCCAGGAGGAATTCGGTGCAGGGCTAAGTGCTCATTTTGACAATCAGCACCTGCACAGCACTCAGCATCCCAGCACCAGCATCAACTGTGTAACACTCATAAAATTATATGTATTTGCAGTCAACACCTCACAAGCAGTTCCAAAACACAGTGGAAGGGTTTTGTTTTGAAATGTGGGGGTTTGTCCTATGTCAAAACAAGGTATTTGCTCGAATCCCCAAAGATAGGGTATCCTGCTATTCAGTGTAAAGGCTGAGCCTGGGGAGCACCACTACAGAGATCCATAAATTACAGAGCACGGGACCTGAACACAGCGTGATCATTAATTTTATGGCATGTTTTAAGTAGGTGCAGGCCCACACCTCTATTTACATAAGAGATCAATAATAGAAATAGCAAAATAATCAACTAATTAAGTGCACGGTTTGGAATTGCGGTGTTCTCAGGCAGTGGAACAGGGAAACACTTAAGGCTGGAGTGCATCAGCAACACAACAACTGCATGTCCTACTCCAGATTTAGGGAAGCCTTGTTAATCCACGGCACTCTTCAATCTGCCAGCAATGTCATAAATGTGGTGCTGAGATTACTAAAGCTTAAATGCTACAGAACTTGTGCTCCCATGTACAGCTCCAAAAGAACAAAATGTGGCTTGACAAAGATTACCAGAGGATGGTTTTAATCTTGTTAACTCGGGGAATCATGTTAGGTATCTGTCATCGGGATGCATTAATGGGATATTACAGAGTGTTGCAGGAATTCCCTGTCTAACAGAGTTTTGTGTCCCACGTAAAACATTTACCCAACCTGGTTTTGGGAGGCTGCTGCTCCTAGCAGAGCTCCGTGCTTTAGAAAGCACTAACAGCCATTAAATCCTCCAGGAAAACAGGATGGTTTGATGCAGAAGCAATTCAGAAAGCCAAACAATGATGGCATGTGATCCAGGCAGCTCCAAAATGCTTTCAAATATCCCCAAATCAACATAAATGGCAATTTCATGCCATCAGCTTAGTGCTGAAGGCTGGAATAATTGTGATGGTTCTTGAAGTAACTCATGGTGAAGCACTGGGTTTTCAGTGAAGTCTGATGAATATTTGCCTACATAATCACCTCTAACCCAAAGATCAGCATCTCTACTTTTTTAGAGACAATCGAAGAATAATAGAAGAACAGAATATTCTATGCAACATTTAAAACTGAGACGATTATAAATTCTAGATATAAAGTGAGTACTTCTACCACAAGTCTCAAAAAGAGGAAATCAGGAAAGAATTGGGATTAGGACTGTGCTAATTAAGGTACGTGGGAGAATAAAATTGCAGAAAGGCTTTACAGTGGTGAAGGATCTCATTCCCAGAGCAATGGAGAGGAGAATATTTACAGCCTCACTTGGTCAGGAGTGAGCACTGCAACTAAAATTCAGTTCCTACTGGGCATAAGAACCAGGAAGATCCATTGCAGCAAGACACAAAATGTGGGGATTTCATGTCAGGAAGGAAGCAACACAACTATTTAGTGCTCTCTGGGATACCAATTCCTTCATCTTTACCCCCTCAAAGCCTTGCAGCCAAGAGCTTGGAGAACTCTCCTTGTCTTTAACCTCTGGGAAGGCTCTGCTCTGGGTGTAAGCTCCGACAAGGTGAGGCTGTACCAAAGAACATGAAAAAAAGCATCCTGAGACATTATTTTTAGGGTTTGATTTCCCTCTGAGGGTTTTCAGCAGCAGTGCTGCCAACCCTGCAGTCAAGAGCTTCCCTGCTGCCTTTACCAGAGTAAAACTGCTGTAATATAATTCCAATTTCCAGAGCTGCATCGCTGTGTCCCCGACCCAAAGGAGCATCACTGTTGAGCCCTGTGAAGCCTCCCAGCCCAAGCCAGGGCTCCTCAGCTCCACATAAGTTACTGAAATGAAGTTAGGAGAGACACAGGGTAACATGCCCTGAGCTCATTCGAACTCAACTCAACTCACTGGGAAGGGGCAAAGCTCGAAAGAGAAGTTGTGAGCTTGGTGTACATACTAAAGGGAGTCTGTTGGCAGATGAGACTGGATGGAATTTGAGATACAGGCAGCTCCAGACCCATTCAGAACAATGAAAAGGGTCAGCCTAAGAAAATCTGCATCAAATTTGATTTAACCACAGCCCATCTGCATAATTCATGACGTAGCTTGGCTCTATTTCAGGACAAGTGTCCTGGTGCCACTGAGTCCATTGCCACGGTGAACCACAGAAACTCCATAAATATCACCAGCAGACCTGTAAATACTTAAGGACATTGCCAAGAGAGATTGATGGAGGAAAAAGGACTTTTTTGTCTGGGCTGTTGGCTTTCAGGTTTTTAATGGTGTCAGGAGAGGACTGGAAAGGTCACACAAAGCCAAGGTGCCATATTGCAGGTGAGCAGCTCTGGAGTCAAAGACTGCAGGATGAAAAGCCACTGGCAGAACAGAGTCTCATCTTAAGAACTCAACACCTGAAGTACAAACCATGATCAGTTTAATGCAATTAATGCATGAAATCACACTGAAACTAGGAATTGCTCCATGGCATTAAACAGGAGCAACAAATTAAGGGAAGAAAATCCAGGCATGACACATGCAGGTTTTCCTCTGGAGAACAGCACTTTATTACAGTGGAGGCTGCTGCAAGCAGAAATCATCTCAATTTGCTTAACGGCTTTGGTCTTGCTGCTGAGTGATTTGGCTCGGCTACATGGAAAAGGCCCCGCTCCACCCTCGCTCTCACGGGAAGTTTATCACCCCAATAAACACAGACTGATCGCTGCACTGGAATCCACAGGCAAATTCTGCTACTTCAGCAGAGCGATGTCTTGGAAAAAATTCAAGCTGAGCACAGCGAAAACCCAGCAAAGCATTTCAGAGATTAAAGCCTTGCGGCTGGAACGACAGCGAGCGCAGACAGCAAAGCCAAAAACTAAGACTCTCCTTCCCCCACACTCCTGAGCAGCCCCACGAGACTGGCCTTGGCTTTCCTAAACTCTCACTGCTTCTGGGCTGCCACCAAAAGGAACCATCCCATCACCTCCTCGTGCTCACGGGGCTGAGCAGTAAGTTGGGTCGACCCAAAAAACCTTGGCTTGGGCTTGAATGCAAGAATGGGAATAGTAACAAACAGCAGGACCACTGCGCTTCATCTGAGCAGAATTAACACCCGGAACAACTCCCTTCAGCAAATTTCCATCACAAGATCGACCATCCTGGTGATCCAAGTCATGCTGTCTTGCTTTACATCATGACTAACAGCCCTAAGAGCTCCTCAGGCATCCAGCACACTCCAAGAAGCCACATTAGTCCAGGCACACAGACATTCCAGGCACACAACCATTTCCAGGACCGGCTATGAAATGGCAACGGGCAGAGATGCCAGTCAAAGGTTATGCCCAAGGGAAATCAGACTGTGCAGCGCCTGCCCCACATGGCAGGCCTGGAAAGCAGGACCCATCTGCTGCAGCAGAGCACACAGATGCTGTGTATGACCACGAGAGGCTACAAATAAACCTCAACAACAGCCAGCAGCCCAAAAGACACCCAACTGCAAGCAGCTACATGTGGCACCTACACCAGCGGAGAGGCAGAAACTGTGTCCCCACAGAGCAAATAACCAGGAGACATCCACAGTTTGTGAAAAGTGATCAGTACAGTAGTATCTGAATCACCCATGTTTTTTGCTCCCAGGGGAATTGGTTTCTGCTGCCCTTCCATGTGGTGTGCCCAAATAGAAAAGCTGATGTTTTCAATTTCAAGAATTACAGAAGAATTTCAGACCCTCTCCTCACTCAGGTTTCAACACTGAGCTCTATTGCAGAGCTAACCCCAAATTAGATACCCAAAACAGAGGGAGGGGGGATCAATCCAATATCCAACAAAGGGCTGATGCTCGACACAAAACCACACTCTATGTGAGCAGCAAGAACTCTTCTTCATTGAGAAGGATGCAGAGACACACCAGTAGCAGCAGTGCACAGAAAGTTCTGTGTGATTTTAAAGCAGGGCTGATGAATGGGCCGCAGATTGTCTCAAAATTCCCATTCAGAGCAGAAAGTTTATTTTTACAAATCACAGAACACAAAATTACACGATGAACAGCATAAATAGCAACTGTGCGAGAGCTGAACATCTATAGCTAAAATTAAACATGTTCCAAACAAATTAAACAAATTGCTTTAGAGTAGTCTACCCATTTAAGCTGATTACACTAATGAGGATCTACCCTTCTCTTAATTTTCAGATCAGAATAAAATCCTGGCTGAAAGAGAAGCTTTGTGATCAACATCAACTGGGCCAAGATCTCAGCTTTTAACCTCTTCAAACACATCCTGTGAAAATCTACCTGAGCACGTTGGTTAACGGGTTATGCCTGTGAGCTGGGAGTAAAAAAAGCTCATTTTGACCTTCAGGTTTTGGAATAATCTGCTTCAAAAACAGAAAGAGGAGAGAAAAGTTGAGATAGGTTCATTACTGGGAGCAGAGTTCATAGTGGGTTGGCAGGGACCTTAGAGATCATGTTGTTCCAACCCCCTGCCATGGGCAGGGACACCTTCCACTAGACCTGGTTGCTCCATGCCTCATCCAACCTGGCCTTGAACATTTCCAGGGATGGGGAAGCCACGAGAAAGTACTGGATCAGCATCTTCTCCCCTGATGATGGCAGAGGAAGCCAAGTTTTGATGGGAAGAGGTGACACTGAGCACAACAGTGAGTTGTGAGGAGACAGAGCTACTGTCATCTCTAACGAGGTCCACGTGGACCCCGAGACTCCAGCCTCACTCCAGCATATTTTGTGCATCTTCTCAGGATATGCAGGATGTATTTAAGCCCTGCTGTGTTTTGAGTAGCTTGTTAGTATTTGAATCGACCAAAAAAAAAGGTGTGGAAAAAGGAACAGAAGAAAAACAGACATGGGAAGGACAGAAGGAAGAACATATTTGTTCTCGCTGCTGGTAAAAATCCAGACTATTTGATTTTTACTTCAATTTCAGAAAAACAAATTTCAGGATGGCCGTGTTATTAGAATGGGGTGGCAGTTCCTCTTTAGGTGGTACAAGCTGCTTTCCTGACATCATGGCTTGACTCTATTAAACAACTCACATCCACAAAGGAAGAAGCAGTTGCAGAGGGGGTGCCAAGAGGACGCTCACATTTGTATTCATAAAGATAAAAAAAGACTGGGAGGAGAAACAGCCCTACTGGAAAGGCTGAATGCAGGAAAACTTTCAAAATCTGGGAAATTTACCCAGGAACATCCATTTACAGGCAGTTTTTTAGCTGTAACAACTAAACTAGTCATGTAAAATTGTTTCAATTCTTGACAAATACAAAAGAATAAAGCATAGCACAATAAATTGCTTTTTTGGCAAGTTTCAGGAGATGGAATTCACATTTCTAGGGCTCAAGGAAAATGACTGCACTTGAATCCCCACGTTACTGTTGGATTTTATATCAATATACCCTTTGCAACAACCTCTTGCTTCAGTGATTATAGCAGCTGGCCCATAGAACAACATTTTAAAATAAGGATAAAACCAGTATATAATTTTAGAAGAGTTATTTTAAACTACCCCAAAACATTCTAGCTTAAATTCCAGCTTAATTATCTACCTTTTCCCCCACACCTGCAATACAAAGACAGGGGCAGAAGAACATCACTGCATAGGTTGCCCAGGGAGAGGTGGAGACACTCAGCAACATTCCTGGAGGGACTGAAAAGCTGTGTGGATGTGACACTTGGGGACAGGGTCGAGTGGTGGCCTTGGCAGTGCTGGGGGAATGGTTGGACTCGAGGATCTTTTTCCTGATACCCAGCCTAAACCTCCCTTGACACAGCTTGGGAGCATCGAGTTCCCATTAACACTCATCACCTTCCTCCCAGCTTCCAAATCACATGACAAGACTAAAGACAGAGGGGGCAGAGCTCACCCAGCTTCGTTTAAATACCTTCACTTCCCAGAGGAAAAGACTACAAAAAGGACATCACATATTAGCTCTTTGCTGGGAGCCAGATATTGTAAAAGACCTGCAGTTATTATACCAACCTAACCCTCCTCTGATACAGCTCCAGTCATTCCCTCGGGTCCTGTCCTTGGTCACAGAGCACAGTGCTGCTCCTTGGGAGGAAGATGTGCACATTATGCATATGAAGTGATGCATGTTAATGACATTACAGGTATAAATTTCAGAAAAACCAATGCCAGAAGTTCTTGGTTTAAGAGAATGTTCAGCTGCACCCAAATTTAACTCCAGAAGCAGTGCCAAGACAGAGGCTCCTTCTAGGCAGGTGAAAAACGCTAAGAAAGCAGCAATAATAAAAGGCTTGTGCTGAATTGCCCCTGTGCTGCCCAGAGAACCATTTTGATTTGATCACACCATGTCACAAGTGGCTCCTGCCCTTCCTCAGCTCATTCCCATTGGAGACTGTGGGCTGGAGGCAGAGCTTTGACCGGCTCCTCCTTCCTCCCCATCCACAAACCAGAAAGCCATAGCACGAGTTAAGAGATGCTTTAAGGTCCCTGGGCAACAACCAGGATGTGACACAAGGAGGTGACACTGCCACAGTGACAATGCTGAGGGATCTGACAGCCTGGATTACAGCTCAGCTCCAACCCACATCTCTGTGGAGGGACCAGAGTCGTTCTAGCCAGGCTGGCACAGTGGCATAAGGCAAAACTGGCACGTCCAAGCAGGATTTAGCATTGATCCAAAAGCATTTGGGTCTGGGATGACATCAGATGGGTCCAATTCAGTGAGATTAAAGCAGCAGTCACATCAGACATAGAATCTCTGGGTGCTCGGAGTAAGGTGATGCTCAGGCAGCTGAAGGCCAGCTTCACACCAGACCATGGTGGGACAATCTGATGGCATTTTTGGCAGCACAGCCCTGTGTGCCATCTCCCAGGTGTGCTGGGATCTGCCTGCAGAGACATGGGTGCACATGGCCCCACAACACTCATGCTGACCCACTGGGAGGGGGGGCACTTGCTCCTGCAGCAGTATCAAACTAGTAAGTGATGGATGCTGAGAGTCAAACGCACGTGAACTCCCCACAACAAGCCAAGAGATGGGCATTCATCAGTCCCATAACTGTGGTAGGTTTGGAGGGAAAAGGGGGTTTTTCAGATGAGTAGGAAAGTGTTACCCACACGGTCCTTCCAGCCTGAGGGAAAACCTCCCACTCCCTCTTATCACAGGAGAACCTACTGCCAAACAGAAGTTCAGAGGCACTAAATGAGATCCCACCTCCAGATATCATCTCTGTTTCACCTTAAGAGAGCTGAGCATGAGGGGGTAGGAATGGAATTTTAATGGAAAAACTGCCATTTTCAGACAGAAAAATTATTACAAAACTGCAGAACTCCCTCTGATCCATCACAGACTCAGGGGAGAGGCTGTGGCTTATCTTTTACCAAGCAGAGGGTGTTTTTCAGTAGCAGGCAGTTCACAGCTCTGAAATGCAAACTCCAAACCCATGGGAGAGCTGGTCTGGGAGGTGGGCAGCCCTCTGGCCCAGGACTTCACTTGTGTCAAACCTCGCTGGCACAGTTCAGTGTTTTACCTTGAAAACCTTTGGCGTGTGTAGGATGCCTCTGCTGCTTTGAAAGGGATCCCACTATATCAGGCACCCACCTTCCAAAAGGGAATCAGCTTTGTTTGGATCAAGGCAGGCTCAATACCTGCAACAGCTGCCCTCCTGAAAATGGATCAGATTTTACAGCTCTAGACCTTAATTCACTCCTAAGTACAGCATCCTGATGGCTTGAAAAATGTTCAGAGAAGGGGCAGAAAAGGGGGACAAGCAGAACAGCAAGGCCAACTGGTTCCTACATCCTTATTAATGATCCTAGCCCTAACTGCCAAACTAGGTTTTCCATTCAGTGTAAATGTAAATTCCAAAGTTTATCTTCAAACTTCATGGGTCATGTGGCCTCCTCAGCCCTGGAGGTGTTCAAGGCCAGGCTGGACAGGGCTTGGAGCAACCTGGTCTAGTGGAAGGTGTCCCTGCCCATGGCAGGGGAGTGGAACGAGATGAACTTTAAGGCCCATCCCAATGCAAACCAGTGTGTGGTTCTCTGATCTTCACCTCCCCACTCTGACGGCTAAGGCACTCCAATTCCCAAGCACGCCCTGGGCTGCCAGCCAGAAGGAGATATTTCAGCTCAGGGTTTGCTAGAAAGCACCAGAAGCAGCACAGAGACCTTCACCATTAATTGTCTGTCCCTCTCCTTGAGCCCAGCTGGACCCTCAGAGCATCTGGCCAGCACAACCCGCTCTCAGTGCACATGGCTGACTACGAGGACAACCCAACGAGGCATCTGGGATGACTCAGATGAGTCCAACCAGTTTACAGCCATGTCAGGCTTCAAGGAAAAGTATCTGCAGGAAAGGCATTCTTCAGCTGCCTGGTTTCACTGAGGTTTGATTTGTGATCACTGCCACAAATACTGGAAGAGTAAGAGATGCACGAGGACTTTTCAGAATATAAAAAGGAAACTGCCCTAATCTCATATTCAAATATTAATGGCCTTGCTTTAAAAGCATCTGGTAACTTCCAATTGACAAAACCTAAATTTAGCCCTAGAAGTCAAAACTTCTGATGCTGAGATGCTGAAATGTGCACACTCAGGAAGCCCTTCCTAACAAGGGAATGGCCACACGAAAAAAAAGCCAAATATTTTTAGATAGCAAAATACGATTCTCTGGAGATCAACAGCAAGCCAGCTCTGGAAGCAGCAGGCTCTAATCAGGCACCTTACAGTAATCCACAACATTTCTCCTGCAATTCAAAAGCTCTGAAGTCCGAGATCCCTCAAGTTCGAGCTCCTTGGACTACCCTGACTTTACAATGAAGCTGCTGATCACCATTCCTTATGTGCAGCTCAGTGTGGGCGCCTCCGCTTTTTGCTTAAAAAGGCCATTTTCAGGTGAATGAAACCATATCTCTGTGCTGAGCATCACCAACCTGTCAGCAAGGGCACGTTTCAGTGCAGGATTTGGGAACGGAGAAGATTTTTTCCTTGCTGGTAGGAAATTAACCCAACACCTCCAAAACTTCGAGTCTATCACAGGGAATGATGTAGGGAATGATGGACACAAGATGCAGCCCAAAGGTGCAAGCTGCTTTCCTTGCAAATAGATGTCAATTTTGTATGACCTTGCACAGATGAGTCACTTATTAAATTATTATAGTCACTGAACACTTGGATTCTAAAATATTTCCAGTATTTCAAAGGAGGCTGCAGTGCTCCTCCGGAGTGTGGGAATGTGACAGGTATGAACAAACCATTTCATACAACGAAGCAGGACACAAAAGTACCTCAGGTGACAGCCATGTGTCACTCCACACCAGTCCAAACCCAGTCTGGGGTGCAGAGGGGCAACCCCTGGAAGTGTTCAAGGCCAGGTTGGATGGAGTTTGGAGCAACCTGGTCTAGTGAAAGGTGCCCCTGCCCATGGCAGGGGGTGGAACAAGATGGGCTTTAAAGTCCCAACCCAAAGCAGTCTGTGATTTTACGATAATCCCCACCCAGCAGCTCCACCTTCCCTCAAACCATCACCCAGCTGAGGGGTGACCTGGCTCAGCTCCCGGCCATGGTGATGTTTTCCATCAAGGTGGCACTCCAAGGAGTGGGATTTTTGAAGATTAAAGTGGCCGCAGCCACGACTAATGGGTATGTTCGCACTCCTTAATTAAAGAGGGGTGTAGACCTCTGGCACTAACTCACGTGGCCTTGAGTTCCTCCAGCTCCCTCGGGGAAGAGTGTTGGGCACGGCCAGCTCCCCGTGAAATCACCGGTGCTGGCAGAGTGCTCTACCACGGCGACTTGTTTACATCCATCCTATAACGAGCCTTACCGAAATGATCCCTAATTACCACGTGAGTGACAGCATTGTGCAACCAGCATGGAAAGAATTTCTCCGTAAAGGACACCGGTACCTACAAAGCGTGTGAGTAAAGCAAGAGCAATAAAGAAGAACGTGCTCAACGCAGGCGATCCCAACAAGCCAACTCCACAGGCAGCATGGAGCAGCAGACACTCAGCCACACTGGAGAATATATATGCAAATATTGACTAGACTATGCAAAGGCTCAGTTATTTATACCACCTTCATTTCCCTCGGTCCTACCTCCCGACGAGTAAACAGACTGCTGAGCTTGGGAGAGTTGTGCAACAGAGAGAGGGCCCAAAGTAAACACACCGACTCCATCCTTCATTAGAGGTGAACTTGTTTACAGAGCAGGAGTTAAAACAAAACCACAGAATCCGTCAATATTCTATATGTACCGACATACCCCTCCCTGACTCAGAACATTCTGCTCCTACACTGTGACTCATCCACTGCGTGGGCTGGGGACAGCAGAGATCTCGGTTTCCTGGGATTCTCCAGCGTATCAGACTCCTCTCCTGCTTCCCACCACGCCACTGTGGAGGTTCATGATGTCCAGCATCCACTTGCCAATGTCACCTGCCCATCCTGGGGATGAGCACTGGCTCCAGAGCTGTGGCACAGAACCCAGCTGGGCTGAATGAATCACATGTACCAAGGTGGGACTGCAAAGGGTGGGGGAAGGTGACTCATCTGCCAGCTGATATAAAAATAAACTACTACTGAATCAAAAATGCATGAGTTGTGCACATGATGTGCACAGGCAGAAGCTGTCACTATGTGGAAGCTCCATCATGGGCTCCATGCAGCCACAAGGAACCCGGAAACAAGCAGTGCTCCATATTACCTTCCAAAGGTGATGCTTACAGGGAAGGCATCACATATGGTCTCAGCAACAAGAGGGAGAGATGCCAGAGGTGCTTTGAAATGCAGTAACAAAAAAACCGACAAACATAATTCCTGTACATCTACTGGTCACTGTTGGAATCACAGAATCTCAGAATGGTTTGGGATGAAAAGGACCTTACAGACCACCTCGTTCCACCCCCTACCATAGGCAGGGACACCTTCCACTGTCCCAGGTTGCTCCAAGCCCTGTCCAACCTGACCCTCAACACTTCCAGGGATGGGGCGGCCACAGCTTCTCTGGCCAGCCTGGGCCAGGGCCTCACCATCCTCACAGGTAACAATTTTTTTCCAATGTCTCACCTAACCTTGCCTCTGGCAGTGGGAAGCTATTCCCCCTTGGCCTCTCCCTCCAGGCCCTTGTCCAAAGTCCCTTTCCAGCTCTCCTGGAGCCCCTTTAGACACTGGAAGGGCCTCTCAGGTCTCCCTGGAGCCTTCTCTTCTCCAGGTGAACACCCCCAGCTCTCCCAGCCTGTCTCCAGAGCAGAGGGGCTCCAGCTCTCAGAGTATCTCCCTGGACTCACCCCAGAAGCTTCTGAAGAGATGAGATTCTTCTAACCTGGAATCAGCCTTGAAACAAACAAACCATTCTTGCTATCCATAAGCAAACAGAGCCCACAAGACAAGACCAAAGGAATCTCTAAGACCTTGGTGTGCCACCAGTAGGATCTGGCTGCTGCAGGGCTCCTGCAAGCCTTGGGAACTTCTTTATTCACCCCAAACCAAGCAGAAGAGTCCTGCTGGGTGAGCAGAAGGCACTTCAAGCAAAGCCAAAGCTTTGTCCTTTGGTACCAACTGCCCAGGAAACAGGAGCATCCCGGGAGCCAGGAGCTGGCTCTGTCTGATCATGGCCAAATAACTCAGTTTACTCCACAAACTTTGAGTACTGGAGACAAATGCCAAGCTTGGGTGACTGATCCAACACTGGAAACATGCTGGAGATTTGAACTGCTTCCAGCAGCACTTCGAGATGTAAAAGCATCTGGTCAAGTTGGAGAGGGAGCTCCTCTTGTCCTTAAGGTCCGGAAGCAGCGGATTCAAGTTGCTGTACAAAGCCTCAGAGCAAGGAGAAGCTCAGCAGACAAGGAACCATCCTTTGGAGGAGGAAACACCTGGAACAGCCAGTCCTCAAAGAGGGTCGTAGAGCAAGAGCCTAATTCTGGGGAATGCCCATCACCCTTGGACTGTGCTCCTCATGTCCATGCACAGGTAGGTATTACCCAGGAAGGAAAAAAAATCAGGACTGACTGTGCTATCACTAGCAAAGTGAGATCCTGGTGAGGATGTGAGCGCAGGCCAGGATGAATCCCATCAGGATGCTGGTGCATGCTCAAGTTGGTTATAGCACAAAGAGTAAACATGAAACAGTTCAGTATGACACCGTAGAGGATTGATGACAGGAACACCACCTGTTTGCACAGAGATTGTTAAAACTATTCCAATTATCGTGGTGAGCAAATGGATCGTATCCCAGACTGCTAAAACCTAAAGGAATTCTCGTCCTTCCCTGGGACACCCTACAGACCAACCATCAGGTCTCTGACTCCGTGCCCGCGCTTTGCTCCATTCTGTTCCGCTGCCCACACCAAGGTAAAGCACTGAGACACTATTTTGGGTTATTAAATATTTAATTCCACAGTGAGACAGACGAAGCCAGCAGATGGTCACTGTGCAGCAGGGCCTCACTCGACTTCTGGGGGGCAGAAAAGTTCAAGGAAGAATCATGGAAAACAATAAGCAAACATTCCTCCTCTTAGAGGGGCAAGAAAGGGAATTATAGGGGAGCTGTTAATTTCTCTTAATACAGGGAAGCACTGAAATATCAGAAACAGCACCAATCACCCTCACAAGCACATCAGAGATGTCTTAGTGGATTACTCCTGACCCAGGACTCTCTCCAGTAGCTACTTCTGAATCCAGTGGATACATCCAGCAGTATTGAGCTGATTTGAGAAGCATCAAAAAGAGCTACATTCCTATAGATTAGATCCCTTTATCAAACCTTTCCTTCCTCCAGTATAACTTGATCTAGTGTGAAACACCTTAAGATGTCTGAGACACACGAAATCCAGTCTGCTCCCTGGCTAATCCAAGATGACTCGTGATGCTCATCCAAGCCACGTGGCAGGCGGAGAAGCTGGTGCTGCTGGGAAGGAACAGATGCAGCTTTGGTGCCTTGTCAGAGAGTCTTTGAACATCGATGCTGATGGAGCACGTGGCACAGGAAGCCACAGAGTTGCTGCTGAATTCAGGAAGAGGCAGCTCCCACAGCTTCCTCTATTCACGCGGAAACATCTCACACGGAAGCTCATCCAGGATTTCTCTTCTGAATCATTGGGCTATTTGCAACTGCACCAAGGGAAATGCAAAACTAGATTGAATAGCTTAGAAAAAGGAAAAAAACAAGACTAATTTCACTAGTATTGGTTAATGTCAAGTGAAGCAGGTAACTGATACCCACATTCATCCTTCAGGCTTTGATCCATGGCCAAGTACGTCCCTTCCAAACTGAGTTTTCCTACAATTACTATCCAAGAGCAATGCGCTTAAAAAATGTTTATTCTGAGCATTCAAGAAGAAGGAAATCACTACTAAAACCCTTCTCATTAGGAAGAAAACCCCATTCTTCTCCAAATGCTGCAGGTGATGACAATTGTGACGTCTCAGAGACGCCGCTCACTGAGACCATCTGGTCGCACACGCAGTTGAAGGCAGCAGTTGTGTTGATGAGAGGACCAGGCTGGCACCGCGGCATCACAGCAGAGCTCTCACCAGCCTCACTTTTTCAGCGAGCGGTGGGAGGTTCACAGTGCGCCACGTCATTTGGCAGGATTAATTGGCTAATTTATTGAGCAGCGTGTCACATGGAACGCTCCTGTTGTTCTCCTCTGAGTCATGCACACCATGGGTTTGGACACTTTCAGTCTTCGTTTGGCGAGTGCACGATAATTCCAAGTAACCAGATGAACCTACTGGAAGTTCAAGACTGTTTGAGCAGTTTTGAAGCAAGGACCATTTAGGGGAGCCTAGGGTTACCAACATCACTGGGAACAGACCACTCCATTTCCCCAAAGTCAGCACATATTTAGCTCCAATCTGTTCATACAGACAGACACTCTGACCATCCACGTGCCGTGCAGACACTGAGTCAAGGCTCCTGCTCCTGGCAGCCTGACTCCACCAAAATTTATTTTGGTGGGACTCCAGGTTTCATGGCGAGCCCAGGGCTGTGGTTCACATCACCCAACCTCCTGGTCCATTTCCAGGTGTTTTAGCAAAACTGTAGTGCAAGAGCTTCTAATGGCATCCAACAGCTTCCAAGAGCTGGGCATGCAGTGCCCGTGGGACCACACGGAGATAGAAATAGTCAGGTTGTTCATGAGGTTTCTCAACAGTCTCTTGATAAAATGCTAGATGATGGTAGACTAGAGATTGGGAAGAAATCCTTCCCTGTGAGGGTGGTGATGCCCTGGCAGAGGTTGCCCAGAGAAGCTGTGGTTGTCCCATCCCCAGATGTGTTCAAGGCCAGGTTGGATGGGGCTTGGAGCAACCTGGGATAGTAGAAGGTGTCCCTGCCCATGGCAGTGGAGGGATAAGATGAGCTTTAAGGTCCCCTCCAACCCAAACCACTCCATGATTCCATGAATGTCCTAAATGGGTGAGCATTACAGGACAGGAAGTTTATATTCATTAGGAACAGGGGAAAACCCATTAAAAATACTTTATCTAACCAAAAGAAAGCCAAGCCCTGAACTTTTGATCAGTTTTAGAATTCCTCAATAACATCTTTAAAGAGTGGTAGGAAGCCAACTGGCACAGGAAAAACAGGTTGGGATTCATCCATGTGTCACAAGACACATGGGCCGGGCTATCCCAGAGATCACAAGCCCCAACAGAACTCAAGTAGGGAGTTCAAATTAGTATTTTGGTAATATATTATTACCAAAGTATTTTTGGATATCCACTGTACATCCTCTGCCAGTGGAAGCTGGGTCCATTCAGGGAAAATAGGAAGAATAAAGTCAGAGGAAAGTGTAAAAAAATTACAGCAACGGCAGAAACTTGGCAAAGCCCAAAGTCAATATATGATCAAGGCACAGAAGAAGCAGAGAAGGTCTTTGGTTCACTTCTTCGTGCAGTGGAGAGGCTGTGGAAATCCTTGGCATGGGAAACAGCACATGATAAAGGGCACTTCAGGTTTAAAAAGCAACCATAAATTCACGGAACAAGAATCCAAACACTATTAGACACAACTCAAGTCCTGTATTAGGGAAATCAGAAACTGCCAGAAAAAGAGGAATAAAAAACCTCCACCTTTGGCTTATCCTGTTCTATTTTTCTCCTGTTTGTTGTAGACTATGGTCACACAGAAGATACCGAGCCCAGTACACTCTTATGATTTAGTAAATACCAACGAAAACAGTATTTCAGGTTTTTATTAGGAAAGCTTTCTGCTTCCTACATAATTCCCTAGATTTTAAGACTTTTTATCACCTTTATAAGGTCACTCTATAAGCGAATAACCTTCCATCCACTGATAGACCCAATGTTTTACAAACACACTCACATGGGTATTTCCCAGATCAGTAAATCCTCACTAACTCGAGGTTTTAGGTCCACACAATGACCCAGTATCATCATGATGATCTTATTCTCACCCAAATCTCTTCCAAAAATTGTGTGAGGCTGAAAGAATTTGCCCGGATCGATAAGTTCAAGTCAGAGTTAGATAACAAATATAATGGTGACGTTTGATTTAATAAAAAAAATCCCTCTTGATAAGCTTAAGGTAGGTTTACTCACCTGCACTTCCAAGTTGTTTATAAAATCTGTATTCTAAATGAAGTTGTGGTGCCCGGGATTTAATTGGTTCCTAAGACAGAGATAAAGAAATTGGTTAAAATCAATTTGACTGAAAGAAAGTTCGATCCAATACCTGAAAATTTGTTACTGTGCATAATTAAAACGCTCTAGACTGAAAGTCCAACAACAGACTTCACCATTACAGGTCATTTAAATAAGAAGAGAACAAAAAGCAGTAAGATTTGCTCTCTCGAGGAGAAATAACCTCCTCATTTAAATATAAAGCTCACTCACAGCAGTGACATTCAAGAATCATTCCACAAAGCTCCTGGTCCTTGAAGAACGACCCTGGCCATTGGCAGAGGGAAGTCAAGGTTGCAAAGGCTCGAGCCCAAGTTCACTTTGTGGTCGCTGTGGTTGCCCAGAGGGTTTTTTGTTGGTCATCAGCCTGTATTTTTGAGAAATGTTGAGTCATGTGTGTGTTTTAGGTCAGCCCACAGCTGCTTGCAGCAAGGACCACAACGCAGCCAGACAGTGGGTAAAAGGAACAAGTCTCCCCACCCAGTGGCAGGTGTCAGTCAAACATCTCAAAGCACTCAAGAATATTCTATTTTTATGCACAGAATAAAACAAATCAAATGGCTAAGTCTGCAATGCACCCAAACCATTCCATTTGTCAACTGTTACTCATCTGCGCTTTACGCACACGACTTAATGCCCACGATCCATCAAGGCATTAACGTGCAAGATTACAGGGCTTCTAAAAATATAAAGTTAATATGGAGAGGATTAAGAGACTGGAGTAATTACATTTGCAATAAAACTGTGCACTTGGGACAGGCAGAGATGCAGGTTCACCGACTGCCAGGGCAGCTTTGAGATAGAAGTTAACATTGGCCTCGATTTTCGCTGACCTCTGATCTGCACTGTAAGACTAATGTCCACATTGGGTGTGAACTCCATGTTAAACACTTTTTTTTAAGTGGGAAGTAGGATTTTTGTCCAGGAATTCAGGCAATTTGACTTCCAGTTGAGCTGTTCCTCACCAGCTCAAGTCATCCATCATTTGTTCCCAGCAAGGGGAACAAATGCTCCTGGTTGTTTATCAATTAATCATAGAATCACTGGGGTTAGAAAAGACCTCCAATGTCATCAAGTCCAACGTTCCTGATGTTTAAAAGTTTTAGAAGTCAATTATCACAGAATCACAGAATATGATGAGTTGGAAAGGACCCACAAGGATCATCGAGTTCAATTCCTGGCCCTGCACAGGACCATCCCCAAGAGTCCCACCACGTGTCCCAGAGTATGGTCCGAACGCTCCCTGAGCTCTGTCAGCCTTGATGCTGTGACCACTAACCTGGGGAGCCTGTTCAGTACCTGACCACCCTCTGGGGGAAAAACCTTTTTCTAATATCCAACCTAAATCTCCCCTGACACAAGTTCAGGCCATTCCCTGGGGTCCTGTCACTGGTCACCCCTGAGAAGAGATGACCAACTACTTCAAAAACAACGAGGAAAAATATTCTGAAGGCAAAACTGAACCTGCACTGAAGGCAAATATAAAGCAACAGACAAACTAGTTTGTTACATAAGTCACATTTAAATTAAGATAATTGCTACTGGTGGCTTGAGGGAAAGTCTACAGACACCTGAAGAGTGCAGGGATTCAGGGTAACAGGAACTCAGTCTGTTCAGGGAATAGTTTATTTATCCCAATGGAAAGGTGGAAGGATTGATGTAGCAGGATGTGATGCTGCTCATGATGTAATCAGGGAAGGAGTCCCGAGCCACTGCTGCAGCAGGAGCTGCTGGAGCCTGAGCTCAGGACGTTTGCCAGAGTTGTGGCAGCTTATGAGAAGATCATACCAGAACAGATGGTTGTCCTGTAGACCAAGGGCTTAGGGATGCTGGCAGATGTCGTGTTTGCAGCAAAAATAACCAAACTGCTGCTGTCCAATGGCGAAAATCCACAGCTTGAACCAATGGTGCCACTGTCGCTACGAGAGGGTGCAGTCTGGTACTGCGCCCAGGCTACAGCTGAACGTCACCAGGCTGACCTCCTCCAGGGAAGGAATTCCTACCATATGCAATCCAGCTTTGAAAACCCTTGGAAGATTAAACCAGATGCCCTTGACCTCAGCTTGAACTCAGCTGAAGAGCAGGACCAGGAACTATACATTAACACCACAGAAGGCAGAACACAGGGACTCATCTCCACTGCCAGCAATTTTCCAAAGTGCAGCCTCAACCCCAAAAAGAAACCTAAACCCCACAAAAGAAACCTCATTTTCCAGCTTTAACATCATGACAGGAGGCAGGAATAGCTGAGACAGCAGGGCTGAAGTGGCAGAAGAGAATCTCACAGCCAGAAGGACTTGGAGCAGAGCTCTGACTTGGTCCAACAATGCAGATTAAAGAAAACATTGCCTACAAGTACATCAAAAGCAGCTACTCCACCACTAATCCAGGAATTATTTGAAGGATAAAGGAAATTGCAGTTAAGTCCACATGTAAGAGCAGCATATTTGCTGCTGACAAGGCTGAGTAATTCCTACTCCTGAGGAATCTTCTCTAAGATTAGGAGACCAAGGAACCCCTACCTTTTCTACTGTTCCCTCATAAAAATTCTCCAAAACAGAGCAGGTATGTGAACACCTGGATGGTCATCAGATGGTAATTCCAGCCCTTCACACAGGAAGGACCAGAGATCTTTAAGCTTGAATCACAACAGGGCAAATAAAACTGAAATGTGTTGCAGAATAACTGCAAATAACTCAGTTATTTGTGGGGACACAAAAGAAAAGAAGAGGAAAGAACGCGAACAGAAAAACAGGTCAGATTAAGGCAGCCTGAGGCAATGCCATGGAGCCATATGGCTGTGGAAAGGTTTCAGGTTGCTGGGAGGTGTCACTGCAGGCACTTTTTTGAAAGAAAAAAAGACTTTGGACTAGTCCAGTTGTGTTTTACCTGGACCATTACTTCCTTATGGTTTTCAGTGCAATAACTTTGGAAGAGTATCTTTGAAAGCAAATTAGGAGCGTTATTGACTGAATAAAACACCTTGTCTGTGTACACAGCACATCTTCTATTGCTTAAAAACCAACAGTCCTCCTTCCTCATGGGGATCCATATCATGGGTATCCCCTATGGAGCCAGGCTGGGAGAGCTGGAGGTGTTCAGCTGGAGAAGAGAAGGCTCCAGGCAGACCTTAGAGCCCCTTCCAGAGCCTAAAGGGGCTCCAAGAGAGCTGGAGAGGGACTTTGGACAAGGGATGGAGGGACAGGACAATGGGGAATGGCTTCCCAGTGCCAGAGGGCAGGGTTAGATGGGATATTGGGAAGAAATTCTTGGCTGTGAAGGTGGGGAGGCCCTGGCCCAGGTTGCCCAGAGCAGCTGTGGCTGCCCCATCCCTGGAAGTGTTTAACACCAGGTTGGATGGGGCTTGGAGCAACCTGGGCTAGTGGAAGGTGTCCCTGCCCATGGCAGGAAGTGGAACTGGATGATCTTTAACTGTTCCTTCCAAACCAAACCATCCTGCAATTCTGATCCTAAACTCCACTGCTGGTGTTTATTTATTTACTTTGGGGAATATCCTCTGACATTTGCCAACAGTCTCGAAAACAAGTCTCATCTGCAAAGCCCTGATTATTTTTCATCGACTGTGCATCATAAGGAGAATGCCAGAGATATGGAATCTGTGGCACTCGAACGTGATCACAATTAATGCACCACATCCATCTTGGTCTTCTGTAACTGGAGTGATTCCTGTCATTTTGCCAGACAGCATCACCAGGACAAACAGGCAGGTTTGCTGCCAGTATCAAGCTAGAATCACAACTTTCACTGCAGGTTTTAGGGTTTGGATCATGATTAAAGAGCATTCGGGTGAGAAGAGAGCACATCAGCTGAAGAAATTGAATCTGAAAACTTCCAGGGACCAAGGAAACTCTTAGTTTATAGACAGGAAAAGTTAAGGCATAAACACAAACTATTGGGCTGTGAGTTTATAAATCTACAAGTGTTATAAGTTAGGGAGTTCCCCATCCCCCAGATACCACAAGATGATATGATTGTATCTCCTGGCCACACACAGCAGCCAAAGACTGACCTTCACCAAACTGAATCTTGTTTTGCCTGTTGCACCTGCAGCCTCTCAGCATCGTACCAGATCAAGCTGTGCCCTACTCCCCAAGGGTATCTGAACCACAGAAACTCCCTCTTTCCTGTCTCTCGACTCCAAAGACACGGAGCAGCAGGCTGCACCATGCCAGGTTCCTGACCAAATGCTCTGACAACTGGAGAATCCATGGAGTCCTGAACAGGAAGGCTCAAGCTATGGAGCAGAAAGAGATGGCAAACCCACCCTCAGTGCTCCTCAGCAGGTGGAAGGATGGGTTCTTCCCTTGCTTTTAGTGTTCTTAAGAATTTATGTTAGCTTTAATAAGTCATTCTAGCTGGGGGTGAGAGCAGCACTGAGTCTGAAGTGAGAAATTTCCTTTTGTTCTGAATTTTTAACATGAAGTACAAGTCATTTAAGGACACCTGAAGCTTCTACTCACCAGTTTGATCGCTACATATTCATTGGTGTAGAGATTTTTACCTGTAAGGAGAGAAGAAAAAAATCTTTTAGTTCCACATTCAGCACTTGCAGCTCGAGGCACAATAAGGAAGAGTGTCACTGCTGCCAAAGGGCTGTTTTTGCAATTCCCCACAATGTTCCTGCCTTTAACGAAGTGTAAGCCTCAAAATAATCAGTTGCAGCAGTTCAGCAGGGCAGGCAAACACCACCTTCCCCTCAGCACAAGGGAACTGTGTTTTAGGGCAGCACTTATGCTCCGTGCACACCTTAGAGGAGGTATCCCAGAGACATGGGGTTTTATTATCTACATCATGCCAAAGACATCTGGGGAACAAAAAGCTGAAGAGACATTTCTTTTGGAAGTGTCTTGGATCTGCTGGACACGTAACAATTTCATCCTGGAATCTCTAGGGAGTTTCACCAGGTTAATCATGCTCTGGGCAGCACGAAGGAGCGTAGGATGAGCACAACCAGCTGAGCACACGTCCAGCTGAGCCAGAGCTCTGGAATCCGTGTGTGCTACAGCTGGAGGGGAATTTTTCCTCCAGGAGCCTGTCTGGTGTTTGAAGGGAGCCCTTGGCCCCCTCAGCGACCCGTGGCAGCAATGCACAGCTACATGTGTCACAGAGCATCTCTCCATGTGCTCTGACGCTGCCAGTTACAGTATCACTCAACGTCCTCCAGTTCCTCTGCCAGGGAATCTGAGCAATCACCTCCCCTTCACCTCCACATTGCTCATGCCTGACAGCAAACTCTCCAGTCCCCCCACTGGGGAAGGACACTCAGGCAGGCCTTGGATCTGCTCTGTCCCACCACGCTGGCACCCTCTACCTTTCTGACCTCCTCTGGTCCCACTGTCCCCTTTGAGGAGGGCAGCCCCCAACACAAAAAGCTCCCCATGAATTTAGCCAGGGAAGCATTGACCTTTGCTCATCACTGCTTAGCACTGCCACAGCATGTCATGCTTCCATTCAGCAACTGTAGCTCTAAAACACAGAAGCAATCCAGGCTGGAAGCTATCAGCGTTTATTTGTAGCATCAGCCCGGTTGTGTTACACACTTATTTTCCAATTCCTATCATGGATATTGATGCTTTGCACAGCCCAGCTCTTGAGAAAGCCCAGGACAGGGAGTGACATCCTTCAGAGCAGGCAGGAGCAGCTCTGCCATATCCACATGGCAGCATTAAAACCATGCCGTGTCCTCCTCAGCACACGGATACAACGCAACAGCACTGGGAGACTCAATCAAATTAAGGACATTACGAACATGAGAGAAGACAGACAGTCGTTTTTAAATCCTGAAATATCAAGGGAAATTTAGTTTACTTTATAACAGCTTCATGTTTTCTACATTTCACTTCTTTTGATGCTTTCCCCACTGTATCTCTCAGGGTAGTTCTGACCTCTAAATTTGGGATTAGGTGTTCCCAGGCTCAGCCTGCACCAAGCATATTGCTTTAACATCCATCAGGAAGGCAAAATTTTATAGCTCCAACCTGTTCTGGTAACTGGTGATGCAGTTTAACACAGGGCAGGCATTTAAATGCGAGGTTAAATATCCTCAGGGAGGTGTTTCTGCAGGCAGAGGTGAAAGCTGAGCCCCAGCACTAACCCCTGACACACAGGGTGCTTTCCATCTATTTCTTTCCAGTAAAAGATATAATATTATGCCCAGACTGGAAACAAAGCTAGAAAGGAGGTTTTGTAGTTTCATTGGGAATACTCAGACACTGGAAAGCATTGAGGGGCTAAAAGGCCAAACTGCTGGAAAAGGAGATTGCAGATGAACTGCTTCACCCTCTGAGACAGACCTGGGCTGCAGTAATGGCTGAAGGCGAGAAGACGTGAGGACATTGAGGGAAGGCAGCCTAAAACCACCTGGAATACCTGCTCTGTGTGAGGGACTAGAGAATGAGCCCCACTCGCAGCTGAAGCTGTAGCTCCTCCCCCTTCCCGATGGAGCTCCAACCAACACCACAGAATGGTTTGGAAGGGACAGTTAAAGATTGCCCAGCTCCACCCCCTGTCATGGCCAGGGACACCTTCCACCATCCCAGGTTTCTCCAAGCCCTGTCCAACCTCACCTTCAACACTTCCAGGGATGGAGCAGCCACAGCTGCTCTGGACAACCTGGGCCAGGGCCTCCCCACCCTCATAGGGAACAATTTCTCCCCAACATCCCATCTAACCCTGCCCTCTGGCAGTGGGAAGCCATTCCCCCTTGGCCTCTCCCTCCACACCCTTGTCCAAAGTCCCTCTCCAGCTCTCTTGGAGCCCCTTTAGGCACTGGAAGGGGCTCTAAGGTCTCCCCAGAGCCTTCTCTCCAGGTGAACACCCCCAGCTCTCCCAGCCTGGCTCCACAGCAGAGGGGCTCCAGCCCCTGGAGCAGCTCCGTGGCCTCCTCTGGACTTGCTCCAACAGCTCCATGTCCTTGTGCTGTTGGACCCCAGAGCTGGAGGCAGCACTGCAGGGGGGGGGTCTCACCTGAGTGGGGCAGAATCCTGCCCTCACCTGCTGCCCCTGGTGGGGACGAGCCCAGGACATGGTTGAAGGTGCTCAGTTTGAGGACACTGAGCCAGGGAAGCTCCAGCCCAAATATGTGAGAAAGTCAGATGCTTTGAACAGCAAAAGCCTCCAGGGAGGGAGCCATAAGAACTCCATCCCCTATGGATCCCATGACCTCCATCACACCTTTTCAAAGCAGGGGTGCACTTCCACCCACAGCCCTTCCATCAACATCTGTGCTCTCCCACCAATGCAGGACAACGGCATCAGGGAAACAGTGCTCTTCCAAACTTGTTTCAAGGCAAAACGGACATGGCCAACACCCTCCATGTACACAGAGCCATAATCCATCTTATTATGGTCTGGTTTATGAGGGTGAGGACTAGATAGAAGGTGATTTTCATAATGAAGTTCCTCAGTTAAAGAGCTGGGATTAGCAGCACACCAGCCTGGGAAATCAGGCCAACAGCCAAAGGTAAATGAACTAATTCATCCTCCAGTACATCCCCACCAGAGCACTACAGGGAGACCCTGAATATAAGGGGGTACAAATGGGTCCAGCCTCTGAACTCCAAACCCTTCCCAAAGCTGCAGCATGAGATGCTTGTTTTGCCAGCTACAATGAATGGCAAAGCAAATCCCCAAAATCTCTCTGCTGGCTCCAGACTGACATCTACCCCTCAGTTTTGCTGTCACACTGTCTGAGGTGCAACGGTTTATCCTTCCTCCTCCCCCAAGGCAGATTAGGATGGAAGAGCAAAGGCTCCCAGGAGACAGTGACCTGTGCAGTGAAACAAGCCCTGAACAGAAGCTGCACCTTAACTTGGTACGACAAACGATCCGTATAACTGTGCTAACAAAAGCCTTTCAAGTTGAGGCAAAGCTTTTGATGGAGCAGTGAGTAAGTCCATGCCTCAGTTTTGGGGAGTTCCACTGACAATTATGAACTACATATTCCAAAGGAGAAGCGATGCATTAAGTTGCTGGTATTCACGTGGGAAACCTCGCCAAGCGGATTTCTCAAGGCCTGGCAGTGAGACGCAGCAAATACATGGACAGATTGCAGGCACCAGAGGAGCCCAAAGCGAGCCATCTACAAAGTGATGCATCTGCACACACACCAGACTCTGTGGGCACTCAGGATGTGCCTGATTGTTGTCCCTTTTAGAGCACATGTCTCCTGCTAACAGCTCCTGGTGTAGACCCTACCCAGGATCTGCTCTCACCCTCCACATCACACATTGTTCTCATCCAATATTCACATTATGCCTTGTTATTTGGGAACTACAGCCCCAGTACCAGATGCTATTATCATCTTTAATTATTTATTTGATTGTTTTACTTGTTTGGAAGCAAAGCTCCTGGCTTCAAACCACAGCCCGGGTGGTTCTTGCTTTTGGGGGGCACCTTCCCAGATCAGATCCACCTGCTCTGACCTGGCAATCTACAGATAAGAAACTTTTCTGCTAGTCTGGGGCTTGCTACTTGCTGCTGAGATGTGCTGAATCTTCAGGAGAACTCTGTGTGAATCATGCTGACATCTGACTTCTGGATGCACATAAAAATACAGACTTCTCCCCAAAGATCTTTGGTGCAGCAACCCATGAAGGGAGGAATCAAGATATGGATCAGATCTAGCCCATCCTAACTATTTTTTCCACCCCCAAAGCAGGGAAAAAAGCTGCATTAATGGTAATTTTTAAATACTTGGACATACAGTTTTGAAAATGCCAGATAATGTTGGCATTAGAACAAAAAGATTTGGTCTCCAGTAAAAACTCTGTGTCTGCAACACAAGAAGGACATGGAGCTGTTGGAGTGAGTCCAGAGGAGGCCACGGAGATGCTCCAAGGGCTGGAGCCCCTCTCTTTTGGAGCCAGGCTGGGAGACTAGGGGTGTTCAGCTGGAGAAGAGAAGGCTCCAGGGAGACCTTAGAGCCCCTTCCAGAGCCTAAAGGGGCTTCAGGAGAGCTGGAGAGGGAATTTGGACAAGGAATGGAGGGAAAGGCAAAGGGGGAATGGCTTCCCACTGCCAGAGGGCAGGGTTAGATGGGATATTGGGAAGGAATTGTTGGCTGTGAAGGTGGGGAGGCCCTGGCCCAGGTTGTCCAGAGCAGCTGTGGCTGCCCCATCCCTGGAAGTGTTGAAGGTGAGGTTGGACGGGGCTTGGAGAAACCTGGGATAGTGGAAGGTGTCCCTGCCCATGGCAGGAGGTTAGAACAAGATGATCTTTCACTGTCCCTTCTAACCCAAACCATCCTGCAATTCTATGATCTGCTCTATCCAGAACTTAATCCTTATTTTAGAAAACCCCCCAACTTACTGAAACTGCAATAAGAACTTTACATTAGTTCCTATTTAATTGCATTACTAAATAAGGGTATCAAACAGTGGGAAAAAAAGAGACTTTTGTGGAGGCTTATTTATCCCTACCATGGCTCATGGTTCAGTGTTTGGGAAAAAATTTCCTGTTGCTCCAGCTCCTGAGGCAGCATGAGGTTGGACTCGGCAGATACCAGGGAGCTGCATGATTTGGTGTTGCACAGAGGGCAATGAAATCCCAAATCCATCAGCATCTGCCATGGGAATGGCAAACAGGACCCCCTGCTCCCTCCTAGCACCATATTCCTGCTAGTAGGGTGAGCCAGTTGGGAAACCAAAGCCCTCCCAGGCCCCCTCCTCTGCAGCCTGTCTGAAGAAATAGCCACTGGTTAACCCTGTTCCAGATCACAGAATCATTAGGGTTGGAAAAGACCTCCAAGGTCATCAGTCATCAAGTCCAGCCTTCAATTGAATCCCACCATTCCCACTAAATCACACTGTGCAGTGCCACATCTACTCCTTCTCTGAACACTTCCAGGAATGGTGACTCCAACACTTCCCTGAGGAGCCTGTTCTGATGCTCAACCACCCTTTCAGTGAAGAAATATTTTCCTAATATCCAACCTGAATTGCCCCTGGCACAGGCTGTGGCCATTTCCCCCTTTCCTCCTATCAAATGCTGAGTTTTGTGTTCATTCATCTCCCCATCCCATATCCTCGCTGGGCTGGGATCCGACTGTGCTGCTCCCACATGCTCCAAAAAAGTCATATCCCCGGGGCAATCTGTATTTTTAGGAAGAAAGATCAACCCTGAGCAGGGAGCTGGATATTCACAGCAAACAGCTCCCGTAGGCACGTGCCATCTCCTCCCTGAACAATCAGCTCCCCTGATACAAGAGCAGCTTGGAGTGAAAACACAACACCTGAAAACAGAGAAACTCTCCAGGGAATTGGAAAAATCTCCTTTCCCCTTGTTTATCAGGCTTTGCTCTGCCTGTACTACTGGGGTTTAACTTCTCTGAAACCATATTAAAAAAGTCAAAAAGCGGAGGGCACACCATTCATCCTCACAGGACAAAACTGTTATCAGAGACTTGCATGCTCGGATTTCAGCTTCTCCTTCCCCCAGACATAATTACCACCAGTCTGTGCAAGAGAAATAGCTGCTATTTGAGCAAACAGGAGTTCTTAAAGGATAGTGACAGGCAAAAAGCAAGAGGAGTTTAAAAAAAAGGGTAATACAGCTCCGGGAAGGACCTTACACTTAATAGTTGTTATCAGTACATGTGGCTCATTGCCCAAATTCTTAGTTAACCAGCATTAACAATACATGTATTATTAAAAACAAAACAGCCACTCACCTAGCAGGTGTTGCATTTCCACAGTTAAAACTTAATTTCTCTGTAAAGTGACTTTTTCAGAAGTGAAATCTCTTCTCCGAAGTACATGCTATGAAACTGTACTTTAATCACAAACCCAGTAGCACTAAAATTTTGAAAAATGTGAAAAACAATCATGGAAACAGGAGCTGCAGCCACAGCACCACCAGGGGCAGCAGGGGAGGGGGGATACTGCCCCTCTGCCTCATTCAGGTGAGACCCCCCCCGCAAAGCTGCCTCCAGCTCTGGGGTCAAACAGCACAAGGACATGGAGCTGCTGGAGCCAGTCCAGAGGAGGCCACGGAGCTGCTCCAAGGGCTGGAGCCCCTCTGCTCTGGAGCCAGGCTGGGAGAGCTGGGGGTGTTCACCTGGAGAAGAGAAGCTCCAGGGAGACCTTAGAGCCCCTTCCAGTGCCTAAAGGGGCTCCAAAACAGCCCCTTGGACAAGGGCCTGAAGTCCAATTCAAGGGGGAATGGCTTCCCACTGCCTGAGGCAGCATTAGAGGGGATACTGGGAAGGAATTGTTGGCTGTGAGGGTGGTGAGGCCCTGGCCCAGGTTGGCCAGAGAAGCTGTGGCTGCCCCATCGCCAGAAGTGTTCAAGGCCAGGTTGGACAGGACTTGGAGCAACCTGGTCTAATGGAAGGTGTCCCTGCCCATGGCAGGGGGTGGAACAGGATGAGCTTTAAGGTCCCTTCCAACCCAAACTATTCTGTGATTCTGTGATTTGGGCACCAGCTGAATAAACCCAAGAGCCCTGTACCTGGAGGGATCCACTACAGCCACTGAACCTCAGCACAGAGCTTGGATTACAAAGCAATTCAACATCTCCCTGGGGATCCTGACATTTGCTGTTGGGGAGGGGGTTGAGAATGCAATAGAGCTTTTAATGTTATGTCACTGTAAGGATCCAAACCTATCTACAGCTGCCAATTATACTCATGTGCAGGAAGACGGGAGTTTCCGTCCCTGTCCTTGGTTTCTCTCCACCTCTGGAGTGTTATCTCTGCTCCTGCAAATCAATAAAATGTCTCTGATGTAATGCTGAAACCAAACTACCCGTTTACTGAGACACACCATAAGTGAGCTGGTTAATCTTCACACTGTGGAGAAGCAGCAGTTTGTAGAGATGCAACAACCCAACCTCAGAGTGAGAGACTACACAGATTAATTTGACATAGATTCCAAGCAGGAATCTACAAAGATACTATCAATAGTTAGTTGTTATAACCCTTTGGTTACAGGAAGCAATACTGGTGCTTCCCCCACCTCTTTTAAAACACAACCATTGTTTGGTTAGGACGACTTAAGAGCCCAATGCACTGAGCTCTTGAGTAGTCCTAAACAAACAATGCATTAGTGGAACCATCTGTTTGAGTGACCAGCTGCAAGATGAGGTTAGGAGACCAACAGTCCATGAAAATTCACGGGCTGCTGGGCTGGCTGAGTGGAGCCAGATGGCCAATCCCACGCCCTGCTCTTGCCAGTGAGTCCAACGCATGGGACAGAGCAGGGATACTGGGATGGGGCTGGAATTAGGGCAGTGAGGTTAGAGAAGGATGTGGAATCGAGTCTGAGTGCATGGAAAGAGTCTCACCTAGCACTTTAAAAGAGTATTCTAGCTTATGGACAAAAATCTGAGAGCAAGATTTAGCAATTCACACAGTTAAGAAGATTTGTTTTCACCTTAGGCAAGACATTCAGCGCTGAGAACAGTCTTCATTTGTTGGGATTGTTCAAAATTTGCATCTTTGGCCTCTCCAGTGTATTCCCTTTGACTTTATGCAAATCAAAATCATGTTAAGAGTTACATCTTCTGAGTCAGAAGCTTCAGGTAAGGCAGCTCGACACTTGGGAAACGAGACAAGCGCACGCGTTTCTCGAGCCAGGGTAAGTTTTTACATATTTATATTCCAGTGGTGAAATGCTAATTTGCATAACGCAGGCCACTAAAACGGTTACTTCTTACCTAGTCTGAGTTCTCCAAAGTTCCCACACCCAATCTTCTTGCCCACTCTGAAGTTGGGTCCCACCATAAGAACGCCAGAAGATGCCGATGAGCTTGGTCGAGAACCGTGCCCGCTCCTTCCTGGCATTCCCTTCGTCGTCCGCTGCCTTTCATCCTTATCCCTATTAGGATGGTCCATGATCTTAGTGAAATATCTCTGCCAGCAAGCTGGCAGAAAGGATTTGGAGTACACACTCTTCTCCTTAGAACAGAAATTTATATCCAAAAGTATCAGTCAGGGTTCAAGAGAGTCATGGAAACTCATGGAGTTCTTTTGGCACCGGATCCAGTTTCCTAATGCATCTTGATAATGTACCAAGGGGTCGATTATGTTCTTGAGAACTCAATAAAGGCAGGTTACTTTTGGTTTCTTACCTGGAGAAAAGAAAAAGGATATTATGAAATAAAAATCATTACTTTAAAATACCAAGAGAGAAAAGTACAACAGGGCCAATGTCCAGAACTTTCCTGGCCTGAAGGAATTTAACAGCTATAGGAGAACTTTATCATTTTATTGACAGTTTTCTGATAAAAAGCCCCAACCTTATGAAGAGTTCTCAGTGCTGTCCATCCACTGCTTGCTCTGTGTCCCCTCCCTGGAAGTGTTCAAGGCCAGGTTGAACAAGGCTTGGAGCAACCTGATCTGTCCCTGCCCATGGTATGAGGTGGAATGGGATGAGCTTTAAGGTCCCTTTCAACCCAAACCATTCTGTGATTCCACTGGAGTTTCCAGGACTGATGTCACACTCACTAACCAAAGCCATTCCAACAACACAAGCATGTCAGGTGGACACTGAGACACGTCCCACCTTTAAAGCCAATGAGAAAAGTTTTTTTTCTTCTCACTTCATATATTTTTAAAGTGTTATGCAAAAGCCAGACAAAAAATACAAAGGGGTCAATGAAAGACGCCAAGAGAAGAAAATTCTGAAGCACTGAAGTAAAATTCTCCTTCTTTTTACCTCTTTCCAAATTGATCTAGAATATCCTGAATAACCTAAGTTGGAAGGGATGCACAAGGACCATCAAAGTCCAACTCCAAATCGACCTCAGATATATTTGCTAATTGAAACCGCTGTATTACAGATATGACCAAAATCAGTAGCCAAAGCAAGATTATTTTGAAAAAGCCAAAAGTTTCCTGAAAGCTACATTCACACACAGTCCACACTGCTCACAGGATTTAATTATCCCAAAAAATGAGGTGTTGGAAAACCAGACATTCTAATGAAATTGCATAAGGGACTCATGAGCCAAGATCTTGGAAATACAGATAATCACTGAATCACAGACTGGTTTGGGTTGGAAGAGACCTCAAAGGTCATCTCATCTCATTTCAACACCCTGCCATGGGCAGGGACACCTTCCACTAGCAGGTTGCTCAGATCCCCATCTTCTCCAGCAGCCACATCCATGACAGGCAAACCAAAGCCTGACAGTTCTCCCAGAGGAACTGAAGTAAACTTTCCTCCCATATGTCCAAACCTGGCACGACCACAACTCTGTGGGTGAGCAGCTCTGGAGTACTCCAGCCAGCGACCAGCACCCCTCCTGAGCACCTTATAACTCCTGATAACTTAGTCAAAAGGGGACAAGAGACAGATGCTTCTCAACCTCTGCAGGCCAAGTGGTTCTTCTGTGCTCAGAGACCAGCCCAAAGGAGGCAGGCAGGAGCTGTAGGGACCCTGGAGGTCCTGTCCCACAGGTGCAGTCCAGGGAGTGCACGGAAGATCAATATTTCACCCTGAGACCGTTCCTAGGACACGAACTCACACTGAGTCATTAGTGCAGCCAAATGGTTCAGCTTGGCCCCATGGCAGCCAGGAGGAAGTTCTACCATTCACACATGAAACTGAAGCCTCTGTAGGAACAGAGGGCCTGAGGGCACTGCCTAGAAGTACCAGTGGCAGTGTGTGAGCTTCCCCAAGCATTTGGCAGGATGAAGGGAAAGGCTGATGGATGCTTTGTCCGTAAGATGTTGCATCAGGAGATGATATCAGGTACTCTGGAGATGCTTGTGATGCAGTTCTCAAACTCTCTCCTCTTTCAGCTTAAGGCCATTCCCCCTTGTCCTATCACTGCTTGCTCTTGCAAAAAGTCCCTCTCCAGCCTTCCTGTAGGCCCCCTTTAGGCACTGGAATTCTCCCTGTTGCTCTGCACAATGGTGGATCCCTGCAGGAAACATCACACAGCATCTCTGCAGCACATCCAGGAGGTCTGGAAATCACCAGGTCACCTGAGAACCTCTGTGTCACAGCCACACCACTGGTTTGGCCACATCGACCCAAAACCTGAAGTGTCAAGCTCCCAACATGCTCCCGAAACAACATGTGAAACACCACTTGTGATTCAGTACCACAAAGGCCCACACAGGAGAGCTGGAGATGTTCATGTACGAGAAATTATTTCACGTTACCAAGCTTTGCTCGTCCCTCCAATTAATTCAAGATTTAATACTTAGAGCTGAATATGGATAAGCAGCAAACGTCCGTTACCAGCAAACTGGATGAACTGCTTTCTCATCAGAGACATCTCCACGTCCTTCAGGTGCCCTGCCCAGTGTAGACACAAGCACAGTTGTGTCTGCCCTGTGGAACCGGCCTGCAGGAGTGCTGAGGAGGCTCTATCAGATATCAGAAAAGCACTTGGGCTGGACCCCACCCCAGGCCATCCCTGGGTTGGCTTCAAAACAAATCCAAACCAAAAAGTTTTTGAAAAGGACAGTTAGTGAAACTACAGAATTTTGCTATGGAACTGTAACCTAATGTGAAGATGACCTCCAGTAGCTGGTGGATTTAGGTGCTTCTGGTAAAATTTAGAAAGCTAAAGCTGGAGTGGGGGAAGTTTTGGTCTTTATCTCTGCTGTGGCAAGAGAAGTAGACACAGACCATTGCAGCCAAATGTTTTAACTTTCAGTTAAACTACATCTTCCATGTGATAAAACATATGAGTGTGGTACTTGGAGACATGTCTTAGTGGTTGCCTTGGTAGTGCTGGGGGAACAGTTGGACCCAATGATTTCAGAGGGCTTTTCCATCACAAACAATTCTATGATGCTGGAGTGCTTCTAGGGCTGGATCCCTGAGAAAGATGAGCAGAACACAGGAATTCCAGGAGCAAAAAACAGCAGCACTTTGGAAAACACACTTGATCCCACCAAAGCCAGAGAGGAGGATTTATTTCCCCAGGAAACTAATTATTTTCATCAAGGTTGGATAATCCATGAGCAACAACTCCAGACCTCAGAAAAGGAAACAGAAAGATGTCTCTAGCAAGAGCACACACCCTGCCCAGTTTACCCCTTGCTCAGCACATCTCAGATGGGACAAGTAACTCCGTTTTCCTCAGGCAGGCCCAGAGTTCCACCACGCGTTTTCTGGCTTGTGAAATAAGATGTTACCGGTTATGAGCTCCTACGCCTCCATCCCTCCCCCGCTCCCCATCTGGATGAGGTCTCCCCAGGGAAAAGGATGAAAAGGTCACGTCTGACAGTCTGCAAACACTAAACATCCTCTCTCAGCTGAAAGCCTCTCGCAAACAGGAATTCAGAGCAGTGATGGATGAGCGAACCAAGCGCTTGAGAACCTCTTTATTAGGGCCAAGCCTACGAGCAGAGCCCAGCTCTCAGCACATGGGATCACACACAGATCTCACACTGTCATTACTATGTATTTAAAACAACAGCAGTAAATACGGCATCAAGTATGGCCTTGGAGGACTAGCAAAGCTCTCAGATTTGGAGGAGGAGAGGCAGAAGAATGAAGACCAGACTGCAACCTGAATTCAGTCGCATTAATATTTAAAGGCTGCTCAGAACACCAGGACGATTTCCTGCCACGATTCAAACTTCTTCATAACGATTTCCCTTCCTACCTTTCCACCCACTCAGCAAGATTGCTCTTCAAAGTTACTTCCATTTGAACAGAGCTGCTTGAAGATACTTTCCTAATGGTGACTCAGCCCAATTCCAGGATTCATTTCACTACAATACAGTTGGAGACACAGGAACAGTTATTTAATGAAAGACACAAGGCTTGAAAGGAAATCACTTGAAGCACAGTTAGCTAAATAAAAACCAACAGCTCTGTGTCCTACACACTTCCAAACACTTAGACCCAAGATCTAAGTCACGACCTCACCTCCATCAATAAAACCGCAGTGTCACAGCTACAAACCAGCTTCTAGATGGTGTTGAATCATAGAACGGTTTGGGTTGGAAAGGACCTTAAAGCTCATCTCATTCCACCCCCTGCCATGGACAGGGACACCTTCCACTAGACCAGGTTGCTCCAAGCCCTGTCCAACCTGGCCTTGGACACTTCCAGGTAGCACTGGAAGGCAGCTGCTGTTGGTGTTGAGATCAGTAGCACAGCGCAGTGTGAAGGAAGCTTTAATCACTTTACCACTTCCTCGTTATGGCCCAGACACTGCTCAGAGCCTCCTGGTTTCACAGGGAAGCCCTTCAGTCTGAGAGCAGCCACAGGATAGGACAAGTAAATGAGAGACTGGTGTGAAGAAGTCAAAGCCACCCTTGTTCCTACCCTTCCAAGAAGAAGCTCACTTCCCTTGCACTCAAAACTTCTTTGATCTCCCTGAGTTACTCTGGAGACCCTTCCAGGATATGAATGAGAGTTGTCCAACTCTTGGTTTGTGGCATGATTTCAGAAATCTGTCCAGTCTGAAATGGTGAATGGATCCCCTCTACTTCAAATCAAAGCAAGCAGATCTAGTCTGGGTCTGTGTGTGGTTTTGATCCATGAAAGAGTCAATACATGCCAGAAATCAAACTGCAAATGCCTGGCAGATGGAGCAACACCCCAACAAGCAGCCCTACAATTCCTTTTTTCTTCTTTTAAGAAGAAACCTTCAAGAAAGCCCCATTTTCTGTTAGGATGGGTGATGTCACCCTGCTGTCTACGGACACAGGACCTCAATTCCTCAAAGCAGCTCCAAGATCATTGCTTTAGGACAAAGTATATGCCTTATCACTGGGTTTTCCAACACCCACCCCATGTGCCTGTGTAATACGTCTGGTGAGTCTCCTGATCTGGAGAGCGCTTTCCAGACAAGATCTGCTACTTCCCACATGACTTCAAAGTCAAAATCCTCCAGGACTCTCAAATGACATGTTATAAACATACGGATATGAGCTCATCAGCTTCCACCCTCAGACTGTGTAAAAAGTAGAGCCTTCAGCAGCAGAAAACTTTGCTGGCTTTACCACAGATCGGGATAAAGGGCTCATCCTCTGGAAAAGGGACAGCAGGGAACAAGGAACATGTGGAAACCAGGACATATATGATGTGTTCACTCACGTTCTCAGCATCTGCCAACTCATTTTATGAGCTTACACCCCTAAATTTAGAGGAACAAGCTGGCTTTGTGTCCTCTGCCTCACTGTAACAGGAACAGCTTTCGAGGTGTCACTGCTCTGTCTTTATTAAAACACAATCAGTAAACCCTTTGCTGACAGCTCTGCTCTCTTCTACAAGGACACAATCCACTGGCTTCAGGTCCCTTCACGCCTTCTCATCCCACTGCCTCATCTCCTTCCTTTCACGACATTCCATTTCTTATTCTGCTTCTGTCCTTCCAACTGGCCCCAACAAAACTCTTCTTTTTCCAAAACCATCCTGTTACTCACTCCTGGCAAAGCCACCGTTCTACTAATGAGAAAATAAAAGTTATGAGATCTACCCTGCTCCTGAGGAGAAAAACGAACAGATAACCAAATATCCTATCTTAGAGTCACAGAATCATCAAGATTGGGAAAGCCCTCTAAGAGTCCAACAGTTAACCCAGCATTGTCATGGTCACCACTTCCCCATGTCCCCAAGTGCCACATCCACATGGTTTTGAACACTTCCAGGTATGGTGGCTCCACTACTGCTCTGGGCAGTCTGTTCCAAAGCTTAACAATGCCTTCCATGAAGAAAATTTCCCCAATATCCAACCTAAACCTCCCCTGGCACAACTTGAGGCCATTTCCTTTCATCCTGTCCTTGTTCCCTGGGAGCAGAGCCCGACCACCACCTGGCTCCATGCTCCTGTCAGGGAGTTGGAGAGAGAAAGAAGGTCCCCTGAGTCTCCTTTTCTCCAGGCTGAGCCCCCCCAGCTCCCTCAGCTGCTCCTGGTGCTCCAGACCCTTCCCTGGCTCCGTTCCCTTCTTTGGACATACTCCAGCCCCTCAATGTCTCTTGCCATGAAGGACCCAGAACTGACCCCAGGATTTGAGGTGTGGCCTCAGCAGTGCCCAGCACAGGGGGACAGGCACTGCCCTGGGCCTGTGGCCCCACTATGGCGGGTATAAGCCAGGATATTGCTGGCCTTTTTTGGCCACCTGGGCACATGTTCAGCAGCTGTCACCAGCACCCCCAGGTCCTTTCCTGCTGGGCCATTTTCCAGCCATTTATCTCCAAGCCTGGAGCTTTCCATGGGGTTGTTGCAACCCAAGCACAGAACCTGGCACTTGGCCTTGTCGAACCTCATCAGACTGGCCTTGGCCCAGCAATCCACCCTGTCCAGATCCCTCTGCAGAGCCTTCCTGCCCTCCAGCAGATTGACACTCTTGGTCTGACCTGGAAGAGGACTCTCCTCTTGTGCCTGGCTATTACACAAGCCAAGGAAGGAAGGATTCAAGGCTGAATGCTTTCTCCACTTAGCCACAAGAAATATCTTTTTGGGTTTTTTTGCCTTTTTCTCTCCCACTCAAGAGCTTTTTGGTTATATGTGGAGGGTTTTCTACCAGGAGATGCATTTCATGCCTGTACCCCAGCAGCACCTCCACACAGAGGAGATCAGCATTTATCTGTGCTTCTCCAACCAGCACTAGACTGACCTGGTTTCAGTGTCCTCAATGTTGTGCAAAACAACAGAAAAACTGAAAAAGTAGGTCAAAATTCTCTGTTGCAGTTTCAAGCTGGGAACAGCACTGACAAAGCTGGTTGCAGACTATGGCGAGCAGGTGCACGTCACGTCAGATGCCCCACACTTGGGAGATTCCTCCCAGCCTTGAAGGCTGCAGATGCCTTTCAAACATTACAAATTGCTTCTGTTGAATCATTTGACCCAACAATTTAATCTTCAGCTTCTGCAGTTAGTTTTGTTTAGTGCTTCACAGGCAGACAACAAGGAGGCACACAAACAGTATTTAAGTCTAAATTGCTGGGAAGAGAGAAAGATGAACAACTGTGGATCACTACACTCATTCCTGACTCATGAATGCCCAGGACTGTCAAGTTGACATCCCCCAATTACAGTTTTTATGGACAGAGATGAACCCAAACAAACTAATACCCTTTTCCATCTGAGGGAAGTGAACTTCAATGAGGTCTTTTCCTCGAAGACATTGTGAATGTGCTAAAACACATTAATTATATAATCCTCAACTAAATACGTTGGCAAGTTCCTTTTCCAAGTAGGTCTTGGTTGATTGTTTCACCAAGAGCAATCTAAGCATTCATTCTCTAAGTTCATTCCTGAACTTTGCTCTCAATCCCCTCCACGCAAGCTTAGCAGGGAAACCAGGAATGCTACGGAGGGAAAAAGAAATTTACTTGGTAATTTAGTTCTTTCACACAAGGAGAGTCAAAACAAAGTATAAAGCATTTTCCAGGGAAGTGGTTTGTGTGACTGAGCTCAATCCATCGACTTCTCTTCCCCAGTTGAGTCCCAGCCAAGCACATGCCAGCAGCCACAGATGCATATTCCTATAGATGTAACAAAGCACTAGAGACCATAATCTGTCAGAAAAAGAGGGTTAGTGCTGTTTATGAAGAGGTGGATTATGCTGGAGCAGCTAAGGAACATTGAATGCTCGAACAAAACAAAATCCCCTAATGAAACCTGAGCTCTGCATATTTTCGGGGTTTTTTTTAGGCTGGGCAGAGAAAACACTGAAAAGCAACTGCCAGATCAGCTCCCCTCTATCTTCTGAGGCTTGAGCACAACATCAGACACCATCTCTCTGCAGAAAAGCCTGTCAGAGAGCCAAACCCCTGCTGTCAGCAGCACCAACCAACGCAGGTGCTCGGCCCACACACTGAGCCCGCCCAGCACCAGCCCCAGAGCCCTCAGTGCCCTCGGGTCCTGCAGCCCCTGCCATGGGAGGGAACCCTCACACCAACAGCAGTTTTGAGATCTACCCTCCTGATTTTACAGCAACCGACCGCAGCTTTACAATCCAGCGTTCAGAACTGTAAAGGTCAGAAAAGACCACCAAGACCGTCAAGTCCAATCTCTGAAAGGCTTCTCAAAGAGCCTGGTGGTCAGGATCCCAGCTCTGCTCACAAAACAGGTTGTGTGAAGCCATGTAAGATCAGTTTCCAGCAGAAATAGATATTTATGGGGATGTTACAGAGAAAATGAGGAAAAAACTGGCAGCAGCAAAGGGTCTGCAAGAGACCTGGGGCAGGATGAGAACCTTGCAGACATTCCCTTCTCTGATATCCAGGCATCTTATAGACCTGTATTTTTATTTTCATCGTCAAATACCAGGTTGCTTAACAGTAAAAAGAGCGGTGCAGACCTGCCTATGCCATCCCCTTCCTTTCAGACAACGGATTTGAAGAAGAAAGGGGAAAAGATAACTTCTAGACAGCCATGTACATCCATCATCAAGGAATGACCCATGCCAGGAGGGTTCAGGTGCATCCATGGTGGCTGATGGATGTAGTTTGCTGGTGTCAACGATGATGAGCAAGTCCTTTCCAAGACCACCACAGCAGCCCAGTCTCTGGAGCAGCCTTGGATCACTGGCAGCAGAAGTGATTTTGCAGATTTACAGCCTAATGTAACACAGGTGCACCTCAATCATCCACGAGTGTTTTATCTGCACATTGCCTGGCAAGGAAAAGCAGCCCGGAGGATGACTGCAGACAGGCTCCAAGAGCTTGAAAAGACTGGTGAATTTGGCAGCTAAACACAAAAAAAGCCCCAAAAACCTTTGCAGTATCCAAACCATGAAGTGCTTCTTTTCTGCTTTCAGAAAGGAACTCAAGTATCAAGTTCAGAGCCAATGCAGCTCTCACGGTGTGTGGGGCAAGGAAAAGCCTCTTATTAGAAGAAAAGTCCTTGTGAAGTTGAGGAGATGAGATCAAAGGAAACCAAAGACCCCTTGATGGCAAGGGTGGGTAGAAGCTGTGCTAGTGGAACTCAGCTCGAGATGACAGGCAGCCCTGAGGTGCTGAGAGGCCGTGTGTCCAGGGGAGCCCAGCATCCAGGAGGTACGTGCCTCCCCTGTGGAAGGACACATTTGTGTCGAGTGCCACCTAGTATCCATAAAAAGTGTCATTACAGAACAGCAATGAGGGGGTATTCAGATGGAGCCTCTCTATATCCCAGCTTGAAAAGAGCTCCAGGTCCTCAGGCTTGGTTTGGGGTTGCCAGATGGGAACAGTTTGCCTCCTTTCTGTCCCACCAATACCCAGGGCACCTCAAAAAGCTGAAGACAAACAAGGAGAATGGTTTCTTTGTTACCTCAGAGCAGAAGGACACCAAACCTCCGCCAAGTCTCATACCAGCTCCTAAAATGAGCTTCAGACACCACAGGCAAGATTCAGGATGAGCCATTAGATGCTGAGTACGTAATGGCTGGGGAGATAGGAGAACATCTGACCTCTCGCAGCACTGAGCCCTAAACACAGGAGTAAGGGCTCTCTCAGTGTCCAAGGGTCACTACAAAGCAGCAAAGCCTTGGAGAAAATTCCACTTCCATGCAACAGGAGTGAAGTTATGAAGCTGCATCAGAACGAGGTGCCTTCAGAAAAGGAATTTCATGCAAGTACCTAATTCAGTGCAAGGGTTTGGGCATCGAGTGCCAAAGGAAGATTCAGCCCAGCTCAGGTGTGTCCTGCAGGGATGAACAGCAGCCATCAGCCAAAGGATGACAGGCTGTAAGAGATGTCCATGTTCTTCTGTGATGCTGAGTATGACCCCACAAGAACTCAAGCAGCTATTCTTCACCACCACACAGCCTCATACGAAGAGAGGATGAAAAGAGAAACCCAGAAGAAGGGAACACGTCCACAAACAGTTTAGGTGGGTAGAAGTCACAGGTACACTCTGTGCAGCTAAACTTTGAGACCTGACCTGGCGGGCAAAGCCCAAACGCCCCACAACAAGCAGGGAGGAGGAGAACTCTGCAAAGTCTGCGTCACTCCATCCCACAGACTCTCGACATTGCCCAACAGGCTCGACTCCGTGTTGCTCATCACCAGAAACTCCTCCTAAGAGCTGGGGAACGAACTGGAAACACAGTGATGTAAGAGATGGTGAGCTGGAACAGCAGCATCTCTTAAAAAAATAGTAATGGTGATGCCAAAAGGAGAGAGATGGAGTGTACTAAGGGGAAACACAAGAAGAGTTGATACTTCATTATTTAATGTATATGTATTTTCATTTTAATGCCTGAACTTCACCTTCTCCTTATGTGAAGATACTGCCTTTTCCAGCAGTCATGGAGAGAGGATCAGACCACGCTGTCACCTCATGTAATGAGACATTTGGCAGGAATTCAACTGACATCACCTACATATTTTGTTTGCAACTAAACCATGTCTTGAAAAAGAAACTACATACCTAAGACCTGCCAGGGGAGAGAAACCTGCCCCAGCCTTTAATGTGCTGTTTATTTGGAGGCAAATTGCTGTTGGACAGGGGTGACTGACCTCTGCACCTGGTTACAAGGTTTAGAGCACAAGGGAGTTGAAAAGGTAAGAACCAAGATTCCTGAGTAATAAATCCTGCTCGTTTGGGCTTAATAAATATGTTGCTTCAGACTCTGCAAACAAATCTTACCTGTGCTGCCAGTGCCCTGCTCCCCTGCCAGCACCTTCTTCTCTCCCATCTCTGTTTCTGGTAGAGGAAGGTTTTGATTGGGATAGATCATTTCCATTAAAAACTGACAGAGATTGATATTTAAGGCACTGTTACACTCAAAGCCTGAAACCTGCAGCAATTTGTCTTCCCTTCCTGCTATGGGATTATAAAAACTCCATGAAGTCAACACTGCAGCCCCACAACAAACTGTCGAAAAAACCCACCTATCCCACAGGGCAGCATCCTCACAGCACATAAAGAACCACCCCTTCCTTTTTCTCTGAGATTTAGGATTCCTTTGTTCAGATCTCCCAGCTCTGTGTCCTGATGAAGCAGTTCAGCTGTCAGAAGAAATGGATTCGGATTGAAAGATGCCAGGAATTACCCGCAGAACAAGCAAAATACCCACTGGAGAAGCACAACTCCCTCGCAGGAGGGCCAGAAGACGTTTAGATCCTGCCTCCTGCCTTTTAAAATTTCATTTATTTTATTTTTCTTCATTTATTTCTAAACAAAGCAAAGGTTGCTCTGTTTGCTGGCGGAGGAGCTGCCTCCTCCCCAGTGCAAGGTCCAGCCTCGGTTACTGGTTTCATTCTGTGCCTGCCATGGCTACACCCACACAAACCTCATCCATAAAAACCTGCACTTCCTCGGCAGAGCAATCAGGCACCCTAATCCCCAGATACACAGTCAGACAGTTGCGTTTGTTCACAGAAAGTAAATGTTTGTGCCGAGTTCCTTCCTCAATCTGGCAAGGAAGTGCCCGGAGCACCCGCCCGCAGGGGGAAGCCAAGCAGAAGCCATTGATACTCCAGAGAGCAGCTACACGGCTTTAAAAAAACATAATACTTGAAGGTTTCTGTGGTTGGTTGGTTTTCTGGGGTTTTTCTTCCGCAAATCTCAAGGTAGGGAGTTGTCAGCGCCTTAAAAGCCTCCGTGTGCTGGATGGGTGGTTTAGCTTCTTCCAGATTAACTGGAAGCACCCTCCAATACCTGTCATTTTTCTCCCTGTGATTCTCAAGTGCATATTCTTTCTATAATCACCCTGAGATGAGGTCCATGCACTAGGACAGGTGAGGCAGCATCAGGGGAAGCAGCCACTCCACATCAGCATCCCTGTGAAACCACTCGGCACACCAGGACACGTCAGGGTGGCACGAGCAGCATCAGAGATGGCAACAAACACTCTGGTTTCTCACAGTGACAGTCTGGAGAAGCTCTAGAGGTGTTTTCTGCCTGTACCCATCCAGCCTTCACGCACCATCAAGCTCATCAAATTTCCCCCCTTAAGCTCCCAGTGATGGGACAAACTTAAATTTGTGAAGGCGCAGCCTGGTTACGAGACATCACCATCCCTTCCTTGTTCACACTCTTCTGAACACAGGTTGACAAACAGGGATGCTCAGACATCACCTGCCTTTGCACCACATGATGGAGAATGTGCCAAGAGGTTGTTAATGCCTGCAAGGACATCTGGTAATCCCCAAAATCCCTGCATGTCAAGAAAAACAGCATGAAGCTGTGTCAGGGAAAGGTTAGGTTGGATGGAAGAGGTTCTTCCCCCAGAGGGTAGTTGGGGACTGAACAGGCTCCCCAGGGCAGTTGTCACAGCCCCAAGGCTGCCAGAGCTCAAGGAGGGTTTGGGCAATGCTCTCAGGGACATGGTGGGACTGTTGGGGTGTCCTGGGCAGGGCCAAGAGTTAGACTGGATGATTCTTGTGAGTTCCTTCCAACTCAGAATATTCTATGATCTATGATATTTCAAGCCACAAAACTAACTCCAAAGCCATATCCAGCTTCCACAGGACATTTATTTTCATTATCAAAGCCAGATATTCACCGATGCTGCTGTACCAAGGCCATGGCAGCACATTTAATTCACACCAACCTCTGCCACTGCCACTGATAACGCTTTATCTGCACCTCAGCACTGTCCCACCACCTGATGCTCATCCCTCAGGTCAATAAGGCACCTAGGTAGTGAGCAAACACTTCAGCCACCTTTCTGCCAGGTCACCTCACCGTTTTGGTTACTTCCATTCAGATTTGAACTCCCCAGTGCCAGAAGAGGATTCCCACTGAAGCTCTTCAACACCCTGAAGGACGATTCTTGATTCTCAACCCATGGCACGTCCAGCTCTGAGCAAGGATAGCGCGTGGCAGGAACAGGCAGTGCTGACACAAATGTTCAAGCTCATGATGCATCTGATGGAGCAACGTCAGCTTAAGGAAATGGCCTTCAAACCAGCAGGGAAAAAAGCTGAAGACATGTCTCAGTTTCGGAGAGGTAATTTTACATGACAGCTTTTCCTGCTTCCCTCCTTTCCCTTGTGTTGAGGACTTTGCACAGGTCATGGCCTGGCTCCTCTGTTTGCTGTAAACTCCAGACATGCCCATGTAAAGGGAATATTGCGCCAAAATAAACAAATCTGCCACCCACCTGTGGTCCAGAGAACTATTAGGAAGGAAGGGCAACGCGCATACCACTAAAACTATAAATACCCTGGTATGGAAAAGAGTGAAGACCTGTGGTTAACAACATCCAGGATTTTCCTCCATTCCCCAAGGAATTACTTATGTGTTGGCACTCCCCTGTTTCAGAAATTTCTAACCTATTCATGTGTTTCACAGGCTGGCTTGGTTTGGAGGGGGCCTTAAAGACCACCTCATTCCACCCTCTGCCATAGGCAGGGACACCCTCCACCAGATCAGGTTGCTCCAAGCCCCGTCCAACCTGGTCTTCCAACACTTCCAGGGATGGGGCAGTCACAGCTTCTCTGGCCAACATGGGCCAGGGCCTCACCACCCTTACACCCAATAATTTTTTCCCAGTATCCCATCTAACCCTGCCCTCTGGCAGTGGGAAGCACTGTCACCCAGGCCCTTGTCCAAAGTCTGTCATCCAGATCTCCTGGAGCCCCTTTAGGCACTGGAAGGGGCTCTAAGATCTCCCTGGAGCCTTTTCATCTCCAGGAGAACACCCCCAGCTCTCCCAGCCTGTCTCCAGAGCAGCTCCACCTCCTTCTGCTGTTGGACCCCAGAGCTGGAGGCAGCACTGCAGGTGGGGTCTCACCAGAGCAGGGCGAGGAGCAGAATCCCCCCCTCTCCTGCTGCCCACGCTGTGGGATCAGCCAAGGGTTTATGGGTCCCAGCACACACAGCCAGGGTGTGTTGAGCTTCTCATCAACCAACCCCCCAGGTCCCTCTCCCTAGGGCTGCTCTCCAACCATTCTTCCTCAGCCTGTGTTTGTGCTGGGATTGCCCTGGCCCAGGGGCAGGACTTTGCCCTCGGCTATGCTGCGCTCCACGAGGTTTGCACAGCCCCACCTCTCCAGGACCCTCTGGATACCATCTCTTCCCTCCTCTGTGCCTACCACACTGCAGAGTTGACATCAATCCCATTTGACAAAGAATTCAAAACCAAATTTCCCCCCTGATGCTAAAGCCAAAGGAGACCTATCCACATGTGTTCCCTCACTGGGGAAAACAATGAAGCACCAGCTCAGTTATGCAGTGTAACACAGAGGAATCCACATGGGAGAGGAGTCACTCATCTCTGTCCAGAAGAAAAGCTTCACAGCTTGGGCCTTATTAGATACTGGATTATCCAAACACTGAAACCACATTTCCTAAGCTGTCCTTGAAGTCATTTACTCTGGCAGTAGAGCAACAGAAGCTGTAGGAAGGAAGTGCAGCTCTGTGCTACCGTATTTCCCATCCTAGAATGACTTAAAAATCAGTGACACTGTAGAGAAGCCTAAAGGTTTCTCAAGAACCAAAAGTGCTGTGAGATAAGACAACTTGGATGAGTTTGGTGCAGACAGATTAGCAAACACCTGATGGATTCCTTGGATTAGAGAAACCAAAGCCAATGCCCAGCAAGGAAACAAATAGTGAGCAAGGAGTGACAATCAGAGGATTCCCTGGTCCTTGAAGCTGGAAGAGAAAGCTGTTTGTTCTACCCTCTCACACTCAGAGTTAGACTTCAGAGTTTTTATCTCTTAAAACAAAGCAGAGATGCCACATGGGTACTTGCAGAGATCTTTAGCCAAGGAAAGCACATCCTGATGATAATATTCCTCTGTCTGGCAACACATGGCCTTGGACTAATCCCAACTGGCAGGTTCCTTCATCTCGAGTTGTAGCACTTATTTCACAAGCACCAATCCCACTGAGCAGAGAGACAAGAGCTTTTTCCATCCTATTAGTTTTACTATCAAGTAAAACAAGAAGTGGAGGTTTGGTCCCATGCAGGACTTGCCTCCTAACCATGGGAGAAGTCAGAGATGCCACCAAGCCTCTTTCTGTCCTCTGAAAGGCACCAACCTCTGATCCAAATCCTTCCCCACCACCATATCTTCACTTAAATACAGGTTGAGTCTCTAAGAATCCCTTGCTGGAACCCTGCCTCCGTCAACCACAAATCCCTTTTAGGTACTACCTTAAACTCTATTTCCAAGATTAATTACTCCATTACAGCGCCTGTTCCCCTTCCATGCCAACAACATAACCTTGAGAAAGCTGGAAAAACAAGCCCAATTCTTCTGCCTACAAGGCAATTCTTCCACAAGGAAAGACAGCACCTCTCAATTGCATCTCTACACAACGGCCTGGTGCATCAAACATCATCTTTTGCGGTTGCAAATCCCCAAATGGCTCCGTATTCAGCCACAAAATACCCCTCTGAATCACCGCACGCGGAAGAAAATTCAGGCTATTTCTAGCTGAGTCTCCTCAGTCAGATTGTAAAAACTGGCACAAGGACATTTAAGATTTTTCAGGAGAAATTCATGCCCTGAGATTGCAGGTGTGAGGGGCAATCACATTTGACGCAACACCCCATCTTGGGTGGCCAGTAGCAACATCCAGCCAAGACCACAGGAGCACGGGAAATGCACAGTGATGCTCTGTGTCGGAGCAAAGGACTGGGAGACTGTTTCATGACCTGTGATACCATCAGTGCAATGGTGCTGGACCGTTTTTCCCCACTTGACTGACCTTCTCCTGCTTCTGTGAGAATCTGTGCAGCCTCCTGGTCCCTGCAGCTAACAGAATGGAGCTCTGCAGCTTTGTGTCACACGGGGCAGCTCATCTCCTCCTCGAACCCGTGACCTTCAGAGCTCATTTGAGGTTAACCACCATCCTTGTTCACAGCAGTAGCACTCTGTCCCCAAAGACAGCATCCCAGAAAAAGCAAAACTTGATACAATTTCAGCCAACTTGGACATCTACATCAAAAAGGTCTTTTTTACCTATTTTCCATTTCCATCGATAGGTGAGAGCACAAGAACTGGAAAGATATTGTTTTGTCACAGAAACTGCCCAGATTTGATTCTCATTCACCTGGAGAAGAAAGTTTAGGAGAGAAGGAAACTGAGGGCCATCTGACATCTGTCATAGAAAATGTTAAAAATTGGACATCCCAGCACCTCAAGACAATATTAAAACAGAAAATAAACTCTTAACCATGGTGATCTGGCCACTATTCTTCTGCAAACCTCTGCTGCTGCTTGAGGAAGGGATGACAACCACCATGTCTGTAGATATCGCTCACCATCACCTGCCAGCTGGCCAGGAAGCAGGTCAGATACTCCCTGTCTGCAGTTAATTTCTCCTCTTCCCCAGGGCACACGTGCAAATGCTGCACAGCACAACCTGGGACCTCTCACACCAAAGGATTTCTGACAAGAAACAGGAGATGCCACTTCCAGGAGGCAGCACTTCTGGTGGCCCTTGAAATGCTACCAAATACACGTGATGATGCCCACGTATTCTCTGACCTCCCTTATACACTTGCATGCTGAGAAATCAAAAGATTATGCAGATTTTACAGCCCTTTCCAGGAATCATTCCCTGGATTACTGTGGTAAGTGCATGTTAGCATTGGGGTTTGGTTGTTTTAAGGAAAGGTCAGTTATACTGTACGACAGTTTTCCCAGTTCAGGTTCACATATAAGAAAGTAGCATATACCCGAATCTTTGTGGCAATCAGATACAAACCAAGGCAATTAAGCTGTAGTTTTCATGCTGGTGGTTTTGTTTCCCAGGAAAGCATCACTGAGACCAAGCATCCACGTACAGCTCAAAACCAGCTTTCCCAGCTCTGTTTAAACAACAGAGTTAGGGTGTGAGTCAAAGCTCCATATGTACAGTGCTTCAGAGACTCCTGGAATCATGGAATGGTTTGGGTTAGAAGGGACCTTAAAGCTCATCTTTTTCCCCTGCCATGGGCAGAGATGCCACTCATTAGGTCAGGTTGCTTCTGTATTTGATCTGACAGTCGCTCAGATACACGGGAACATGTTTAATATCCGATCACCTGCAAGTGCTGATGGGAAAGGAGTTCAAGATGCCACTTCAAGTACCAGTCTCACATCCTACTACAACAAGAAAAGGACATTCAAGTTACCTCCTGCTTAATACCAAAATTTTGTGGTAGGCATATAGAACTTCTGAAAAAACACTAAAACGAAGTCTAACACATACCAAAATCCCTATGGATGATGATGGCTGGAGCATCCACACTCTGTCCTGAAGCATTTCCAGCACTAGGAAAGTCTTATTTCCAGCAGAAACACCTTTAACCTAAACCAGCAGACACTTTGACCTCTGAAACCTTGAAACCAAACTCTGCAGAGCTGAACTTCTCTACCCAATCCATAGTTCTTGGGTACAGAGCTGGCACCAGTACCCCCAGCTAAAGACCAATGCATTTCCTCTTGAAGATTATCTGTCCAATACACACCTCCAGGTCCAAACTGCACAAGAAGGGGAGGCACAATGGGAGCAAGATATTCTTGTGGGGAAGGGAAATGGCACAGCTCTGCTTTGATTTATCTGGTCTCTGCAGACATGGACAAGAAAACAACAGACTCAAAAATCCAGGTCCCAGATCATTCAATCCCAGCAGAGGAGTCCCTGTGCAGTCTTGTCCCATGCAGAGTGCTCCTGGAAGGACAGTGCTATACAAACTCCCAAAATGGGGATGTTTCAGAGACAAGACCTGCTGGGACCTCCTCACAGTGCCCACGAGGACCACTCACCCCAAGTCCACCAGTAAAACATTCGGACACTCTTTTTCCCCAGCTGAAAAACTCAGGTAGGAGTTGGTTTCCCATGGAAATATGAAATAGAGCCAGTCTAGCAAAACTAACAAGGACTGATCACAGAAGACCTAGAGATCCATGGCAGGATCCCCACGCTGGCATATCCACCAGACAGACTTAACCCAAACAGTGCTAATTGCCCCAGGAATGCTAATTCTCCTAAGACAGCCTGATCCCACCCCCCACTCCCAACAGCGCATTTGTGGAAAACCATGGAAAAGGCCTCATAGCGTACCAAAAAAACAGGACCCATCGTTGCACGAATGGAACTGCCAGGCTTGCAATGGGATTTTAGCAAGGAAATGGAAATCATGCTGACACACAATTGTTCCGCCCCCCCCGTTCGCCTTCACACATTTCTCACAGGTCAATTTTAAAGAATTAAGTCTTGTTCAGTGAAACATCTGGTGGCTGTTGCTACAGGAAACCGACTATCTGCAACATTTGAGCAAAAATAATGAGTTACATAAAAGCCAGACTGCTTAAGCAAGGACCAGTGTTTTGCCAGTCTGTGAATCTCAAACCTTACATGAAACATTGTGTTTCATTTTTGGGTCAGAATACAATGAAGTGAACCCATACACACAACTGAAGGCATAAAGATTCAAGTTTTCTCTAAGTTCATGAGTACATAATCATGCTGTATTGGAATTAACCTTCTAGCCAGCAACTGTCCTAAAGATTTTCTGTAAACAGCAGAGACAGATGAATTACAGCTTAAAAATGGACCAGTTCAGCTCTAGGCACTTTCAGATTTAGTTCAAGCTAGGACAAGTTAAAGAGTTAGAGAAGAGGGTTTTGGTCTTTAACTCTTTGAGTCAGGAGTTCTCCCATACCTCATGGAAGAGTATTTTCCATTAATGCCCTTTTCCTCAGGGTTTCTCGGCATCTGGAGACCAACACCCACCAGTTGATTCTACACTGGGCTGAACAGGAGGAGTGATTTTGTGGGAGAAGCTGAGCAGGAGCTCTAACACATCACCATCTGTGTCCCCATGACCACCCAGAAGCCTTTAAGATCTTTGATGGGGGCTTTCCATCTCTTGGAGTCCCAGCACAGGAGGGGCAGCACTCCCGAGAACATCTCCAGGCAGGCAGCTCTAATATACTGGAATTGCACTTCACATGGTGTACCTTTCTACAAATAGATATTGCTGTTCTTTAGGAGAGCTTCAGCACTTCAATAATCCAGAAGCCTGATGGATGACTAATACAACCAGAAAGCTCCGTGCACAGAAGGATATTTCAGCTTCCACACATCACCAGAGCTGCTCTTGGGATGCAGCCGGAGAACAGCAGAGGCACCTCCGGCTTTCACTGCTTTCCCTGGTTCTCACACGGGCTCCGAGGCTGCAGCTGCTGCTTCTCTTGCTCATTTTTGCCATCCAGGGAAAAAAATTTGCTCCTAAAGTCAGATTCCTCGAGCTGGACGTGGTTCATCGAGCACGCTGAAGACACCGCGAGCCAGCTCCTCACTCGTGGGGATAACACACAGCTGCAGGAGGGGAAGCACCAGGCACTGGCTCCACTGGAGCTAGGAAGGAGTCAGGCCAATGCACCTTGAGGATCCCAAGGCAGGGAACATGCAGGTGAAGACACAAACAGACAAGTAATGGCAGGAGTCAGGGTGCTGCTCACAAGTGCAAGTCATGGAACGGGAAAACCATTTCATATTCTCTCAATATGAAATTAAAATATACAAAAAGATAAAAGGAGACAGAAACAGGATAGAAGCTTCACCCAAGTGAAAAAGCACGCTATGATCCCAGACCTCATGGAAATAGGTTTATCTGATTCTGAAAAACTTCCCAAGATCCCAGACATTTTACAGGCAGGATATAGAAAAACAAGGCAATGACTTCAGTCAAAAAAGAAATCCTTCACAACATTACAGCAGCAAAGCCTTACACAGCAGGGGCTTATCTTTGAGAAAAAACAATGTGACACAAGGCACAGGCAGAAGACACAGTCTCTGCTGGACTCAGAGAAGATATTAAAGCACTGTACTGCACCAGCCTGAATTGCTCAAACGAAACACTTTTCAACAATTAATGACACTCCTACTACTGCCACCAAAAATAGACAAATTGGTTTTAGGGGATGAAGCTGCAAAAATAATTTGAGATACAATATCAAGCAAAATTGAAACCAGATTTCTCCTCCAGGCTGGAAGCTACTGAGAGCATGAAGTTGTTGTCCATCCATCTGCCCCCTCTCAGCTGAAATTACCGAAAGGCAAGTGCTCATGAAGTTTTCTACAGAGAAAATTCTAACTGGAGATTACAATTTAGAAAGAATTTGTTTTGTCACATCGTTTTGGCCAAAAATAGGAACAACATTCCCAAAGATTGGTGCACAATTATGGCCCTAAACAAAACTCTCCAAGGACTTAATCAGGATCACTTAGGCTGCACAGAAGAACAGTTCATCACTATATAAATGCTTTTTCAGAAGTCCAGAGAGGGAAACCTAGTGCCAGTTTCAGACTTTATGTACACCCAAAAACTTCTTGTGCCAAGAAGGGACTTGCATTCTCAAAGTCACCCCTCTCACTAAACCACAACACTTGCTGGTTTATTTTCAGGAAATCAAGGGATGTCTCCGTGCTGGAGTCAGTCCAACACTCTCACCTACAAATGTTATTCCTTTTGACTTCTGCAGAGGAAAATTTTCCCAACAACTTCAGTTTTCAGTTTTCTGCTCGTTCCATAGGTCAGTTGTTATTGACTAGGCAACCCAGCCCCTATTTTACTTGTCACACTGGAACAAACATTAACAGACCACATCAAGTCTCCTCTCAATAACAAACTTAAAGCAGTTTTAGAGAAGCTTCAGTTCACCACAAAAGTCTCTGGACTCTCCCTCACTTTAATCCTGCCCAGTTTCCTTGTTGGAGCTATTTGTCACTGACAGGCAGCATTGCAGTCACCTACTTCTCAGCTCAACATGTGTGTTTCTAAAAATAAAGCCAGAGAAAGGAAATCAGGGATGCAAGTTCCCAGAGAAGTTACTTCAGATGAAAAATGCTGAGAAAATTGAGAGGAAAAAAATATTGAAACGGATATAAGGAGTAAGAATTGAACAAGTTGCATTCAGGTCTCTAACCATCCTTCCACAGGCTTGGCAGGTATTTCACACCCAGTGAGAAGTCACTGGATTTTTAGTGTCTTCCCTTATATACAGAACAGTTGGGGTTGGAAGAGACCTTAAGGCTCATCTCATTCCACTCCCCTGCCATGGGCAGGGACATCATCCACTAGATCAGGTTGCTCCAATCCCCTTCCAACCTGGCCTTGAACACTTCCAGGGATGGGGCAGCCACAGCCACTCTTGGAAACCTGTGCCAGGTCCTCCCCACCCTCACAGGGAAGGATTTCTTCCACACATCTCACCTAAACTTCCCCTCTGTCAGTTTGTATCCATTCCCTTGTCCTGTCACTACAGTTCCAGATGAACAGTCCCTCTCCAGCTTCTCTGTAGCCCCTTCAGATCCTGAAAGGTGCTCTGAGTTCTCCACAAAACCTTCTCTCCAGGCTCAAAAGTCCCAGCTCTTCCAGCCTGTCTCCATAGGGGAGGTGCCTCTTATCAAATATGGTTGGGTTCGGGTTTTTTAAGAAGGAATATTTGAGTTCCATGCTCAGACACTCCAGAACACCAAAGGCACGCGACACTCACCGCACGGTTCGTAACTTCTTAGGCTTGTTACCCAAAATCACAGGGCAGCAAGTGCCGGGGCACGGGAACAGTGGAGCAGCCAGGCAGGCATATCTGTACTGACCCTGGGGAGGAAGAAAAGACATTTTAGAAAGTCTCCATGCAACAGTTCACACCAGCAACTTCAAATCTTGCTGTATTCTGCTTAAAAAACAAAAAAGGCATTGTTTGTTTTCAGTTGCATGTGGCAGCTCCCAAGTACCAGAGATGAAACGGAGCCAAACACCCCCACTTAGAGGAAAATCATTCTCCTCACCCAATGTCAGGGCAAACTCAGAGCTTTCCATGCAATAAATAACAGGAATTTTAGTTCAGAAGGCAGTGTTTTCTTAAAATATAGATGTTTCTTGCTCTTCAGTAATTTGGGGTTTGCTTTTTGGTAAACTGTGTTTCCCCACCTTGGGAAACAGGTTCCCAAACCTGACCTTCCGTGACGCAGCACCCCTGGGCTGGTTCCATCTCCTGAGATGCTCCAGGCACTTTGGTCAGAAGGAAGCACAAGGGTTTGTCTGAGACTTTTTCTCCTTAGAAATACCCTCCAGAGCACAGGGCCCAAACACCAATTTTTGAGGGGGAGTGTGCTGTAACAGGGGTATGAAATGACTCCTGGAAAACCCCTCCCGGAGTGACCGAAGTCACGCTGTTCTGTTCCCCACTCAAAACTTGGGCACATTAATGTCCTTCTGAAGAAAACACTTGGGTAGTTCTAATAAAAATAAGAATTTTAAAAAGCAGCTTTAAGTTCTGAGTAGCTCTGACTGTCAACTATAAAACAGGCTCTGCTAAAACACCACGGGAGACTCCTTGACATGTGGTACTGACACAGGCTACAAGCAACCAAGCTCCCCAGTGCCCAGTGGGCATGCCAAGTCCGTGCCTAAGTTGGCACTTCTATCCTTATGTTCCCAACTATTACAGCAAGGATAGAAGTTTAAGGGCCCATATTAACATCTTAAACCTCTTTCTTGTTAAGCACATGGGGATACTGGAAAGCATATTTGCTTTCTCTGACATCAAGTGTAGGACAGCCCAGAGCTGCTGTGGCTGCACTGCCCAGTGACGTTGCTTTAACTGGATTACGCAGGAATTTGATGTCCACCTCTGCCCTGTACTTTCAGAAGTTCGTGGTCAGTCCAGTCCAAGTCACATCCATGCTCTCCCCATGCCATTCCCGGTTTCTGTCCTCGAGAAGCTTGGAGGATTGCTCAGTGGTGGTAGAGCAGAGTTCAAAAGTCTCCAGGAGCTCCCAACAGCTATTATTAATCAATCCTCCTCTGCAATTATCCAGCATCAGCTCTGGAATGAAGTCAACCTCACAGGTGAGGAACACACACCACCACTCCAGCTGTGAGTGACAACCATCCCTCTCAAATGAAAAGGCATCAGGGAGCTGAATGGAGTCCTCAATATTAAGTTTATTACGAAGCATTTAAGGTCAGCTTTTGTTCTACTTGACACTAAAGTCATTCCAAGTTATTTGACCGGGTCAGAGGCTGCAGCAAGGAAGAACCAGCCAAACTTGTACCAAGCCAAGACCTACAAGAAAGGAAAACACAAACACCTATGCCCAGGGAAGCAGGGACTGCAGCTTTATTTAGTCACTTGTCATCCACTCCTGGGCAAAGAACAGAAGCATCCAATTACCAGGACAGTCCACACATTTAAATGCTGAACATCCTTTCAGTTTTGCTGTCTTGCCACTTTGAACACGCCCCACTTAAACTTAAAAGGAAAAACAAAAACTGTGCATAAAAATTCCAAATGGGTTTCATAGGCCAGAAAGTTACTCAGTTTCTTTACATCAATCCCAACCTCCGGTAGGAGGTGGTGACTCCAAACCAGGAAGCAAAACGGAAAACTCTATTTATAACCCACTCCATGCACAATGATTCACTTTAGGAATAAAGGTAAATAAATCATCTCATGCTGTCCCAAGGTTCAGGTCTGAACCAGGGGTTAGGCATTATTCATGTTCTGCTCGAAGAACAAGATGACCAGCACGTTACAGAGGATCAAAGTGTAACGTGGGAAAACCCTCCACGCTGGTCAGGCTCTGCCACTTCCTACTGGCAAGGACAAGTGACAAAACCCATCCCCACCTCATTCAAGACCTTTCCTAACAGAGCTTTCGACCTGCAGCACAGCAAACACGACTCCCATGTTCACACAGACAGGACTCCAGCATCTCAAGAGCCCACGAGGGCTCAAAAGGCAGAGTTCAATGTCCATCCTTTCCCTGGCCATACACTCAGAAATCCTGACCCCATTAAATGAGGCCAGGAAGGCAGGAACCACATTTAGCTGCAAACATGGCATGGAACAGACAGGCACCTCTGGCAGCAGCAGAAAGCAATGGTTAATGACCAAGAATATGTGGGCAGCCCAGGTGGAGTACCAGTTTATCCTGGTAACGAGCTCCAGCCTCTCCTTTTCCATAAAGCCCCACTGCCCAAAGCCTAACATTATGAAAAACCCAGGGACCATGTCCCTGCATGAAGGGAAGATTAAGGAAGAAAGAAGAATGACAAGGAAACTATGAACAAGAGGGACCCTCTCTAGCTCTTGACAGATAATTAACTCTTTTTGTGCTTAATTAAACACCTCCAGACAGAGAGCCCATTTCCTGACACATTTCCTTGATGGCTCTAGTGAAGCCTTAGGTTTGGAGTTGCACAGCTCAGCTTGAAATCAACAGGCCTTGGCATTGTACGACCACACAGAAGTCATGCAGGATCTGAGGAGGAGGCTGCTCTGCTTCCTACCAGCCACTTCATGAAGGAGAGTTAGTTACTTTCCAGAGTGCCAAAGGTAGAAGAACATGAAGCATTCAGGGGTGTGGAGCTGGGCACAGGTCCCACACCCCTGTCTTCAGGATGTGCCCCTCTGTGTCACTTGACAGAACCGTGGCAAAGCCGACCATTCTCAGCACACAAACAACAAGCGGCATCTTTGTTGGCCCCCAAAGGCCACTTCAGGAAGAAATTCTGTACTGTAAAGGTAGTGAGGCACTGGAACAGAGAGACTGTGGACTTTCCATCCCTGGAAATGTTCAAAACTAGGTTGGACAGGGCTCTGGTCTAGTGGAAGGTGTCCCCACCCATGGCAGGGGGGTGGAACAAGACAAGCCTTAAGGTCCCTCCCAGCCCAAATCATTATCTGAATATCAAAGAATCACAGAAGCACCATCACATCGGCTGGAGAAGCCTCACAGATCCCCTAAACCTCTTCCAGTTGTCAGTGGGAGAGAACAGGGCTCCACCAGAGGCTTTAAGCCCCACTAGATGTTTTCCCCACTACTTTTCAAAGCAAGGAGCTTTGAAAGATGAGAAGCTTATTTCAGTTTCAGAGTAAAAACTAATGGCTCTGAAGGCAGCGTGTGAAGAGCTGATATTTGCTACCTAGAGGACGCAACCAGGTCTTTCATCTCCTCTGGGGGCCAGAAAATATGTGCCAGCCTGAACTGAGAGATGCAACTTTCATGGCACAGTGCTTCAAAGTTGGGGTATAGCACAGACACCTCTGGGTTCCCCGAGGAGGACTTTGCTTCTGCCACAGCAGGGAAGGTGACTCCACAAATCCACTCCTCCTCAGTTCTCTCAGGAAGCTGGTACACAGTTTTTGGACCTTTTGTACTTCAGTTCATTATTATTTTATTACCAGTTAGCAGCACAAAACTCTGGTTAACACTTCAAATGAGCTCCTCATCTTCAGGCTTGAGGTGTTTATATTCTTCTCAAATTAGAGGAAGAGAACAATACTACAATTCCAATCTAATGGACTATCCCTACTCCGAAGCGTTCACACCACTCAGCATGGCAAAAAAGGTACAATGGCTCCCAACAGCATTAGATGATGGAACAAAACCTCAACAGTGAACACGATGCTCCAGGACTCACATCAAGCTTGGACAACGAGAATTTGGCTTAGCAGTGCACAGGATGTGTAATTCTCCAGAAACAAGGGACTATTGAAAAGCAACCCACCAGTCCTGGATCAAAGGATGTTTAGGTGAGCAGACCCTCAACTAAAGCATTCCACACCCAATATGGAAAAAGATAACACCATTTCTGGTGTGTGGGAAAGCCCATACAGGACACCACAACTGTGCCAGACAGCTTCAGCATAAACCTTCAATCATAGAAGCTGAAGTTGTGTCAGGGGAGGTTTAGGTTGGATATCAGGAAAAAGTTCTTCCCCCAGAGGGTGGTTGGGCACTGAACAGGCTCCCCAGGGCAGTAGTCACAGCACCAAGGCTGACAGAGCTCAAGGAGCACTTGGACAACACCCTCAGGGACAGGGTGGGATTGTTGGGGTGTCCTGTGCAGGGACAGGAGTTGCACTTGATGATCAGTCATGTCCTCCAAGAGCCAAAGCAGTGAACCAAACAATACAGCCCAGCCAGCTTCCCCTCCAGTTTGGAACAGTGGCTGTACACAGATGTTCGGGAAGGAAAGGAAGAAAGCAAAAGACTGAACTTCTCCATGCATTTTTCAGCCTCCAGTGGTTTGTATTTCTAGGCCTTCCCAAGTCAATTTGGGCTTCTGAGTGTTCTGGGTGTGATTGTTCGAGTTGCCCTGTGAAGGGCCAGGAGCTGGACTCTGCTGATCCTTGTGGGTCCTTGCCAACTCCGGATATTCTATGAAGGACACTCAGTGCTGCCAGTTCTTCTCCAGATAGAAACTTTTTGTAGCCACAATAGCTCTTGGTTGCCTGAACAACAACATCTGAACCTGCCTCCTGTTAGCTCCACCTGATCCTCTCCGAATCTCAGGGCAGCAGAAGTGGACTGCCCTCCCACATCCACCACTGATGATTTCATGACCTGACCCACGCCACTGCTGACCCTTTAATATCAGCTGGATGTAAATAACCATTTCTTGGCAGAAGGGAAAGAGTGAGACGTGAACTTCAATTGCACAGACTAAATAAGCAGCATTGTCCTAGGAATAAATCAGCAGCGTTATCTGCCAATTATCAATAGATATCAAAACCAGCAGAGCAGCAGTAAAGCAGAAAGGACCCCGATGACACATTAAGGTTGTCTGCCCTCAAAACCTGGAAATTAGCAGGGTCAAAAGGGGAAAAGTCAGGCCTTGTTGAGTAGATTTTGCAGTCTTTTTGCCAAAACCAAATAAATTCAACACCTGGAGAAGAGCTGGACAGAAAGCCGGATGCCTTAACCACTGCACTTGAAGCAAAGCTCTTGCTTGGACTCATTAATTTGCAAATTCCTCCCAGAATATACCCCAAAGCCAACATCTACACTCATTTTGCTCAGCTGGAGAAAAAGAGAGGCAGCTTTTATCCCACACTGTACTTGGGCAATGCTCATAACAGCATTTATTAGCTGACACCTGAGTGAAAAAATGAAATTATAAAAACCTGCTGCTTGCAAACCCCATTTGACATCTCTGTCCCAATTCCCTCAACTCAGGAGTAGCCCACACATTTCCAGCACAGCAAGAGAACACCGCAACCAGGTCTACATCTCAATCCTGCCTTCACAAAAGGAAAACAGCAAACATTTTTTTGAGTTACCTCATGGTATATCCAGCTGCCATCCTGGCATGGGAAGGTTTGATATTCCCACTAAGCTCCAGAACTTGCATGTACCTCTAAGGCATTACAGGAGCCTGCATTTTGTTAACAGCAGAATACTGAAGATTTCAAACCTGATACCAATGCTCTCTGGGATTGAAGGGGACAGAACAGTGCCTCAAATAATATAAGGGAGACTACAAGATTTAGAGAAGGCAGGTTCAGCTGGAGTCTCCTCTCAACACAGGAATGTCATGGAATTAAATTCTTTAAATCCTTTGACTCATCAGGAACAGAGTCCTGCTTATTCTAAATTAAATGTCACTATATAATATGTTTTCCCTGACTATGCTTCAGATATTCCCAGCACAGAGCTCGACTACGTGCTTCCAGCAGCAATCATTTTATATGATGTGGTCTGATGACATCTCAGCCTGGGAGCGCAGAGATGTGATGGCTCCACTAAGGACACTCACAAAGATAACTCTATTTTATCCTTTCCACGAGAGCCTCTGCTCCCCAAGCCCTGACCTGTCTAGTACAGCCTCCAAAGCCTCAAACTCAAACAGGGAAAGCCCACCCAAGGAGTATTTTACTTTTCACTTCAAGATGATTTAACCTTTTCCTCCCAGCAGCTGCAGATACTGTGCAAGGAACAGTAGCCTGCAAGAAAGAGAATGCAGGGCTCTGGGAAAAACAAGCAGACATCTTAACATGAAACATCTGCTTTTTACTCTTTTTTAACTGCAAAGAAAGAGTTTCCCTTTTGGCTTCCCATGAAACGAAAGCAGAGGGTACCCCATGACACAGTGCACAGTGAGGGTCTGGGTGTCCCAAGCTCAGGGAGGGCCAAAATGGAACATCCACCTTGACTAAATATTGAGTCATGAAAATATTTAAAAGTGGGATTTTGAACTCTCATTATCGTATCAAAAGAGGCTTTGAGGAACACTGATCACAACCTGCCCTAAGTGCTTCTACACAGCACTCGCTCCCCTTCATCTCCTTCTGAAACACACACAGTACCTGGCTCACACACTCCTATTACCATTATCACAGTGCACTTTGCTCATATTTTGTATTATTACTATTTTCTTTTTTTCCAAGGATCCCTTTATGGGTTACATGAGTCACACAGTTAATATCCTTCTGCACAAGAAATGTTCCTACTCCCAGTCCTTCTGGGAAGAGGGATAAACCCCTCCTAAGTAAAGTTTAAAGTCATGACAAATGGCATTTGTCGTCTTCAGCACAGCCGAGTTCACGCTCCCAGGTGTCAATCCCAACCTGGACCATCATACAATAGTACTTTAAAAGAAAAATAAAAAAATTATCCCATCTAGTCTAAGGACTTCTCTTGCAAGATTCCTTTGATTCACATCTGAAAATGAGCTGCTTCAGTTCTTCACATGCTTTTGAAGGAAGGATAACTGAGCTCTGTTGGAGCACTTGCCTCTCCCACCCTTCAGAGCAAAGATGATTTGCTCCACGTTCCCCCCTTACACTGGTTTACTCAATCATTAACAGACTCTTGATTTAATGCTCTTTCAAACAGCCGGCTCAGCTGAGACTCCTCCTCAAGCCTAAGTACAAGCCACAAACTCAAATGCAGATCCTTTTTCACTACCTGAGAGATTCAGAAAGCTTGTCATATGCTCAAGTGACACTATGGCTCTCTAAAGAAAGGGGGTGACACTAAGTTAAGCTGACTAGTCTCCATTCCTCAGGGCCTCTGCTGCTCCTCAGGAGCTTTTGGAGACCTCAGGTTCTTCGCTGCTTCTGAATCTCCCTCCTGGTTCTCCTCCTCCTTGTGTGAACCCCACAACAATCCACACGTGCCCCAAGAATTGGGACGATGCCTGCAGTCTAGAACTGGCACCAGGATGAAACAGCATCTCTGAAAGAAAACCCAAGCGTGTTCTCCCTAATGTGGAGCAACTGAAAAACTGCAGCAACCCCCTGGAATTCCTGCTGGTTTCTCCCCTTAACAGACCCACTGGTGAGCAAGTCTAACTCACTATAGTAACAGGAGAAAACCAACCCAACAATACCCGGAGAGCTCTGTGCCAGGTTAGAGAGTCAGGGCAGCTCAGGAACAGGTTTGACGAGCACCAGCAGCAGTATATGAGAAAGGCAGGACCAAAACCTCCCCTTCTGGGTACAGCAGTTCCCTCTGTGGAGGTAACAAAAAAGCCTTCAAAGCATTACAAGCTTTGAACACTCCACAACAGGACATTTCAATCCCAGGCAAGGTATCAAAACACCAAGTTTCAGTTTAGGTACAAAACTACGTGAACAACTCATCCGTGCTACAAAACACTGTTTTAATAGTCCAATTCCTGATTAAAACTAGATTTTTAGCAGGCACAGAGCAGCGAGCTGAAAAAGCAACCCAGGGTTGGTCAGCCATGACATGAGCACAAGGAAAACAGCACCGGGGACGCACTGCAATCATCATTACACAGACACTGCCTGTAATTAGTATGACACGGGGTAGGACATTAACATGTGCAGCTTCACTCAGGGTTGTCCCTGCCCCATTCCAGGCTATCAGCCCATCGCCTCCCGCAAGGAACGCCCGGCTCCCTGCTGGATCCCACACCAGGGAAGCTGAAGAGAGGCATTGTGATCACCTCCTCCCACTTTCTCCATAAAAAGGTGGAATTTCAAGAATTTTTCCCTTTTAAAGGGACTGAGAACTTCATGTTGAATTACTTTCTTCATCCCTTATTTCTAATTTTATTTCCCTCATTTCCGTTTCTACCTATCCCATCCTGGAACGCTTTTACTCCTGAGCCGCAGTACATTGTGCATCACATCTCCTTTGAGCCAGGCACAGCACAGAAGAGCTGGAGGTATGGAAAATGTGCTGGGAAACAGCTGGACATTGCCCCTCCTGGAAGAATCCCTAAGCCACCTTCCGGAGCTCTTCAGAAACACCACCTCCCCATGCTGCCCCAGGATTCTGGGAAGGCAGGAGGTTTTCTTGACTAACACCAAGAAAACACTTCTTGTGTCAATTCTGTCCATAACGATGGTGGATGATCCAGGGAGCAACAAGGTTCTGCAGTCTGCTCCAGCATCCAGCACCGCTGGATTACGGATGTTAGCACGGACCTACTGCCCAGTCCCACCACCATTCATTTTACGGACCTGCTGACCCTAGGTTTGTCCAACCACTTTTTGAATGCAGCTAAAACAGCAGCTCCCACAAACCCCTACAACAAGATCCAGAAGTTTGCTGCCCGCTTTTTAAAGAAATCCTTCTGATCCTAAGAGTCTCAGGCATTTCAGACTCCCCAGGACAGGCAGCTGCTCCTCTGACTTCAACTCAACTTCTCCATATGTTTTCCAACGCTGGTGAAGATGCAACAACCAGAAACACACAAAGCAAGAGATGTAGTCACACACTCACCCACTGCAATTCACTCAGCATATTACTCAATGACCCTAATCCTTCATCAGATTAATACTCCAGTCCTCCAAAAAATAACACAATGTGTACTACCTGTACCAAGCAAGAGACCAGCGTGCCAACAATAACCAAGTCGCTGCTGGGGAGGTGAATCCTGGCGGCCCCAAGCCGTGCCCATGCCAACAAAAAGGGGTTTGCCCACTCACCTGCAAAAGAGTTTCTCTCCCAAGCCAAAAAACCCACACCACTCACTGGTCTCCTAAACACAGCATGGCAGACACCTGAAAATCCTGTTCGACTTCCCAGCAACAACTCTCCCCATTCAGCTGGCAGCGCTACCAACTTCAGAGGAGTCTGCCATTTTTGGAGGGTGGCAGAAGAGCTCCAGAAGCCTGAGTACACACTGAAGGCATCTTTTTCGTTATGCTTGTAGGATGAATTATATATTTAATTAGAAGCAGCTTCAATGAGAAGCTGCTAAAGCTGAACACGGAGGATAAGTCTCACTTCACACAAGAAGGCAAACCCACACGAGGAAGCAGATGCCAGAACTGGCCACCTCTGTGCACCATCTTACACACACTGCAAACTTCTCCCAGAAGCTGGAGTAAAGTGCTATTTTGCACAGATAAGCTTAATGTTACCTCGAAGGCAAACATTACCCTTCCCACAGTTCAGAAATTGCATCTGTATGAAGCTGCTTTGATTCAACTTCCTCTTTCAAGCCCTAATCTCCAGTGTAGCTGTCAATTAGAGACCTTCATTACCAAGTAATCTGCTCTACGCACCATGTTGTGTCTGTCTTCTTTGAAGCCTTAATACCCACCGGTGAGGATGGCTTTGTACCAGTAGATCACTCGTGGACCTTTTGCACCGCATTCAGATCCGGAGTTAATTCCTGCCAACAGCAGCACGGGAGGCGTCGGCCAATGACAAACACAAAAAGCTTTTTGGCGTCATCGAGCCTCAAAGCTCCGTCCACCACAGAAAAGCAGAATTTATGTGTTGATAGAGATACAAGTAGGAAAAGTCCTTGCAGCACAAGGTCATACTAAGCTTGCTAGAAGACTAAATTTAGCCACCTGTGCCTCAGGCAAGTCTGTTAGTTATGGGAAGCTCAGATACTGGTGTGGAGCACTGGTCCCTGGGTAAATCCCTTGGAAGACTCGACTCCATTTAATTGCAAATGATCTCGAAGCTATTAATGGGGAGCCCAATCTCAATCCATCAAAGAGGCGATGTCTTTGAATGCCACATAAACCCAGCACCAGGACACCGCGATCCTGTCAAGGCTGGTTTGCTCGAGGTGTGTAAAGTACTACTACGTTTAGTGTCAGAGTCAGCAGGAGGAGCTCAAGAAGATTTAACAGATGGGGTTTCAGCACAAATGTATTTTAGAACACCTCCTTAGCAAGCACATTTCCTACTCTAACACACCTCACGCTACAGTTCTAACAGCTACACAAGAGCAGATCGACGAGAACTCAGGGATTATTCCAAGCTTTTGTAAATGTTAGCAGAGACTGATCAAACAGTTTGTGAAGACAAGCCCTGGTTTACCAAAAAGTGTCACAGCAAACAGTTTTGTCAAACATTTAATTTTCCAAGCCAAAAAAGGCAGTGGTGACTCAGCTTTTTTCAGATGTGTTAGAGGTCTTAGGATCAGTATGAGCCATGAGCCCATGACAGGACCACAGCGCTCAGCTGAGGTCCATCGTCCAAGATCGCTGCAAGAATCTACCCACAGGAAAAAACAAGTTAAAGAATCTGGTTTCAAGACACCGCTGGGGAATATCTGCATTATCTGCCTCAGCCCTGCAGGCCTTCAGAGATGCTGAAGGACCTATTTTAATGCCAGAAACCTAAATAGGAGCAACCACACAAAGCCAGGCTTACTAAGATGATTGCACCAAGTCCAACTGGGCACAAGGTTTCTCATACTGAATATTGAGTGCACATGGTCCAACAAGGCACTTGGAAGTCACAATCCATCCCCTCACGTGTCTGCAAACAGATGGTAACACAGAAGGAAACATCCACTGCTGCTCTTACACCAAACCTGTCCCTGCAGCGACTCCAGCCAGGAGGATGCCGAGACCCACAAGCCCACCAGGCAAACCCCATCTCTATGGCCATAGCAGCCAAGTTACCCCCAAACCCCTGTCTTTGATCACGTTGTCTCTTTAACACTGAAGCACGAGAAAGAACAGAACAAGTGGTTCCAAAACATCCCGCTCCCAATCATGGATCTTGACAAGTGAAGGCACTCTGGCACACACAGTAATTCGTAGCATTTAGAAGTGATAAAAAACACCGAGTTCCAGCGCTGTACCCAGTAAATCCAGACAAAGGGCTGTGAATTGCTGAATTGCTTTGGAGCCTAATACCAGTTTTGGGTGGTAACCACAGAACAACAGGGATTTCAGCAGAGATATTCCCCCCACGGATGCGGAGCGCAGCCCAACGATGATTTACCAGCACTGGTGTTGCATCTACCACGAGTCAAACTGAAGCCTCAGCGCTGCCAACACTGCACAGATTCCTCAGAGTGAGAAACTTGTCAAAACCCTTCCAAACAGAGGACAGCTGGGAAGCAGTATCAGATGCCAAAGTGGCTACAGGTCTGATCTCAGCCGCAGGGTGATCATTTGGAGAACCCGAGGGTCTCCAAAGCATCCAAACTGGTACTGAAGCCAAGCCAGCTCAGGTAGTCCATGGCTCTCAAGATGGGAGTGCAACCACGGAACAAGCACTGTTCGTGGTGAAGAAGAATCATAAAATCACAGACTGATTTGGGTTGGAAGAGACCTTAAGGGCCATCTTGTCCCACCCCCTGCCATGGGCAGGGACACCTTCCACTAGATGAGGTTGCTCCAAGCCCTGTCCCACCCGGCCTTGGACACTTCCAAGAACCTCACTACCCAGCACACAGCAGGTATTTTGGGAGCATTTATTTCCATCTAAGAAGTTACTTAAAGCATGCGTTGGCCCAGTCCCTCCCTCCCAGCACAAACCAGAGTGTTGTGACCTGCTCCTGCAGCCCTGCCAAAAAGCAACAGCAGGAACAAGTCAGCATGAGCCTCCTAAAGGTGGGACCTTTGAAGTCTAACCTGGACTTGAAAAGAGACAACTACAAAGCCTGTGGCATCTGCTTCATTAAATAAGACGTTACATGTTCTTAAGTTTCATTTGCTCACTGAAACTTGGTCTTTTAAGATCTAGGAAATAAAAACAAGCTGCAGAAACTAAACTGGCCTGGTGCATTAGAAAGGAAGACAGTTACACAGTACCTAAGGACAGCCAGTTTAGCCAAAATGGGATTGCAACACAATGAAGCAGCTTGTACCAAACTTTCAAAGAGTTGAGCTCTTTCATGACACATGCCAGAACTGCCACTGTCAGTGAATAATATAACAAACTATATTTTAGAGGACTTCCTCTCTCATTTTTTTTAATAAACCTAAATAAGCATAAGAAAGATCTACAAGGAACTTTGAGTCACAAGTCTGATATGCTTGAAATTGCTACCCTTCCAAAACCCACCTAAGGAATTTTTCTCCAATAACATTAACAGTTGAGCTCAATGATCTTAAAGGTCTTCCCAACCTTAACAACTTGATGGTTCTATGGTCATTCATACACCCCTTCATCCTTTCTGTGAGCTCTCCATTAATATGAAGGACAAAAACCAACAGCATCTGAATCCATACTCTGACTTGTAACTCAGAAATGAATGTGCAAAGCCGAGGAACACTGAGTTTGTCTTATTTCTACACCTGTGCCAGGGCCTCATCACCCTCACAGGAACAATTTCTCCCCAATATCCCATCTAACCCTGTCCTCTGGCAGTGGGAAGCCACTCCCCCTTCACCTGTCCCTCCACACCCTTGTCCAAAGTCCCTCTCCAGCTCTCCTGGAGCCCTTTTAGACACTGGAAGGGGCTCTAAGGTCTCTCTGGAGCCTTCTCCAGGTGAACACCCCCAGCTCTCCCAGCCTGCCTCCACAGCAGAGGGGCTCCAGCCCTTGGAGCAGCTCCGTGGCCTCCTCTGGACTCGCTCCAGCAGCTCCATGTCCTTCTGCTGTTGGACCCCAGAGCTGGAGGCAGCTCTGCTGGGGGGGGTGTCTCACCTGAGTGAGCAGAATCCCCCCTCCCCTACTGCCCATGCTGTGGGATGAGCCCAGGACACAGGGAAGTTAAATCATGAACTGAGCTCCACAGCAAATTGCTGAGATGGAAGTGACTAGATTTTCCAACATAAAATAAACAGCTCCAAGGAACACTTCAGACAGGTTGGTTTCACAGAGTTCAAGTAGGTTTCTCCTACAACTTGATTTAACTACTTTCAGCGCTGGCGCACAGCGATTCCTTGTGGGCTGGGAAAAAGGAGTAGCTCTATAGGAAGCAGGTATTCCAGAGTTTTCTTAGCCTCATCACAAACTGCAGGAACTCACCAGGCTTTATCACTAGACATTAAAACACATATATAGGACAGCAGCTACTCAGGATATTTAATAAATTATGTGACTCCCTCTAATGCCCCCCTCCAGCATGGTCAACTCCTCTTGGAGAGCTACAGAAACTCAACGGCTTCAGGAAAAAAATTGGGACTGCAGAGAAACCTCCACTTCTTTGTAAACAGCCACAATTTTCCCAGTCTAAAGGAATGTCATAATATAATCATAAGGGGGAAAAAAAAAAAGGAGCAGGAGAGCATAAGCAGAGAGGAAAACAGTTTTCCCATCTCCCCAGTGAATATCCCCAATTCCTGCGTTAAACGATCGGAGTAGCAAATCCAAGCTATTCAATTGTCTTCTTCAACACAGAAACTGTCAGGCTGATCTTCAGGGTGGAATTGCTGTCAACTCTTCAGGCTATTAAGCTGTTATCCGGAAGAGATTTGCTCACAGACGAGCAAACCAAGCCAGAAGATTCAGACAGGTAAGAGACACGTATCCATTGCAGGAGACGGGCTGCTCTAAATGGATCCGACAGGAAGGAGAAACATATGAGAAGCCAGGAGAAAATGGTGGCAATCTCACCCTGATTGAGCTTCATCGCTGCTTTTGCCAATTTCTATGAAAAAAGGAGTCCTTTAAAAGGTAGGGAGTGTCTAATGAACCAGAAATCAAATGGGTAATTTAGCCGGGAGTTCAAATATCTCCTCCCTCTATTAAAAAAAAAAGGTCGGGGGGGTTTAATACGGATCATAGAGATGAAGTAGGTATAACAATTCTGAGATTTTACCCTTCCATAGAATCACAGAAGGGTTTGGATTGGAAGGGACAGTGAAAGATCATCTTGTTCCATCCCTTGCCACAGGCAGCCACACCTTCCACCAGGTTGCTCCAAGCCCTGTCCAACCCGGCCTTCCAGCACTTCCAGGGATGGGGCAGCCACAGCTTCTCTGGACAACCTGGGCCAGGGCCTCACCACCCTCACAGACAACAATTTCTCCCCAACATCCCATCTAACCCTGCCCTCTGGCAGCAGGAAGCCATTCCCCCTTCGCCTGTCCCTCCACGCCCTTGTCCAAAGTCCCCCTCCTGCTCTTGGAGTCCCTTTAGGCACTGGAAGGGGCCCTAAGTTCCCCCTGGAGCCTTCTCTTCTCCAGGCTGAACATCCCAACTCAACCTCTCTCCATGGCAGAGGGGCTCCAGCCCTTGGACCATTTTTGTGGACCCTCTCCATCAGGTCCATGTCTTTCTTGCACTGAGGACCCCAGAGCTGGACACAGTGCTCCAGGTGGGGTCTCATAAGAGTGGAATAGAGGGCAAGAATTCCATCCTTTGAGGTGCAATCCATGCATTCCACACTGCCCTTTCTGCCTCTGAAGACTGAAGCCTTCAGCTGTCTCAGGTCAAGGTGACCACTGCCAAAGTTTCATCAAAAGCAGGAACTCTGCAGGACTCCAAAGGGTGTGTCTGCAGCGAGTCCCTGTTTGTGCAGCAATGACTAAATAACATTGGGAAGGAGCCACTGCCCGTGGTCTGCACAGGACAGGGAAGTTTCTGGATGCAAAATTTAGGCCGAGAACAGGAAGACAATGATCAAGACCTGCGTGACAGCATCTCAAAGAACTGCTCTCACACTCGTGCTTGAATTCATTAGGAACTGGGAAGGTTTTGGGATGACTGGAAGCTTGTAAAAGAACAAGGACTGAATGGATCAATGGATCAGTCAAGACAGATGCAGAAGAAAAGCAGAGAAAGCCAGCAGTTCCAGAGGAGGATGTATCTGGAGAATGATGCAGCTTTGGGGGGAAAGAAGGTGATTCATAAGAACCTCATCTTCTCAAGAACTCCTACAGATGGGCCGACAATTAGCCATGCAAAAATCCATAGCTAGAAAAAAATCAATAGAGTACAAGTCAAATATCTGGTTTTAAAATGCTAACACGGATGTAGCAAGTTCATTCAAAACACTGTGGAGAGTAGACAAGCCAATGGAACATTTAAATAACACAGGGACTAAGCAAACATTTAGAGGACCTAAGCTGACACCAACATTTGAGTAACTTAGGGTTTTTGAGTCAGCAAGAAATGCTCTGTAAATCAGAATTCCAAACTTAAACCAGAAAAATAGAGTCTCAGCCACCCAGGCAGTGACAGCAGCTGTCACACTGTCACCAGCAGGCTGTACGAGCAGGAGACAGCGTTGAACAGGCTCCATATCACCTATGTCACCGGTGCCAGTGTCAGGTCAGTGTGAAATGCCAGGACCAAGTTATTAAAGAGCATAAAGTGACTCCTCCTCAGCAATGGATGAGAGAAACAGCAATTCATAGAACCATGGAATGGTTTGGGTTGAAAAGGACCTTAAAGCACATCTCATCCCACCCTCCCACCATGGGCAGGGACACCTTCCCGCTAGACCAGGTTGCTCCAGGCCCCATCCAACCTGGCCAGAAAAGCTTCCAGGGATGGGGCAGCCACAGCTTCCCTGGGTAACCAGTGCCAGGGCCTCACTGCCCTCAGAGCCAAGAATTTCTTCCTCATCTCTAATCTAAACTACTTCCTGCCTTCACCTTGGATAGCAGCTGGAATATTGGTGTGAGCCCCACGGTGCGATTTGACCGTGCCGCAGAAGTAATCAAAGCCAACACATCCTGTACAGCAAAGCTAAGCGTCCAAGAAGGAAACAAAATCTAAATTTATATGGTTTTATTAAGAAAGCAAACAAAAAAAAATAGGTTAGAAATCACATGATTTATTATTGGGTTAAAGAATCAATAGACGATGTCTCCCGAAAGTTAAAACTGTGTTTTACACCTGCCATGCTGAGCTTGGCCACCTCCACTCTCCCTGCTTGACCCCAGAAGCGAAGTACACCAGGCTTTGGGTGGCAAAGGACCACTCAGAAGACAAAGTGACAGCAACATCCTCCCTTTACACTCCAAGTCATGCAGGAGGAGGATGGGGAAGCATCCCTTGGTTTAAGCTGGTACCTGAAGGACACTCGGCCCAGCTTTCACAGAACAATTCAGGGCATCTGGGCAACCCCACACCAGGCAAACCACAGCTGGCCTGAACTCGGCCTAAATGGCCACAGGGCTTATTGTATTGTAAAAATGAAGTCATGTCTCAGGAGTCAGTTAGGGGCTGTTGTCTTCTTTTCCTTCTTCCTTTTGCAGTGGATGGGCATGTGAAAAAGGGAAAGGCAGCTGATACGCTCCACTGAAAAAAAAAAACCCAAGAATCCTACATGGCAGGATCCTTCAAAGCTCTTTGGAGAACAAAAGTCTAAAGGATAAAAGGAAGAATCCTTCGTGTACATAAATAACTGGTAAAAAAGGGTAAGGAAGGGGGAAGAACACATCACTGGTTGGTTTTGCAGCAGAAGGGACTCGCCAAAGGATTCTGCTCAATGACACTGAGCTGTGCACTTACTAAGATGACAACATTTGCTACTCTGAATAATTCAGGATGATCAGTAAATAAGAGCCATGACTCCAAGGAATTGCAGTAAAATCTCGTGATGCGAGTGGGTGATACAATTCACAGCACAGCACATCAGGAACTACCAACCTAACTTTGACTTCAAAAAATATGACAGACTGAACTCAAGCCAACCCTGGGGAGTAGGACTAGAGCTGAGTATTCCACAAAACCCATGGTTTTTAGATCACTAACAAACAAGCAGAATGTCTGTAATTATTGAGACAATAATACAGGATAAAATACTTCTAAAACACCTCTCAAGAGGCACCTGCACCCTAAATATCACCCACTGAGCTGATCAGCACCTCTGCCAACCTCCCCTTTTCACCTGTGCTGCCCCTCCTGCCACACCTGTCTCAAGGAGGCTGGAGCAGAGCTGGCAATGACATGAAGAGGGAGAAGAAACGTGGAAGGGAAAGTCTAAATATATGAGGACAATTCAGCCAAGAGACCACCAGGAATGGAAAAAGCAGTTTCCTAAAATCATGAACATCACAAAAAGAAGTGTGAAGGTTCCTAAATTCAACACCTGGCTCAGGGAGGTCATGAACTGCTGGAGAGAGAAAAATAAAGCCCTATTTCCCCAGATTAGATCCGCTGTGTTTGTGTTCTCCCCTCCCCAAGCATCTGCTCCTGGTTACCAATGAGCAGGATACCAGGCCAGATGGATTCCTGGTCTCATCTGGTAGCACTTTTTAAGGCATTACACAGGATTTCATCTGTTAACCTGAAAATACGCAGCAGCTGATTGCTTCCAAAGAGCTGGAAATGAGTTTAAAAACCACAAAAAAGGGGGCAGTGTCAGGGTAGGGAAGGCAGCAAGTGACTGTGGACTGGGATGGACTGAGGATCTTGCCTAGTTCTCAACTCCCCTTGCAGTGGAACTCTGAACCTGACCAAATATTTTCCAATAGTGACTCTGGAATAGCAAGTCAAGTTTGTCAGTAGAGAACTGGAACAGCTTAAAAACTCCTACAGAAGAGCAAGATAGATGGGCTGGAATGAGGCAAGGTCACACACTTCAGACTTCACAAGAAATGCTACTATGAACTGGAAAGCTCTTTAATCCAAAGAAAAGGAGAGAGAGACATAGGGTATTAACTTGTTGCCGTGACCTGAGAGCCACCAACCTGACTCAGACATGAAGGATACAGGCACAAAGGAATTCCCAACACATGGCACAGCATCCCAGAGAGCCCTCCCCTGCCATTCCGGGCCCTGCTCCGCTCAGGGATTAGCTTTGAGCAAACACGTGCAGGGAAGAGATCGACCAAGAACAGGAACAGAGCGACTGCAAGGGTGGTGTGTGTGATTTGGAAATAAGGAGCCAAGAGCTGAGCCAAGCTTCTGAAAGCATCAGCAGAGAGAGGAGCTGATTTTAGGAAGCAACACTGGCACAAACATAGATAGGTACGTACCAGCCACAGATCAATGTATTGTGAGAATCTGGAGTGAGTTTCCAGCCATCATGGCCAGATAACTGAACTTTCCACACATAAAACACAGCAAGAAGCCCAGATTGGCCCAAACCTGCAAGGACTTTTGGCCAGCAGCTGAAAATATGCAGTTATAGACCTGCGAGAGAAAGGAGAGAGCTGAGCCTCCTCTTCCTCACCACCCAACAGTTCTTAAAAAAAATAAAAGAGACACCAGCCAAGTCCAGAAAAAGTGATTTCAGGGCAGGCACGGTTTGAAAAAACACTTGTATTCAAAGTTTAGGTCCTTACACAGTGTGCGAGCATAAAGCCCGATTTTATCAAGCCAACAGTCTAAAATTTCAGTGGAGTTGGCAAGATTTTTGCCGAAAGGCCGGAATATCAGCAGTGCTGGGATGCTGCTACTTCAACACGAAGAGCAGAGATTTCCCTGGCCAGCTCTTACCTCCATCCTCCATGCTTCCTAAGTACATCCATGGGGTTTTTTTACTAAGAATCATTTTTTTCTACACACCACAATATTCAAATTCTTTTCTTATCTGGGCACAACTTGCCAGTGGTCACCTTCCCCATCCAACAGCTCCTGCTGATATTTATCATCAGGGGCATCTCCAGCTCACCCCTGACTCCAAGAGCTCCAGTGTGAGCCCAGCTTCACGTGGAGACAACCACTGTGTGCATCTCTCTACAACAGCAACCTCATGAAACCCAAATTCTCCCATCAGTAACAAGTCACACCTCAGCTGCACTTCCAAAACTTCAGCCACTGGCAAGCAGCAAGGAATCCTCTGTGGATTTTGCTGCCCGAATCTCCCCACACTTGTAACTCAAAGGCACTCTCTGTATTTTTTTGAATGTGTCTGTGGGAAAATGCTGCTAATATCTGACAAGAGCTTCTCTTCGATAAGAGCAAATGGGAACAAAGCTCATGATTCCCAGTACACACACTATCCTCTCCCAGCAGAGACCACGTTACCAACACAGTACTGAACCAAGGATGCAGAGATGGTTTAGTTGGGTAAATCACAGCGAACAGCTGGCTAGCTGAGAGAAGGAAAAGACAAGTCCTGAAGAACTTGGGGAGTGGCAGCACAAGCTGGTTACACACAGGCATTAGGTCACTGATAAAAAAAAAAATCGAGTCTGAGGTTACACCCATGACAGTGGGACTTCAAGCAGGTCACCGTGAGCCTGGTAATGAGAAACAGGGAAAGGTGGAAAGCTCCACATGAAGTTGGGACACAGGAGGCAGCTTGACAGACCACAAGTTTGGAATCTGCTCACGATGCTTCCTACGAGCTGAAAAATCAGAGAAAGGCCAAAGGCCAGCAGCAGAGAAACACTGGGAAGGGAAGAGTCAACCTCATGAGCCGCTGCCCCATCCCTGGAAGTGTTGAAGGCCAGGTTGGATGGGGCTTGGAGCAATCTGGTCTGGTGGAAGGCGTTCCTGCCCACCGCACAGGGGTGGAACGAGATGGGCTTTAAGGTCCCTTTCAACCCAAACCACCCTGTGTGATTCCATGACTTGGACAAGACAACGAAGCCCAGCCCTCAGAGCTCCACACTGTGTCAAGCAACACATGGAAATACAAACTTCCCAGGTTTTGGGGGCATATAGAACTTCTTCAAGCAAATAAGTTGCCGGTACACTTCCAGTTACACAGAGCACTCCACTTCCTCACACTGGGCACAACACCAGGTTCAGGAGTTCCCAAGGCACCTCCAGCTCCTCCCGCGGCAGGTCCCTGCCCCGCACTCCCGGCACAGCCCCCCAGCCCCTGAGGGAGGGCTGCCAGACTCCCCCCGCCCCAAATCCCCCCTTTCCATCCCCTGGCCGGCGCCAGCGCACAGACCCCGAACCCGCCCCGCTCCCCCTCGCCCACGCCCCGGGGGGACCCGCGACCCCCTCGGGCCGCCGCCCTGCCCGGGGTCCCTCGGGTAGCTGCACGGTGCCTCCTCCGCCCGGCCGGAGCCGCTCCCGCCGCACCGGGAGGGCTGGAGCGGCGAGCCCGGCGAAGCCTCCGCCGCGGGCGGGCGGCCGGGCCGCCGCGAACCGACCGCCGGGACCCCGCGGCGCCGCGACCCCCCGCCCGTACCTGCTCCGGCGCTGCGCTCCCCGGGCGGGGCGGGCCGGGCCGGGCTGCGCTGGGCCGGGGCCGCCGCCGCCGCTCTCCCCGCGCCCGCCGCGGCTCCTCCCTCGGCCGCGCTCGACGGGCACGGCCCGACCCGGCAGCGCTCGGCGCCGGCGCCGCCCCGCGCGGCTCCGCCCTGAGCCCGCCCGGCTTCCGGGGCACCGCGGCCGCCTGGAGACCGCGTGGCGTTGCCAGGGGGAGGCGGCGGGCAGCGCGGGTCGGAACGGCACCAGGCGCGCCTCAGCACCACCGGGGCTCGGCACAAACCTGCGCTGAGCATCTACTGGGGCTCAGCATACACCGGGGCTCGGCACAAACCTGGGCTCAGCATCCTGCGGGGCTCAGAACCGCCCGGGGCTCAGCACCCATTGGGACTCTGCATCCTCCTGGGCTCAGCTCGGCACCTGCCTGGGCTCAGCACACACGTTGGCTCGTCACCCGCCACACCACGGCCCCGGCCCCCCGCTCCTTCTTGGGAGGAAAAATGTTTCTCCTGAAACACCTTGCACCCAAAAAGTCTCTACGTTTCCCAGCTTTTAGTAGGAAATATGATGGAGAATATTTGCTGTGAGGGTGGTGAGGACCTGGTACAGGTTGCCTAGAGAAGCTAGGGCTGCCCCATCCCTGGAAGTGTCCAAGACCCGTTTGGATGCGGCTTGGAGCAACCTGGTCTAGTGGAAGGTGTCCCTGACCATGGCAGGGACAAGATGATCTTTAAGATCCTTTCCAACCCTTAATTTTCTATAATTCTATGGAGGGGAAACCTCTGGGGTCATCACTTGGACACTCCCAGGCTGCTGCTGCTGAAGAACTTGGCATTTTCCAGAAGGATTTTTTAAACTGCCATATTCAGAGAATCATAGAATCACAGACTGGTTTGGGTTGGAAGGGGCCTTAAAGACCATCTCGTTCCACCCTCTGCATGGACATCTTCCACAAAATCAGGTTGCTCATTCCTTGAAAATGGTTAAAAAACACCATGAGGAAAAGCTTTATCCCTGGCATGCAGCCCCCCAGCCTGGGGACAATCTCGTTATCCAGCCACACACATCACAGCTTGTCAGCTCTTGGACTCCACCAAGGATGAACCACAGGTCTATTTGGAAAAATCACTTGGAAAATGTGTCCTGATCCAGAATTTAGGCATTAAAATTATACATTTCCCTTAGTACCTCATATTCCTATGGCCAAGCTTGGAAATTTTCCCCTGGCACCATAATTAACATGAAAACAAAGCCCAGTTCCAATAAAATTGGTACTATTTCACTTTAGCTTTTTTCCTGACTCTTTTTTTTTAAAATATTTATGTGCAATCGGCCAACTCGGGTATAGGGTTAATAAAGGATTAATATTTATTTTTAAACCATTTAAGTTTTCAATATTAATATCAAAATTAGAATGTCTCAATCCAGCCACCTGAAAAGCCTGTCCTGGCAGCATCATGTCGAATGCCATCCTGAGCCTCTGTTCCAGGATGAGCTTATTTTGTTTATTCTTTGTGACATTAGTCATGGAAATTAATAATAATATGGATATCACAATGTCCCCCCATCTTTGATGAAAGGGAGAGGCACTTTTGTGATTCAGCTCCCATTTTTTCTGCTCTGAACCATCTGGGCCCTCCAAAGGAGCATCTTAATTCTGAAAAATTATTTATCATCAATTTTAGTCCAAGTAATTCTTTTGCTAAGTCCTATTAAACATGCGGATTCTCATTAGCCCTGCGCTAATCCCTCGGGAGTTTATCCAAAGACTGGCCTGCATGTGGAATGACACATGAAGGGAGCTCAAAGCTGACCCCAAAACGTTTTGGATGGGCTAGGCCACCCCAACAGAGGTTTTACTCAGCCCCTCATCCTCGACCAAAGACAGGTAAGAATCCAGACCAATTCCCAAGTGCCTTGTTAGGAACAGAAATGAAACATCCTGCTTTTCTTCTCGCAACTGCTGCAGCGTCTCCCGTCGGGATGAAGCGGCTCGTGGCCGGCTGGAGCTGGTGGGCAGGACAATCCCCCTTTGTCCAGAGCAGCAGGAAGGACAATGAAGCTCCTGTTGAGGATCAGGCATAGGGAGGCACCACCCCAACAGGACAGCGTGGGCGGGGGGACCCTGCAGACACAGACCTCGGATCCTTCTGGATAATGTGCAAAGAGGGAAAAATCAAAGCCCAAGGGAAAACAAAGACTAAAAGGACATTTTTGGCAGAGGAGTGAGAGCAGAGGAGCAACCACATAGAGCAAGAAGGTACCAGGGTCTCATCCTGTCTCCAGATGGAAACAGCCCTGTAATCACTCAATCCAGCACAGGACTACACTCGACCAGGCTTGAATTTACCAAAATTAATAGTACTCTGGTGTGAGAGGGAGTCTGGTGTGACTCCCTTAACATAAGCAGGCAGCACCTGAACACAGACTCACAGAGTCCACGGCAGAGAGGCTTCACTCCCAGGAGTGGGAAGCAAAAAATCACGGATACAAATCAGACATTTTTTTTTAGGAAAAACCTTGGAAATCAGAAAAAGCTTTGCAAACCCCTCACATGGGGGATGAGGCCCCGAGGTTTGGCGCTGGATTTCCCCTGGCAGGGTGAGAGGTCAGCAGCTGCCAGCCCGGCCCCCTCCCCTCCGGCTGCTTCCCCACAGCTTGGACATCTGCTGTCCCCGCCGCCCAGCTGCCCCCTGCACCGCTCCAGCAGGAGCAGATCCCTCCTTCCAGCTACATCCAACAGAAATGTGCCGTCTGGCCTGGTTCGGACACGAGGAGAGAAGGGGGCTGCCGGGAAAAGCTAAAACCACTCTGGAGCAACAGCAATTTGTAATTATCCCTACTTGGAAAAGCCTTTAGGCTATGGGGATGGGAAAGGATGGCATCTGTCCCATCACTCTCTCTTGCCCAAAGATAATTTTGCCCCCTAAGCTTTAAAATCCAACATATTAGACCCTCAGGAATTCTTATTTCCTAAACACTTCCATCTCATCTCCTAAACACTTTGTGTGCTCACTTTGCAGCTGCTTTCAGAGCATGCACGAGCTCCTGCAGAAACACATGTCCAGCTGTGCCAGCAGTGAACCCCTGAGCTCTCCTTTGTGATGTAGGTACATCCAACATCCCCCAGGAAAAGTCTGGGTGTCCCCAGCCTGGGTCAAAAGGACCTTTGAGCATGGGTGGGGGGGGCTCAGCTGAGGACAGTTTATTGCTCATTTGTGCTCTCAAGGCTGCAACATTCTCAAGGTCAGGGGTCAAATGAGTAATTTGGAATATTGACAGAAAACTCCATGTGTTGGGATGGGTATAAAATCTGCTGGGAGAGCAGGTTCCCCTCACTGCCCACTCCTGTCCCTCCAGCACTTCTGGGTTTAAGCAGGACACAGGGACTCAGCTGGCGACACGGTGGGTGATTTTGCTGATGCCACTTCCTTACCTGGTGAGATAACACAGACTCTCAGGAAATGAGCAATTCCAGTCTGTCATCCATACATTTATATATTCCCTGCACATTGCCTAAGTAAATAAACTGGTCCAAGGCAGAACGAGCCTTGCCCTGGTCCCTGGCAGAGCCCGCGTTCAGAGCTGCAGAGGCTGCTGACATCTATGGTCAGCCCGGGGTATTGACGCTTGAAAATATCGGAATCACAGACTGGATTGGATTGGAAGGGACATTAAAGCTCATCCTGTTCCACCCCCTGCCATGGGCAGGGACACCTTCCACTAGACCAGGCTGCTCCAAGCCCTGTCCAGCCTGGCCTTGAACACTTCCAGGGATGGGGCAGCCACAGCTTCTCTGGCCAACCTGGGCCAGGGCCTCACCACCCTCCCAGCCAAGAATTCCTTCCCAACATCCCATTTAACCCTGCCCTCTGGACCAAGATGATCTTTAAGGTCCCTTCCAACCCAGATTATTCTGGGATTCTGTGATTCAGGTCTCCACCAGCTATTGCTCCTTGACCTGGGAGAGCAGCCTTGATGTAACTCCAGCACAAGCAGCTCATCATCCTTCTCCCCTCCTCACCTTGACGTTCACAGCCCTCCTGGGGCACTAAACATGGATAACCCCAGAGGGGAGTCAGGGGATGAGCAGATCTGATCAGAGCCCAACAGTCTTGGCTGTTTCCCAGGCAGTTTCAGAGGAGAAATGGAGATTGAGGATACAGCTGATTTGGAAGGTGAAATGGCCAAAGGAAGAGCCGCCCACGGTGCTGCTGCGGCTGTGGGACATGGCACTGGGATGATGTTTTGTGTTATGTCGGGGTACAGAAGTCTGTGGTTTGTACAGCATGTTACCACGAGCTTATTCCCCTTAACTGACAAAAGTTCCAAAAATTTCTCTTAAAGAGAAATCACCACTTGCTATTTCTCATTTAACCAACTCAAACTGCTTTTCTGTGACGTCCCTCCTTTTTATCTGTAGACTTTTTAGGAAGAGGCTTTGACAGCAGTCACCACTTTCCCCACCATAACCACACCAGGCTGACCTACTAGAGCTGCCACTAAGTTCTCCTCATGTGCTAAATTCAAATTTAGATCTCATAAATTCCTCTTTTCATCCACTCAATGCTACTCTGATCATTTGTGGAGCTTCTAAGAGCAGAAGCAGAACTCTCAAGATTAAGACCCATCACAAGACCCCATTCGCTTTTTTCCTATAAATTACCCTAAAAGTTGTGTGGGAGACTCAGGCACTTCACAGTAACAAGTTTAATTTAGTTTTAGCCTTTTATTGCTCTCCAAGCTTTTGGGGTCTTGATTCTTTAGAACAATCCCGTTTGTTTTAATTAAACTCCACCTCTAATCATAGCAAGTGCCAGCTGCCCGTCCACCTCACCGGGGTCTTTCCAAATCCTGTTTCCCATCTCTGGACAAAGAAATCTTCATTAACAGCTTTTTCAATAAAGACTCGACAGCGGTGTGTGCTCAGAAGGCTTCAATGTATTAAAAAAAATAAGGATCTGCTTTCTAAAAACAGAACAACCACGGCCAAGCAAGTCCTGGACAAGAAAAAGGCAATCAGAAGATGAAAGATAAAAGCTGCCTGACATGCAGGAGGCACCGAGGAACTCAAGGAAAACCAGATAAAAACTAAACCAACGATTTACACTGAATGCTAAGTGCCAAAATGTATAAATTAATTTCTCCCCAGTGTTGCTGCTGTCTCTCAGACTTTTAGTCCTGTACAACAGCCGAATGTAAGCCATAACAAATTATAAAAAACTATAAAAATGTACAAAACCCAGCTCAAGTAGGAGGAGAACTTTATCACGAAAAGTGAGGTCAGATAATGTCTACTCTTCCTCAGAGGACTCTCCATCTTCGTCAGGATCCGGTGGCAGGGGCCGAGCTCTGTAAGAAGCATTTCAAAAGCATTAACAGAACTCAATCAAAGGTTTGAAAGGCCAACAAAGCCCTTTTCCCAGAGCCTGAGTGACCTAAATGACATTAATTAGCCCCAGACAGCATCTTGAGGCTTCAGGACTGACAGAAGCTGCTTTATCCCAAGGGCTGCGAGCCCACATGATCAGCACAGACTTTCCTTTCAAATGGGAAAGAAAACATCCCACATCAAAATATCCCTGGACGGTCTCTGTGTGTTCCTGACCCAGAGGGCCACACGCAGGTTCCACAGCTTTGTTTGGAAGCTGCATAACTCCCGTTTCACACCTGAGTTTCAACCTAACTTACTGACCAAAGAGGTTGTGCAGTTGAGCGAGTACAGCTCTTGCTTCTTCCAGAACACACTTGGAAGCTGCAAACTGTTTTGTATGGGGACACTCTGTGTTCTCTTCTCACCACATTTTCTGTTTCACCAAGAGATAGGATGCACTTAAAAGCCTTTGTTTGCCTGTCCTGCAGGACAATTCCAGGCTGATTCTTATGCCTCTCCCCCCCCAGGTAATTTAGGAATATCTACATTTGGTGGAAAAATGGAGGTTCAACAGAGAATTGGAAACAGTGTCTGTAAGACAGTATTTTATACTGCCATGTTTTCAGTCAGTAGGGCAGAATAGAAGTTAATTTTTGAGGTTTCAGCTTGGAAAAGCAATTCTCTGGCCCATGGAAGCAGCTTAGTGCTCTTCTAAGCTTTTCCAAAACATCACTGTGCTTTGTAGGCATGCAAAGTTAAGTCTAAGCACTGAGAACTTGCCTAAGCTACCAATTACCCCACTCATACACCCCCCTGCCCAAGGTCCCTGGAGACAGATGCTGCACTTAGCCAGACTTTGCTGGAAACTAGGATACAAACGTTTGGAGTTTGGAAAGTTTGTCAACTTTTCAGCAGTCACCTGCTCCTTCACAAATTGTGGTTTCACAGCAGTCAGGGAGGAACACTAACCACAACTTGTATCATCCAAGGACACCAACACCACCCTCTCAGGCCCCCAGGAATGTCACTCTCGGGATTATTTGGAAGTGCCAGGGTTTTGCTGTTTGATATCACCCCCCAGACCACTCTCTGACAATCCACATTACAGCAGCACCACAGAGCCCCAGCTGCCCCACGACAGCTCTGCAGATGGTTTTTGCTCTCTGCCACACTCCAGGGAGCCTCAGTTGGTGTTTTTGTTTTTTTTTAAAGGAAGTGAACGTTAAGTTTAAGTTAGGCACAACCAACCCCCGAAACTCCCCAGGCGTAAAAAACCTGCCCTTCCACGTTGTGCTTTGCTCCTTCCCATTACCCCACGGGGCGACACTTCTGCACTTCCTTCTCTCCTCTAATTGTAGGGATTTGTGCCTCCCCCGATACGCACCCCAGGCCGCTGCTCCCGGGCATGGCTCCGTCGGGCGCCCGGTTCTCCTTGGGCGGGAGCTGCAGGAACTCGCCGATGCTCCTCTGCCAGGCGGGGATCGGCCGCACACACACCGGGTTCAGCCCCACGGGGCGCCGGTCACCTGCGGGGAGGGCGTCAGACACCGGGATGGGAGGGAGGGAGGGAGGGAGGGAAGCGGGAAAAGAAGGAAGCAAGGAGGGATGGAGAGAAGGAGGGAGGGAAGCAAGGAAAGGAGAGAGAGAGAAAGGAGGGAAGAAAAGTGGGAGGGAGGGAGGCAGGAAAAGAAGAGGGGAGGAGGAAGGGAGGAGGGGAGGCAGGGAGGGAAGGCAGAAGAGGAGAAGAGGAGGGAGGGAGGGGAGGGAAGAGGGAAAGGAGGGGGGGAAAGGGAAGGAGGGAGGGGAGGGAAGAGGGAAAGGAGGAGGGGAGAGGGAAGGAGGGAGGAAAGGAGACAGGAAAAGTGAGGGGAGGAGGGAGAGAGGCAGGGAGTGAGAAAAGGAGACAGGAAAAGAAGTGAGGGAAGGAGGGAGGGAAGGAAGGAGGGAGGGAAAAAGAGGGAAGGAGGAAGGACGGAGAGAGGGAGGAAAGGGAAAGGGAAGGAGAAGGGGAAGGAAAGGGAAAGGGAAGGAGAAGGGGAAGGAAAGGGAAGGGAAAGGGAAGGAGAAAGGAAAAGGAAAAGGAAAAGGAAAAGGAAAAGAAGGAGAAAGGAAAAGGAAAAGGAAAGGAGAAAGGAAAAGGAAAGGAGAAGGGGCTCACCCTTCCTGGCCGGCGGCGGCGGTCCCGCGTTGAGGTTGGCGGGGCCCAGCGCCTTCCGGGGAGCGCGGGCGCCCAACACTGCGGGGAGAGCGGGCGATCAGCGGCGGCACCCGGGACCCGGTCCCCTTTTCCCCCTGTCCTGTCCTGTCCCGTCCCGTCCTGTCCCGTCCCATCCCGTCCCGTTCCATCCCCCGTCCCGCACCCTTGCGAAAGGCGCCGCCGCGCTGGTCCGCCTTGGTCCGCACCATCCCGGCACTGCCCGGCCCCGCCCCGGCCCCGCCGCGCCCTCAGCCGCCAATGGCAGCGCGGGGGCCGCCCCGGTCCCCGCGAACACCCGGGACCCGCATGCTACATGGGATATGGGGAAGGAATTCTTCCATGTGAAGGGATGAGGCACTGTCACAGGTTGCCCAGAGAAGCTGTGGCTGCCCCATCGCTGAAAGTGTCCAAGGACAGGTTGGACGCGGCTTGGAGCAACCTGGTCTAGCGGAAGGTGTCCTTTCCCATAGCAGGGAATGGGACTGGATGATCCTTCGGGTCCCTTCCCACCCAAACCATTCCCGGACTCTACGAACGGGCCCGGAACGGTCGCGCCGCGGGCGCGTTGCCGGAGGGAAGGGAAGCGGAGGGTGCCGGGCGGTGCGGTGCCGTTTCCCGTCCCCTGCGGAAGATGGCGGCGCCCAGCGCGCTCCTGGCCTGGTGCGTCCAACACCTGCGGGGCGACTTTGGGCTGGACGTGGGCGAGGAGGTGGTGAGGTGAGCGCAGCCGGGACTCCGTGCCCCTCGACATCCCTCCGCGGTCCAACACGGAGGGAACGGAGTGTGTCAGAGCGGCGCTCGGGGGTCTGTGCCCAGGGTTGTCCCTCGGGTGGGGGCACTGGAGGGGCGGGAGGTGGCGGGGAAGGGTGTATGGGGTCACAGAATCACGCACTTAAAGGCCTTTGTTTGCTTATCCTGCAGGACAATTCCGGGCTGATTCTTATGGGGGGCCCCCCAGGCAGTTTAGGAATATCTGTATTTGGTGGGAAAATGGAGGTTCGGCAGAGAATTCTCTACTGTAAACAGTGAGGCATTTTATACTGCCAGCGTTTCAGTCAGCAAGGCAGCCTACAAGTTTATCTTTGAGGTTTCATCTTGGAAAAGCAATTCAGTTGCTGGGACATGGAAGTCACCAGTGCTCCCCTAAGCTTTTCTAGAACATCACTAACAAAGTAAGTCAGAGCACTGAGAAGTTACCTGAACTACCAATTACTTCACCCATTTTCAGAAACCCCCCTGAGGTCCTTGGAGACAGATGCTGCACTTTGCCAGACTTTTCTGGGAAGATTATTTCCATAAGGATACAGAGGTTTGGAGACACACTGTTAACTCTTCAGCAGTTGCCTGCTCCTTCACAAACTGGTTTGGGTTGGGAGGGACCTTAAAGCTCGTCTCGTTCCAACCCCTGCCAGGGTCTTACTACAGTATCCACAAACCTGATCTGAAATGGAGACAGCAATGACACACCTGTACCATTAAACTCCTGGATCAGAGCTAGAAGAGCAGCCCCTTACCCACATTTATCCCCTTTCCCTCTCGCAGGTACATCCTGTCCATAACCAATGAGGACGAGATCCGGGAGTACGTCATCGACCTCCTCCAGGGCACCGATGGGAAGAAGAGCTGGTTTGTGGAAGAGCTGCTTTCCAGGTGGAAGAAATCCTCCCAGCTGCCATCTGAGCCTTTCCCAGCATATCGGAAGAAGGACGGTGAGTGCCACGGGGAAGAAGGAACCAAAGTCTCCAGTAAGCTTGTCTGGGTTGTTGTGTTTATGAAGAATTGTATGCCATGAACCCCTGCGTGGGTAATGGTCTCATTCCTGATTACAGGGACAGGTTGAAGCCCATTTTTAGTCACCGAGTAGAGTCCAGGGACATCTTTCCCTTGCTGGTGCTCACCCAGCCTCTCTGTGCTTGCACACACTTCCAGAGGCTTCGGAAGTGCCACGGGCTGGAGACCAAGGGAAGAAGGGGAAACGCAAAGGCAGGAACAAGCAGGAGACGCCTGCGTACACTGAGCCCAGCACACACGTGGAGGAGGTGAAAACCCCCCTGGACCTGGCCAAGGTGAGCATGGTGGGGACACTGGGGTGGCTGGGGGTGACTGGGCAGGCTTGGAACCTGAGGTGTGGGAAAAGGAATATCGAACACCAATAAAGGTGGGATTGGAAAGTGGAAATGAGCATTCAGGATGTCTGGGGCTGGCATGCCCAGGTGGCCAATGGAACCTGGCTTGTGCCAACCGTAGTGTGGCCACAGGCCCAGGGCAGTGACTGTCCCCCTGTGCTGCGCACTGCTGAGGCCACACCTCAAATCCTGGGGTCAGTTCTGGGCCCCACACTCCAAGAAAGACATTGAGGGGCTGGAGTGTGTCCAAAGAAGGAAACGGGGCCGGGGAAGGGGCTGGAGCACCAGGAGTAGCTGAGGGAGCTGGGGGGGGCTCAGCCTGGAGAAAAGGAGGCTCAGGAGGGACCTTCTTTCTCTCTCCAACTCCCTGACAGGAGAGTGGAGCCAGGTGGGGGTCGGGCTCTGCTCCCAGGGAACAAGGACAGGATGAGAGGAAACAACCTCAGGCTGTGCCAGGGGAGGTTTAGGTTGAATATTGGGGGAATTTTTCATGGAAAGGTTGGTCAGGCACTGGCACAGGTGGAGTCCCCATCCCTGGAAGTGTTCAAAAGGTGCGTGAATGTGGCACTTGGGGACATGGGTTAGTTGTGGTACATGACAGTGCTGGGTTAGTGGTTGGACTTTGATCTTGTAAGGCTTTTCCAACCTAAATGATCCTACGATTCTATGATATGTAGTCTGGGGAGAAAGCTTGTGTGTGTTTGTGTCTATAATGGGGAGTAAAATAATCAACAGGTAGCAAATCCATGTCAGGGTGGATTTTGCTCCCCTCAAATGCCTGGATGAGAGAGCAGGCGAAGGAAGTTGAGGCTGTAATTGGGAATAAAAGGGATTTCTTTAAAGCAGAGGTGTGGTGGTGAGGAATTGAGGAAGCCACCAAGTGGATAGAACATTCCTTCTTGCTGTATTTAAACCTTTCCAGTCATGCTGAATAAACTTGAATTGGCAGCTGAAATATTTCTGAAAGAAACTGCAAAATAAGATCGTAGAAATGCTAAATCCCAAGAAATGCTGCTGTTTCCAAGCAGCACAAGGCTGTGCAACAAGCAGTAGTTGCCTTCCTTTGTGGTAGTCAACTTACTCTTTGTAGCAGCATCCAAGCCCTGAGAGGCAGAGATGAACCTGAGTAAGGAGTGGAACTTGAATTCGTGTTTTTAAATGGAAGTTTTTGGAGCAGGGAGGCTGCAAAGTGTTTGTAAAAGTGTTTGTAAGATAAAACCCCACGCTTTTGAATTGAAGGGTTAAAAATGGGTATTGGTGTTCCATTGCCCTGGAGTTATCCTCTAATTTAATTAAAATTAAAAAAAAACAAGTGAGAGAGCTCTGCCAAGGTCACTTTATCTGGGTTTGGGTTTTTTTCATGGTGGCACTGTTTGGATCTGGCAGTGGCACTAAAACCAGTTGGGCTTTACTGAGGGGACTGGAAATGCTGCATCACTAGAGTGAAACTCAGGTGAATCCCAGAATCACTGAGGCCAAGTCTCAGAAGGAGGAGCAGAGTTTATTTTGCAGCTCAAGACTGGAACCTGCTGTGCATAGAAAACCTCTGCTGAGGTTGCTGTGCCGGGTGGCACATGGGAAAGCTGCTGGGAGGTGCCCTGGCTGTGAATGTAGTGGCCCTGCTGCCACCAATAGTTCTGTGTTGGGACAGGCACACACAGGGTTTCCCAGGGCATTGCCATAGCCTAAATAGTCTTTGGAATAAATCTGGTAGTAGCTGAGCTGCTGTTTGGAGCTGTTAAGCCCCTGTGAGCTGCTACTGCAGCCTCGATCCGACCAGCTCCAACTCACATAGGCAACAAACATCAAGTGCATCAGCAACATCCTTGTTCCTTGATTTGTTTGGATTCTTGGAGCTTTTCTGGCAGGCCTGAGCTTGTCTTTCCGTTCAGTCTGGGGTCTGGTCCAAGTTTCCTTGCAGTGAGGCAGAACAACACTTGTGAGTCCCCTGCCCGAGGGTCAGTGCTCACTCTCTGCTGCCAGTTTGGCACTTTGAGCACTGTTTGTTTGCTTATTTTTTTGCTTCCCCAGGCCCAGGAGAGCAGCAGTGTTGTCGGCAGCAGTAGCATTTCCTGTAAGAAGAAGCCCAAATACGTCAACCTGTACACCAAGGAGGGGCAGGACAGGCTGGCCGTGCTCATCCCAGGCCGTCATGCCTGCGAGTGCCTGGGCCAGAAGCACAAGCTCATCAACAACTGCCTGACGTGCGGGCGCATCGTCTGCGCCCAGGAGGGCTCCGGGCCCTGTCTGTTCTGCGGGGCCCTGGTGAGTCACCAGGGGGGTTTTTTGCCTTGCTTGGACCTGGAGAAGTTTGCTGGATTAGCCTCTTAGACAGAAGTTCCTCTAGCAAAGTTCTAAAGCTGTGCAGGAAGAAACCTCTTAGGAGGTTTCCCTCATCATTTATATCAGTTTGGAGCTTGTCTGGTTTCTGACAGTCTCCTATGCATCACAGCAGTGTCCAAAATATCTGCAAAGCTTCAGCCCCATCCTGGGCACAGCCCTGGCTGCCTTGTCAGGGGCAAGAGCCGCAGCCAAGGCCAGTGTCCTGACTTTTCTTCAATGCTTGTGCAAGATGAATCCTTTGGGATATCTGTCACACCCGTATTCTGTTTAAAGGGGACCTTTTGGAGAAAGGGGGGAAGTTAGTGATGGCAGATGAGAGGAAATTCCTCTTCATGTGAGAGGAAAATGTTGGTTGGGTGGACAAAATGTTTTAAATCAGATTCGTTGCTACTTTGACAGATCAGTTTAAATTCCAGTGGCCAACGAAGAGAGAACACCTCTGAGTTAAGGGTTGTTGATGGGCTTCCCAAGTCTTCATTTCCTCTTTTTCTTTAGGTGTGCACTAAAGAAGAGCAGGACATTCTTCAGCGGGACTCCAACAAGAGCCAGAAGCTGCTGAAGAAGCTCATGGCAGGTGAGCAGCAATTCCATACCTGGAATAGAGTGAATCCAGTCAGTTTGTGCATGTTATTTGCTTCAGACTTCACTGAGCTGCTTGCCCTCATTACTTCTCGGTGTCTGTGGTGGGTGTTAAGAGGATGGATTGGAAGTTGGCTCCTTGGATCTTTCCTGCGAGCCTCGGCAGCACTCCTGGGCTTCAGCAGAGGTGACAACTGCCAGTGTCAAATGGCAGTGTATGATGTCCTTACCCTGAGGCCCCAAGGCTGCTCCTTAGGCATTCCAGAATCAATCACATGAACTGGATCATTGTAGCAGTCCTTGAAAATTAGGATAAGTCTCCTGTGGAATGTGTGCTGTGGAAGATGAAGTGCTGCTATCTGATGTGCTGGGTCTGCAGAGGTGGTGGTTAATATTTCCTAATGGCTCTTCTTGTCTAACACTTATCTTGGGAGCTAAAAATAGGAACAGAGCCAAGACAAGCAAGAGGAAATAATACCCAGTGTCCCAGCGAAGACCTGTGCATTGTGGGGATGTTTGTCTGAGTTTAGCTGAAATAGAGCCAAGGTCGTGGTGTTCTTGGTGGAAAAATACACTTTGCTGAAGAAATGGGGGAATATTTCTTCTCCTTAGAGCTACTGAAGTGGCAGGAGGTCCTGGAAGTCCTTGTGAACACCATCTAGTCACAGAGCTGGAATGTTATATCCTGCCTGTAGAAATCTTGGTGTACTTCAGGATCCTTTTCCTTACCAGTTCGACCTCTCCTCCCCTGCCCCTGCCAGCTCTTGCTTTGTTATCTGTGTAGGTAAAAGCTGGAACGTGGTTTGCTGTTTGTCTTGGGAGTGAAAAAATGTGGATCAGTGGCCACAGGGAAACACAGACAATTGTTTGCCTGCAATAAAGGCTTTGCCTGCCTGGTGGAATAAATATACTGGTTTGTGCCATTTAGGCTTTGGGGCAAACCTTTTATGGGTTTTTTGTTGTTCCCTGTTGTTTGGTTGGTTGGCTTTGGGGCCTTTGCCAGGAAGGTTAAGAAGAAAGAGCATTTGCTTGGAATAGATTTCTCCATCTCTGGCAACAGCTGGGCTGGAGAACCTGTGTGTCGCGGGAGGATGTAGTTGTGAGAGGCACAAACAGCAGCAGGTGGAAGGCTCTGGACATCCCTGGAATTGGCACTGATTTGTCCTGGGCAAGAGGCTCTTTGTGGGGGTAACAACGTATAGGGGAGGGTTTGGCTTTTAGGAGGGGACTCCTAAAAAAGCTGGTTGCTGGAGAAGAGAAGGCACTGGGGAGAACTTAATGCCCTTTCCAGAGCCTAAAGGGGGCTTATGAAGAGAGAGAGGGACTTTATAGACAAGCAGTGATAGGACAAAAAGGAATGGTTTAAACTAAAAGAGGAGAGATTCAAGTTGGATATTAGAAAGAAATTCTTCTCTGTGAGGGTGGTGAGGCCGTGGCACAGGTTGCTCAGGGAAGCTGTGGCTGCCTCATCCCTGGAAGTGTTCAAGGCCAGGTTGGATGGGGCTTGGAGCAACCTTGTCTAGTGGAAGATGTCCCTGCCCATGGCAGAGAGGTGGATTGAGATGGTCTTTAAGGTCCCTTCCCACCCAAACCATTCCATGATTCTGTAACTCAAGGCCTGTGGTTGGTGATGGACAGAATTTTGACTGCCCAAATTGTTAGGGAGGGGTGAAGGAGAATCAAAGACCAAGAGCTTTTCTCCAAACTATACCCAGACCTTGTCACTGTAGTATTTAGATGCTTTCTCCTCTTCCAGGGAAGGAGTCTGTGAAATGGGCTCAAGGGAAAATCAGGGCTTCAGCCTCCTTGGAAAGATGCTGGTCTTGATGCCATGTTGTTCTTTTAGCTTCTGGGATGGCATTTGGTTTAGGGGGCGTATCTGCAGCCTGGCCCACCCAAACTGGGCTTGAACTCACCAACTGCAGGGCTATAGTATGTTTTCTATCTTAGGTGCTGAAAGTTCAGGGAATTTGGATGCCATAAGCAAGGACTTGCTGCCTCGCCAGGAAGCGAGACTCAAAGCAGGCCTGGAGATGGCTGTGAAGCACAAAGACAAGCTGTTGGAATTTGACAGGACAAGGTAAGATACCAGGTGGGAGACTGTCATGAAATAGCATAAGTGGCCTGTCAGGCAAGCTGCCTTTTGCAGAAATGTTGGGAATTCCTTCTGAAACCCAGGCTGCAGCCACAGACACCTTAACGATGGTGTTTAGTGGAACAAGAGGGAGCCCTTGGAGCGGATCCCATTTGGGTGTCCTTTCTTTTTGTCCCTGTAATTCCAGCTCTCTGGAGAGACCAGACGGGAGCGGATTGGAGGGCAGGTTTGGGGCAGGTTATCGGCAGGTTTGGGGTGGTCAGTGCTCCGTCCTATTCCCACTGTGCTCATCCTCTGCCGTGCTGGTTGCTCCTCACAGCGTGCGGCGAACCCAGGTCATTGACGACGAGTCAGATTATTTTGCCACAGACTCCAACCAGTGGCTGTCCAAGCAGGAGAGGGAAGCTCTCCAGAAGAGAGAGCAGGAGCTGCGGGAGCTGCGCCACGCCTCTCGGCTTGCCAAAAAAATCACCATTGACTTCGCGGGCCGGCAGATCCTGGAGGAGGACAACAGCATGGCTGAGTACCACAGCAAGTGAGTGAGCACTGGCAGCGTGCCCGAGAGCATGGAGGTGAAAATCCTCAGGGATAGTGGTCTGACATGTCTATAAAAGCTGCCCTGGAAAGAGGTGTTGCAGAAGGCCTGTCTCAACAGAACCAATTCAGCTCAAATTCACACCAAGCTGAGTTTCTGTGGTGGAGGGGAGTGACTGTTCAAATTGGAAATCAGACTGAGCAAGGAAATTGTTTAGTTGAGGGAGGTGGGGAAAAACCACTTTGGATCAGAATGTTTGTGTGTGAAGAAAGGAGACATTGCCTGGGGAAACAGGGAATTTTCATGGCTGTTGTTTGTGCTTGCAGGCTGGATGAGACCATTGAAGCCATTAATCGTGGTGCTCTGAGCGAGCCAGGAGGGAACTCAGAGGCAAAGGCAATGCTGAATTCTGGTGTTCTGGTGAATCCCCGTCTCCTCCAACCTGCTCCTTTGGTCAGTGGGGTTCAAATGATTTATTTCAGAGTAATGACTCATTTTGGGAGAGTTGAGCTTAAGAATTTTCAATTCTAGCATGTCTGTTAGTACCTCACAGGATCACAGAATGGTTTGGATTGGAATGGACCTTACACATTATTTTTTCCAACCCCCTGCCATGGGCAGGGACACCTTCCACTAGACCAGGTTGCTCCAATCCCTGTTCAACCTGGCCTTGGACATTTCCAGGGATGGAGCAACTTCTCTGGACAACCTGTTTCAACATCTCACAACTCTTAACAGTAAAGAATTTCTCCCTAATATCCAGTCCAACCCTGCCCTCTGTCAGTGGGAAGCCATTCCCCCTCTTTCCCCTTGTGTTTTATCCCCTTTTTCCTCTGTGTCCCTCGTCGGCCAGAGAAGGCTTGCCAATGCCCTGCTCTGTTTCCTGCTCCTGGTGGGTTGGTTTATGGGAATTTTAGCCTCCTACCTCCTTTTTCAGGAATACACAACAATTTCTCAGAGTCAGAATAAGGCTTTTTTACCCTTTCGGCTTTATTTTCTGAAGCCTGTTCTGCCAGATTCTGTTACCAAAAGGCATAAGGGTAATACCTCTGTCCTTAAGGGAAGGAAAATTCCAAATAGGATTTACACTTGATACACATTGTTCCTGGAGAGGTGCTAACCTTTTCCCTGTTTCTTTTGAACCCTCTCTAGTGGGTGGACCAAACTGGTTTGCTCCCGCAAAGGAAAAATATTCATTCCATGGATGCTGAAAGTGAGTCTGGCTTGGAGCGGAACAGGCTGCGGATTCAGGATCGAGAGCTGCTGGAGATCTCAGATGATGGTTGGTGCCTCAGCATGCACCAGCCTTGGGCTTCCTTGCTCGTGAGAGGAATCAAAAGGTGAAGGTGTCCCAGGCAGCTCCTGCTCCAGGGGAGATGGAAAGTTGTGTTTCTCTTCTGTAGACCCACTGGCTTTGTGCAGTCACTGGTAGCTGTGATAGCTCCAGGTTTGGAACCTGTGCTTCCTCTTCCTGTGTATTAATGGTTTGAGGAGCTGGAGAGTATTTTTTTGGGCGAGTATCTAACCTGGAAGGGACAAGTTTCTTCCCACTCCATGAATGTAGAGAGAGGCTGAGATTTCTGAGCTGTAGTTGGGACATACCTGTGTGGAATTTGAAAAGCAAAGAAGCTGACAGTGTAAAATATGTTATTCTGGCCTTTTTGGCCTTTATAAAGAAGGCAACAATGGCACCATGTTTAAAAAAAACCCAACCGGACACATTCCCCTTGGCATTACCTTCCCCCTGTGGGCTGGGAATCAAGGTACCAAGAGAAGCTCCTTCTGTTAATGGAGAACAAAGAATCTTCCTGAGCATTTTTTCCCTTCACTGATTTTTTTCATTTTAGAGAGCAAAGCCTTTTCACTTCCCAAGCTAAAGATGATATAAATCTTAAGGCATTCTGGGGATGCTGGAGCTGCTCCGATACAGCTGCAGAATTCCAGGATCCCCCACTAACTGCTCCATGCAGATGCCTGGTCCCTCAGTGCTCTCTCGATTGCTCTGTGTGACTTTTGGAGCTTGTGAGGGAATTGTGTGAGCAGATTGTCCTGCCCGTGTGTGCTGGCCTTGCTGGAATTGATGTCCTCTCCAGCCATGAGGACGTGCTCTGCTTTATTTGTGACGTCATTTTTTGCCCATGTCAGCTTTTCTTCGTGGTCTTGGCACATTACTTGAGTTGGGATAATCAGGGCAAAGCTTAGCAGCAGGAATTGGGTATATTTGATTGAAAAATATGTCCATGTGGGTAATCTCTGCTGGAATTTTAGTCCAAAATTCTCCTCTGTTCTCTAGGGTGGAGGGCAGAACCTGGTACACATCTCATCGGGGGAGGTTGTGGATTGCAGCTACTGCTAAAAGACCTTCCCCTCAGGAAATCTCTGAACTGGAAGCCACCTACAGAATGCTGCTCCAGAAAGGTGAACTCTCCTTGGATCTTGGAATGATTTGGTACATTGAGCCACGTAATGAGCAGTGTCAGAAATCCCTCTCTGCTTTGCTTTTAACCTTTTAGTCTTGAATTTCTCTTCATCCTTTCTGCGTTCCTGTCAGAAGCAGGGAAAGCTGTATATAAAATTAAATTTCCCAGTCTTAGTCCTATCATGGGGAAGATCCTGAGCTGGTAAAAGCACAGGTTGTTAAAATCGCTGTATGTGTTCTTGTGCCTAAAAAAGCAGAGGTGCATGTAGGAGAGGGAAGGGCACAGGGGGCTGGAAGACCCCACCTGTGTGTGCAGGGATGTGAATCCCCTGAAGACATATTTCTTTTGCTGCAGATGTGGAATTTCCAAGCGATTATCCCTCAGGTTGCCTCCTGGGCTGCGTGGATGTGACTGATTGTTTATCACAAGAACAATTTCAGGAGCAGGTGAGTACAGCAAATAAGCCTTTCCAAGCTTGCATTAACCATCAGACTTTTAAAGTGGTGGAACTCACCTCTGGAGAAGACATTGAGTGGAGATTTTAGACTGTGTTGAGAGAAGACAAAAGTTACTGCAGGGATTTGGGTGGCAGAGAACATGAAGGGGCTTGGAAACTCAAGACAGCTTGGAAACATGGAAAACTCTGCAGCTATGGTGGTGCTGTGCCATAGGACCTTATCCCTGCCCTGTGGTGCCAATGGGATCACCTGCCCTGGTGAGGGTGGCCCATGCAGAGGCATCATGGTCTGTAGCTGCTGGATCTGCCCGGTGCTTCTTCCTGGAGCTGGAGGTCACAATGGCCTCACTGGTGGCATCACACTGGCCTTACTGGTGAGTTGTGAGTTGTGCTCTGGCTGGGGCATCAGAAGAAGGAGCTGTGGGAGAAGGTGAGTCCTCTCCCACCAGGGAGGGATGAACAGGAGAGCCACATGGTCTTCACGGAGACCCTGCAGAGAGGACATCCAAAGCCCATGGATACAGGAAGGAGGGACACTGGAGAGTACAGTGGGCTCCCAGTGGAGTCAAGGGACATTTAAGTGGCCTTTTTCTCAATGAGGCAGGTGATTTGGTGTCCAGGGACAGGATAAGTTTAAGGTACCAAGGCTGCCTTCACCTAAGGCTTCACCAGCAAAGATCTCCCAGAGATCCTGGAGAAGGGTTCAAGGAGGAGGAGAGGGATTATGTGTAGTGAAGAGAGGTTGAAATCAGGAGTCTTTTGAGAAATCTCAATCCGTACAAGTGCATGGGTGATGGTGCTGTGCCTCCAGATGTGCTAAGAGTGTTGGCAGGTGGCTTTGTGAGGCCACTCCTACCTTGGGAAGGTTATGGAGACTGGGAGAAGACCCTGGTAACTGTTAGATCCACCATTAAAAAGGGAAGGAAGGGATGCCTGGACACAACCTGGTGAGGTTGTGTTTCAGTCATGGGAGAAGGGCGCAGAGGTTGGAGTACAAGCAGCAGAGGGAGCTTTGGTACTGGAATACCATGAAATCTACAGGACTCTTTGGCCTTGTATGGGAACAAGCAATGGGAGAGAGAGAGGAAGGGGCACTGGGGCCAGTGTACGGATTTTCTTCTGTAGCATCCACTAATTTACAGTTTGGTCTTAAATGGAGATTCTTGTCCATCTTCTGCTGTCTGTTAACAGTGGTGAAGAAATACATCCTAATCTCTCACAGTACTTTTCCTCCTCTTCCTTTGTGGATGTGTTCTCCAGACATTGGTAGAACGACTGTGACAGCATCTCTGGTCTGGGAATTGCGCTGTAGGTAACTGGGTTTCAATCTTCCCACGGAGGACCCTCACGATATTAGCCATGTTCTCTGGGAATCTCTCCCAGTTTGCTGGCACTGCTTGGCCACAGAGGCACTGGAGGAAGAGCAGTGCCAGAAGGAGCACCATTATCCACCCTATTAGTGAGAGATTCCCCTCTCTCCTCAATGCCATGGCACTTCCAAGGCTATATTTCACTGGCTTTTTGCTGCTCCCACATTGCAAACTACTTATAACTCCTAATTTCTTGCCTTTCTGCAGTGGTTTTGTCCGTTTTTTCCCAGGATTGCTTTAAGCAGTGTTCATTTCCCTCACTGGTAAGCTTGAATCCAGAGATCTGAGCCTCTTTCTGCAGTTGCTTTATGAGGAAGTGTCTGGTTTTGTGGGCTCTCATGAGCAGCAAGTGCATGTGAAGGAAGCTGAGCTGAATTTAATTGCAAATGTCAGCATGATGACAAAGTGTGCAGCGCCAGCTCAGAAATCCGAGTTGGATCTCGCTGGGAGGAGTAAATCCCTGTTGCTCACGTGGGTGATTTAGCCCAGGTTCATCAGGAACCGCGTGCCAGCACCGTGATCCAGCCAGTTCCCGGTGTGCAAAGATCCCTTGTGCCTCAGGGGGAGAGGGAAGGAAGATGATGTGTTTTCCCCACTTCTGGCATGCAGAAACATGGGATATTTCCTAGAGGTGTGTTAGCAGGCAAAGGGAGGTGATGCAGAGCAGAGACCTCGTGGGGATTGAGCTGCCGCGGAGCTTTTCCAGGCGCTGTGCTTTGACTCACACCTCTCCTCTTCACCACCTCCTCTTTGAAGCTCCTGCATGTTCCAGAAGAAATCATTTCACAAGTGCAGGGTGAACCATGCTTGCAGGTTATACCCACCTCCCAAGGATGAAATAGTTCCCTGGCTTGCTTATGGTGTTTTGATGGTGGTCCAGCCTTTTTTGGCAGCCATGGAGGCTGGTTTGACTTTTGTGACCATTTGTTCCCCTTGGCAAGGGAGACTCTTCCTGGTCTTGGGTCTGTTCTTGGTCCTGGGGCTGTTCAGCCTGGAGAAGAGAAAGCTCTGAGGAGGCCTTAAAGCCCCTTCCAGTGCCTAAAGGGGCTCCAGTAGAGCAGGAGAGGGACTTTGGACGAGGACAAGGGGGAATGGCCTGGAGGAACAGGACAAGGGGAAATGGCTTCCCACTGCCAGAGGGCAGGCTTAAATGGGATATGGGGAAGGAATTGTTGGCTGTGAGTGGGTGAGGCCCTGGCCCAGGTTGGCCAGAGAAGCTGTGGCTGCCCCATCCCTGGAAGTGTGCAAGGCCAGGCTGGACAGGGCTTGGAGCAACCTGGTCTAGTGGAAGATGTCCCTGCCCATGGCAGCGGGGTGGAATTGGATGGTCTTGAAGGTCCCTTCCAACCCAATCCAGTCTGTGATTCCATGATTCCACAGCCTGTCCCTCCTGTCTCTCTCCTGTTCTCTCTCAGTGCTGCTGTCACCCACTCCCTGTTTAGCACTGTCTGCAGATTTAATTTCCCTGCTGTTTGCATCCTCTCTCAGGTTGCTAATGAAGATGTTGTGGCTCCCTGCTGGTATTTTTCTGTCATTATCTTCATTTAATTTTATTTTTTTTTACACTTGTGCTCGAAAAACCAAAATTAAGCAACGATGCTCCAGCAGAGTCAGACCCATTCCCTGCCTGAGCTCTTGCATTATGGTCAGGGAGGGGTTATTTATCCACATTTTTACTGGACACGTAAGCCTGGCCTTGCATCACCCCTCAGAGGGCTCAGTCCTACCTACCTCTGCCCTACCTGCAGTATTTGAGACCTGTCTGACATTGCTGAGGTGGTTTGCAGATCTTCAGGGTTGTGTGGGAAGCGATGATGGAACAGGATCTGATGTGCTGTAGCTGGTAGGGAGCAGAGGAGGAGCAGAGGTGTCCTTGGGATAAGGACCAGTGGCATGTCTGGTGACATTGCCCTAATCCCAGTTGTGCTGCTTACTGCATAAACTAGTTAAATCAGCTCCTCTGGGTCTCTCCCACATGGAAAATAAAGAAGCACTTCCATCAGGTTATTTACACCTCGTTTTACTGCTCAGAGCTCTGATCTCTGGATTGAAGCAGCTCTAGGAGCAGAAGCTGTTGTTGGGTAGGAAAGTCCAGCCCAGATGTCCAGTGTCATCTGCCTTGTCTGCAGGGGATCAAAGCAGGAGCTGTTTCCTGAACTCAGCCCTGGTTGCCTGGTGCCAGGAGATCCCTCTGAAATCTCAGGATTTCCAGTTGAGCTTTGCACATCTTGCCCCTCCTCAGAGCGCATTCTGAGCTCGTTTCCTTCTCTCCCTGGCAGCCACCCAAAAACTCCTGGTAGAGACCAGAATGATCCCTTTGTTACACCTTTCGGTGCTAGAGGTGACCTGGAAACTTTCTTCCCCCCGTGGAGATCCGAGTGTTGACGACGGCTTTTCCTTGCTCCGGGGCTGACGTCACCGACACCTTGAGCCAAGCGAGGAGCTGCCCCTCTTTTCCTGCAGAGGTGTCGGTGACTTCAGCAGCACCCACTCGGGATATGTGCGATGGGGCAGGCAGGGCTTGGCGCAGCCCTAAAGCCAGCAGGGAAGTGTTTACACCGATGCCATTTCAATGTGCTCTGAGGTCCATGTTCATTTTGCTAATGACTTTGATCCGAGAGACTATTTGACTGGGAAAAGAATGTTTCCTGCTGCTATTTTGGTGGCTGATAGGTGTGTTTGGGCTTATTTTGAGTCCAGGCGTACGCACATGATGATATCTGGCTGTAGTTATTATCCCAGGCTGAAATATTGGGTAATTATGTTTGATGGGAGTTAAGTGTTTATTTTTCATTTCTGGGTGATCACTTAGTGTCCTTAAATCAGCACAGGGGAACATGGCAAAGCTATTTTTGTGCCACGAGATTGCAACTATCATGTAAATAGCTCCAGCTTTCCCTCTCAGGAAATTTGGGTTTAATCTCTTGGCCTCCTCTTCCCTCTCCAGTGAAAAGAACAGCAAAAAACATGAGACTCAGGTGCCCAGTGTACAGGACTCAGTTTAGATCCTCAAATAGGAGTGGAGAAGGGTAGAGACTTTCTATATTTAGCCTCCAGAAGGTGCCTGTTTAGATTATCTCCAAATAAAGGAACAATAGCCCGCTGGGAATATTTTCCTAAGGAGTTAATGAGAGGGAGAAACACAAACATAGACACTGACGTGTACTTTGAAGAACAGTATAAATACATAGAGACTTTTTAATGGGGACCTTCTCCCTGAAGGAAAGGTTTCTTAGTGCAGGCTCTGAGCGAGACAAGTGCCTGTTTGTGTGGTGCTGGGGCTGTCCTGGCACCTTCCTCACCCCCTCCACCGGGATATTTGCCTTCTCATTCCTGAGGCACCTCTCCCGATGAAAGATTTTTAACTAGATCAGATTCCTCCTGGAGCAGTCTAGGTGGCTGTTAATGATTGCAACCCATGAAAGGCCTTTGAACTTTACAGGTCCCTGCATTCTCCTGAGCTGAATTTGTCTTTCCCACATAACCTGATGCCAGATCCACTGGTGGATTAGGCTGGCTCGCAGGGTGATGCATCTCTTTAGTTTGGGTTCTCACCCCACAAAGCCCCCTGGTTCGTGGTTCTTGGAGCAGAGCAGGAATACAGCTGGTTTAGATTAGAGAGGGTAAGAGATGGGGGAGTTTTTCCGTATGGGAAGTGCTTTGGTTTTCATCAGAGGCTCTTCTGAGGCTCCAGCTGCCTCACATACGCTAGCAGGTTTGCTCAGGCCACTGCTCAGGCTGTTAAGATGAAGGAGAGATTGTCACTTGATGATGATTAATTTAGGAATGCATTAACATGCCAAAGAAATCGAATGATAGAGGCCTGCTTGCCCTCTCCTCTGGTTTCCTAGACCCAAGGGAAAAAGTGAAGCCAAGGCTGAAGCATATGACTTAATTAATGATGACTGTGGACTTAGCCTCTGCTACCATTTCAGCAAACTACTCACGAGCTGGCAGGGCCTTTTCCCTCGCTCAGATTTGGTCACTGAGACTTGCTGCCTTCTCGGTGTTTGGTTTTTATTTAATCCTGAAACCAGGGGTTAGATAAAACTGACCTGGGGCCTGGCTGCTGCTCGGGTGCCTCACAACCTCCCTGGCTAGGCTGAGCTGTGCCCACCCTTTCCATGGTGTCCTCAAATGCTGGGGATCAGCTCCAAAATACAGCTGTCACCATACACGTACCCAAGGACTCTGCATGTCATGGATTCCCTAACCCTGAACAGACTGGTTGCTCCACATCCTGGTCCTGTGAGAAATGACATCCCATTTGTTGTGTTGAATCAATCCTGGAAGCAGCTGCTGGGTCACACCTCCTCAGGGAGCAGCAGCAAGGGTCACTGTGCGGAGTGGTGGCTGTCCAAGGGAACCAGGGACAGTGGTGCCTTCTCTGTGCAAGGCTGTGTTCCCAAAGTTGGGGTTTTCCAAACTTCTTTTGTGTGTGTCCTACCCCTGTGCTTCCCAGCTCTGATTTATGACAGGACTTTGTGAAGCTGCTTGAAGTTGTCTGACTGTATGCAGCAGGCACTGTGAGCTGCCTGCGCCAGAGGCAGGTGCCCTGCTTCCCCATCATGTCCTCCTCCCCACTGCCTTTTCCTCCTCCTTACCAGGTCTAGCCGAGGGTGCAAGCGGTGGGGCTGTGTTGGAGCTGAGCTTAGCCCTGCTTCGGCCATTCCTTGGCACGGGGGGGATAAAACAGCTCTTTTGGCCTTGTACCCTCCCAAATATTTTTCTAGGTCCACCCAGTTTCTCCCAGACCGGTTGTCAGGCGCTCTATAAACATCTCCAGCCCTTCCAGGGTTTAGCATGGGCGGGTGTTGTCCCGGGCTGGGATTTGAGCTGCACAAGGGTGTTGGTGGCTGTAGGTCCCGCGATGCCGGTTCAGGGAGAGCCGGGGGGTGCAGCGTTTGCCGGCGCCGCTGAGTCCTCGGGGTCTTCCTGTGGACAGACTGCTCGGAGTGCATCAGCACGAGTTTGAACATTAAATCTACATTTCAAAGTCCTGTTATTACTTATTACGTTTTAATTGCTTCCCCTGCCCTTCGAATCAAAGTACAGCCTGTGGTGTAGGAACAGCACGATGAGAGCCGGGGCTCCAGGCTGGGAGGCGGAGAACACCCACTGGATGGATCCGCCCGGCCGGGGGGAAGGATCCTGCAGCGATCCCGGCCTGCTGCGCCTGGAGCTGGTTGTGTACCATCCAGGCGTGCGAGGGGCAGAGCAGACAAGGGTTGCCAGGCATCACGGTGGGAAGAAGGGGAAAGGAAGGCCGGCTCACAGAATTCCTTGCGCATCCTGGCGCAGGGAGCGTGTGCCAGCGCACGAGCTGCCAGCAGCAGCTGGAAGCGCTCAGGAACAGCAGGGAGGATGTTGACTGCAACAATGCATCAAGGCTGCGGTTTGTAACCTCAATAGTCAGGCAGTTAAGTTTTTTTTCTCTTTTTTTTTAACAAAGACATTTTGATTGCCAAATCCATAACCATTAGCAGCTGTGGTTTCGAGCTGTTCCTTCCTCACACGTTGCAGTCTAGACCTGACAGGCTTTCAAACAAAAGTTTGGCTGCCGGCTTTTGTTTGGATTTCTTTGTGATCCTGGTTTCTTTCCTTCTTTTCCCATTCCGTTGATTCAGATTGAACATGGATGTGTATCCCAGCCGCTGTGGAGTGGCTCTTCTGTACCCCTGAGCTCTTCTGTGGCCAAGGACAGCTTGTAGTGTTCCTTGGGTGCATGTTCTGGATGTTTCTGCCTCAAGCTAGAAAATTTGGCGTTTCTAGAAAGTTGGATCTGCTTTAGGCTTTCTGTTTAGGAAAATGTTACATTTCTCACAGGCCAAAAGCTGAGTGCTGAGGCAGAGGGAGCAGGTCCTTAAAAGATGATGCTTGAAAATATTCTCAGAGTTTGGAAGTGTGATGCAAAACCATGTCATGAGGGGGATCAAAGCTTGGATTGAAGTGCTTGGTGCTGTGCAAGTACTTTCCAGAACTGGAGGGCTGAGTCAGGAGGTGACACAGAGCAGTTGCAAGGCTGGGTCTGCTGTTCCCAGTTGGGTGTTACCTTTGGGTGAACATGCCCTGGAGCACTCCTGGGTGAAGGCTGGGTTGGGAATATTGGCTGGATAATCTGCCAAAAGGAATGTCCTTGCAAAGAGATGATGGAGACCACTGCTGTGGAAACAACAGACAGGAAACTGATGCTCCCACACCACTCTCCTTGGAAAAGTGACAAGGATGGATGTGGCTTAACATCCAGTTAAGCATCATCTCTCTCATTTTTGATGGCTCTATTTCTCCTGGATCCACATGTCCACGGTGCAGGTGTTCCTGTAAGTGCCCTTCTTTGGCCGCAGCACCCCTGTCAGTCCCCAAAAACTACCAACTTTCTTTTCCCGTTTACAAACCACTAAAGAAGCATTTTCTAGCTGGATGGTGAGCAATTTCCCTCCAGAGAGGAGGAGAAAATGGCTGTTTAGTAGTTAATTACCTGTTACGTTGCTCTGACAGCGATGAAGCTTATGAGGCATGAAAGAAGAGCGGATCCGCCTCTCCCACAAATCACCAAGAAAACGGGGTGAAGGAAGTTGTGCTCCCCAGGGATGCCTCACATCCCACTGCTCTCCTTGCGCATGGCCAAGGGGTTTCTCCAGCGCCCGGGAAGAGCCCAGCGCGTGTTCCTGCCTGCTGGGGAGAGTGATTTATTGCCCCTGCTGGTTCCAGCAGCCCTGCTCTTTCCGAGGGGATGTCATCTCCGCCAGGGTGATTTTTTTTTCCCTTTGAATGCGTTTTATGGTGAACTCTCTTGCCAACACATGGGCTCTGCTTGCTTTTATTCTTTCCAGACAGCGTTGCTTTCCAGTGCTGCCTCTTTTATTCCGAAGCTCTTGGAGAGCAGCAGGGAAATGAAGGCTGGAGCTGGTGTCCTGGCCCGGCACTGCCTGGCAGAGCGAGCCGTGTTTTCCCTGTTGTTCACCGAGGAGCCACGCCAGGAAAATGATTCACCCCTTTCCATTATGAACCTTGCAGAGCATCTCAACCCCCTCCTCACTGCCAGTGCCTCCGGCCACCCCCGGCAGCTGTAAGATGGAGAGGGTGGTAGTGCCCCGGGGAAGGACTACAGGTTCCAGCGTGCAATTCTGCGCCGCTCGGGCTGACCGGGATGTGCTCCACGGGCACGGGGAGCCGGGGAGAGCTCAGGCTGCTTTGAGGGCTCCGTAGGCAGGCGTGTGTGAAACGCCGGGGCTATTCCCACCCCGTTGTCTCCCTTTGTGTCCCGAAGCCTTAATGAGAACGAAGGATGCTCCTAAAAGGTCGCTAACGGAGCTGCCGGGCAGTGTTTGGGCTTTGTGCTGGCGGAGCCGCTGCTCCCTGCACGCGGTGCCTTTGTTCCTGCCTCGGATGCGCCGGAGCAGAGCTCATCTCGTTAGTGATGGTTTGGCTTCCTCCCAGCACGTTTTCTTTCGGCTCTTTCCATTCCCCTGCCTTCGGGTCACGGCGCTCGGGTTCAAGCCAACGCGGCTTATTGGAGAGGGGTGAAGAAATCCAGGGGTTCGGGACGGCCCTTCTCCAAGTTTTTTTTTTTTCCAAGATGGAATCAGGACGAGCTTAGGGTCCCGAACGCTGCGTTGGTACCAGTGACCCTACATGGCCCTGGCATCCCACTGCAGGCTTTACCCAAATCAGGGAAAAAGTATTTAACAGATTGGTGTAGGGGGAAAAAAATAGCAGGAGGGTTTTTTTCTCAGCTGTCAGAGAAGGTGGGTTTGTGTCTCTGCTGGCTCCGAGCTGGCTCGTCCCCTCCTTTGCTCTTTTGCTGTGGGCTGTGGAACGAGAGGCTGGCAGCCCTGCTGCTATTCCTGGTGCTGACAAGCTGCTGATGGGAGACAAGGGATGGCGAAAACGAAGTGTAGGGAACATTCATTAGCAATTAGCCCTGCCTGCAGCTTGAGCGAGGTGGCTGTTGGGGACATCTGATAGCCACTTAATACACATTCAAAGCATCAGCTCTGGCGGGAGGGTGAGTCTGGTGGCCAGTTTTCAGAGGAGCCCAGCCCTCAGCTCCCTTTTCCAGCTACATTTAACCTCGAGCTCTTCCTGCATGCATTAAGCCCTTGAGATCTGCTTTTCTTTCCCCTCCCAGCTAATCTCCTCACAGCCAGGATCTTACAGACCTGTTAGCAGCAAATCGAGGCCCAACTGGAGTGGTGGGATGAGCAAGGAGGGTGGTGTTTGTGTGGACGCCGGTGTGTAGAGCACGTTTGTGGGGTTTTCAGCGCGAAGCAGTGGGCAGGAGCAGCAGTTGGTAAAGCTGTGCTGGCTCTTCACAGCCCACGGAGCCCACAGCCTCCCAGCTGCCTCGTCACCAGCCTGCTCCGAGGTGGCAGAAGGTCTGAGAGGAGGCTGAATCATTTTACGTTGCATAACCCCTCTCTTTCAAGCTTCTCTGCTCATCTGCAGGATTTCAGGAGGGTGAGTTTGCTCCTTCTTGCTGGGCAACCTGGCCTCTGGACTGTATTTGTTGTGGCCACCTTCTCCTAAATGCAGAGTTGCTTCCAGGTAGAGGCAATGTCAAGCCTAGAGTACCAGCACCTGTTTTGTTAATGCCCTCAAGATGAGAATGATGAGTACCATTGAATTTAAGAAGGAACATCCCCCATCAGACTCTTGACTGGGTTTGATTCTCAGTTGCCAGAGGAGAGGGAGCATGGTGTCCTTCTGAATTGGCCTTTTATTTGAAAAAATGCTGTTGCAGATCCTCTTTACTGGGGATCGTGGAATCCCAGAGTGGTTTGGGTTGGAAGAACCTTAAAGCCCATCTCGTTCCACCCCTTGCCATGGGCAGGGACGGCTTCCACTAGACCAGGTTGCTCCAAACCCCGTCCAACCTGGCCAATATGACAGGATATGCTCTGTCCTCTCTCCCTACCACACTCCATGTGGGTTTTGGGCTTTTATTCCAAGCTTCAAATTTGCTGAAGCGCTGATGGGCAGTGACCACTGTCTGTGGGACGTAGTAGTTGGGAATAAATTTGTTCTCTGTCTCCTAAACTTCTGGCATTGCAGATTGTAGAGTGACTCGACTGATCTCTCCCAACAAAAACATTGAGAAAGGAGGTTTTTTACTTGTTAGACACTTGGGCAGCTGTGGAAAATGTAACAGAGGTGAATGTGTTTGGTGTCTTGGTGGCAGCATCTCCACTGAGAGTGGAGCTCCCTATATTTCTGTGGGATGAATGAATGGAATTAAGTCATGGAAGGGACTGGGGGAAGAGGAGAGCTGGGCTATTGGGTTGACTCATTATGTTGTGAGGGCTCACCCTTAACTTCCTCACCTGGGAGCATCCTGACTCTAGGCAGAGGAAAGGGTTACGGCTCTTTCTCACCTCCAGGAGGCAAGAATATTCTGCTTTTTTTGTTCAGCAGGATGGGATAAGAGATTTCCAGGGTAGGTACAATAGGAAGCCTTAAATGCAGGGGCTGGACGAGGGGCTCCTTCTCTGCCTCCTGGGACTAAGATGCCAGAGGAAGGAGCGAGGCTTTTTAAAATGCAGGACATGAAGGGATTTGGCACAGGGACAGAAACATACCCTGGGAGCGAAGATGAAAGGCTGTGGTGTGGAAGCCTGAACCCGAGTCACAGCTGTGGCATCCGCCTTGGTCTTGGGATTGGATTGAACTGGAAGCTCTTGGAGCTGAAGGCTTGGTCCTGGCTTTGAATGAAAGCTGTCAGTGGAGAAGCCAACCTGGCTGTTGCCTTCACTGCTGAAGGCAGGGTCCCTGTTTGGGGGACGTTCCCTGGCTGGGGACTGTAAGGGATGTGAGGGGGACATAGTGGTGTCAAGGTCCACCTGGGAGATGGTGGCTGAGGAGATTTGGGAAACAGCTGCACTCCAGGCATAGGACTTCTATTACACACTGATCCTGGACACCCAGCCATGAGGTGTAGTGGAGCGGGGATGGCCCACCTCTGTGAACAGGTTTGGGTGATCCCTTACTCCTCTCCAGTCTATGGAGTGACCTTTGGAGGCTGTGGTGACACAGAGGCTGCTGGATACCTCAGGTCATCTGGCCATGGAGGTACTGCCAGTCACCTGCATGATGCCGAGAGCGATAAAGCTGCGCCAGCATTTCGTACTCTCCAGGCATTGGCTGGGATATTCACATTGGCTCTTTCTAACCTTCCAAGATCCTCCTTCCCTGCAGATGGGAAATGAAAATCCTTGGCATTGGCATGGAGCAGTGGAAGCAAGTCAAGTAAGGTGACTCAGCCAAAAAAAAAATAAAGAGGAGGAAACCTGTCCAAGCCCAGATCGGTGCAGCAGGGCATCAGCATGCGGTGCAGATCAGGGCACCCTTCCCCCCAGCACAGTGCTGCACAGAGCAGCTGAGTGCCCCCACATCTCTGTCTTACTCAGTGCACAGACCTTACACGCTGTTGTAAAATGAGAGGGGTTGGAAACACTTTCCCTGGTTGATCCAATCCCAGCATTGGGCTTCTGTAAATCCCCCCTAACCGCTGGCAGTGCTGCCAAACCTCACTGCAGCACAGGGAGAGCAGGTCGCTCCCTGCTTCCCTCTCCATGTCCAGCTGTTCCAGGGCAAATCCAAACTCATCTTGGCAGGTCGGTGAGAGCTTTTCAAACACTCGGCCTAGGAGTCATTTGTTAGTAACAAATGGGGGATTTGCCAGGACACGCAGCTCCATCTGGTCTGGCATCCTGTCCCCTCCAGCAGCCTTGACAGATCTGCCTGGGGAAGGCAGGGGAGCAGGAAGAAAAGAGAAGGCAGTTTTCCCATGGAAGGAAAACCACTTCCGCAGTCTGTTTGAGCAGTATTTCCTGGGCTGGAGCACCTTCATGGCACACCCTGGCCTCGGCGCCTGTCAGCACCAGTTCTGCAGCTCATGGACAATCTGAGGGGAGTGTTGGAATATACATTTTTTATTACTGCTTTGCATTTCACCTCTGAATGCCAGCAAGGCTGAGCTGCAGCCAGTCAGGATTTTGGTGCACTTCCTGCATGGAGTAGGTTTTATCTCCTTTTCTCCCCCATGGTTAATGAGAGAAGCAATCCTAGAAGTCTTTTCCAACCTAAATGCTTCTATGATTCTATGGTCTGTTTATACTCTTCCTATATAATTCCCCCATTTCTTCATCGTGGTGAAATCCCTCTGTGGACTCCTTGCACAGAGCCAGCCCTGAGCTGACTTCTCCGAGCCATCACCTTGGCGTGTTGCAGGTGCGTTGCTCACCTTTTAGATGCAGATGAATCTCAAGGGCTGTGTGTCCCACAGGAGGACAGCGCACACTCTGCAAATCTCAAATCCTTGTGTCTGGACTGAGCTTTGTGGGGAAGATTTGGGGGCGTATCTGTAGCTGGGTCAGCTGGAAGTGGCCAACCTTCTGGTGGTCATCTTCAAGCTGAATTTGGCAAGGTTGTTTTGATTGAGGCGCTGTCGTGCTGCCTGTGACCGGGGTGGGGATACCCACATTCCAGGGAATGCATCAGGCTGAAAATCAGTCCTGAGCCTGTCCCAGTGAACAGGCAGGCTGGAGAGGGCAGGGCCCCGACCACCTCCCTGTCAACATACCATGTTTCTGATCAGCTTAAGTCAAGTGTGAAACCACAGGGGAAACACAGGTCAGTGCTAAAGGGGGTTGAAAGGAGTTTGGAAGCAGCCAGGATGAGTGGATCCAAAAATGCAGCAAACTCTGGCAGAAGCGCAGTGGGAAGAGGCTGAGTGAGGGGCTCTCTGAATAACACTCAAACCTTCAATTGTTTGGGGTTTTTCATTAAAAGTTCTTGAAGTGATTTAATCTGAGCTGCTACAGTGTCAATATAACCCATGTCTTGGTTAAGATCCCTCTGCTCCTGCCCGCCGAGCTCTTTCCATGCCTGCGCAGCCGCCCTGACTCTGTTCCCTGTGTCTCCCTGTATTTCACAGTATCCAGACCTGAGCCAAGAGTCCGGGTCTCCATTTGTCTTTATCTGCACTGATCCCCAGGAGATGGTTGTGAAGTTTCCCATCAAAGGAAAACACAAAATCTGTAAGTAGTAAAGTTTCCCCAGCTGCCCCATCGGCCCTTGGAGCCTGCTCCCCTTGGCACCCCGGCTTGCCTTTGCCAGATGAGTTCCCAACCTTTGCCCTCTGCTCTTTGATCTGGAGGTGTTTGTTTAATGGCTCGAATACATCTGTAATATTTTTTTGTGTTCGGTTCCCCTTGCCCCAGATGTTGCTTGCTTCCAAATACATGCCTCTTCCTGCCTCTGCAAACACTTGGGGAGTCACAGAGTGCTTGTGTCGGCGGCTGATCCGCTGCCGGCATCAGCCTGAGTTGGGATACAAGAGGGTGCGGCAATGCCCCGGTGGATCCACGTGACCTCCTTGTCCTGTAGTTCCAAATCGCCCTCTTGCCCCTGACGATAATGAGGGCTCGAACAGCAAGAGCTGCAGGGCCAGATGGATGCTCCCCATCCAGAGGCCAGCGGGCTGGGATGTCCTGGCAGAGCTGGCAGGGAAGCGCTGCAGCATCTGTCCGTGCTCCGCCTGCCAGTGTCGTTGGTCCCTTTTACGAGCCACCAGCCCCTCCGCAGGCTGCCAGTTATTCCTGCCCGCTGCCGTAAAAAGGATGGAGGAGGGATGCGGCAGCTGGGGAGCCCGCAGTCAGCTCCAGCCTTATTAGCAGCCTCCCCACCACACAGCCTGGGGAAGGCGCCGCACACGCTTGCAGGGGATGTGAAAAATTAATTTGACGGGCTAAAAGCAGCAGAAGCAGGAACAGTCTTGGCTGTTTGTTTAGCAGAGCTGACACCTGGGTGTTCTCCCTCCTTTGCCATGTGGATCTCTGGGAGCAGTTACCTGGGGCGCAGGAGCGGTGGGATTTCTCAGGAAAGGGCTTGTAGGGTTATTTTTGTTGGTTTTGAAGTTTTTTTCTCTTCTCTGCTCAGGGAAGCACCTTTCTCCCACAGCTTCAGTTTCTCCCTGAGCGTTGGGGTGTTCCTGCAAAACCATTTGGTTTCTTCTCTGCCTTTTGGGGCAGTACCTGGGAGGTGCGTTCAGCCAATGGTGACCAGCAATACTTGGAGAGCTGCAGCATTTGGATCTCACTCAGTCCTCCCTCTGGATGGGTCATTCCCAGTGCCAGTGAGCAGGCAGGAGTTATTAAGGATGCAAACATCTTGGCTGTGGGGGAATATCCTTGTGGCTGTTGCATGCTGGAGAAACTGCATCCTTTTTTTAACTTGTTTGAACCTCTCCTTGCTCTTGTCTAGGCTTTCTTGTGCCCCTTCGCTCCCACATCTGCCTCCAACCATCCAGGGGTAGGAGAAGGGGATGCTGCCGTGCGGGGTGAGCACGGGATGACCGGCTTGTGCGCGTCTGCCTCGCCGGGTGCAGGTGCTGCCAGTCCCCTCCCCATCTGTCACATCGTCTCCTTTGTGTTGTGACACTTCCCTTCTTGGAGAAGGATCAGTCTAACAGCCTGGAAGGAAGCCGGCTGTGCTGGCAGCTGCCTGTGCTCCTGCTGCTGGCCCAGCCTTCCCTGCCCTCCATCCCGACAGGAGCTGTCACGGGAGCAGCGCGGGAGGACTGTGGAGCTGCATGTTCACCCCCTGGAAGGGACATGGTCCGTCTGGGTGATATTTGTGACAGCCTAGGGAAGGAGCAGGGAAGCCTCTGACCTTTCATCAGGGCAAGGCGCTGTTTTAATAGGAGCTGGCATTGCATCCCAGGCAGGCAGAAACTTAATTCTCCCAGCTGGAAGCAGAGCAGAGGGAAGGTGCCGGCTCACATCCCCACCTGGGCTTGCCGGCTGCCCTGATCTCCTTGAAGCCTGGCTCAAGCCATGACAAAATGCCAGTTTGTCTTGTTGGGAAGCCAAGCCAGAGCAGTTTTCCTTGCCAGATAACAGCATGGACCTCGCCGCGATGACATCCGGATGCTTCTCCGTTGCAAATTAGTTGTTTCTAGCAGCCTGGGGATGGGAAAAAAAACCCCTAATGTGGCTTGGGTTTTGCTTCCAGGGTTATTGTTTGCGTGGAAGGGATGGGCACAGTGCTTCTGTTGCATCTGAGAGTACAGCTGTCCCCAAACACATCCCTGCGTAGTTTTAGCACGAGGACAAAGCTCACTGGCTGTTCTCGTGGGAGTTTTCCTTGAATCCTGGCTAAGCTTCCCTGAAACATCGTTGAGAAACCTCCCTCCAACAGCCAGCGGCTGGAAGAGCGGGCGGAGGGACACAGTGTGTGAGATCAGCCTTAAATCATTGAGCGGAAAGAGCCGAGGACCCTGGGGCTTTGCCTTATTTTTAGCCTTTTCTTAAAGGTTACCTATGTGATGTGTGATGTTTGCCAGCTGGAAGAGCAGAAGAGCCTCCTGATGGTTTTGGGGTCCAGGAGGAGCAGGCAGACATGTGAAATAGGATGCTGACAGCCCTGATGGCACAGTGTTGGGTGGGGAGGGGACCAGAGCGTGGAGAGAGTGGGAACTTGCTGCCTTCTTTCTGCCAACCCCTACATGGTGTGGGGACAGGTTGGTTGGAAACGTGTCCAGATGGGCTGGCTCAGTGTCCAGCCATAGCAAGGAGGGGGCTTCTTCCCCAGCCTTAGGTGGTGGTGGGGAAATTCTTCTCCGAGGTGGCCAAAGGGATGGAGGATCTCCCAGACCAGATTCCAAACCGCATTTCAGTTTATGGATCAGTCGCACGGTGACCTGCAAACCTCTTTGTTGAGCCAGAGAAGTACCTGCTTCTCAGGCACATGGGCATGTTTCTGGAGCAGTGGCCAAAGTAGAACTTGTTTGGAGCTTGGTGGATCTTGTCCCCACCACAGATATGCTGTAGCTGGGTTGAAGCAACACAGCTCTCCCAGGGACTGCATGGGCTGTGCTTCATCCATGGGCTTGATACCCCACAAGGATGATGCTGAGGGTGAAGTACTGCCAGCTCCGGCTCCATCCACATCACTGGGATTTGGCTGGGATGGACTCTATCTTCTATTGAGATGGAACTCTGATCCCTTTGCCTCCTCTCCTGATGGTATGCCTGCAGCGGATCCGATGTTCCTCCTAGAGGATGCAGGGAATGCTCCCCAGGGATTAGGGCCACCCTCCCCAGCTCAGGATGGGGCCTGCAGTTTTTGCTGCTGCCTTCTGCAATGCCTTGGAGCCCCGTCCCTACTCCCAGCTACAGAGATAGGCCTAGGCTGGCATTTGGAAGATGGGAAGATGCAGGGGAGCAGCAGAGAAACGGGTTCCTGGGGAGACATGGCATTAGAGGAGGTGACTGGCGCTGGCGCAGCCTCTCTGGGAGCTGCAGGAGCTTTGCCTGGGAGAGCGGGAGCATCCTGGCTTTTTTACAGGCAGGAAGAAGGGGACGGGGACACTCCTCCAAAGCAGCTCATCACGCTCCTGGCTTGCTCACTGTACCTGGCTTCTGACTTCTGATGCAGGAGTTCCCCAAATCCCACGTCCTGATGTCCTGCCCCTCTCCCAGATGGGAAAGCGGAGCTGGCAGCGAAGGCACTGTGAAGGACAAGGGGAGGCAGTGTTTGCTCCAGGTCCCACCAGAGTTCCTGGCCGAGGTGGCAAAGGCAGCACAGCCCTCCCAGCTGGTGGCCTTGGAGGCCACCAACCTGACACTTGGCAGCAGAGAGTGGTTGTCCCAATCACACTAGGTGCCCATTGCACCATCGTCCCCAAGCTGAGGGTTTCTTGTCCCCAAGCCCGGCTTTCGGCCATGCCGTGGACAAACATGTCCCCGACACGGTGCTTGATGGTCCCCCGTCTCCTCCGAGTGTGTCAACACACACCCCGCGGGCGAGCACACGGATCGGTTCCCCCCTGGTAGTGGCAGGCGAGTGCTGGATGTTAATTTACTCTCCTCCTCGCTGAATTTTCCCCTCTCTGGCGTCTCTTGGCCGCGTCGGACACGCTTGCCCCCGGCTCCTCGGTGTCGTGCCTGCGGAGGAGGCCGCGGTGGCTGGAAACGCCTGGCTCCTCAAGCAGGATAATTGGATGTGACAGGAACACACTAACTAGGAGACCTCGCTGCCTCCAGCTCATTTGCATTGCAAATAGCATTTAAAAATAAAGAGTGATGAGGGTTTGTTGTGGTTTTTTTTTCTTTAATCCTCTCTTTACAGGGAAACTGGATGCAAAGATCCATCAGGGAGCGAAGAAGGGGTTAATGAAGCAGAAAGCTGTGGGGTGAGCGCCAGGGGAGCAGCACCGGTTCCCACGAAGCACCCGGCTGCCTCCAAAAAGTGCCAGCGTGGTCCTTGGCTCCGGAAAGCAGGTGCAAGACAGATCCATGATCCCAGATTGCTTTTAGGTATTGCTCTATCTGTTGTATTCCAAAAGCATTAAAAGAGATGTGTTTTCACCAAGCTCTGTGCTTCTCGGGAAGTCACAAGGGTGGGTGGGAGATGGAGCTTGATGGGATGGGGTTCAACAAGCACTGGCATCTCCACATCCTCCTTGGAGCAGTGAAACCCAGGAGGGTTGAGAGGAGCTCCCCAACAGCAGCCAGCCCAGCTCCATCCTGGCTTTGGCAGCATCTCCCCAAAATTGCCTCGAGGTGTGTTTGGCTGGATGGGGTTGGACACATGGAGGAGAAGGGGATGAGGGGGATGGCTCCCAACAGCCAGAGAGCCTGAGTCTTGCCCAGTGGGGATGGAGGGATGGAGAGCCCCCCAGGGTGAGAGGGGGGCTCTGTTCCTGCTCAGAGACTTTCTGCTCACAGATGCCCTTCCAGCCCTTGGAATTGCTTGCTGAGTGCCCAGCCTCAGATCCCTCTCTCCTGATTTGTAGCAAAGCAGCAGCCCCCCCCCAAAACCTGCCCCCCAGCAGCTGTGTGTAAAACACCTTCTGAATAAGATGAATTTTGCCTTTTTCTCTAACCCCTCCCATTCAGCTTTTCCCCGTGTCACCGTGTCTGTGCTCATTATGCGCTGTTGTGCACTGGGCTGTGATCCCTTCGTGCCATGGTGCTCCAGGCTCGGCCTGAGAGCTCTTCCTTGTCACCTGGAGCCCACCCTGCTCTTGTATTAGTGACATCACTTATGGTTTTGCTGGGGAAGCTGAACTGACCCATCCCTGGTTTGTCCTGTGTTCCTGCCTGATGCTGGTTTTCCCACCCTGGGAAGCATAATTCCTGTCTGGGATGTGCTGAACATGAACACCAAACGCCAAAAAAACCTTTTACGCAATCCTTCAAAATACCTCAGTAAAAAACGACCTGGTTTCATTGATGCAGGTTGTCTTGGGGCCTGTCAGCATTGTCTTTGTGCCATGTGAGAACAGTTTCTCCTCATCATTGGGATAAGGAAGGATTTCTCCTCTTTCTCTTTTTTGGACTGTAAGAGTTCTCATTCCTCTTTCCTGCTGCTTTAAACCTCTTCTGGCTCCCTCCCACCTGCCTCAGCCCCAAAAGCCAGAGAGACACCCAAACCTCAGCCCTTTACGGCATCCCACCTCCTCTACCAGGGATTTGAGTCTTGTGTTTTCCTCGTTTGGGTCAAAAAACTTCGGAAGAAATTGGTGTCCTGAAACCAGAGGAGGAAGACACGCACTGTCCCCAGGGATGGTGGCACCTCTCCAGGCTGGAATACCCACCCCAGCCCCTGGCTGGGCAGAGGGAAGTGGTGCTCCCCTCTCCATCACCTTTGCTGCAGGACTATGTCCCTGCTCTGTGCTCCAGATGCCAGCTTGGATCATTCATCCCAGCTTGATGTACTGGTTTGCCTTGTGCTGGACTGGTTTGGGGGTGTCCTGAGGACAGCACTGGGATATCTCCATGAGGATGAGCCGAAATTTCCTCACCAGACCATGGGGTGGTGAGGATGCTGAGGATTTGGGAAAGGGAGTGGAGGGTTTTGGGGGGTCCTGGGACCAGGGCTGAGATGAGCTGAAATTTTCTCCCCAGTCAGTGGGGCCGGTGCTGAGTCTTTATGGTGGGAAGCAGAGGGTTTGGGGGACGTGTCATCTCCTGGTGAAGGGGGTGACTGGGGATCCAGGTGCTCCTTCAGTTGAGAAAAATATTTGGAGAGGAAAAGTGGCAGTGTGGGGCATGATGTGATGGGTTTTGGGGTGGGTGTGGGTACCCCAGGGTGGTGACCCCCACCTGCCTTTCTGTGCCAGCTCAAGGAGCTGAAAACGTGGCCTAGGGGGGGTCCGTGCCGGGCTGGGGTCTCACACGGCACCGCTCAGAGCGTGAAACACCCTAAAAAGCTCTTCCCCACCCGCACCGCGGCGGCTCCGGCTCCTCAGGCGGAGGATGCTCCGCTCCGGGCTTTGCCCGACTCCGGCTCCCGATCCCTTCATGCGGGGAACTCCGCTCCGTGTTTCCCCCCCGCCCAGGGACGCCGCTCCGCGTTCCGCCCTCCGCGTTTTGCGCCGCGCCCGCCCCGCCCCGCCCGGCGGACCCGGCGCGGCCTGCGCGGCGCGGCCTCAGCGCGTGGCGGCCCCGGCCGGCCCGGCCCGGCCCCGGCCCCGGCCCCGCAGCGCCGGCCCGGCCCCGCATGGACCGCACGTAGCGCGGACACCCCAGCGACCGGGTGAGTGCGTGCCCGCCCGGCCCCGCGCCGACCCGCCGCGGGGGGGGCTTTTGGGGGGGGGGGCGGCGGTTGGGGCTCCTCCTCGGGCATCGGGCCTTGCTCCCCCCCCCGTCACACGGGCTGGGCCCGGGGCCGCTGCCGTGGGCCGTGACCGCCGGGCCGGGGGTATGTGCCCCCCCCCCCTTTCTCCTGTGATCCCCGAGGACGCGGCTGTGTGCCCCCCCCGTGACCCTTGGGAACAGGGTCCGGGTGCCCCCATCTCCCCCCCCGAGACTACTGGGGACGGGGGGTCTGGGTGCCCCCCTCTGCTGTGATCCCGGGGACGGGGCTGTTCCCCCACCGTAGTCCTTGGGGACGGTGGTCTGGGTGCCCCCCCGCTCCGTGACCGTGGAGGCTGTTGTGTGTCCCCCCCGTGACCCTCGGAAACAGGCATTTGGTTGCCCCCCGCTCCGCTGTGACCACTGGGGACGAGGGGCTGCGTGCTCTTCCACCCTTGTGACCATTGAAGACGGGGCTATGTGCCCTCCCCTCCCTACTCCATGGCCATGGGGACGGGGCTGTGCCCCCCCCGTGACCCTTGGGGACGAGGGTCTCTGGGCCCACCCAACCCCGTGACCGTGGGGGCGGTTGTGTGTCCGCTCCCCGGGGCCGTTGGGAACGAGCCCCCCCGGGTGTCGCGGCGGTTGGGGGTCGGGTCCCCCCGCAGAGGTGCCGGATTCCCCCCCCGCCACTGCGGGGGTCCCGCTCAGGGTCCCGGGGGGCTCACCCTATGCGGGGGTGCGGATCCCTCCGGCTGCGAGGGACGAGGGGGCTGGTCCCCTGCGTGTCCCGGGTGCGTCAGGCCGCTCCCAGGGGTGCGGGGGGGAGATCCCCGTGCGTGGGGTCACCGCCACGGCAGGTCGGGGATGGGGGGGCAGGCGGGGAGGAGGTTGCCGAGGGGCAGCGGTGTCCCTGGGGTTGGGGGGATCTTCCCCCTCTTGAGTCCCGTCTCTATGCAGGGAGGGTTTGGGGGGCACAGGAGCAGAGAGGACCCCAGTAGTGAAGGTTCCCCTGGAACAGGAAGGGGGACTCTCGGCACAAATCCCACAAGGTTAAATTTTCTCCAAGGCGTTTAGGAAGTGTGAGTTGTCGGGGGGGGGGGGGGGGGGGGGGGGCGGGGGGGGGGGGGGGTGTCAGGTCCTGAGAGCAGAGCCCCTCCAGGCATCTCCCCCTGGGCTGTACTGTGTGCTGGTGACCTGGTGCTGCAGGATGTGCCGCCCGCCTTCGAGGCCTTTGAGCCCCCGAGAGCCAGCGGGCCGATCCGGGGGTGACACTGGTGGTGACAACGTGGCCGAGTGTCCCAGGAGGGCTGGGGCGGCCGGCGGGGCGAGGGCGGTGGGGCGAGGACGGAGTTCCTGCGTGCAGCTCTCCCGCCCGTTGTGTACACGGGGAAGGTCACAGGTTCAGGTCTGGTCTGTGAGATTTGGCTCCCCTCCATCTCCCAGCAGCCCTCTTTTTTCCTTTCCTTTTTCCCCCTTTTCTGGGAAGGCTCTTTCCCTTGGAGGAGTTGTTAGCCACTCATTTTCCGTGGCGGACACTGGAGAGCCCACAGGCCCTCTCCCCCCCTCCAGAAGATCCAAGGATGCCGGCGGCGGGGCTGGCGGTCCGGCTCCGGCGCGCGCAGGCAGTTCCTCGCCTGGACATCCTCAGGAAAACCTATTTCCACGCTTTGTGCGATGACTCCGGCATCGGATTATGCCGCACATTTCTAGCTCTTTGTTGGCAGTGTGCGACCGCACACGCACGGCACTCGGAAAATCCAGGCAGCTGATCTTATTGATTAACTCTGGACCAGAAATAATTTATAATTTATTATTTTGAAGCCGTTTTGGTCACGAAACGCAAATCCTTGCCCTTTTACGCCCTCCTTCATCCAGTGAGGTTTTCTCCTCTCCTGTGCAGTGGAGAAGGGAGACGTGTGCAGCGCCGGGAGCACAGCGTCTCTGTGGTGCAAAGGGACGAGGATTTAATGTTTCACCTGGACTGGCCTGTTGTGCAGGGCAAGGGCTGCTTCAGTTAGAGCCACCGGAGGAAATTAATTATCAAACAAGTTGTAATGACCTGTAATTGAGTACAGCCAGGGCATGGGAAGGAGGTTTTATTCCCTTTTCCGAGCTGAGCACTCAGACCTGGTCTGTGTGTTTGGTGAGTCGCCATTAGGCTGCTCATTAGCTGGAGAGGCCGGTGTGTGTGTGTGTGCAGAGGTATCTCTTAGCACGCTTGTTACCTCTACATGGGCTGAAAGCGGCACAATGTTTTGGGGTGGACTCATCTGTCTGTCTGTAGCTCCGTGCTGGGTGGCAACCCCAAATAATCCCTTCCTTGCCACAGTTGCAGGGTTGCAAAGTCCCCTTGTGCTCTGTCGGTGGTCACAACATTGCTTCTGCTGCCTCAAAAGCTTTTTCCCTGTAAATCGAGCTGAAAATGTGCCATTTTTTGGGAAGAAAGGGCTTGTGAAGGCGGTTGAGGGGTTCTCGTGTGGTGTTGGAGGTACTCAACAGCTTGTGTGTCTTTATTATGAATTAACAGGAAGGACAGACTGGAGTTTGCTCCGTCTGGTTTATTCTCTTGGAGAACGGGGATGCCTCAAATCAAAAATTGCCTCTGGGTTGTATTTACAGTGTATTTTTAATTGTGATTGCATAAATTAAAGAAAACCAGGATCTGCCTGGTCTTTCTCGCGCTTCCGCGCGGGCATCATTCCCAAAACAAAGTCAATATCCGCACGTTGTGTCCAGGCCATGACAGGTGGTGGGATCCCACTCCTGGACTGATGGTGGCTGGGGACTAGAGTCATGTGTTGTGCCCGATTTATTTGGCATTTCCTAGGTGTAGGGATATTTCTCCGCATGTTTGTGATGGGAAGAGGAAGAGCTGGGCTTGGCCGGGCTGGGAGCAGGGATGCACCTCGCGGCCGTCCCGCTGCTCCCTGCACGGCACAGCTCCGATTGGGATTAGGGCCTGTGGGCGCTGATGCAATACTAGTCCCAGATGTAATGCAATAAGCCTCTTTGTCCCCTTTATCCAGAGCATTATGTAAATAAGATGGTATTTATGGTCCCAGGTATGTTGTTCCGGGGCTGTGTGACAGCCTGCATGCGCAGTGATGCCCTTTGAGTGTTGGCACCGCTGCTGGTGTTCCCAGCCGGAGGCAGGGACCTGCTGGGGGCAGATGCTCTGGGGGAACACGTCACATGCCGGTTCCCTACGGAGAGGAGGTGAGGCCGCAGGTGACCTTGCCAGGAGCTGGTGACAGTTTAACTGCACTCGGTTGCCGGTACGTGGTGAGGGCAGTGAGCAGGTTAGCGTTGGAGTCTGCAGGGATGGGGTGGTCGCCCACTGAGTTCACAGAGAGGTCCGTGGTTATCTTTGCAGACTTCCTGCAGAACACGGGCTGCTGGTTCCGCAACCTCGGGGTTGTGAGAGTCATGTGTCTCTTCCCAAACCTACCTTGTGTTCCTTTGAAGCTGATGGTGGTTTGTGGAGAGGTTTTTTGGGAAGCACCAAAGTCCCTGAAGGACCTGGAGATGGCCCGGGCTGTCTGCAGTTCTCCTGTGATGCCCCTTCTGATGCTTCGTGGGCTCTCTGGGCATGGGGAGAGTTGGTCCCTTCCCCATGGATCTTGCCTGCTTACTTGAGACTGTCATAATTTGGGTGCTTGTGGTAGTGGCTGGAGGGAGAATGATGCTGTGACGTGGGGGTGCTTGAATTCATCAGGGTTTGGGGACGTGGCAGGTGTGTTGAGGAGCCCTTGTAAGTGTGAAGGACCTTTTGTAAGATCAGGGGTGTAGGTAAGTGAGCCAGCTTGGAGCACATGGCTCTCTAGGAGCTCATGGGTGGCCATGTGTGACTCCTGAACCAGAGCTTTGGCCACCCTGGCAGCAACCAGTCTGCTCCATGTACCCGTGCTGGGTTGACTTAGATGAGGAAGGGTGTTTTTTGGTGTTAGGAAAGGGCAGGAAAAGAGATCCTACTGGGATATGGCTTATTTTGCCGTGCATATGCACTTTCCAGCTACCAGGAGTTGGCTTCTTGAGGTGTGATGTGGTGTCAGAGGAAGGAGTGAGGTTGAGCTTGGGCAATCCTACAGTGAGAAAATAGAGGATGGCTGCCTGACCAGGAAACTTGCTCTGAGACTCCATTTGCTCTTGTGATTGCTTGAGTTTTTCTTGACTTTATATAACTTCTTTAAAGGAAACCGATTCCCTTCTGCATTTGGATGGAAAATCAGTTTTTGAGATGAGCCCAAGAGGTTGTTTTGTTTTCACTGCAGCTGAGTGTCCTTCACAGGCACAAAACCCACTGACGTAGCTGCTGAGCGTCAGCTCAGATGTGGTGTGAGGGGGTATGAAAGGATGCAAGTGCATTTTTTTGTGGATGAATAAGGATGATTTCAGGAGAACCTTGGTATTTTGTATTTAAGCATTAAATACTCAACTTCTACAATTCATTGCCTTGTGCATGGTGTAAGAAAAGAAGGAAAAAGGGAAGATAATGTTGTGACCTTATGCTGCTCCTTCCCTGAGCACAGAAAGGTTTTGTGGCATTGGATTTTCCTTCCAAGCAGTTCCTGGGCTGCTCAACCACTCTTCCAATGGCTGGAAGGATGAGATCTCTGTACAGTGCTACATCATGTGCGACGTGGTCACACTGATTTATTGATAACGAAATTGATTTTAGTGACTTTGCTGAGCCTGTTTGTAGTTTGGATTAAACAGAGCATTCCTGGTTCAGGTGGGTCCAAAGATTTGGCTTGGAGTTTTCCCGGTGCTTCTTCAAAGGGATGAAGGGTGGATCTAGAGGATTGTGCTGTACAGCTTTAAAGGAGTGAAAATGAGGTGTGTAATGACTTTGCCATGAATCCAGTGGGTGGAGAGTCTTGCTCATCTCCAGGAGAATTACTGCTCCTTCCCCAAAGGTTTAGCAGCCATGGGGAAATTTCTTCTTGTCCTGAGGATTTCCTATTTATTTTTGAGGGGATTTCACATCTAATTTGCAGCTTCCCTCTGTATCCATCACCACAAGTAATTCCAAGTACACTAGGACTTCCCAAATAAGCCGAGCCCGCTTTGATACATGGTTCTGGCTGGGTTTTATTGTATTCCTGTACATGCTGGCTAATTCACAAAATTTGGCAATTTGCAATGGGTCATTAGCGCGAATTAGCAACTTTCTGATGGATATCAGAGCTCTGCAAATGTGCCTTATTAATCTAGGAGATACACCTATTTATTATCCCTCCCAGGGAAAAAAAAGGGGATTTCTCAGCATGGTACTCGCTCCGCTTGCATTTGTCCCTGTCTGCATCTGCCTTCCCTCCTCCTTTACTTCACAGTCTGGTTGGTTTTTTCCCAAAGTGTTCCCAGGCTGATGGTGTGACAGGAAGAGCGATTACAGCTGCACACACCGGCCTGGCTGCAAACGGAGCCTCTGCTCAGGGAGCCAAGGTGCCCTAATTGGTTATCGAATGAAGGGAATTAAAGGCATTAATAGGTGAAGTGGCAGCTCCTTTGGTTTTGGAGCGGCGGAGAGATGTTCGTCCTCTTCTGAAGGCTGGGAAACGGCCAAGGCTGGCTGCGTGCTCTGCTCCTAAAGGGAAAAATAGAGGAAATAAAGCCCAGAAGCTCTCCCTTCCCTGGGAGCAACCTGGGAGCAAGCAAGCCAGTGGCTGTCTGTCCTCTCCAAACTGCGCTGTCAAGGTAGAGCTGTGGCTGGGAGATACCACTCAGCTGGAATCACTCCAGTGCTGCTCCTTTGGATGGAGAAGATGGAAAAGAGACGTTGACTTTGGCACAGAGTGGCAGCACAGCAAGTGGTTTCCTGTTCCTGCTGTACCTCCATGGAGGGTGATCCTTGTTGGAAACCTGCGTGTCTGCAACCATGGTGGGACTGGGCCCACCATGGGGCAGGAGGATGGCAGGGAGACCAGGAACAAGTGGAGGAGCTTCCCTGCCTCCAGAGCCCTGGAAGGAAAAGGGACAAATGGCCGGTTCACTGGTGCCCGACACCCTGAGCTCACGATGATGCCAATAACCCCGGGTGCCTTCCCACATCCCTGTTAACGGCATTGGGTGTGCAGGGGAAAAGGATGAGCTCCCTTTTCCAGTACTTACTCCAGCAGTTATTTATGCCCCTTGATTGTCTTTGGTCTTCGCCAGCTCTTCTTTCTTCCCATCTCTGTGACTGATGCTGCAAGGATCTTTCCTGGTCACATCCATCTTGCTGCTTCCTCTCGCTGCTGGCGATCTTCCAGCCTGTGCAGAGCTCTGAAGTTTGGGAGCTTTTTGGGTTATTTTTATGTGCTCTCTACCCTTGTCTGGGCTGTGTGTGAGGACAGGTCACCAGTTCAGACACCTCTAAGCCTCTTGTATTTCAGTTCCCTTCTGTGCTGGGGTTAGCAAGGGTGTAAATGGACTGTTTTTCAAATCCACATGGCTGCTCGGCTTTCCCAGTGGAAACCAGCTCTCTGCTCAAGGGACAATCGGCCCCTAGGTTTGTCCCTATGAGAAGCATTGCAGTGCCAAACAGATTGGCTCAGACATCCTGTTTTGAGTGTTTAATGTTGTTTTTGGCACCAGCCAGCAGTGACATGGCTGGCTGGGCTCAACACGAATGGGCTTTGTGTGGGTAGGGGAGCACCAGGGCTGTGTCTGGTGCTGCTGGAATGCACTGGCGTGTCTGGGGCAGGCTGATCCAAAGCGATTCCGAGTTAATCCTGGCTGGTTATTGCTCGCAGTGTTGCTTTTTGCTTTTGCCACCACGTAGCTGCCAACGGTCCGTGTGTCAGCCTTCGGCAGCCAAACTCTGTGGTGACGCCTCTCCGCTCCTGTGGCACTGCCTGTGCCTGCCGGGCACCTGCTGGGTGCTGTGTGCCGGTGGTGCCATGACACCCAGAGGGTGGCACGTGGGGATCATGGGGCAAGCGGGAGATGCAGGTTTTGGGTGAAGATGGGGCTGTGTTTCTAGTTAGTGTTAAGCCATCGTGTGCAGGTCCGGGCACCGCAGTTACACAGGGGTGTCCTCCAGCGTGCAGACACAACAGTGAGGGGAAAATCCTGCTGGGTGTCCCTAATTCAGGATAGGTCTGAGAGATGAACTTGCAGGAAGGAAGCTGCTCCGTTTTTTTAACCATCGAATGCTTTTTCTCCCACGCATGCAGGTTTTTCAGTTCCTCTTTCCCAGTACAGCCGAATGTTTAGAGCACTGGGCAGCAGTTTGTGCTTGAGGATGTGGGTGCTGAGGTGCTGAGAAGGCTCTTGGCCATTTTCACCTGCCAGAGATTTTGGAGTCTCCAAGGTCATGCTTGCTGGAAGACACCTAGCCTGGCGTTCTTGGATGAGCAGGCTGTGATCCAGCCAGCATCCAGAGCCTGAGCCTTGCTGCTCCCTGCTCATTCCATGGCAGAGGCTTGGGAAGCGACAGGGCAGTCAGTGCTCTCAGAGCTGTAACAAAGCACTGGCATGGCTCTTGCCTGCTCATGCTGTGCTTGATGCTCCTCCAGTCTGTGCCACTGAGTTATCCCAGCACTGTGGCCTTCCCTGCAAACTTGGCTCCTGCCTGGCAGGAGAGTCCTCAGCTCTCTGTAGGAGGGCTGTGTGTGCAGAAACGTTGCTGGACTTAAGGGCAGCTACAAAGAGGAGCCACATGGAGAAGTCAAGGGGCAACAGATACAAATCGTGCCAGGAGAGGTTTCATCTCAACATAAGAAAGTAATTTTTTATGGTGAGAACAACCATTCAATGAAACCACCCCCTCTGGGATACGGTAGAGTCCATGTCGCTGGAGGTTTTCAAGTTACGACTGGACGGGGTGGTATAATCTCACCTGGGCTCCCTTTCCTGTGAAAGATTGGGCAAGGTGACCTTTCAAGGTCCCTTACAACCTGGTCTGCTCTATGTTCTGTGACCTGAGTCATGCTGACATGTATGTTCACACTTGTGTGGAACGATGGTTCTTGCTCAGCTTTCCACTGGAGAAGTGACTCCAGCAGCGCGATTCGGTGGAGAGTGAGCAGGCATTCCAAGAAGGTGCTGTTTGCCTGCTGTCCTTCATGGGAACGGAGTGGAGTGTTTGGTGCCTTCCTGTGGGCCTGTAGGTATGGATGTGCCTCCTGCTTGAGCTGAACACCATGCAGTTGTGTGATGGTTCTCTCACCAATGGTTTTCTTGAAACATGAAGCTCTTGGACTTCCTTGTGAGTTGGCAGAGGAAATGTGAGCCATGTTTCATTCAGTACAGAAGTAGGTACCTTAAAAAAACACACAAGGTGAGAGACATCAAAATCAAATACTTGCAAATCTGAAGAACCCTGGGCTCTCAAGGCACGAACAGGCAAAAAATTGGGACTTTGGTGATGACACTTCCAAGACTGACAGGAGGATTAAAGAGGTACTTGTTCCAGTTTTCCCCGTTCCATGATATAAAGGAAAACCTGAAATGTTTGCCTGTCTTTGTATTCCCCCTTTCTGTGTGCCTCGTGTATTGGGGCTGCATGTGGCCTGTTGGGAGTTGAGGGAAGCGAGGGATTCTGGCAAGAGTGGCTTTGCCTGTCGGCCGTGTTCAACAATGTTGGGTTTTTCAGCCCTAGGTCAAGTTCCTCATGGTATTGAGGTTAAAAAAGTGTCAGTAAGAAGCAAACGCTGAGCTTTAGCTAATCTTGTATTTTCATCAAACACTGGCACTGTGCACACATCTCTTGTATTGACAGCTTTGCTGAACGTTGTCGTGTGCCGTAGTTGTCCTGAACATTGCTATAAAGGCTGTGTTTTAAGGTCAGGAGTAGACGGGGGTGGGTGTGAGGTTGAATTTTGATACTAGATGCATCTTTTGCCTGATGAAGAATGTGAAGTGGATGCCTGAGTGTGTATTTGGGAGCAGTTGGGTGTTATGGCTGATAGATCTCCAGAGCTTTCCTCCAGGTAGGGTGATTGCCTGGCTGCTCCAACGCCAAAGCTCTGCTCACCTCTCCACCTTCCTCTATCTCCAGCCTCTTCCAGTGACCTCTTCTGTCCTGCTTCTGTCATGCTTGGACTGAAATATTTCAGGCTTTTCTCAAGAATGCCAACAAATGACTCATCACTCGAGCGCTGCCCTGCGTCAGGTTCATCTCCAGTGTCAAGGCTCAGCCTACAGAAACTTGGAGTCCCGGCCTAAGTTTGGCAGTGTCTCTCCCGGTGCTCTGGCTGCAGTGCATGCTGGAACATGTAGTCTTAGTGGGGTGCACCTCCATATTAAAAAAAGAAGGGTGGCTCCATTTTATTCAAATTGGGTTCAGCCTTCTCCCTCCTGGCAGCTTGCCGGCGCCGTCCCACTCAGCCCCGAGAGCCACCGAAGTTCTCCCGGCGCCTTGTGTGAGCGCGGAGGCGGGAGCGCAGCTCCTCCATTCAAAATCTTGCTTAATTCCACATTGAACAGCTTGTTTTGAAGCCCTATGCTTCAGCGTGTTTTGCAACAGCTCGGACTCCCGCCGGGCGCAGGCGGTGGAGGGATCCTGCCCACGTTGGGTGGCAGTTCTGGAGGGTGTCATGGCAAATCTCCTTTGTCTGCTACGGCCTGACTGATGTCTGGGGGAGAGCGAACCCTCCTCCCCTGCGTGATTTCTTGAGCTGAAAGCAGCAAGTGAGTGAGGAAGCTCCTTTGTGCAGATTTCTCCGTCTCCTCTTGTTCGTGCCAGCTGGCTCGCGTTCAACATTTCTCTTTTTTTCTCTCTCTCTTTTTTTTTCTCTTCCCTCTCCCCCAGCTCTAGAGAGAGGGGGCGGGGAGAGAGGGAACATCTTAAAAAGAAATCTGCAGAAAAGACATGGGAGTTACTTAACAAAAATCCAACCCAAACAAGCCCAGCTGGGGGATTACAGGCGCGGCGGTGGGAGCCGAGCGGGGAGCGAGTGCGGCAGCTCGGAGAAGGCACCGCGTTGCCCCCCCCACCACCCCGAGTTTCTTTAGTCGTAAAAGGAAACAAAAAGGGATCTTGTGCAGAGGCAGCGGATGGGGAGAGCGGCCGGCTGGCTGCCAGCCGCGGGAGGAAGGGCCTCGCATTGTGGCCCCTCGTGCTGCTGCCTTGGCTGGGGGCTCGTGGGGAGCCCTTTGGGGGTCTTGGCAAGCTGTTGGGGGGGGCAGCAGCCCTTCCACACCACTGCCTTTGCCTCACCCAGGAGGGAGCGGAGGGCTCTGTCTGCTCTCCGGGGTTGCTCCTGGCTGGAGAGAGCATCTCGCCGAACCCTCTGCTCCCTGCCTCGTACCCCGCTGGAGGAAATGCCGTGTCCTACAGATTTTCTCCCCCCCTTCCCTGTCCTCTTTGCTGCTCCTTCTTGCGGGCATTCCTGAAAGTTAATCAGGGTGAAAATTGCAGTCGGTCATGTCTGGAAGCCACCAGAGGCTGATCCTGGAGCGCTGCAGGCTGAAGCACATGGCTATGAGACAGTCTCCCTACGTGTGGGCTGGCTGCTGCCAGGAGAAGAGCTTTTCTCCTGCATCTTGCTGCCCTTGGGCGGTCAGTGCTTCCTTGCTTTGGTCTCTTGGCCTCCGGTAACCGGCGGAGAAAGCTGGAGTGGCGCGGGCTTGGCAGGTTCTGAGCATCCTGCACTGGTTTTAGCACAAAGAGCCGGGGGCTCCTGCGGTTTCCTCGCTGCCTTTTGGAATGCGAATGTTCTGGTGGAGGAGCTGTCTCTAGGTGTGTGTGCAGCCCCGAAAGTGAACTTTCAGGTTTGCCTCTGAATACGGTTTGGCTCTGTCCCAGCCCGTAGATGTGGATTGTAGAGGTCTCAGCACCTAATGGAGCTGAATTATTCATGTCTGGTGCTGTGTGTGTGCAGCATTCCCAAGCAGAAAGCTGTCTCCTTGTAGGATCTGCGCTCCAGGACTGCTCTTAAAACGCTTCGTTGGCAGGTCTCCAGGCCAACAAGTGAGCACATGCTTTTCATGTTGTGCGGGGATCAATCCTGCGATGGCAGGAGGTAAGGGGAAGGACACATTTACAGCTGAATCAATCTCCTCGCTCTGTTTTCTGAGATGCCATGATTTATGGTGGCGTTACACCACCCAGCAGGAGAGCAGGGAGGATCTGGATAGAACCCGGCACTTCTCCAGCTTGGGCAAAGCAGGCAGTGGGAAAGGCACTCCTTTCTCTGGGACATGGGCTGTGGGAGCCAGGGTTCCCCATCTACCAAAATAACTATGATAGGGTAGGTTGTGAATCCCTGGGGGTCTGGCTTGGGAGAGGGACCCAAAACGCTCCTTCAGCTGCAAGGTAGAGCCTGCAAGAGTGGAGAAGAGAAATGGGGAATTGGAAGTTTCAGGGAGGGGGTTTTAGAGCTGTGGGGAATTTTTTAGAGCCACATGCAATTGAGGATGTTCAGGGGGTCCCCCCACATCATGTAAATGGGGTCCCAGCCTTCAGTCTAGGGCTGGAAAGGGCCCATCCCCGCTCCAGTCCCTCTTCCCGTTGCGGCACGTCATGAGCTCCCTGCCCTGCTCTTGGCATGACGAGCCTTCCCCTGACTCTTGCCAATCCAGCATGTTCCTGTCCGTCCTGATTCCCTTCCCTCTGCATTAGCAGAGCCTGGGCTCCCTCGGCGCCTCCTCTGTAGGGTGAGGGTTTTTGCTCCTCTTGTTTTCTAACCCTTTGATTGTTCCTAGCTCTCTAATTGCCGAGGACTCAGTGGACTTCTGGGCTCCTTCTTCCTTTTGTTGTGGTAGGAATTGGCAAAAACTGCTGCTGCTTGCAGAGTTTCAGACCCAAGTCCCGCTCATCTGCTCTCCTTATTCCACATGTATAAATAATATTTATGGAGATGTGTGTGCGTGTGTATCTGCACGTTTGGAACAGCAAGGTGAATTCCCTGGTGGGAGCGGAGAGCCGGCCGAGCCGGCATCGTGGAGTTGTTGCATGGAGCGGTAGATGCTGTGCCTGTCGCAGTACAACCCTGCGGATTGTCCCTTGCTTTTCTGCCACTACGAGGTCAGATCCTTGTCCTTTGTCCTTCTGATCCGAGCTGGCCGTGACCCTTTGCCTGCTCCAACCTTGGGTTGGCAATTCTTGGATTTGGAGGCTGAGCCTCATCCTCTCCCAGCAGCTCCTGTGTGTTGGTCCTGCGCATTAGCGCTGTGTCCACCTGTCCATTGGGGTTGTTCCTGGATTCCATGCCTCAGCTTAGGGCTGGGAAGGGGCTGTTACGAGCCAAAAATCTGGTTCATCCGTCTTGTTACCATCTTTGCCCATCTGCACAAAGGGATTGTTGTAGATCCATGGCACAGAGAGATGGCTGTGCCATGCAGAGGTGAGGTGGTCGCTGCCAATTGCTGGCCCCACCGGTGGTTTGGAGAGAGGCTCCGAAGAGACAGGTTGATGGGGTTGGGCTGGACACCCTGGCTTGGGACTGGGGAGCAGGTCCTGGGGCAGGAAGAGGAGGAGGAGGTAATAGTAGAAACACGCAGGGCAGCTTTGGGAAGCCGTTAGTGACTCCGGTGCATAAAGTGATATCCTGATTCGGCACTTTCCCTGCTGCTGAAATGAGAGGTCAGTGCTTTTCATTTCCAGCTTGCACGCAAGCCCCCAGCTCCTAGGGTTAAAAATCTCCGTAATGACCTGTCAGAGAGCGGATTATTAGCTGTACAGAGCCGAGGATGCTGTGGGGAGCAGATGGAAAATGGTCTGGCTGCGGCAGCCTGGCTGATGAAAGAATCCCTGGCATTTTTACAGTGTTTGCATCTCTGGAAACGCACCGTGAAGCTGCTTTCCAGGCTCCTGCCTGCTGGGGTTTGAAGAAATTTTTGTGTGTGTGTGTTTTTTTTTTCCCCTTCCCTTCTCATTTCTCTTCAAGTCACCTGTTTTTGAAGTGTTGCTTGTAAATAGTACCAGGAGCCAGCAGGCTCGGAGCTTGGTGGGGAAGGGGAGGACAGTGCTCCTGGAGAGGAGCCTCATCCAGATGGGTGGTCAAGGATTTCTTAAGGGTTCTGGAGTGCAGGCGGCCCGGCTGGATGGTGCTGGGAAGAAGCTGTTACATGTGTTAATTATGTCTCGTCGGGTAATTGCCACAACTCTGTAGCTGTGTCAGGTTGCGCGTGGGTGTCTTTTTTTGTTTCCCTCCGGGGTGAGGGGCTGGGAAGCTGGGAGGAGATATTTTGGGCTCACGGGGGTCAGCTGTGGCGTGGGCAGGTAGGGCTGAGCCCCCACTTCCCAGTTAACACTGGGTACTTGTACAATTGTGTCTTGGTTTCCCATTGGAAGCTTATTGTGGAGGTGATGGTGGTAAACATCCCAAATCCGGGTGCTGTGTTGTGCTGCCCGGAGGTGTGGGATGGGAACCCCATGCTTCCCACTGCGATTTGGCCTTTGGCGACCGCTCTGATGCGTCCCAAGTGTCACAAGCACTCTGAAGCCTGGGATTTATTTCCCACTGAGGCACTCTGCTTCCCTGGCAAGCGGCTCTCGTCCCTCACAGCAAGGCCGGTGTGGAGAGGAGCCCTCCCTCCGGGTGGCATCGGCAGGAGAGGAATCAATTCTCCCTCCCAGGGGCAGCGCTCGATAATTCAGAGGGAAATGGCGAGTGGGGAAACGTGTGAGTAATGTCTTGTTGGAGCCGAGAGCCGCGACCTGCCAGGGCTGGTATTGATCGAGGACCGGTGCCAGATGGCTGCTGCTGTGGGGGCAGCTGCCGAGCAGCCCCAGCCTGGGGGATGGCAGGAGGATTCTGCGAGGGGAGATTTGGGAGGTTGGGGGTTTCACCCTGCCCAGATCTCTCCTGGCTGCAGGTGCGGCTGCCAATGAAGGCAGATCTGCCTGCCTGTGGCTCTTCGTGTGTAACCTTGTTTTCTTTGCTTTCCCTTCCAGCAGCGATGCCGTCACCTGGGCAGACCCCGACCACTGGAAGCCCCCCAAGGACGTAGGTGACCCCCAGGGCGTGGAGACAGGGAAGAGCCTTGAATCGTGAGGGGTTGTTAACTCTAAGATGTCCTTGAGCAGCGGAGCTTCCGGAGGGAAAGGAATTGATGCGAACCCGGTTGAGACGTACGACAGCGGGGATGAGTGGGACATTGGTGTAGGGAATCTCATCATTGACCTGGACGCTGATTTGGAGAAGGATCAGCAGAAATTGGAAATGTCGGGCTCCAAGGAGGTGGGGCTCCCGGCACCCAACGCAGTGGCGACGCTACCGGATAACATCAAGTTTGTGAGCCCAGTGCCGGGCCCTCAGGGCAAGGAGGGCAAATCCAAGTCAAAAAGGAGCAAGACTGGCAAGGACAGTGGGAAGCCGACCCCGGGGTCCTCCCTGTTCACTCCCAGTGAGGGAGCTGGTGGCAAGAAGGAGGCTCAAGGACGCTCTGGGGATGGCGCGAACTCAGGTGGTTTGGTGCCTGCCGTCACCCCGAAGGGCTCGGAGAAGTCGGCCAAGGCGTCTCGCAGCGTGGCCGGCTCCAAGAAAGAGAAGGAGGGTGGCTCATCCAAAAGCAAGAAGGAAAGGAGTGAGGGTGCAGGGGCTGCGGTGGAGAAGGAGTCCAGTGTGCTGCAGCCCCTGGCCCTGGCAGTGAGGGTGGGACAGTATGATGGAGGCCAGGGGACAGAGCCTGCTGCTGCCGAGCAGCTTGGGAGTATAGCTATTGACACGGGAGCTGCGCTCAATCCCTTGGGAGTTAAGTCGGAGCTGGAGGATGGGGAAAGTGAGTGCCGGCAGCTGAAGAAGGTGAAATCGGAGAAGGTAAGAAAGGTGTCAGGGTGTGGGTGACGTTGCTGCTCCTGTGCCAGGATGTCCTGCTGTGTGGGTGGCAAGGGAACGGGACCATGTGTCTTGTACTGTTGGGACCAACACTGGTGATGGCTGGTGCCTGCTGGTTCTGGTGTGAAGGTGGTTTGGCCATGTGATGTGCCAGTGTCTGGACGTGGCGATGGAATGGCGCTGTCAAGCTGTGCCTGGCTGCTGGGAACTGTGTGTCAGCAAATCACCTGCAGCCACTGTGCTCCGGGTACCATCCTGCTGTGCCCTCTGGGATTTGGTTTCTTTGGTGCTGTGGCTGTGCCAGTGGGTCCAGGCCTCTCTGGCCTCTGTCACTCTGCAGTCAAGGTGATGTCCTGGTGCTGAGCTCCAGCTCCCAACGGGACACATGGCTTCTGTGGGCCACTGTGCTCTGTGTCCCGCTGGCTTCCCCTTGAGTGGCAAGGCTCCCTGCAGCCCCTGGAGGAATTTATTTCTCTCTGGTTGCATCATGTGCAGAGAAGGATCCCTTAATGTGTCAGTGAGCGTGGGATCTGCATGGGCTCGTGGGTGAGCACAAGGAGCAGGGCTGACAGGAGTCACCGCCTCGTTCCTGGAGCTGCCAATGGTACGTGGGCTCTGTCCCATGGGTGGTGATGATCCAGCCCGGGCCAGCCAGGGCTGTGGGTGATGTTTGTTGTGTTGCTCCTCTGCTGACATGCGGCAGCGATGCAGAGCTGGCCAAGCTGCTCTTCCAGGTCACCAAGGGCACAAAAAGCCCCACCAGTGGCACATGGCCTACAGGGTGAGTGGCTATCTGTCCAGGTGGTGCTGGGCTCTGGGTGGCTGCATGGCTGGACATGGCCATTTTGGGACTCTTTTCTTGTTTCTCAGTAATCACAGTGGCTGATGGGTAAATGGGGAAGATTTTGGAGTTCTGTGGGCAAATGGGGAAAACTTTGAGCATGTGGAGGTCTGCGCTCTCCTCTGTGCCAGCTGCACACGGGTGTCTCCAGCGTGTGCCTGTGGAGCCACATGTTTGCCGCACATGGGGTGAGCATCACAAGCATGTGTGTTTGGGGTGGCTCGGCCCTATTGCCATCAACATTTGCTGGGGTTGGTAGAGTGGCTGAGCAGCATCGGGGTGCGCATCGCCGTGTCTGCAGCTGGCGGCTCCCAGGAGGATTTCTGCTTTAGTGTGGGGATCACAGTGTAGGCACCAGGATAGGTGGGGAGGGCACAATGGAGTTGGGAGAGGTTCTGAGGCTAGGGTTTTGTTGGGGAGCATGTATAGAGAGAAGAGTGGTGGAGATGGTTAGCCATGGGATGGCTCTGGGACAAGGGCTGCTAAATGGCTTGGGGCTATATCCACTTGAGAGGAAGACCCTGGGGCAGGTGACTGAAGCCTGTAAAATTCAGGAGTGGTGTGGAGATGATGTGTTGTTCCCTTGTCTGTTCTGGCAGTGGAACCAGAGTGAATGAGAACAGGAAGAGCAGCAGATGCTGTTCTACATGATGGACTGGAACGTTACTGCTAAAAACTATGGATGGTGAAGGTCCGCCAGTGCTCTGGGGCACTTGGTGGGTTTGTGGAGGAGAAGCCCATCAGGGTTTGTACAGAACAATGTCTTTTTTGCTTGGGAAAAGCATGAGGAGGACAGGAGCTTGGGAAGTGGTTTGGGAAGTATTTCAACGTGCTTGGCTGTTACATTCCATCACAGCCATTTGTGCTGTCACAGGCAGCACTGGAGCCGGCTGGACCTTGGGTCGTACCCTGCATGACTTGCTGTGCTGTTACTATCAAAGATTTATTTCTTTCACTAATGCAGCTGCAGAAATCCTCTGCAGCTGGAGGGGTAAAATGGAGGTGGAGTGTTGGTGGAGGAGGAGCTGGACATACCCCAGCCTTGTGAGCTGGCACCCAGAAACTCCCTGTCTGCTGGGCTGGTCCCACAGTGTGGGCAGCAGAGGTGGGAGGATTCTGCCCCTCTGCCCTGCTCAGGTGAGACCCCACCTGCAGAGCTGCCTCCAGCTCTGGGGCACCAGCACAAGAAGAATGTGGAGCTGTTGGAGTGAGTCCAGAGGAGGCCACGGAGCTGCTCTAAGGGCTGGAGCCCCTCTGCTCTGGAGCCAGGCTGGGAGAGCTGGGGGTGTTGAGCCTGGAGAAGAGAAGCTCCAGAGAGACCTTAGAGCCCCTTTCAGTGTCTAAAGGGGCTCCAAGAGAGCTGGAGAGGGAATTTGGACAAGGGTGTGGAGGGACAGGTGAAGGGGAATGGCTTCCCACTGCCAGAGGGCAGGGTTAGATGGGACATTGGGAAGAAATTCTTGGCTGTGAAGGTGGTGAGGCCCTGGCGCAGGTTGTCCAGAGCAGCTGTGGCTGCCCCATCCCTGGAAGTGTTTGAAGGCCAGGTTGGACGGGGCTTGGAGCAACCTGGTCTAGTGGAAGGTGTCCCTGCCCACAGCAGGGGATGGAACAAGATGATCTTAAACGTCCCTTCCAACCCAAACCGTTCTGTCATCTCCATGCTGATACCCTGTGAGGAAGGTTCTGCCATTTTACTTGTTTATATTCAGGCACAACCACCTCAGTGAGTGCTCAGCTTGGAGGGCTGATCCTTGTTTTGAGAAGGGATTTGATGTCTGGATCTGCAGGAACACATGTTGCATTTGCACTTAGGAATCATTGACTGTTTCATCAGCCTCCTGGGGGCAGCTGGATGGCTTCCTTTGGGTCGGGAAAGCCGTGGGCGAGGAGAAGAAAGGTGTCTGCATGGCAAGGGGTGGGAAGACAGTTTTGTTTCTTGAGGAAGAGCCTGAGGCTGGGCAGATGCCTGGGATAGGGTGGAGGAGTACAGAGGGGGTACAATGGGGGGACGTGGTGATGGGGGATATGGCATTGGGCTCATCCTGTCTCCTAAAAGCTGTGGAGGTGCCCTAAAAACTGCATGTGGAGTCCAAAGGAGAAGTGAAGAACGGAGGTACATGCTGACTGTGGGAGGGACACTCCTCCAGGCAGTGCATTGAGGGGATGAAGGGGGCAGGTTCATTCTGGCCTGGCAACAAACCCTGCCTGGGAAGCGAGAAACTTGCTCAGACTGAAACAGGAACGGCCACAACATGACTCAGCCCAACCTTTGGACTCCATCAGCTTGTCCTCTGCTTAACCCTGTGCTGCTCCCTCTTCCGTTCCGGGCAGGGAAACTGGTCTCCATCTGTGGATGAAGGGAGACTGTCTGTCCCTCCACTGGCTTCAGCCCAGCGTAGGTGACTTCCTCGTCTGTAGGTGCGTGCTGAGCTTGGCATCTTCAGCCAGGAGGTTCTGTTGTATCTCCATGGCTGGATTAATGAACACTTTAGCAGGGAGTGTTTTGACTTGATGAGGTGCTTTGGTGCCCCAGCCAGTTCATGCCCCAGCCAGCTCATGCCCCAGCCAGCTCACCCTACTTGCCTCTGCTTCTGTTTTTGTGCTCTTCTAGTATCTCACTGTAGGGTTTGGCAGCCCTCAAGTCTTTGAAGGGTATAGGAAGGAGCTTTGCTGTCGGTTCTTTCAGATACCCTTCCATGTCAACCAGTGCTCTGTGGTGCCATGTCCACAGGCGAGGTCACCCTTACTCCCATGTCTGACATCGCAGCGATGAAGCCTGTGGATGTGGCCCATGGGTTTAATGGAATTTGTTTTGCCAGTGTGACCCCCATGGCTCCTCTGGTTGCTGCTTTCCAGAGTGAAGCTTCAGGAACTGAATATCCCAAATGTCCCTTTTCTTGGTGTGGATCTTGGCCTTGTCCAGGCCTGTTACATGCTCTCCTCGAACCTGATGCCATCAGTGTGTTGGGGCACAAGTGGTAACTTCTCCAGGGATGGAGGCTGATCGTGATGAAACGCACTGGCAATAACCCTGCAGAGACCTTCCAGGGTCTCTGGGATGGGCTGAGCACCTCACACGAGTTTGCCTCAGGCTGTGGTTGGTGCCTGGGCAGCTTCTTGGAGCCCCAAAAGATATTTGGGGGGCCAGCAATGGAAGCTTAATACTTCTTGCACCAGGGAGAGAAAAGAGCTTGTGCTGACGGACCCATGACCAGAGTGTGGGGACCGGAGGCTGGATCAGTCCCTGGGTTATTGGCGATGGGGGTTTGGTCTGGGGGAATAGTGGTGTTTGGGAGGGAACGGCAGCTCTCGGCGAGCAGCCACGCTCAGCAAAATGGCCGTGCACGGAGGAGCAGCGCCCGCTGTGCAGTCCCTGCCCCACCGGCTGCCGTGGCAGGGCCGAGCCGGCCCCGGGCCCGGTGGCTGCGGCGGTGGGCGCTCGGTCGCCAGCTCTGCACCCACCTCGCTGCCCGGGCCGTGGCCCCTGCACCCGCTCCTGGGCACGCCGGGCCGGCCAGGGGATGTTGAGCATTAAACAAAAGAGCCTCCCAGCTCTTGGCTGCCGCTTCGGCTTTGTTTTGATTGAGAGGTTGTTCAGCAGGAGGAGGGAGGGGGTGTTTTTTTTCCTCCTCTTCTGACGAGCGTCCAGATGCGACGCTGCTGCAAACAAGGGAAAGGCAAACAGAAGCCGCTGGAGACTCTGCTCTTCTGAAAAGCCTCTCTGGGTCACGCGCGCTGCGGTTTCGGGCAGCCAGGAGGGTGAATTCGGTCGTGTCCCTCTGTGGGAGAGGGGGTGAAAGCTGCTGGTGCATTTTTCCCCCTGAATTTCCCCCTGGACACCGCATGGTTATGCCCTGAGTGTGCTCAAAGTAAAGATCCCTGCTATGGGTGGCGCAGTGGTGAGGGGACATTGTAAGTGGGAGGGGGCACTGCAGTGGCTGAACCCCAAAGCTGGTGTGAAAATGTACTTGTGGCTCTGTGGGAGGAGAGCGTGACAGGGGAGGGGGTGGGTGGTCACACCGTGCCAAGTGGCAGCTACCAAAAAAGAAATGTTCCTCAAAAATACATCCCTGGGCTCTTCTTGCTGCCACTGGCTTGTCTGGCAGTTTGCAGTGTGGCTTTGGTGTCACCTTTGTGATCCTTCTTCCTCTAACTCAGGGACATGCACCTGCACGGTGTCTCCAGTGTTGGTCCTATAGCCTGAGCAGGATGTGGAATGGATCCCCAGGCATCCCCCCATGAATCCTTTACCTAGAATCAAAGCACAATTGCCTTTTTTTAGCCCTTTTTCCATTTTTGGGGGAAAGGATGAGTTTTGATGGTGGATGCAACGGTGAGGATTGGGGTGTGGGGTGCTTGGGTGACTCCAGCTTGAAGAGGTGAGATCTCCCCGTAGTTCTACTGGGTCCAAGCCCAACTCTTTTAGGGACATTTCTTGATGTGGGGCAGAGCCAGGATGGGAAATTGTGGGCTGGTTCCAGCCTTGTGCTTTGAAGATGTGCTTGGGATTTTGACTGATAAGGAGTTCCTTTTCTTGGGGCCAGAGTTTGGGTGGAGAAGCTCCCAGTGGAGGTGTTTTGGTTAAAACAGTTGCTGCTTTAGAGACCCTCCAAAACTGGCTCCGTCCATCCCTTCAGAGCTGGTGTTCACCCTGTGCTTCATTTTCCAGAGGGATTTTTAGGACACCCTGGAAGCCCAGCACTTGGGTAGGGACCTGTTTGTACAGAAAACCCTGGGGAGAAGCCGTTTCCCACCCCTTACTCCCCAGGACTCAGCTCTTTCCAGGGAATGGCAGCCAGAGTGACATTGGCAGCCCAGGGAGGTGTAGGGGGGTGCAGGCAGCTGCCGGCTCTTGCCTGCTCTGCTCACTGTGGTTCCTTTTCTCCAGCCATACTGGAATCAGATCCCTCCGGAGCTGCTGACAGGGCTGTGTTGGGAGGCCTTGGGAATGACACTGCTCGTTTCCTTATCGTCCCCAGCCCTGCTGCCTGGAGCCTTCTGCTCCAGGAACAAGGCAAGAAGGGGGCACGCAGCCAACATGTGTCAAGAGCTACAAAGGAGGAAATTGGCCTCGTTCACTTCAAACCATGGGGTTAGTCCTGGAGTTTTGGCTCCTGCTGAGAGGTTATTTATATGTGGGATTTTTTTTTATAACCGCTGGATGTAGCAGGCTGGGAGTTCCAGCTGATCCCACCTCTGAAGGCTTTACAAAGGGAAAATTGCATCTCTCCCTGGTTGCTTTCCCAACTGGCAGTTTTAGGAAGGACTAAAGGGCTGAGTTAGCTTTGACGCCCGACCCATCGGTGTTGCCGTATCCCAGTGAATTGGTCGTCGTGCCAAAATGCGGCCCCATCTCCACTGGAGTGGGAGCAGGACATAACGGCTCCCCATCAAGGACATGGTGATGGGAAATGGAGCAGCACTGAGAAAGCGGAGAAAACATCTCCCCGCTCCTGAAGCGTGAGAGTGGAATGACACCGTGAGAGCAGAACGACACTGTGCTAACGAGGGGGTGACAGAGAGGGGGACGGCCCCTTCTCTGCTTCCTTGGCACAAGCGACCTGTGAATCCGCTCCCCCAGTGCTTTGATTAGAGATTCTGATGGCAAGGCCGGCGGGTGATTGATCTTGCTGACTCACGGACCTGATTCTTCCTCCGAGGGCAATGGGAACTGCTGGAGACGGGTCAGATTTGGAGGCTAAGGGGCTCGGGTAGACTCTGTGGTGTTTTTTGCTTTGCTTCCAGGCTGGCGGTGGCTGCTCATTAGCCTAATGACCCCAGTTACCCAGCACCATTTATCTGCTGAGGGAGATTTCTTTAAAGGAAGATTTGCGCCTCTGGAGCGCTTGGACCCCGAAGGCTTCAAAACCCAGCGAGCTGCTCCCGCGGCCCTGCCGGGGAGCTGATGCGGGGGGAGTGTGCCAGGAATAACCCGCTAATGAGCAAAGCTGCTCCTCCAGCAGGCAGCCAGGGAGGCCGCGGGAAAGGGCTGCAGAGCTCAGTGCTGCCTGCATTCCCCCTCCTCTGCTTTTAAAGGCTGCTTGGCTGGGGATTCGCTGCCTTTTCCCTGTTTTCTGCAGCTATGGCATCTTCTGTGCCGTTGCTTTCACAGTGCTGCGTTGCTCTGCTGCTGCTCTTGAGGATGCTTTGGGCTGGAGCTGTGAAATCCATCTTTCCTGTGAATCCTTGTGTGCAGGCAACCCCGGAGAGGTGCTGGACAAGAGGGCACCCAAATCCCCAGAGCTGAAGGCGGGAAGGAGAAAAGGCAGTGGTGATCACAGTGGACTTTTGGGGTGACTTTGTGACGTTACTACCTTGTGGTAACCAGCGCCTGGAGCTCGATCCCTCATCGGGTGCAAGAGGAGCCACCCCAGGGCTCGGAGCTGAGCCAGCAGCTGGGAGAGCAGCCCAGGGCTGGGAAGCAACTGCCAGGCTCCGGAATGATTTAAAGCCACCAGCAGCCTGACGATATGTTGTATTTGGTGACAACATCTGCTCAAGATATTCCTGTCCCTGTTACTCATTCCTGCCCACGGACCAGATCAGGGAACTGATCTGATGTAAATAAACGCGCTCGGGGTTTTCTGGGGTGAGCTCAGGTTGTGGGCTGGCATGGGCGGGTGAGCTGGGATGGGTGGGGGCATGAGCAATGGTGGTGGCACCTGGGGCTGGAGCTGGGGGCACAAGCAGTGGTGGTGGCACCTGGGGCTGGGAACAGGGGCTTTGCCAGGGTCATGCTGTGGTGTGAGGGTTAGAGATTCACTGGCCTCTTGCAGGGCTCACAGTGGCTCAAGAAGGCATGTGGTGCCTGTGCTCACCATCCCTCCTCTCCCCCTGTGCCCCCAGCCTTACTGGCTGAACCTTGCCAGCTCCATCTCAGCATTCTGTGGGCAGGATAAATCCCTTCGCAGGAGGGTGCTACTACAGAGCTTTTGTATGGTGTGGTAAAGGCATGTGTTCATATCTGCTGACGTTTCCCCTGTGCTTGACACTGAAGTGAGTTTAAAACTTGATGTCAAGATTTATTCTAAAATATTGTCTGACCCTAATGCACTTGGGGTATCTTGAAATGTGTCACAATGAATAGTGCACAGAGCATGCCCACTCTGCAGAGCTGAGCTGGAATTCTGGTTGGGACATGGAGGTCGCCATGTTTTACATCCCATTGAGGGGATGGAATGTGATAAAACTCAAAAGTGCATTTTATCCAGTGCTGAGGAAGCAAGAGGATCCATCTGGGCTCAGGACTGCCCTCCCTTAATGCAAATGCCGGAGCCTCTGTGCCTCAGTTTCCTCCATCCTCTACATGGATTGGATGCTCCCCTGTTAGGTGTGAGCATGGGCTTTGTAGGGGAGAGCACTGGGTGCTCCAGGTGCAGAAGACACCATTGCAGCTACAAATCCTGTGGTTGTGGCACTGTGTTTTTGTTTTGTTTTTTTTTCCCAAGACAGACAGTAATTTCATTCCAGGAAGCTCGCTCGCTCCCCCAATTAGCCATGGAAATGCAGTGTTGTGATATTTTCCCCAGGTGTTATGCAAACGAACGCCCTTCCCAGACTCCCCTCGCTCGCCCCCCCATCCCTTCCTCCGCTTGTTGGGATGCAGGTACACTGCCTCCTGCACCAGAACGGCCCCGCTCAGCTGTTTAACAGATGGCTGTGGCCTGTTTGAACCGCGTGGCTGGTGGCCACGAAACTTGGGCTAAGCCCTCAAAAAAGGACCCTGGAGCTGGGGCTTGGTGGTGGGTTCCGAGGGGGCTGGAGGAGGGAGAGCTGCATCCACCTGGCAGCTTGTCTGTGGATGGTGGCCAGTGGAATCATGTGTTGTCCGAAAGGGGAGGCCATCCCAAAAAGAATCGGTACCACTACAGCTGGTGTTGGTGCTGGGATGCTCCATCACTGGCGTGGTGTGGCAGGGGGGCTGTGATGTCCTCATGGTCCCACATGGAGCACGGTGCATGCTGAGAGCTGATGTGACTACATCAGCTCCAAGTGAGTGTTTCCAGCTGGTGCTACCCTGCCAGCTTGGGATCCTGGCCCACCCTCCCTGGTGAGACACTGAACCCAGATCTGTGCTTCTGTGTCCTCTTGACCACCACTGCGTAGGGAAGAGATGCCTTTTACAAGGAGAAGGAGCAAAGAAAGGGTTCACTGAAAGGGTGCTCAGGCATTAGAATATGCTGCCCAGGGAAGCGGTGGACTCTCCATCCCTGGAAGTGTTTGAAAGGTGTGTGGATGTGGCACTTGGGGATGTGGTTTGGTGATAAACAGAGTGGTGCTGAGTTAATGGTTGGACTTGATCTTGGAGGTCTCCTCCAGCCTTTGTGATTACACAGGAGAGAAGGGAGGATGTCAGTACTGTAGCTGAGTGAGGAAAGCTTGGAAGAACAGGTGAGCACCAGGTCCAGTCTATGTGTGCTCAGGGGCCAGGGGAAATTGTTTTCCAGGGCTGAAAGGATCCTGTAAGGAGAGGATGGCTTGGTGCCTGGCAGCTCTTTGAGGTGGTGACTGTCATCTGGCAGAGCTCGTCCATGCTGGTAAAGCCTCTCCTACCTGGGCATGGGAGAGATCAGCAGATCTATGGGATGCCTTGTACACAGAATGGCCTTTTAGGATTTCCAGGGCTGTTTACTGTTCTGTCTCTTGGAGCGGGGAGGAAGGCAACTATGTCTATGTATCACAGAGCTGGTTTGCTGACAGGAAGGTTTCTTTCTTTGCTCAGCATTAGCATTTCAAGGTGCAGGAACTCTTTGGGTATTTAGTGTTTTATGGTTTTGCAGGCTGGCTTAGTGCTCTGCTTTGTGGGCAAGGTAAGGGAGCAGGAGGGGCTGAGTGATGAACGTCCCTTTGAAGGAAATCAGCCTTTTGATTGAACCCCTGTGGCCCCGAGCAGAGCTACCTTGACCTGGGGGAAAAGTTGAAAGCCCCTTGGTAACCAGGTGGGTGGTTCAGCTCTTGGACGGGGTCTGGATCTTGCATCAAAAAAACCACGGCTGCATGTGAAACCACGCCCCAGCCTGGGGATGAGCGAACGTGCCACGGCTCTGCCATCTTGCTGCCTGGTTTGTTTGTGGAGGAGCCATGTCCCTGGAAAAGGCCCTGCTTTTGAGGGGCTCGCAGCCTGTGTTCCTCTCTCCTATTTCCTCCAGACCAGGAAAACAGGAGCTATTGGTGTTGCTTGTGATAGATCCCTCAACGGTAGCTTGGGCCAGCGTGTATGTCCTGTCCACTTGGTCTCTGTAAGTAGGTTCAGTGTTTACCTGCTCCCAAGGGCCCAAGGAGGTGCATGGCATTGAAAACTGGAAACATTGGGGTTTCCAGGCTGTGGACTCCTCAGTAGTGCCTTGGGTCCGTCAGCACCTCCCCTTGTGAGGCCCTGCAAAGGCAGAAGGCCTGGCGCAGAGGGCAGCAGCAGATCCTGTTCTGGTTTTTCTTGTGTGAACAGAGGCTGTTTTGGGGTTCTGTTGCACCACCTCTGTACCCAGCGCTCTCTGTGTGCTTGAGCCCTGGGGCCAAATGCATCCACCTTTATGCAGGGAAGGGGCTCTCCTCGGCTACTGCTGGCTGGGAGAAGAGGACAGGTGAGATGAAGCGTATCTTTGTGGTGTCCTGATGGTCTCCAGCGTTTGGCTGCAGGAACAAGAGTGACCAGACTTGCAAGTGCCTGTTGTTTCTGGGCAAGAAACCAACAACTTCATCCTCCAGGCCACTGAAGCAGCCAGATTTTCCTGGGCAAGGAGGGGATCCAATTTGGTGCAGTTCCCAAGCTGGTAGCATAACGAGCCCATGATGAGAGATTGGCTTCTCTTTAAAAGCCTCTGTCATGAAGCAGAGCATGTTGAGATGGGGTGAGGGACTGGAATTTTGGTACATTGGATGTTTTTGGGCATGGAGACCTGGTTACAGTGCGGTGCTTTGCCCCTTTCCCACTGCTCTGTTGTTGTGTGTTGCCCAAAAGCCTTTTGGAACTCTTCTCCCTGGTGAACTCCTTTGAGATGTGGCACTGAAGCAGCGCCCGGTGAGGTGCCTCGGCAGCCCCCGTCAGCTGAGCGATCCCAGCCTCCCACCAGCCAGTAAGGCCATTAAAACCCAGTCTCCTCTGGGAGCTGATGGTCTGATACGGGAGATGGGAAGAGCATCGCTTTCAATTTCCCATTGATCTTAACGAGACGGTGTGGCAGACTCGGATGGCCGGGCTGTGTTGGGGGCTGTTAGCTCCGGCACTCAGAGCCGCCCTCAGGTCCGCTTTGCTTCTCAGTTCTAGGAAATGGAATAAAGAGGAAACCACTTAGGAGGATTTTAATCAGAACTTGGCAGAAGAACTTAAGGAAACCCAAGAAATCTTCTGACAACCGCACTTCACGCTGAGATTGCTGATGAATGGAAAGGGCAACAACGGGGCCGTGGCTTGAGTGGGTTGGGTTTCTTCTGGCTCGTTTAATGGGATCACATTAACGTTCCTGCCCCCCCGACTGGGTATGGGGAGAGGGAAAATAAGCCTTCTTCAATGTGCTAGAGACTTGTCAGCTGGAAATGAGGCTGAGTCCTCTGGGAGTAGTTGATGACAGTCATCCCAGACCTGCTGGAGATGGCCAGCATGGCTCAGGAGGAGGAGATTGCTTAATTTATGGTAATAGTGGCCTTGGAGTTCGGGGCAGTACTGTGGTATGGTTGGATTTCTTCAAGAAGTTGATCTTGGCAGGCTGGAGAGTTGGGCCTGTGTGAACCTCATGAAGTTCAACAAGGCCAAGTGCGAGGTCCTGCCCCTGGACCGGGGCCATCCCAAACACAAGGACAAGCTGGGGGAGAATGGATTGAGTGCAACCCTGGGGAGAAGGACCTGGGGATATTGGTGGGTGACAAACTGGACATGACCTGGCAATGTCTGCTCGTAGCCCAGAAAGCCAGTCGGGGCTCCATCCAAAGGATGTGTATCTGGCAAGTGGAGAGCTGGGAGTTCTAGAGAAGGGAGACCTTAGAGCCCCTTCCAGTGTCTAAAGGGGTTCCAAGAGAGTTGGAAATGGATTTGGGACAGGGGCCTGGAGGGACAGACAAAGGGGAATGGCTTCCCACTGCCAGAGGGCAGGGTTAGATGGGATATTGGGAAGAAATCCTTGGCTGTGAGGGTGGAGAGGCCCTGGCCCAGGTTGTCCAGAGCAGCTGTGGCTGCCCCATCCCTGGAGGTGTTGAAGGCCAGGTTGGTCAGGGCTTGGAGCAACCTGGTCTAGTGGAAGGTGTCCCTGCCCATGGCAGGGAGGGGTTAGAATGAGATGATCTTTAAGGTCCCTTCCTACCCAAACCAGTCTGTGATTCAGTGGTGCTCAGTTGTGGATGGTGAGTGCTTTTTGGAGTGAGAAATGCTGCTCTGAGGTTCAAAGCCCTTGTGGATGATGTCTAGGTTCAAACTCAGATGTGTGTGAGGAGTGGACAAACCTGCTGTGATGGGAGATTTCATCGCTCCCCAGCCCCTTGCTTAGAGCTGATGGCAGGTTTCCCATAACATCTTCTCAGCCCAAGTTTCTCATTTTGGGGTTTGGCTCTGTTGTAACTCCTTCTGTAAATGGTTATTTTGGAAAATTTGATTAAAAATCCATGGAGTGGTAGGAGTAGCTTGACCATTTAGGGGCAGGAGAACTGCAGGAGCAGTTCTTGCGTGTGTGTCCTGCAGCTGGGTAACCCAAACCAGCTTTTATTTTCCGATTCCTGGGGAGAGAAGCATGTAGTTCTGGTTTATGAGCATGAGCCTAGCGTTGCTGAGCAGAAACCCCCCCAAGTTGTGTTTATTTGTAAAGGCCTCTTTGAGACTCTGTTGTACCACGGCTTTTTGTTTTATTGATATTCCAACATCTGGATTGTTTTCCTAAACGTGCTTTCGTCCAAGAAGAGGTTAAGGGAGTGAGAACTGTTCTGATAAAGCTGCCAAAAATAATCTTTGCTTGAGACTAAGTACCGCTCTCGGGACTTCGTCTTGTAAAACAATTTGTGGGTGAGCACGAAGAACAACCCCAGGAAGCCCCGAATACTCCAGATGGTCATTCCTGCTGGGGGGTTGGAGGACTATAAATTCTCCATGAGAGTGTTTGAGTTTGTCACATGCTGCCTGAGGTGATCTAATAGCGGTCAGGGAGGTTGCAGGAAATTGTGGTTGAGGTGATTGAATCCTTGAGAGGAGAGATCTGCATGCATGTAGTCGGGATTGACGGGAACAGTCTGGAATCTGCTGATGCAGACGTTCATCTTCCTTGCGCCCTGCAATGGATTGCTCATGAATGGGTTGTCATCTCCTGTGACAAGCTGACATAACAAGCCTGATAGCTGGTGTAGCTTTAGGTGTTGAGGATGCGATGGTGGCAGTGTGGTACAGATGATCCGTGAGGTATTGTATGAAGAGCCATCTGAAAAGTAGGTTGGTGACGCTTTGGAGTTGTGTGTTTGGCTCTCGGCACCTGGGAAGTGCCGAGCTAAGCGGAGCTCAGCAGCCTCAGCGCTGCCCCCTTCGTCATCCCCCTTCTGGCAGTGTTTTTGCTAAAAATCACGTCCGTATGCTGTGACTTTGTTTGACAACTTGTGCAGTGACAGGGAGCTGCACTCCTTCCCTGACGAGACGTGTAGGTATACGTGGCATGTGTTCTCCCAAATTGCGTGGCCATGAAGCAAAATATGGTTTGGATGCCATCTGCTTCCCGGGGGGCAGAGTTAGAGCTGCTGCAGGATCCATGAGATCCAGCCCTGCCTGTGTGCTGTCCTGTGCCTCTCCCAAAGCGTCTGGGAATGGTTGTACTGGGTGAGCTTGATTAATTCACAATTAACAGGGTATTAAAAGTGTGCTTGTAAGAGGACTTTCTTCTGAGCCTCTTGGCTAGTGGCTTGTGTATCTCACTTAGGAATGGCATCACAGCCCCATGAGCAGAGGGTTGAAGTCATGTTGCATAGAATATCCTAAGTTGCAAGGGAGCCATAAGGATCATTTAGTCCAATTCTTGTAGCCTTGACTCCATAAACGGTTCTGATACTAACTTGGAGGAGATTGTGTTAGTGGGACAGTGTATTCCTTCCTCAGGGGCTTCTCTTGGCTCTAGAAACATGAACTCTGGACAGCACCATCAGAAAGCATCATCAAAAAACACCTTGGTGGCTCTGCCCACAACGCTCCTCACATTCCCAGGATGGCTGAACACATCCGTGCTGGGCAGGAGCTGTGCTGGCTCCTGGCGGGGGTCATGGGGCAGGATGGGGAGCCTGACTCTGGAGACTCGTTGGAGGGCTCCAGCTGGCGTGTGATACAGCAGGGCCAAAAGCAGCCACTCTTCCACCTGGGCCAAGAATTTGTAGAGGTTTAATCACCTTGTCCTGGTGCTGGGCTGGAATGATGTCAGATTTACTGATGTCAGTGTCAGATTTAACTGCTGATGGCCCCCGGTCACCCTAGCACCGGGAGCAGCTTCTACAACTGGTGTGTTTCTGGTTGGGCAAACCCTGCTGGATCAAAACTAAAATTTCAGCAGAACTGATTAGACATTTTTAGATATTATTTGAATGTCCACAGTGTGGGTCTTCAGCTTGTTTCTTATGGAGAGGTGATCGTACTGTGTGTGCTTTGGAGTGAAGTGTGACCAGTTTGGTGAAGGTTTTGATGCTCTCTCTTACTCAGATCCACTCTGCACAAGGGGAAGGAGTCTTTTATTTTTTGTGTTTTTTGTGGACTGGACACCACATTGTTACCTGGGTCATTTGCAGCCTGGTGGTGTTTTGTTGGGAAGAAACTGTAGACTAGAGCAGCTGCCTGGGCTTCACCCTTCAGAGGAGATGGTTTTCGGGGAGTGAGGATGGACAGGGAGACTGCCTTGGGCTTGCAGGTTGATCTAAAGAATCATCCCTGAATCCATGTGGGATGTTGGTATGTGGATGTGAGTGTGTTACGAATTTGGAATGTGTCCCTGCCCATGGCAGGGAGGTGGAACGAGATGAGCTTTAAGGTCCCTTCCAGTCCAAACCATTCTGTGGTTCTGTAAGTTGAGTTTGGCTCTAGCAGGTGTTCATTTCAGAATGGTGGTGTCCTGCTCTGCAGAACTTTGCCCCAGTGTCTGTGCCTGTCTTCTCATGGCTGACTGCTTCAGTACCTCTGCTGTTCCCTCCAGTTTTCCTGGTGGCGGAAGCAGAGGAGCTGGAGGAGCCACATTTGGTGCCACCTTGATGTTTCATAGAATCACAGACTGGTTTGGGTTGGAAGCAACCTTAAAGCCCATCTCATTCCAGCCCTCTGCCGAGGGTAGGGACACCTTCCACAAACCAGATTGCTCCAAGCCCTGTGTCTAAACTGGCCTTGAACGCTTCCAGGGATGGGGCAGCCACAACTTCTCTGGGCAGCCTTCACCTGGGCAAAATGTTTTCTTGTTTGTGTTTTCTTCCACCGGTGTCTTTTAAGAGTCAGACTGTCCTGGGTGGCTGGCTGGGATGTGAGGTCCTGCCACACTTACTGCTGCCCTGGGAAGACCACAGCCATGGTCTTCCTGTTTGATGGCTTCTACCTGGAGAAGGGAACAGGGTACACGAGGATGGGATGCAGCACAGGGGGATTGTTCTGCTTTGAGATCTCCAGTCTTGCTGTTGTCCTGAACCACTTTCTGCCCAGCCAGGTTTCAGGTCTCAGCTCTCTGGACACAGCAGGTATTTGGTGATGATCTCAGTGGAGAGTTTCCCCACACAGTGTTTTATGTTCAGCCTAAGGTTGGTGTGGGATCTTTCCTGCCTCCTTGCATGGTCATCGGAGTTTTGCTGCTCCCCGAGGAGGTGTCCTGCCTGCTCCTGGCCACCCCTTCCCACACTGATGCTCAAGGGTTTGTGCGGCCATGTGGGGAACTGGGTCACAGAAGTGATCCAATTAAAAGCTCTGCTGGGCGACATCAAAAGCAGGTTTTAACCAGGCGGTTTCCCAACGCTGCACAAATGCCCGTGTTAGGAAAAGAGGGCTTAGGGCCTGGGCAGGAATAGACAGATGTGGATAGAGTGTGGTGGGATGGTTTCTTCTGGTGGTGAGGCTGATCTGTGAAGGTTTGCTGTGTTGGTAGGCAACTGTAGGGACAACAAACCCAACTCCCTCTGGGATTCTGGCTGATGAAGCTTTGTTTTCTTCCCAGAGAGCTCAGTCTCGCTCCCTTGTGGATGGGCTGATGTTCCATGGCTGCCGTTGCTCATGGAGAGCCTCCTCCCCAGGCGTTCCAGAGGCTCCTTCTCTCCCAGGGGTGCAGTGCCAAGGGCTGTGGGCGCAGGGGAAGGCTGAACCTGCACCGCACCCATGCCCATCCTCACTGCCTGGGGCGAGGGGGGTTGCCTGCAGTAATCCTGACTAATCCTTTAATCTGTATCAACACTGATAGGTATTACAGCAGCAGATAAGGTTCAGACCATGGCTTGGAGCTCAGCGATATCCCCACCCTCTTCCAGCTAAATCTGGGCTGATTGCGCTTTCTCTTAAGGGGACCACGCGTGTTTGCTGAGCAGCTGCACTGGGTTGAGAGGGTGGATTAGCTGCTCCCAGCTGGAACATGCCCTTGTTGCTGGGCTCCAGCTTGCCAGACAAGTCCATCGATCTGTCTACGTGTGTTCCTGGTGACCAGCATCCTGTGCTTGCTTCAGCAAACCCCTCCGGTTGTGTGTTCCTTGGCCAGTCTGAAGCAGATCTGCTGCCTCTTGCTTTTTACCTGGGATGTCCACCTGGATATAAACCTGATTTGGCTGTAAACACCTCATGGAGTTCATGCTTTCCTGAAGCAACCAGTGCTGCGGATCTGTGGTTCCTTGCTGCCTGCTGCTCATAGCAGGATTTTCCTCCTCCCCCATCTACAGAGCAGGACTCCCACACCCACATACTTCTCCTCCAGGCCTTCTGCACCCTCTTCTTTTTGGGCACCTTTCCTCATGGCTTAGGTCTGTGATGTTCTCACTTGTACAGCTCCTGGGCACCTCTGGTTCCCCCAACGGTCCTGCTCTGTGAAGGTGGGACTCCAGATCTGGCTGTCCTGTGTTTAGTGGGCAGCAAACCAGGGTTGTTAATGCTGGGAAGAGCAGCTCCCAGTTGAGTTCATTGTGCAAAAAAAACCATCCCTGTTGTTTTTGCTGTTGTGGGCTTGTCTGCCCTTTCCCTGTCCTCTTCCAGCTTCTCCCCATGCTCATGGGATTGCTCTGAGTTTGCCACTGGTTCCCTCATCAGCAAAGCCATGGTTAATCCTTCCCATAAATCCTTTAAGCTGTCAGCAAACAACCCCCTTCTTAAACTTCTAGCACGCAAGCTTGGCTGGGACAGAGCCTGGCTCACAACCCCAAGGTTTTATTTTTGTTCCCAGATTATCACCTCCTTGTCCTTTCTGGTCCCAGTTTTGGCCATCACTGGAGGCTCCCCCACCATGGCTGTGGAGCAGCAGATGGGTTTATGGCCTGTGGTGATATATCTGAGGTGTAAGAACATTCAGGGTCTGGATTACCCAGTGATGGTTCCAGGTGTGTCAGGTGGTTTGATGTCATGGGTGATGATTTGTTCCTTAGGTTTTATGTGGATGAGGTCTCACCTCTCAGAGGAGCCACCTGTCCTGCAGGGCAGTGTGTGTTGGCCCTTCTTCTGGTCTACATGAGCTGGACATGTAGCTGGTGGGGCCAAAATGGGCTAAAAAATTAGAATAAAGCTTTTTTGTGGTCATGCTCCCATGTCTGCACCCAAACCCTCACATCTTTGCAGTTTGGCTCTTGGCCATGATGATGGTGCATTGACTGTTTGGCTCTTCCAGGTTTATTTGTTCCTTCAAAACACAAGGTTGGATCTCTGCCTTGGGCTGTATTTTTATTGGTGATTAGGTTTGAAGCTTCAGTTATTGCGTGTCTTCTTTTGGAGCATCTCTGAATATCCCTGCCTTGGAAAATCGACATCCTCCAAGGCATTTGGCAGAACCCAAGTGAAAAAAAATCAGTTTCTCAAAGTCTCAACCCACATATCTTTGAGTTTCTCTCCTGTGAAATTTGATTTCTCCCTTAAAACTCCTGATGGGATATACTTCAGAAGTGATGGGACTCACTTTGCAGGACTGTCAAACAAGCACCACAGACCTTTTCCCCCTGTTGATCCCAGAGGGAGGAAAGGCTCTGCGACTCCCCGAGGAATATTGAATGGCATGTTGCTGCTGAGCGGCTGTGTCTGGGGATTACTCACTGAAACAGAAGGGAGGGAAAAACAGTTAATGCAGTGTTGGCAGGTGGCAGCTCCAGGAGCTCGTGTCCTTCAGGCCTCCATGATTCAGCTCGGCGACTTGGGTCCAGGTGGTTCTCAGCTTATCCCTCGAGTCTGCCAGAGGAAATGGGATTTGGAGGAAACACAGTATTAAATCTGAATTTCTGAAAAATTGATTTCTTCAAATGGATTTTTTGGGAAAAAAGTGCATTTGTCAACACGGGCTAATTGTAAAAGGCACGTGGCTCATGAGTGTGGCCCTGTGAGCACCCTCTGTTCACAAACTGTTTTCCTGCTTTCCTTGCTCTGTGTTGAGGCAGCTTCGCACCAGTGTCGGGATTCATGAAGCAACCGGCTCTACCCCGGCGCCTGTAACACCACGAAAACCCCGGGGCCAAATTTGGGGTGAGTCGAGGTGGGAGAACATCCACGGGCAGATGCCAGGCAGCTGCAGAGCTGCTCCCATGAGCACAGCTCCTGCTGCTGGCTGCCATCGCGCTTTCCAGGAGCTCGAGAAGGATCAGCCTCCAGGCATTACATGCTTTCACGAAGCCTGATGTGCTTGCTCACCTACCACGGGCAAGCAGGGGCTTGAACAAAAGCTGTTTGCCTGCATCTGTGGGGTTTTATTTATTATTATCTTTTTTTTTTTTTTTTTTTTTTTTTTTTTTTTTTTTTTTTTTTTTTTTTGCAAACTAGCTGGGTGATCTGGGCTCGGCTGCTGGCACCGCGTCCTGCAGCATATGACAGATAATCGGCCTGGCTGCTGGCCCGCGGAGGAGGCGAGGCTCCCATCCATGTGTGACCTGGGAAGGCACGACGGCTCCATAAATCACTGCCTGCTGCTGCTGCCGGTGCCTTGCACCTCTCTCCAGCTTCTTGGCAAACTTGGTATCCGCCGCGAGGCTCCGGATGGCTCCTCGCCGCTGGGCAAGTGTGTGATCAGTGTCTGTGCAGGGCGAGGAGACAGGAGAGGCTTCTGTCTGGTCCTCTCACCCCCTTTAATGTCAATTCTCAAGAGATGAGCCTGATAAACTGCCAGGTCGCCCTTCCGCCCGTGCTCCTTGCTCATGCTTCTTGTGCCGGGGCGCACAGCTCCTTATGGACACTGGGACTGCTGCCTGGTCCCACTAACAGCCTGAAACTTTCACAGCCAAGGTGGGTTTGCTGGGTCTTGAGTAGTTACCCAGTGCCCAGCCTTAGGGTGCATCAAGTTTCTACCTCATAGGGGTTAAATTTCACAAGGTCTCCACTGCTCTGCTGTGATTGGTCCTGAACTGTCCCGGTGTGCTGGGAATGGGTCTGCGCTGCTGAGCCTGTTTCTAGAAGCAGCAAAATCAATGCAGTGACATGTTGTGGTGTCCACTTTGGGGGTACCAAGCAGGCTGTTCCTGGGGGTATCCTCGGAAAGAAGCCACTGCTGCCAGCTGAGCCTTTCCTGACAGCTCCCCACTCCAGCCGGCAGCTTTCCAACATGGAATGCCTTGTGCTTCTCTAAGCACACCTGAATTTGGAGTCCTGCTCCTCGGATTTTTGAAGCCACCAACAGGTTTGCTCATGAGCAGGAGGAGGGCTTGGGATCTGGCCAAGGACTTTGCTGGATCAGTGCTTGGGATTACCAGCACTGAGTTTTGGGGTGCTTCACATTGTAGGGAGCAGATAGGGAGGAATCCTCTGATCTCGGCATGGGCTTGTTAAGGCACGGGCTTGTTAATGATGCAAAAGCCTTTTTGTGTTGTCTGGTGAAGTGCACAGGGCTGGCTTGGTGGGAGCACAGTTAGGCCTGAGCCTTGCGAGCACTGACAGTGCTGGCAGTTGCAACACAGAGCAAAAAATTGCTGTAGTGTGTTATTCCAGCAGGAGCAGAGGTGAGCAGAGCTGCCAGGGGAGGCTGCCTCTGCCTGGCTTTGCCATCCCAGAGCAGGCTGTGGCACAGGCTGGGCTGCCAGTGGGATGAAGAGGAGAGTTAAGTGAGATGGCTACAAACCAGTTGGTGTACAATTCCTGTGGATGCTTTCCTCATTTGTTTGCCTTCCTTTCAGGGCTAGGTTTTCCAGCTGGGGATCAGGCTAGTATCTCCTTGACTTCCCCTTCCTTGAAGGTTTTTTTCTCCAGCTGTCAGTGTTGCTGTGTTCAGGCTTTTCCCTAAGCTCTGCTTCCCATGGCTAAAGGCGTAGCAAAGCTGATCACAGGTCCTGGCGCTTGGTTTGCTGCTCCTCAGAGATGATGCTTTTCTGGTATCCCAGTGCCTCCACTTTCCAGGCTGCATTTGGGGAGCTGCAGTCTCTGGGGTCAAGCTATGGAGGCTTTGAAGGATGATGTCTCCCTGGGATGAGCTTCACTCTCCTGCTTGCCGTGGTCAGTGGAGGTCACAACTGCTGAGGGACTGGGCTGCTTTGGGTGGGAGTTGCGGTGCCATTGCAGACCAGAGCTCCAGGGTGGTGGTGGGAGGCTCTGTCTCCAGTCCCTGCTTGCCATTGGCAGGGATGCTTGCCTGGCTCTTGTGAAGCATGTGGAAAGGTTTGTGGGTGTGGAGGGGTTGGAGATCTCAGTTTGGGGCTAAGAGATGACTTCAGGTAAAGGACTTTGGAGCCACGTTAGTGGTCCAGGTACAGCACAGGAGATGCCCTGGGAGCAGGATGCAGCAGGTGAGGCCACCACAGCTGCAGCTGTAAATAGTGCCCCTCTCCTTAGGGAAGGAGTAAATGGTTTTCCCTTGCTTGCTGCATGCCTTTCTCTCTCCTGGCCCTGTTCCTCCTCCTCCTTCTCCCTGCCATTAATTGCTCAGTGCTTGCTGATGCAATTAAAGCAAGATGTGTCTGCAGCCTCGGCGCTCACCCCCCTTTTCCGAGGTCTTCCTCTGCCTGCCTGTGAGGACGTGGGAGCTGCTGGCTTGGGAAAGGGCAAGTCCCCACATTGGCTGGCTCATGCCCATAGTGTTGATCCCCCAGAGAGGGGAAGTGGCTGAGCCAGAGCCAGAGCCAGAGCAGGGATGTCTCTCCTGGCCTGAGGAGGTGACTGGCTGTCTCCCGGCACTCCTGAGGATGCGAATAGGCTGGAACAGGGACCGTCTGGCTTCCTGCAGCTGATGTGTAATGGCTGTAGCTGCCAGCCTGAGGTGGTGATGACTGATGAACAGGACATGGCTCAGGGCTGGGGATCATTTGTGCAGCAGCTAAAGCCGCCTGAGCGATGAGTTACGGTCTCTGGGCTTTCAAGGGAAGAGAGTGACAGTCATGGACCATGGGAGATGCTCAGCTAAAGGAGCAGGACTGCAACTCAGCAATCTCTGGGGATGGCAGCTGTGGAGGCTGCCAGCACAGAGGGCAGAGAGGGCACCTGCTCCGCTCTGGGTGGGAAGGGAGGTTGCGGAGGTTGCGGATATGATGGAGAAAGGCTTTTCCCTCTGCCACTCTGCCTCCCACGTCTCTCCCTGCCTGCTCAGCACTGCCCAAGGCAGTGTCACCACAGTGTCCCAGCTGGGCACCAGCTCTGTCTTCTGCTCTCTTCACTCCTTCCTCTGCTGCCCCTTGGCTACCACGTTGGCTTTTCCCATCCTTATCTGTGTTCTCTGGTTGCTGTTACCTTATCAAGGCATGTTCTTCAGGTCTTCTTTCTCCATGATGTCTGTTGGTGTTCCTCCACGTGAAGGGAATAATTTCTTGGCACACCAGGTTTTAACTCTTTAATTCTGTTGAGTCTCTCCCAGCCCCAGGTCCTTCCCTAGTCCCCATACAGCCTTTTGCTCAGCCTTTCATCCCTGCAAGCATCAAACTCCTTGTCTGAGGCACTGCCTTTCAAGCACCAGCATTTAGTCTCCGTGGCCAAGAAGCATCTCTGGGATCTGCTGTATCAGCTGTGCCCGTCTCCTTTCCCGGCAGCCTCTGGGAGGCCCTTGGGGAGCTACTTGGTTGTCACCACATGAGCTACCTGATGTTTAGGGCACATGGTCGAGGTCTCTGCTGTAGAGAAGACTTTGGTGGTGTTCAGACAGGTGCCAGGATGTCACCTTCTGCCTTGGCTTGGCAAAAGCCACCATCAGGGGCAGATGTTGGCAGAGATCCCAAGTGATGGGGAAGGGCTTTTGCTGCCCACACTGCTCTGATCTCAGGGATTACCACAAACATCCCTCCCTCCCTCCCTCCCTCCCTCCCTCCATCCATCCATCCCTGTATCCATCTGCTTCTTGCCTTTGTGTGCACATTCCAGCCCATTTCCTGTGTCCTACAGTTGCACAAAGCCCTGCTGCTCCCTGGCCAATGCCTTGTTTCCTAGCCCTGACCTGCAGACAAGCAGCCTGCTGGTATGCTCTGGCCATCCCAGAGATGCTGATTGGCATGTTGGGAACCTTCTCCCTCTGTCCAAATAATGTCTCATGTGATGACTGTCAATAAAACGCTGTTGCTCCTTTCCCTCAGGTGCAAGGCAGGAATAGATGAGTGTGTACAGACACGCCGGCTCCGTGTTTTCAGGAGAGATGGTGTGATTAAAGGTCAGATGGGTTTATTACAGGCAGACATGCATTTCTGCTGCTTCAAGGAAGTAGAGGTATCAAAACCTGTTGGCCAACCATTGTGTGGGTCCTGGAGCTTCCAGTGTAGGCTTTGGAAGACTGCCCCACTGGTAGTGGGGAATCCTTTCTTACAGGGTTCCACTGGGTCATGACACTGATCCAGTGACATTACTGGGAGAGACTCTGGTATCCTGCCTTGTCCCACTTGCCTTGACTTTGTATTTTTGTGGTTTTTATTTTCCCTCCTCAAGATCCTGGACTTGCAAAAAAAAAAATCTCTAATTAGGAATTAAATGCCAAGACTGTGGGACCAGCTTCCCAAGGAGCTTGGAAATGTGGAGCTGTAGGATGGTGGCTTCCCTCTGTGCTAAGGGCATCCTTTTTATGGAAGCGACTGAAGGATGACTTGAACAGTATGTGATGCCCACCCATGGCCTCCGGGCTGGCTCTGAACACTTGATGGAGTCCAACCCTGAATCCTCAGCATTTCTGGGGCTAAATGACTATTATCATCCCTCAAAGCCAACCCTTGGGCATGGAAAGCCCTGGGGAGCAGATAAGAAGCTTTCTGATCCCACATCTCACCAAGGCAGGTGGGGAGGATGGAGGGGGTGGAAACATGCAGCCAGCAGGTCATTGGGAGGTCATTAACCCCAACGCTGGCTCCTTGCTCACTTTCTTTGCCTTGGAAGAGCTCTCCACAGTGGGACCCTCCGTGTGCAGGCTTGGGGGTTCTTCACAACCACCACGGGCTAATCCCTCGCTGAGCCCACAGCTGCTTTCCTGGGCCAACTGGGCTGCTCGGGGTGCAGCATGGGCACTCCCCATTCCTTTTGAGGGCTCCCTCTGTTTATGGCTACCTCTGTTTATGCCTGCCTTGCTGGTCATAAAAATCCTCCAGGCTCTGGCTTACAAATCTGTTGCCTTTCCAACAGAGCTTTCCAAAACAGCTCTCCCCCACAGCTGCCTCTTTGGGCTGAGAGCACCATGATCCCTCTCTACCCCAGGGGAATGGTTGATTTTTAATGATGGGTGGCCAAGTTCAGGGCAGCAGTGGCCAGCAAACCCCAATATGCAGCAGGCCACCTTGAGCATGCCATTCTTGGGGCTAAAATGCCCTTATTTATTATCAATCCACTTTTTTCATGGCATTAGGATTGCCCTGCCGTAGCTGGCTGGTAATTTGAAGAATCAGTGAAGTTTCAGCAGGGTGGGGAATTAAATGAGTGAAGATCTGACTTGCTTATGGTGGATCTATCTCCAGCAGTATCTTTGCCTTATTTTAGGGACACCAGGTAAAAATCCAGCATGTTGATTAAACACAACCTTGGCCCTGCTGCTCTTCTGATCCAGGTGCCCACCAGCCCCCCTGGCATCTCATTTTTACATGTGCGTGCAAAATGTGCTGCCTGGGTGGAAGGAGGCACGGTGGCTGCTTGTGCTGGATGGTGTTTCTTTGGTGGTCACTGTTTTCTGTCTCATTTTGCTTTGTTTCGTGGCAAAGGGGAATGATTTCTCGTTAGCTGGGACTTGGTGACCTGTGGGTATCCCTGAGCGCAACCTGAGAAATGCGAGGTTAGAGGCTAAAAACCTTCCTGGAGCTTAATTGGGCTGGAAGAAAGCTTTAGCCGTGGGTGGTGTCAGCATCCCCATTTGGTGGGGGCTGATTTGGATTTCAGATCCAAGCTCTTCCCTTCGCTACGGTCCGGAGGAGCTGATGAAACAGCCACTTGAAGCTATTTTTCTATTTTTACATGGAGTGCTCTCGAGGAGGAGCATGGCTGCAGTCAGCACAGTCCTGGGATGTGAATCACAGAGCTCTGCTCCCTGAGATGGGCTGAAAGCCCCGACATGGCTCCACCGCTCCCTGGCTGGTTGGTGGCTGCAGGTGGTGAGTTATGGTCTGGCTTGGCTCCTCTTCTCCGTGGCTGCTCAGCTTCCCCACGAGGAGCCATCGATCCTCCCCAGCCGGCGGCTGCCGGTCGGCAGCACAGACCCACCAGGTGAGACCTTCACGCCCCAGCCGTGTCCAGCAGCCAGGCACCGACTCCCATGGGCAGCATGGGATCAGCTCTGCCTCCTCCTGGCAAATGTCCCTGCCTGCAGTGGGGGGGTTGGATCAAGATGGGCTTTAAGGTCCCTTCCAACCCAAAGCAGTCTGTGATTGTGTGATCAGAGCAGAGGCACTGAGAGGCATTTGAGCCAAAGAAAGGGGATGTGCTTTTCATCTGCGAGGGTGGAACTAAAACCCAGAGTGATGGTAGGGGATGGGAGCCTGTGGGTTCACATGCAAAGCTCATTCCTCCTCCTCTTGCAGCTCATCCTGGTGATAGGAGCGTGTGCTGTGCTGCTTTGGGGTGCCCGGGCACTGTTCTGCTCGGGGCTTAGAGAGGCAGCAGCTTGATTTCAATAATTAATAAAACCTTGTGAATCGGCTTGAAAAGCTTTCTGTTGAAATTGCTGCATCCAGCAGGCACCGATTCCTGTGTGTTCCCGGTGGGAGCTCGTGGACACGGGTGCAAACCTTTGCTTGAGGGATTGGGGTGAGCCCAGCATGTATCAGCCATAATAGGAGCACTGGGTTATGCTGCTTTAAAAATAGCACGTTAGAAAGAATTTACTGGAAAACTGGGATTTGAGGAATGGGGGGAGATGCAGTCATGGGATGCAGCACAAAAAGCGAAGACATTTGTCATGCCCATGTTAGTGTGAGGTTTCTGTCTTGTGTTCTGGGAGACAGAGGCACTTACTCGACCACTGCTTCTCCAGCGCCACCTGAATGGGACACGCAGTGACACCCTCTTCCTCGCCCACATCCTCATGTGTCATGTGATTGGGCTCATTCCTTGCTCACTCTCCTCCTGTAACCTCCCCATCGGGCCATGGAACAGAGCTGGCTTTGTGTCTGGAAAGCACCAGGATCTCTCCTGGCAACTGGAGCAAAACCTACAAAGACGGGGAGATGAGAGCCAAGCGGGCAGCTTCCTAAACGTGCAGCCTGCGGGGGCTGGGACGTGCACATCATACCAGAGCAGGTCTTTAATATTAAATAGATGGAAGGAAGATGTCTCCTTTTGCCTGAGGGATAAATAGATCTGAAACTCCTCCTAGACTTTGCTGCTTGTTGCATCCGAAATATGTGTGTCTCGCCCTGAAATTGAGCCTCTCCAGAAGCCACCAATCCTTTGCTACAACCTGTGTGTAAAAATGCTCCAGTGTAGGTGGTGTATGTGGTATGACAGCAGGTCTCTGAATGAAGCATCCAAGGAATGGATTTGCCTCTTTTCCGCTGATCCATAGCCGAGTGCACCACGCGGTCTGGACGTGACACTTCTCGTGGTGCCACCAAGGCAAGTGTCACAGCTGCCATCCCCTGGTGCCCTCAGGGTGGTGCTTCCTCAGTGCTGGACCTCCTCCAGGAGCTGTGTGGGTGCCTCAGGAGGTGCACCTTGCTTTGCAGGGACCAAGCGTTGCCTCATTCCCTCTTTACCCTTCCCCAGACAAATTTTGTAGGCACAAGCACGGAGCTAGACTTCTCATACCTTGGAGAGAAGAGTCCACAAGACCCTCAGGACCAAATGCTGTGTGTAGCCATGGACCCTAGAGTTTCTTGTGCTGGAAAACTGCTTAGAAAATCCTCTAGCTCACTGCTACCATTTGTTGGGAGACCAATGGGATGAGAGAAGGATTTTTTCCTTATCTGCTTGGCCATGGACCTCCTAGTCTGGCCATGGAGGTGGACCATAGAGCTGAAACTGCTCTCTCATCAGAGATGCTCGTTATCATGGTCAGGCTGAGATTTGCCAGTGCCTCGTCTGAGCTTGAGCAAGTCCAAAAGTGATGGATGTTGTCTCTCTGAAAGGAGGAGGACCACTGCTGTGTCTTGGGAAAACCATGGATGTGACTTGTTGGCAGTTTGGAGCCCGGCATGGGGCAGATCTGAGGTGTACTGAGGGGGTGCCATGGGAAGTGATGTGGGTGCCTTATGATATTGCTGGAGAGATGTAGGAAAGAAAGGGGGAAGAAGCAGAGCAGTGGAAGGATGAAGGATTTTCCCACTTGGAAAATACTGGTGTTCTTAGGAACAATCTCCTTGCCAGGAAGCTCTGGCCAACGTCTGTCTTAAATGTTCCTATGCTTGATTCATCCCGTTTCCGCCTTGTTCCTCTGCATCATCCTGCGTAATTCCTCTCTCTCCTTTGATGTTTTCATCCCTCATGTGTTTGTAGATTACGGCTGTGTCCCCACATAGCTGTCACTGAACCAACCTTTCCATATTTAGCTCTTCTAATCTCCTCTTCCAGACCAATCCCTTCAGCCTCGTTATTTTTGTCCCTCTTCTCTGAACTTCCTTCAGTTTGTCTCTTGTGCCCTTATTTGTCATGAATGGTCCAATGGAAGGTGTCCCTGCCCATGGCAGGGGCATTGGAACAAGATGAACTTTAAGGTTCCTTCCAACGGAAACCATTCTGTGTTGTTAAGATGGCATCTTGGAAGTGATCCCCTCTGGGTCATTGGAAGGACCACCTTGGGGAAGTGCTTGACTGATTTATGTACCTCTGTAAGTCCATATCCCCCCACTTTTCTTATGCAGTGACCCTGAGTGTGAGTGACACTTGCTTTTGGACCCGTTTGCAGCCCTTGGATGTTGGGAAGCACAACCCAACGCCGTAGCTTTGGCTGCTGTGGAAGGTACAGCTGACCCCATGCCACACTCAGCTTGGTTGATGAAAACACCCGAAAGCCAATCTCACCTTTCATCCCACATCCCATCTCTTCTTTCTTGGCTCTGCTCTGCAAACACCAGGGCCTTTTTCCACATCATCTCTTGTGCTTTACCAGTGTAAAAGTTGTTTTCTTAGTGGTGTAATAAACCCCCATCAATGCACATGGTTGTGTTGTCACCATGGGTCCACAGTGGCAGAGTAGTTGCAGTGGCTTTGTCCCTTCTCACCTGGGAGTGGGCACTGGATACTGAGGTGGAAAGGTGGTCCCTGGACCATGCACCCAGCAAGCAGAGGAACCTGTCCTAGATGAGACAGGTCTGAACCCGGCTCATTTTTGCTTCAAGCCTTGAATCCGTCTCCTCCCTTCCACGTTTACTAGAATCTAGTTTTATGCTGAAATGGTTTGTAAATCCCAAGCTGTCTCCCCTCTGGTTGACTCCGTGTACTGCAGCTTTCCAAAGGTAAGGACTTTGTGCTTGGATAAGCATTAATTAAATGATTGAATTATTAATGCTCTGAGTTTGCATGTAGGGGGGTGTGTGTGCGTGGCTGTGCCCTGGTGCGAATTGCCGGAGGCCCAACAGCCGCAACCACCTCCGAGTGTTGGAGGTTTAGACTTGCAAGACTGAGGTAGAGGAAAAATTGGGTGAAGAAACTGCAGGAAAGATTGAAGCAGGCAGGTGGAGCCGTGCCATTCCCTAACGGAGAGCTGAGCTGCTGTGCCAGCTTCTCGCGCTCAGCCCTGACCTACCAAGTGTCAGCCTTGGCTTGTGGTCCTTGATTGCTAATCCTGGCCAAGGTTTGGTGGTAACTTTTGTGTTCTCACTGTCTCCAGGAGCCTGTTTTCAGCCTCTTTCAGATTGACCTGTTGATCTGCCTAAATGGAGATGCCAAGCTCTGCAATATGTTCTTCATCCCTAGTTGGTGGTGGGTTGTTCCTGGATGAACCTGTGATTGGTGCTCAGGGTGCTCTATAGCACAAACACAGACCCTGTAGGTGGGTTAAAGCCACTTGGCATGAAAATGCTGCTTTCTGATGTGATTTCCCTTGCCTGCCTTGCAGATTTGGGTTTTAGGGATGTCTCTAGCTTGGCTGTTTGCAACCTCGGTGTCCTTTGGCCAGGTTTATGGATCTGGTGGTTATCAGCCAGCTTTTAACAGTGGCTGGAGCTGCATCACAGCAAGTGATTCGTGAAAGGTCTCATAGATTTATATCCTCCTTCCAGGAGGTTGACACACTGAGGCGCTTGTGAAACCTTTTATGTTCTCCTTTGCCTGCCCTGATGTGCTGGTCAGCGAGTGCAGGTGTTAACGGTGGCTGCTGAGCACTGCTCGGATCCTTGGGTACAGTTGCCTGGTTATTTTGGAGGAAAGAGAATAAGCAAAAGCAAGACTCTGCCCCGTGGTGGTTCTTCCACATAGCATCCTGGCTTTAAGGACACACAGCTGGTGTCGACAGGAGATGTTGGAGGATGCAGGATGTGAGAAGCCAAGCACACATCAGCAGTGTTGGCCATGTTGACAGGAGGGTGGGTGCAGGTTGCAGGGCTTAATATGTGTGGGATCTGGGTTCCCAGTGGGAAGCTGCTTGCTGTCATCAGAACTTTCCTGCTTGGACAACACGGCCAGAGGTATAGATGACTCTGGTGACCGTGGCAGCACTGATGCTGAAGAATAGGCCAAATACTGAGTTGGTCAGTGTGAAGGACACTTGTGGGCTTCATGTTTCCAGCTATCTCTGTGACACAGACACATCTCCAGTGCTTTTCCACACGGGATCTCTCCCCTTTTCCCCACCAAACAAGCTGCTTTGCGTTTTAATTCAAGAGAGGAGGAGTGCCCATTGCCGCCTCTACATGGGATTTCAGTGGTTGGTGATAGGTGAACAGAGACTCAACAACATGTTCTCAGTCAACTGGTGGGACCAATGCACGGAGGTCCCAGCTTGGATTTTTTTCCCATGTCTCTCGCTCACATCACCTGTCCCCTTTCATCGCTGCTCTTCGCTACCTCCCTCCTACTGGAGACACCTTTTTTTTTCCCTTCCGACAGCAGATCTGATAGTCTTGTAAGTGGTTGGAGCAGGTGACTTGGTGCCAGCACGTCTGCCTTGGATACTATTCCTGGCTTTATTGAAGCCACAGTAATATGCAAGACTGTGCCTCTGCGGCGTCTGCCTCCTCTTGATCTTGAAATGCTGCAAGTGCTCAGATAAGCCCGGCTGTGTTCAAGCAGGGATTTTATCCCCTCTCTGCTGCAGAGAGAAAGCGGCTCGTTGGAGGTCGTGCTGGGTTGTATTTGCATTTCTCCAGCAATGTGGTGGGGTTGATAGGCATCCGGCTGTTTGTATCACCTGGCTGTTTGGATCAGTCCCTCACTGGTGCCATGGTGGGAGTTGTACCTCCGGCATTACGGGGTAGGATGTCGCACCCCGATATTCCCATTAACTATGGCCACGTCTGTTTTCAGCAGTGACAAACTGTATCCTAAAGAGACTGTGGAGAAAAAGACTCAAGGCCAATTTAGTGTATTGGATAAGATAAAAAGAGCGGGTCCTTTAATCAGGCCTCAGGCCCAGGGGAATACACACGGTGTTGGCGTTGGGGCCATGAGCTTTGTGCAGAAATCCTCCTCCAGGCTTTGGTTCCTCTGGCCTGCCTACATGAGGCCAGGTCAGGCCTCCCCAGCCAGGTCCTCCCCAAAGTGCTCAGATAAAGATGAGTCTGAGTTGGCCACCATTTCCTCTGGCCCTTCTACAGGGACTTGCTAGTGAGGAAAGGAGTTTGCATGGGTGGAGGCAAACCTCCTCCTGCATCTCAAGCTGGGGTGCTTGTCATGGCCGGGAGAGGACAGGGAAGCACCTTTTGGAGGCAGAGCCTTCCTGTTACACCTTGGCATCAGTAACCCTGCGGCTGGGAGATGCCATGAATCTCAAGCAGGTATCTGGAGGGTGGGAGCAGATGGTGAGGAGCACCAGGGACAAGTTGCCAAGAACTGTGGTGGGGAATTGGCCTCTCCTGGTTTGGTTTCAGGGAGATGGTGAAAGTCTTGGGTGGCAGAACCAGTCCGGAATGTCTGGGAACGTGTTCACCATCTCCCATCCAGCCTGGGGCTGGGAAATTGGGACCTCTGCTCCTTAAAAATCCTTACTTCCCATCCTAATTGCCCGGCTCTTCAGTGATGGCTCTGGCCAGGAGGTTGCAGACTCTCCTGTCTTCTGTGGAGCAAACTCAAGGAGTGTGATGCTGAGCCCTCTCCCCTGTGTGCATGTGGGAGCACATGGAAGTATTGATCCTTCCTTGTGGCATTTACTGCTTCTTGCTAGAGGGGCTGTTGGAAATGTCAGTCCTTTTTTCTCGGAGCAGCTGCCTTGTTGTCCTGTGGGTTTGGATTTGCCAACTAAGGTACCCAGTGTCTTCCCTGACTGTGTTCCTGTGGTCCATAGAAATAGCTGGCTTCGCTTATTTGAGCTGGAGTTTATCCAAGGAAGGGAAACTGTCTTCTAGAACAGATTTCTTTTTTCACATCTTGGTGTCAGCAACCTCAACCTCCTACTATAGCAAGAGGGAAGAGCAACAGGCAGCAGCATTGGGATCAGTGCCCCAGACCACACTTCCAGCTCCATCCTTGGACCTGCTGCTTGTGCCATCATTATTTCTCTGCATGTGTGGATTTGTTGGAAGCTCTTATTGGCTACTTTCTTGCTGGAGAAATTCAGCCAGCAAACAGTCAGGGTTTGGTGCCACCTGTGCTGTTTGGGGAGGGGATCTTCTGGATCCTTTTCCACGCCATATAATTGCCTTGAGTACCTCCAGTGTGTCGGGATGTTGCTGCTGGGGGACATGACTGGGAGCTCTGCTTGCAAGTGGATTCGAGATGGAATCGTAGGCATGGTGGGCACCAGAGCCAACAAAGGGATTTGTCTTCATGCTCTGCATACCCAGCTTTGGAGGTCAGGTTGGAAAAGACTTTTTGAAATCCCTGCCACGGTCAGCAGTGGGGAAGAGGCACCGTGAGTGCTGTGGTTTGGAGGTTTTGAGATGCCCACCAAAGATTCTTGTCATCTGGATCTGTCTGCTCCCTGGTTATCTCTCTCTATGGAGCTGGAAGCTCATGTTCCCAGCTCCTACTCTGAATAAGGATCCATGGGGGATGTAGTGACTGAGCACGGCAGGAGTGACAACATCAAAGGTCTCAAAGGTTGGGCTGAGCCATGCAGTGACATGGGACATGCTGGCTGCAGCCTCCAGCAGTGCACCTTGATGGAGCAGTTCTGGTCCATGTTTTGTCTCCTGGCACACACACAGCTGTGAGTTTGTGACCAGTAATAAAGCTCCCTCTTGGCTTTTGTTGTCTCTATGTCTGCAGGAGTGAAAGGACCTTCTAAATGAGAGAAACAGGCCATGCACGGCGTAGCTCCTTCACGTGGGGGTTCACTGGAGCCTAGAACCACCTCGGGTGCATTGATGATCTCACACTGAGCCCTGCAAGGTCCTGGCTGACTGACAGGTTGCAGCTCTGGGGGTGCCCTACACTTCACATCCTCTCTGCCCTTGTAGATGCACCACAGACATCTCTGCTGGTTGCTCTTCTCTGGGGTTTTGGCATCACTCTTGGCTCTTATTGCTCCAGAATGCACTTTTCTTGCCAGACTTTGATTACTGGGGGCAAACCAAAATTCTTAGAAATACGAATGAGTGGTCTAGGTGGTTCAGGGGACAGCATCAAAATTTGTGGGGTGTATTTATGTTTGGTTTGCCCTCTTTCTCCCAATAGCTAATTGGTGCTGTGGTGCCCCTTTAATGACTGATGCTAACGAACCCTTGCTGGCACAGCTCTAAGATGGCAGGAGCTGCTTTGTGTGCATCTCCCTATACCAACACCCACACTGTGCTTCCCTTCATGTGGGACCCCATCCCACCTTCCAGCGGGGGCTATAACAAGGGGTAGGTTTTAATTACCCCCCCAGAGCCTGGCATCACGTGGTGCCGGCGGTATTGCCTCGGACTCTCCCTGGATTTGCTTTTCCCCCATCGAGCAGCGCCTGTTCTGGCCGCCGCCGCCCAGGCTTGGCTCAGTTCCACTTCTGTCCTCGGCGGTGGTGAAAGCACGTTCCTCGTGATGGGAAAGCCTCCACCAGAAACACAAAGGGCTTTCATTAGGGGAGGCAGCGGCGGGTGGCCACGGACGGCCAGCGCCGGCACCGGGAGGCTTCACCCCACGTAACTCCTGCACAGGGGTGGCTGGAGACACACCAGCTCCCTCCAGCAGCGAGTGTGTAGCCAGCATTTAACCTTAGAGCCTACCCAGCTTGGAAAGAGAAATAAATTTTCCTTCTGCAAAGGGGATTTAGGGCCTAGAAGTCTTAAGGGGGATGGCCAGAAGGCGCAGGACTGGCTTTGGGAGCCAGGGATCTCTACTAGTGTATCCCTGACAGCCGGAGGCAACGTGAAAGCCACTGCTCTGCGGGCTGAGTGCTGCCCACCACCCCCTTGCCAGCATTTCCCTAGGTGGAGGGAGCTGGGTGCCCACCGAGGGGGAGAGTGGCTGGCAGAGCTGCTCCATAGTACCCAGGGCTCCCCCAGCCATCCTGCATCTCCTGACCTTGCTTGGGGAAGCAGGAGGATGAAATGGTGTGCCACCAGGACACATGCAGGGGGGGAGGTGAATCCAGGAATTGATCCATCTGTCTTGTCCTCCAGCCTGGCTTTTGGCTTTTTTTGGATATGTTCCAGTGAGGAACCTCTGTTCCTGCCCTCACCCCTGAAGAACCACCCTGGCCCTTCTTGTTTTGCTCTGGAGCTTTGGGCGAGGGAGCAGGAGAGCCGCCTTGTCTCCCCACAGCTGCTGAAAGAGGCTATTTGTTCCAGAGCAGGGTGAGATATGAAATCCCATCAAGCCGCCTCGCTTATTAGAGAGATCTCAGCGAGCTGCTTATTATGCACCATGGCATAATGCAGATTACGAATGTGACCGGGCGATAATTAGCAGAGCTGGAACTGTAATTAAACGCTCCTGTGCTGCGCTGTGGTTTCTGTTGCAGAGTGGAAGGAAGCTGAACGGTTTCAGAACCCACAGGTCTTTGACGTGCACATGCAGCCGCCGCTCCCAGGGTGATGGGGGAAATGGGGGCAAGCGGTCCCCATCACCCCCTGGGCTGTTCCTGGTGCCCACCTGAGCCAGGCAATCCTGCCTGGTGCCTCCCTGGCTCTCCCATTGCTGGAGACTGGCTTGTGGTTTGCAAAATGTGGCGTTGAGGAGCCCCTTCAAAGGAGCCTCACGCTTCCTTGGAGCATCTTGTCCTGGATCCAGCGAGATGCGCGAGATGAGGTTGCTGTGTTTTGGGGGGGTGATTTTTTTGGGGGGTGGGAGCCTCTTGGCAGCTCCTCTGGCAGCCTCCTGGGGTTGTTTTATACCAAAACCACCTTCCTCTAATCCCATGGGATGCAGTTGGGCAGCCTTGGAGGTGAGGTTGGGCTCCTGGGGGAGAGTTGGTCCTGCTGGTGGGAGGTTGGAGGTAATTGTGGGAAAAAGAGCTGTGGAACACAAGCTATGCTGCTGGCAGAGGGGAACATGTAGTCCAGCCACTGCTGCTTCAGACCTATGGGCCATCTTGAATGCCCAGTGGGGTGGATGTGCTCTGACGAGCTGTCTGGAGAGATGATGGATGCAGGAGGACAAGGAGAGGGCTGCAGACAGAAGATGCTTTGTGTTCTCCTGCTGGAAGAGCAAATCCACTTGCACTGGCAGAGCCAGAAGGTCTCGCAGTTCTCCACGAGGGTCACATTTGCACCCCCTGCCCACAGCCACCCCTGTGGGAGCAGGCAGAAGCCGCTGGCAAATGTGATGTTCTCTCTATGCCTAGAGATTTGTGTCGCTGGGGATGCAGGGAGGCTCTGTGGGGTCAGGAGTTGGTGAGGAGGTGGGATTCTCTAGCCACTTGCTGTGTTGTGTGGGGTGGGTGAGGTTGGACGTGCAAGGTTCTGCTGGAGTCAGATTAAAGGATAGAGGTGTGGGAGCAAGAGAGGGGAGCAGGTGAACTTGGCAGCTGGTCAGGACCAGGGTGGGAGTCAGGAGCAAGGATGGAAGTGGTCATAGGCTGGTGTCGTACCCACATTTGGTGACCATGAACATGGGCTCTCCAGGTCTCCCCTCAGCAGAGGTTTAGGGGGACTCTCTGGGTGTAGTATACTGGGTGCTCTAGAGGGATCTTCCCCTGCTTGAAACCATAGCCCAGGTGAGTGCTCGCTGATGATGTGATGAGTTTCCTCAGCCTGCTTCTCTTCTGAGGTTGCCCAGCATCTGATCCAGATCCAGATGGTGAAGAGAGAAGATCTGAGCTGAGAAAGAGCAGCTTGCCCACAGCTGCTGCAGATCCTCATGAGCCAAGGCAAGGGGCTGGCTGGCTGTGCCTGGCTTGGCTGGTGAACCCTGAAGGACAGGAAGTTACCCCCCCAGCCCTTCCCTTGGCCAGTGCAGAATCAGCCCATCAGCCATCCTGCTCCTGACATTGCTGTAATCTGCTTGCGTGGCAGAGCAGCCAAGGATCTTGGCTTGTCAGCGGCAGGGTGGCTTGGCTGGGCTTTCACTTGGCATGTTGGCTTGTTGGCTTTCCAAGCCCAGCTCTGGTCATGGAATGTGGTTTCCATGTGCAAGGAGAGCACAATGGCTGGATCAGGCTCTAAAGCAGACACTTGCACAGGGAAGAGGGATATGATCCAAGTGACTGCGTCTTCAGGTGGTCATAGGGTAGATTTGGTGCTGGAAGGAGACCACTACTCGTTTGTCCTGTCCTGCCAGTTGAGCAGAAGCTCTTCTAATGAGCCATCAGGTCCAAAGTCATTGGCTGCATTAACATCTGAGCCATAGCCAAGAGGCATCCCCAGCAGGGATGATTACAGAAGCCGTCGGGGAAGGAACTTGGCAGAAGCTCTTTCAAGCAGGAGCGCAGATATCTCCTGCAGGATTTCTGGGTGTGATCTCTGTGACTCCAAAGCGCCGGCTCCCCAGGGTTACGTGGGTATGGGCACACCAGGGTGGGACAGCCCTGTGAGATCCTTGTCCTCTGACAGGGTGTGGGACGTCAACTGAAGGTGGCAGCCCTGGGCTTGTGGTTCTCCAGGAATGTAGATGCCTGTTGATACTTGTTCTCCCTTCCATGTTCCCGACAGTATTCCTGACGGTGACCACGTGTTTCTCCTTCCCCACAGATGGAGTCTCCGGTCTCTACGCCCGCGGTGTTGCCCTTGCACCTCCTCGTGCCTGTGGTCAACAACGACATCTCGTCGCCGTGCGAGCAGATCATGGTACGCACCCGCTCGGTGGGAGTGAACACCTGTGACGTGGCCCTGGCCACCGAGCCCGAGTGCCTGGGCCCCTGCGAGCCCGGGACCAGCGTGAACCTGGAGGGCATTGTCTGGCAGGAGACGGAGGACGGTAAGTGTCACAGAGCTCCTCGCTCTCCACCAGTGTCCTGGTGGAGTTGTGGCAGTCCCTTCCTTCCCATGTCCCTGCTGTGCCATTTGTTGGCACGTCCTGGGCTTTCCCGCCACCAGCTGGGTGGTCAGGACAGAGGAGCCGTGTGGGAGCGGCCTGTAATCCGTCCGGCAAAGGGAGTAATGGGCCAATACTTGCGTCAGCCCCGCTCGTTGTGTTCTCTCCTTGCTCAGACAGCGGGCAAAAATCTGAGCTGCCATTTCTCTGCCTCTCGACAAGAGCTGACTTGTTCCGGAGGTGCCGGGGAAAGGCCGTGCCAGCCGGCACGGGAATTCAACGGAGTTGACTTCATTTTTGCTTGGCAACCCGCAGGTCTGTCACAAAAACGCTCAAACCCTGGGAGGCAGCAGAAATCTCCTGCTGGATTAAAAAACACCAGCAGAGCTCTCAAAATCGACTCGGCAGGAGATCAGCCTCTCGGCTCTCTTGCCAAGCCAATCGAATCTTTTTTTTCCACTGGAGCTCGTCTCATCTGCGCACAGCTTGGTTTGCTTTCCCAGGTTCTTTGATGGGTTTTCGTTGCTGTTGAGGCTCTGCCAAGGAACACAGGGATGAATAGGTGGCTCAGCAGCCCACGGCAAGCACTGGAACCCAGCCTTCCCTCCAGCCTTGCTGGGGTGCTGGAGGTTTCTGCCTTGGGAAGTGCGGGGTGAGCTCCTTGTACTTGTGTCTGGAAGCAGAAAGAGCCTGGAAGCACAAAGGTGAGAGAACAGCAGTGGTGGAGGCTGGTTGACAGTCATCTCAGCCAGGTATCCATGCGCTCCTCTTGGACATCTGCTCCCACTCTCCCATCGCTATTCCATGCAGAGAACAAAGCTGTTGGCTTTTATCCCTGGCTGCTTCTCACTGTGACTGCCTTTATCCTCAGTGGAAGCTGAACTGAAATCTGTGTTCCTGTGAGCTGCTTTCAGTGGGGTTCCCTTCTTGCCCTGTGCTTTGGGAGGACAGGGACGGGCCCAGTTTGCCTTCCCCCTCTCCCTACTGGGAAACTGGTTTTGAAACACTGATTGGTGCAGGACTGAGTGCTGCAGTGGCCCCTGATGTGAGCACAGAAGTTGTTCCCTGTGGAAAAAGCGTATTGAGAAATAGCACTTGAGCTATTGGGAAGAGAGGAATGCATGGACCATGCTGAGGAAGACTGGGATGTCTAGCTTGGAATGGGGACCTCTGCACTCCTCTACCCTCTCTGCTTCAACATCTGTTCCATATGGAAAAACTCATCCGGATCGAGGCAGCTGGGAGCCTACGTGTTTTTTATGGTGCTCCAAGGGAGAAGGACATCACACATTACAAAATCTGGGAGAAGGAAACAAGAAGCAGGAATGTTCAAGAGCCCTGCTCTGCACATCTCAGGAACTGGAGGATCTGCTGGGGGAAGGTGCTCTGAGGAGACCTGCGGAAGGTCTCTGCTGAGCTCCCAGCACCGGCACTGCTGGTTCCAGGTCTGCAAGAGCCCCATCGCTTTACAGGATGCAGCACCTTCAATGGGGAACCTGAGGCACAGCCGGGCTGGGGGTTGGGACACGCAGCACTGCAGAGGAGCATCGGCACCCCCCCACTCATGGAGCTCCCCCACCTCCCTGTCCCCATCAGTCTGTTCTTCTGTTGTGACTTTCCTCAACCCAAAATCCCCAGAGCTGCAGAGTTGCCTGAAAATCCCAGGACTGCTAGAGACCCCCACGGGCAGCAGCAAAGCTGATGAGAGCTTGTATGGGTTTTTTTGGATGGAAATCAGGAGAGGCTTATGATGGCCATGCCAGGAGGGATAAACTGAATATCCCTGAGGCAGAGAGCACAAAATCATTCTCCCTTGCCAATTTCTGGCAGTGCCATGAGAGCAGTTTCTGTTCTCCCCTCCCTCTTCCCCTGCTCCTCATCCCACCGTGAAGCTCTGTGCCTGTCTGCCTGTCCGTCTGCATTACCCCTCACTTCTGCAGCCACCGTTTCGGAGCATGCCTTGGAGGCGTCCTGCCATTTCCCACAGCCCCGATATTTTTAGTCTGTGGTAATTCAGTGAACTCACACAGAGATCCTTCTCTGCCGGCTGCTGATGGTTGCCACCGTCGGGAGCAAGGATTTCACATCCAGCCAGCCCTGCAGAAGACGAGCCCTGACGTTTCCTTTGGTTGCTTCTGGTCGGCTGCATGTGTTGGCTCTGGTTATAGCGGCATCTCCCGTCCTCGAGTGAAAAGGCAGGGTAGAACCATCCCTATTTTTTGCCTGGCATCTCCCTCCTGCCTTCCCATTTTCACTGGTGGTGATGCTTGACCTGGCTGTCCAAAGCTGGAGCTTGTGAAGTGTTTTGGATGTCGTGAGCATCTCCTCTCGCCCAAAGGGTACGGGGGAGAAAACTACACCAAGGGCATGTCTCCACAGCCAAATGAGGTGCTTCCAGCACCTGGAGACTGCCCTCCAGATCTCCAGAAGGATCTCAGCACCTCACCCAGAGGAATCCATCTCCCTTGGGATGTAGCAGCCTCACTGAGCCGCTTGGAAGGACTGTGGGCAGCAGGAACAGCTCTTGACTTGCATCAAACTTAGAATCACAGAATCTTTGAATGGTTTGGGTTGGGGCGGACCTTGAAGATCATCTCATTCTCTAGAATGAGCAGGGGAAAAGGGAGGGGAGAACAGAAATGGCTCCCATGGCACTACCTCTCAACCAGGAATTGGCAGGGAGTGATGATTTTGTGCTCCCTGACACATCACTCTGCTGCCTCATTAGCTGCCAGGTCCCTTCCATCCCCCTCGGTGGAGCTGGTGTCACCTGGCTCGGAGCACAGCACCTCCTCAGCTCTGCTCCCTGTGAGCAGACTAGGATCCAGCAGCACACCAGTGCTGTTTGCAGCCGAAACAAGCACAAAACCTCTGAGCAACAAGGATCGTGGGGTGGCAGCACCTGGAAAATGTCAGTACACTCCACGTCCCTTCCTCCAGCTCCATGCTGGGATGGTGGTGGCAGGTCACCCATGGCCGAGCACTGCACACTCCAGGTGTTTGGATTGTCCTTTGGCAAACTTCTCTTGAGGGTACGATGGAGTGTGAGCATCCTCAGGGGTGGAAGATGCCACTGTGGACATGTCCTCGCTTGGAGCAGGAGGGAGATACAGTAGATGGGGAGAGAATGGAGACAGATGGGAGGGCGAAGGTAAAAACTGGAAGGTTTTACTCTAACTGTGAGGAAGCCTGACCCACGTTTGCTGGTTTTGCACGTCAAACATCATCACCCACAGCCTTGGGTAGTGCCCAAGGATGTTTGAAATGGAGGATGTGCCAAGATTGCACTGCAATGGGTGGGCTTTGGGGATTCCAAAGGGATACACCCTCCTCTGCGTACACACTACAGTCTTCTTATCCGTGTCTGCTTGGCTCCAGAATCAGGAGGTGTGTTTTTAAGACTGATGCAGGAAGAGTGTGGAGCGAACATGTGGCTTTCTCATTTGCTTTAATGATGTTTCATAGAATCATAAAATCACAGGGTGGTTTGGGTTGGAAGGGACCATGGGCAGGGGCACCTTCCGCTAGACCAGGTTGCTCCAAACCCCATCCAACCTGGCCTTGAACACTTCTAGGGATGGGGCAGCCCCAGCTGCTCTGGGCAACCTGTGCCAGGGCCTCACCACCCTCACAGGGAAGCCATTGACCACAGCTCTTTGAGTGTGACCATCCATCCAGTTCCTTATCCACTGTGTGGTCCATCCATCAAATCCATGTCTGTCCAGTTTAGAGACAAGGATGCCATGTGGGACAGTGTTTGATGCTTTGCACAAGTCCAGATAGATGACATCAGTCACTTTTCCCTCATCTACCAGCACTGGAACTCTGTTGTAGAAGGCCACCGAATTTGTCAGGTATGACAGAAGATTTCCCCAAGGAAAATTTTGCCTGTGATGGTCATTGGTGAGTGATTGCTCCTCAGTGGGTGAGGTGATGCTTGTGCTGGCCATCCCTTGCCCCGTGGTGTCCCCTGCTTTCCTGGCATGCTGGCCATGAAGACCTTGGGGTGTTGTGTTCCAAAGCCTGGGCACTATGGCCAGGATCTTTGCACATGTGCAGGGTCTATGGAGAAGCTGGAGCATCCTGAAAGTGATGCAGCTGGAGGGGAAGTGAAGAAGAAGACAATGCAGCTGGAGGAGAAGTTCATGGAAGAAGGGGCATCCCAAAGTCAGGGCATTCTGGAAGTGATGCAGCTAGAGGAGGAATTCATGGGGATGTTCTTGGTTGGGCTTGGGAGATTCATCTTTGAAAAGAGGTGAAACGTGCACTAATACAGTGGCTCCTGGTGCCCACAGCAGCATTGTCCTCCATCCTGCATAATCCCATGATTTTTTCATACATTGCCAACCTGGATGGCAACCTTACACTATCATCCACCCTTAATTTTTCCAGCCAGAATGCGACTCTGCAGTGATGGGAACAGTTGGTGACCAGGGTGCTGAGTGGTTTGCACCTAGACTTGAGTGGTGTTGATTCCTTAAGAGCTTCAAAGGTGTCATCTTCCCATGAAACCAGGTGGGATTGGAGTTATCCAAGTGGGATTCCTCCTCTTCAAGAGCACCTCCATTCTCGGAGGCGCAGGGGTGTTACGTCCTTACTGCCCACTCTTGCCATGCCTGTGCCTGCCCATCATCCTGCCACGGGAGGGGGACATGGTGGGTGAAAAAAGCTGCTTAGGATCTATCCCAGGGTTTAAATTGTCCTGGGTTATTGTTGGAGGATTAGGAAGGGATTTGGTATGATTGGTTGCAGTGGGTTAAATATAGGCTGATGTGTGTTGGAGGGCTGGTGTTCCAACAGGGAAGGGAGGGACAGTGCTGGCTCACTTCGCCCTTTCCTCTTTCATCTCTCTCTTGTGATTGCGGTGGCAGGGAGTGAAAAAACGCCAGCACCTCCTTTCTAATATCAGACTTTGGCCCTGAGATACACAAGGGACTCCAGTGGCTTGTCACGCAATTAACTTCCAGTGGCGCATGTGGGCTTCGCCAGCTCAAAGAGGGATTGAACTGGCAGGGAGGGCAGAGGGACTGGGAGGGGTGGGGTCCAGGTTAGGGCTGCTTGCTCCTCAGTGGCTGCCAGGTCCTTGAGCAGCTCCTGGGAGCATCCCACAGCAGCCCCACAGGGGTGTCCTGGGAATGGTGGGGCTGGGTTGGGGCACAGGATGCAGCCAGCAGCTTCTTTGGGTTTTAAGGAAAGGTGGACAGGCTCCTGCCTGCCAAAAAACGCTGCATTAGGAGGAACAGAGATAGAAGAGCACATTCCATGTGCCCTTCTTGGGATGCCTGGGACTAGCATTCCCCTCTTCCTATCCATCCCTCCACGTGTGGGCCATGGTTTCTATCTCAGGTCATCTCCATCATCATATCTTGCCCATGTCCATGTTAAGGCAGGTCCTCAGCACCTTCCTCCAAAGGCAGGACCCAGCCATTCCTGCTCACAGGGATGAGCCAGTTGTGGGTTTTGGCTGTGTGCTGGCACTGTGTCTTCCCATGACCTGCTCCCAATGTTTTCCTGGAGGAGAAGGAGAAAGAGAAGGTCTGAATTTCATTTCTCTTTCTGAGGGAAACCCACATGTCGGACCTCAGCTCCATGTATTATCCATGCCGGAGTCTGCAGCTGGCTGCTGGCACAGCACAACAGGGATTGTGGGCTGAGATTTATAAACATGCTTCAGGCACAGCTGCTCCAGGCTCCCTCAGCTCCATCCATCTCCCGGGGCCGTATATCTCGCTGCGCTCATCAACCCTTGCGAACGCGTTTCCTATCTCCTGAGTTTTACCTTGCTTGGATAAACGTGCTTGGCAAAATGGAATCCGCTCTACTAGTGCGGAAATCAGAAATTTATGGCAGGGAGGAGGTGCCCCAATGCTGAGGGATGCTGTGGAAGACCCCTCTGCCTCCCAAAAGTGGTGCTGAGAGTCCACGGCCTTAGCATGAGTGTGAGCCAGGCTGCTCCTCTTCTGAATTAGTGGGAGAAAGTTGAAACTCTGAGTTTTCTGAATGCCTTTGCTCTGAAAGAGGAGGATGTGGCCTCATAGATGCCTCTCCAGGTGGAGATATAGGGCAAAGGGGTGTCACTGGAGATGCTGGAGCAAAGCAACATGGGGTTGTTCCACCAGGATTGGGTTTTCCTGCCAGGGATAGTCGCCTGAGCGGGAATGCTGAGCTCAGCTTGCCATCTAGTGGCAGTAATGACATTTTCCAGAGAGCCATGAGATTCATGACCACACTCAGGGGGTGTCACAGCCCCACTGGTGTGTCTGCAGCTCCACATTGGGGCCCACAGGCTTGCTGAGGGCTTTCTGCATTTCCCCTGGGGGCTTCCCAGCCCTCACTCCCCAGAGATTGCCTTCCTTACCCTACCTGAATGCACATGCAGTTATAGTGGATCTTCAGCCCCCCCACCAGATCCCACAGCCTTTTGGGGATGGCTGAGTTTAGCATCCCCACGAAAATAAGGAAGAGGAGGAGAGGTTGAGTGGATGCCGGCCAGAGCCGTGCTGAGAGAGGGAATGAGCTGGGAGGTCTCTAGCTCCATTTTGGTGCCCCTCCAGCCTCTCCCAAAAGAGAATCTCACCTCTCCCAAAAGCCCAGGATCCCTCGGCTGCCTTCCTCCAGCACTAGAGCTGAGCTCTTCCTCCTGCCTATCTGAAGAGGCAGGTCCCTGACACTGCTAGATCAAACCTGGCCCCATCTGACCCTTTCCCCTTGCCTTGCAGGGATGCTGGTGGTCAATGTCACCTGGAGGAACAAGACGTATGTGGGGACGCTGCTGGACTGCACACAGCACGACTGGGCTCCTCCCCGGTAAGTGGGTGGTGGGCTTCGGGGGCTTCTGGGCACTGAGGGCAAACCCAGCCCCATACAGCCCCCATACACTCTGCTCTGTGCCTGTGGGGCTGCCACAGGGGTTGGCATCTCCTGCCTGCACAAATGAGCTGCTCCCGTGGCTCTTTGCCCTCGCAGTCACAGGTCCATTGTCCTGGGGAAGTGAGGATGGTTGAGCACATCCTGGTGGACCTCTCTAGTTCCTCTTTATTGGCCAGTGGGGGGATGAGTCTATGGGATTGGTAGCAAGGGGAAGAAGGGGGTCCCCACCGTGCCACGGCCATGACTGTCTCTCCATTAAAACTCCCATGTCCTCCTCCCGGCAGGTTCTGTGACTCTCCCACCAGCGACCTGGAGATGCGCAATGGCCGGGGCAGGGGCAAGCGCATGCGCCCCAACAGCAACACGCCAGTGAACGAGGCAGCCGCCGCCTCGGACAGCAAAGGGACCAGTAACAGCAGCAAGACCCGGGCAGGAGCCAACAGCAAGGGGCGCCGGGGCAGCCAGAACTCCTCGGACCACCGCACTCCACCTGGTGGCACGGCCGAAGACGTGAAGGCCAGTCCCTCCTCCGTCACCAAGCGGAAGAGCAAACCCCTCTCTGACATGGAGGTGAACTCCAGCTCGGAGGACTCCAAGGGCAGCAAACGCATCCGCACGAACTCGATGGGCTCGGCCACCGTGCCACCCGCCACGGTCAAGGTGGAGCCGGCTGTCCTGGACCGCAACTGCCCTTCTCCCATCCTCATCGACTGTCCCCACCCCAACTGTAACAAGAAGTACAAGCACATCAACGGGCTGAAGTACCACCAGGCCCACGCGCACACAGACGACGACAGCAAGCTGGAGGCGGACGTGGACAGCGAGTATGGTGAGGAGCCCTCCCTGCACGCCGACGTCGGGAGCTGCAATGGGGCCGCCGGCTCTCAGAAGGGCTCGCTCTCACCAGCTCGCTCGGCCACTCCCAAGGTGCGCTTGATGGAGCCCCACAGCCCCTCCCCATCCAGCAAGTTCAGCACCAAGGTCCCCTGTAAGAAGAAGGCGGGTGGGGAGGGGGACACGGACCCAGGTGCCCTGTCCAATGATGGCTCTGAGGATGGTCCATCGGTGGCTGATGAGACGAGTAACGACGACTTTGACTCTCTGGAGAAGCGATGTGTTGATAAGGACAAGTCAAAGAAGGCCTCTGGTGCTAAGCAGGAGAAGATCCCTTCCAAAAGCTTGAAGTCTGCCAGACCCATTGCACCAGCCATCCCCCCGCAGCCAATTTACACCTTCCAGACCGCCACCCTCACCACCGCCAGCCCCGGCTCATCCGCCGGCCTCGCCACCACCGTGGTCCAGACCATGCCCAACAGCCCCCAGCTCAAACCTATCCAGCCCAAGCCAACAGTGATGGGAGAGCCCTTCACTGTCAACCCTGCCCTCACCCCTTCCAAGGAAAAGAAGAAGAAAGACAAGAAGAAGAAGGAGCCCAAGGAGGTGGAAAACCCTTTGACTCCTGGCAAAGCCTGCAGAGCGGAGGAAGGCAAGAGCCCTTTCCGGGGGGAATCCAGCGACCTGGGAATGAAAGGCGAGGGGCTGCTGAATGGTTCATCTGACCCCCACCAGAGCCGGCTCGCCAGCATCAAGGCTGAGGCGGATAAAATCTACAGCTTCACCGACAACGCACCCAGCCCCTCCATCGGCGGTGCCAGCAGGCTGGAGAACACCAACCCAGCCCAGCCCCTGACTCCGCTGCATGTCGTCACCCAGAACGGGGCAGAGGCCAGCTCAGTGAAGACCAACAGCCCAGCCTACTCAGACATCTCTGACGCTGGGGAGGACGGGGAGGGCAAGCTGGAGAGCGTGAAGGCGAAGGATCCGGAGCAGTTGGTCAAGGAAGGCGCCAAAAAAGCTCTTTTCCCCCCACAACCTCAGAGCAAAGAGTCTCCCTACTACCAAGGCTTTGAAACGTACTATTCCCCAGGCTACCCCCAGGCTAGCCCAGGTCCCCTGAACCCCGGCGGGCAGTCCGTGGCTGAGACACAGGCCTTGAAACTGAAGAAGGACGAGGAGCAGGAGAACCCAGACGTGAAGGTGAAGAGCGAAGGCTGCGAAGAGAAGAAGGCAGAGCTTGGTGGTGGCTCCAGCCAGCAGCCCTCAGTCATCCAGCAGCGCCCCAACATGTACATGCAGTCCCTCTACTACAACCAGTATGCCTACGTGCCGCCCTACGGTTACAATGAGCAGGGCTACCATGCTCACCTGCTGAGCACCAACCCTGCTTACCGCCAGCAGTATGAGGAGCAGCAGAAGCAGCGGCAGAGCCTGGAGCAGCAGCAACAGCGGGGTCTGGAGAAGAAGGCAGACCTGGGCTTGAAAGAGAGGGAGGCAGCGCTCAAAGAGGAGTGGAAGCAGAAGCCACCAATGCCACCGACACTGACCAAAGCCCCAAGCCTCACGGACCTCGTCAAGTCAGGGCTGAACAAGCCCAAGGAGCAGGGAGGTCCTGACATGGCCAAATCTGTCATCATCCCCAAGCTGGAGGACTCGTCCAAGCTGTCTGGCAGCCAGGTCGCCGAGGGGCTCAAGGTGAAGCTGAGTGAGGCCAGTCACCTCGGGAAGGAAGCTGCCGAGACTAAGGCTGGCTCTGAGTGTGGCCGGCAAGCGGAGGTGGACCCTGTGCTCTGGTACAGACAGGTAATGCCCTGCCCTGTCCGCCAGCCCAGCTGGGTGTTTGCTTCTGGAGGAAGCCCCTCACCGTGGCTTTGCCACAGGGCTCTGCTGGGACTATCACCTTGGAGAACACGTGTTGTCCTCTGCTTGTGGTGGGACTCCATGAGATTCCCTTGGGGCCCAGAAAAGGGATGGGGCTGTGAGGCCACGGATGGGCCAAGGAGAGCCCGGGGAAGAGGAGTGGAGTTCACTGGTCTCCTCCGAACTCAGGCTGGGTTTGGGACAGGCAGGGCTGGGGGGAGGCGGGTGTTCTGATGGTTGGCTGTTCTTGCAGGAAGCCGAGCCCCGGATGTGGACGTATGTGTACCCGGCAAAGTACTCGGACATCAAGACGGAGGATGAGCGGTGGAAAGAGGAGAGGGACCGAAAGTTGAAGGAAGAAAGGAGTAGAAGCAAAGAAGCCACATCCAAGGAGGATGGGAAGGAGAGCACCAGCTCCGAGTGCAAGCTGACCCCCCCTGAGGAGCCTCGCATGGTGGGGAAGGACCCCAGGCCCAGTGTCCATGTCCCTGTGTCCTCACCCCTCACGCAGCACCAGTCCTACATCCCCTACATGCACGGCTACTCCTACAGCCAGTCGTACGACCCCAGCCACCCCAGCTACCGCGCCATGCCCACCGTCATGATGCAGAATTACCCAGGTAGGGAGCCAGGGCCTTCCTGCGGACGTCCCTTCCCAGCTGTCCCTGCTCTCGGGATGGGGGGCAGCTGCAGGACATCCTCTCGCACACATACAGAGCCATGTGCTCCCACTGTGCTGCCCGAATCCTCCCTCTGACTGCTTTTCTCCCCCCAGGATCATACCTACCCTCCAGCTATTCCTTCTCTCCGTACGGGAGCAAGGCATCCGGCAGCGACGACAGCGACAAGTCCCGAGCCAGCCCCAGCGTGAGCTGTAAATCCAGCTCAGAGTCCAAGGCCCTGGACATCCTGCAGCAGCACGCCAGCCACTACAAGAGCAAATCACCCACGGTGAGGGTCAGGAGCACGCTGGCTTCGCCCAGCTCTGTGGAACAGTCCTGGGATTCTGTACCCAGCTGGGAGCAGCTCCGCCTGCCATGGGGTTTGCTGTACCTGCTGCTGTGGGAGACCCACAGCCATGGTGTATTACCACAGTACAAATCCTTTGGGATGGACCAGCCAAACCTGTGGGCAGGGCTGGCCCAGGGAAGCACTGGGGCTCCTCCAAGCCCTGCAGGAACCTGGTGACACTTGTCCATAGCCTTGGAGCTAGTGGGTGAGATGCAGGGGCTGTCTCCATCCCATGGCTTCTGCTGGGCTGAGCTGGGAGATGGAGTTTGGACATGGTGAGGAAAGAGCTGCCCTCAGACAGGACTTGTGTCCTCCTCACGGCTTTTGGGCTGTGAGCCTGGTCACCTCATGGGGCGTCTTTGGGCAAAGGTGGGGAGTATCACCCTGAGACGTGCCCTGGGGTGGCTGATCACGTCCCTAAGCGTGTGTCTGCTTTCTCCTCTCCAGATAAGTGAGAAAACATCTCAGGAGCGGGACCGCAGCGGCTGTGGGGTGGTGGGGGGCAGCGGGAGCTGCAGCAGCGTCGGGGGAGCTGGAGCAGGAGAACGGAGCGGCGACCGACCCCGCACATCGCCCTCCCAGCGCCTGCTCTCGACGCATCACCACCACCACCACCTCGGGTACTCGCTGCTGCCGGCACAGTACAACCTGCCCTATGCAACAGGTGAGAGCTGGGGCCGGGCTCAGGGGAGCTGGGAGGGAGCTGGACCCACCCTTGGGCCGTGGGAGCCCTTGTGCTGTTCCCTGGTCTGGCTGGGTGCCTGGCCCAGGCTGCTGGATCCTGATGCCGCTTCTCCTCCGCAGGTCTCTCCTCTACAGCCATCGTTGCCAGCCAGCAAGGCTCTACTCCCTCCCTATACCCACCTCCCCGGAGGTGAGAACGGTAAGGCTCTGCTCCTGCTGGGATGGGCACGAAGGGGGTGCCCTCAAGGGTTTAGGGTCCGCCCATCGCCCCAGGGGCTCGCGGGAGCTGACTTGCCCTTGGGTTGTGGCAGGACGTGAAGCACCGGGATGCCTGGGCTGTACAAGACATGTGACTGGCTCACATGGGGAAGCGCTGGAGACTCCTTTAGACATCAGTTGAATGGTGTTAATTGTTCTGCTTGACGTTCCTGCCGCGATCCGAGGCAGACTCTGTCTTCTCCCCCCTGTCGGACACACACTGACTGCCCCCCACACCCCCTTTGGTGAGTGGGTGAGCTGGTGCCTGCGGAAATATTTATTCTACTGGGCACCAGTGCTCGGGATGGAGGCGTCTTGCCCGTCTGGTGCATATGAAGAGGAAACAGAAGCACTGAGGTTTCTTGATGGATTTGGGACCCCACCGTGTCTCTTCGAGCTGCTGCTTCATGATGGGACTGGGGGCAGGCGGGGGCTCGGAGTGTGGGGCTGAGCCTGCTGTGGGGTCTCAGGAAAGGAAGGGCTGGCTCACATGGAGCCACAATGGGCTTGGGGGGGGCTGTTTTGAGCCTGAAGGTGGTGTCAGCCTGGCCGGAGAGAGCCGTGGGGCACGGGGATGTGCTGCATGTGAAGCTCTCCCTCTCCCAGTCCCTCATCTGGTCCTGCAGCCCACAGCACCCGCTGCTCTGTGTCCATGGGCAGGAGCCACTGGTGTGGCCAATGGCTGGAGCAGGGCTAGGGAGCTGGGGGAACTCTTTGCCCCAGTGAAGCAGCCACTGCCCCGGAGGGCCAGGGCTCCATGGGGCTGGGGGCAAGTGGGGCACAGAGTCGGGGGCTGTGCCTGTCACCCCACCTGGGGCTGCTGGGGTACCCCGTGCCGTGCACAGTCCAGACCTGCCTGAAGCTCCCACCCGTCACTTTCGAATTGGTTTCTGAGCTGTAACTCGGCAACACCCCCAGCCTTTCCTCTGCCCCCCTATCCTGGCAAATGCTCCCTGAACCCTGGGGCAGCATATCCTGCTGGGGGGTGGCTGTAGCTCCCCTTTTTATCCACCTTTTGCTTTTAGGGCGGCTCCCCCAGGCCGTGGGCAGGGCGCAGCGAAGAACAAGCACACTTAGGTTCTACCAGAGGCACGTGGGGCTGTGCTGGTCCCTGCTCTGGCCTCGTGCCGGGGCTGGGGGCACCAGGCCCTGGAGGAAGCCGGTCCCTGCTCCCGGCTGTTCCCCAGCACCGAGGACAGGGGCTTTCTGGTCCTCTGCCCCCAGCCCCAGAGCAGCTCTCCCTGGGCCGATGCTCTACCTCGGCCCCGCAGCGGCTGGGCCGCCCCAGCTCTGCCCCCTCTCCTGCTGCCCGGCTGGGGGGACATGGGGGCCGTGGGTCTCGGTCGTGTGTGTGTGTCCATGTCGCACCCGGCCCCGAGGGCCGCTGTACGGGGATGCTCTGCCCGCCGGGCTCTGTACATACTGTAAAAAGCAATTGTTTGAAAGCTGTTGTTTTGGGTTTTGTTTTCTTTCCCCATTTCTCCCCCATCCCACTGTACCCAGCTGGAAAGGAGGCTCTGGCTCTCTCGGCCCTGGTTCGGGTGCTGGCAGCGCGGTGGCCCCAGCCTGCTCTTGTTAAGACTCATTTTTCTCCCACTCTTCCTTGTCTTTGGAAGGAGGCGGGGCTGTGTGCCCCAGCACGCTCCGCAGGGACGGGGTGGGCTGTGCCCAGCGGCGGCTCCACCCGCCCCGCGCCCCTTCCAGAGCCACACGCAGCCACGGGGCTGGGGACTGGAGGGGTCGGGGTGCTTGAGGGAGCCCCACAACACACCCGTGGAGGAGTGTCCCACTGGCTGCTCCTACCTCCAGCCTCGGCCGGTCCGGCACAGCCTGGTTCCCAGCACGGCCGGGGCCCACCAGCGGCTCCAGGGGCACAGAGGAGGGCGTCGGGGCAGGGGGGGCTTGGGGGGTGCCACAGGCTTTGTTGGCAGTCGAAGGGTGTCAGGGGGCTGCTCCCCACCTTCCCAGTTGGGTCCCACTTGAGTCTCCCTTTAGGTGTTAAATGAAACAACCGTTTATGCAGAATAGGTTTGAGGTTTGACGTATCTGGGTTCTCTGGGTCAGTTGTTGCCCGTGGGGCCTCACCCGGCCCCCGCACTGGGGGGGTCCCCACTGCCCGGCCCCTGGCCAGGGCGTCGGACCGTTGGTGTTTATAGCTCTTGTTTCCATTGGCGTTGCTGTGTTGGGTTTCATTTCAGTCTTCCTGACTCTGCCCTTCTGTAAAGTGTACATTATTACCGAGTTCCTTGTTTTTTTATATATATATATATATAAATATATATATATACAAACTGTACTCTTCTTGCCTTTGTACATTTGGGCAAGGAGGGAGAATAAATCTTTTTAAGAGACAATCACAAACCTGTGAGGGTGGCTTTTTCTTCCTGCTCCCCCCAAGTCTGGTCCTTTATCCCCCAAAAGCTGTGGCTAGTGATTTTTGGGGGTGGGAGAGGGGGTTACCCCATCTCTGCGGCATGTGAGAGGGCTCAAGCAGCCTCATTCATCTGAGGCTGCATCCCTGTGCCCCTGCATCCAACCCCTCCACTCTGCCCTGGCACTCACAGCTCCTGGGGGTGCTGCAGCTGAACTCAGAGGGGATAATTTGGGGCAGAACCCCCCAGGCTTGAACCCCTGGGCACCAAGGTCCTGCCCTCCACCACTGCCCCCGGAAAGGCACTGGGCAAGCGGGGGGGTGCCACGGGGCAGGGCTTGGCTCTTCCAGCTCCACCATGGAGCTGATCCGTGCAAGAAGCAGCACCCAGGGGCAGCAGAGGCACCTTCCACATTTTCTTTAGGGTGTTTCTGAAGACACCAGTGATCTGAGACCTCCACATCTGCCTGCCTGTGCTGGAGGCAGGGCAGGGGAGAATTTGGAATTGTCAGAGCCGAACCATGCAGTGGCACACCCTTGTCACTACAGCTCATTAAGGAGCTCAGATCAGCCTCACTCCAGCTCCCATGAACCAGGATCTTGCACTTGACTAGTAAAGGAGCAAAGTGGTTCCCATCACCTTCAGGATGTGCCCAAGGGGAGCACCATGTGGTGGCAGCAGGGCCCTGGCACATGCAGGGGCAGGAGCAGGGGCAGCTCCAGCTGTAAGAAGGGATAAAACTGGGCCCTTCAAAAGCCAGAAGCAGCACTCGGTGCTGCTTCAGCCAGGGAACACCCAGTCCACAGGTCTCCTCTGTCAGGGGTCCATCGGCACAGCCCAGCTCTGATTCTAAACTGATTTAGGGTCTGAGGAGGGAGCAGAGCCACTGGCCCCTTGGTTTCATGGGATGGGAAGGAGGGCAAAAGAGACACAAAGTTTAAGATTATTTATTCACACACACTCATATCCCAGCCCTACCTCACTCCCCCCCTGATGAAACACTGACCATGGTGGTTATGGAATGTGAGAGCAGACAGGGACAATCCCACATGCTGGAAGAGCTGAGGGCATGGGCTCCCAGGACACAGGTGACACATCCCCCTTCCCTGGGGCCTGTCAGAGCCAGCCAGGATAGAGCTCCCATGGCACAGGGACAGAGCACTACCTCTCCAGCATTAGACAGGGCAGGGATGTAACCTACTGCCAGCACCATGGCCCAATCCTGGGAAAGCCGCTGGATGGGGAGACCATCCCACTTCCTGCCCCCACACAACCCTTTGGTTTGGATATAGCCTTTAGCAGCATCTCAAGGCTTGAGCTCATGCCTTTGGGAAGGTGGAGTAGAGGAGAGGGCCCAGGGCTGCTCTGTACCCATCCTGGGTGGAGGGTAAAGGCAGGAGCTTTTTCTGGCTCTTTGGACCATCCCAACCATCATGGTGCACGTCAGGAAACTGTTTGTCCCAAATAAGCAGCCCCAGGTGTGTGAAGTTCATCTGAATGCCCCTTTTATTGAACGCCGTGATAGCGCAGTGGGAACATGGAACAGGGTTAAGACTGCATAAAACAAAAGCTGGAAGAGCAAGAAGTTTCAAAAGAAAAAAAAAAAAGGGAAAAAAAGTTAGACCAGTTAAACCAGCATTGGAGCAGAGACGCATGGGGGGTTTAATGTAGTGTTAAAGGATAAACTCGAGCGTCTCCTGCACGTGCCCCACACCAAACCAGGCCATTTGCTTTAAGTCTTGAGTGGGAAATGAAAGCGTTGTCTCCCAGCTGAGCACGCACCGGGCAGGTGAGAGGCACCGCCGTGGGTCCGGTGGAGTCCCGGGGGTGGTGCTGCACCCCAAGCAGGGCCCAGGCCCCGGGGCTCCCACACCACGCAGCTGCACGGGAAGAGCTTCTATGCCAGTTCATAAACATCTTCCTTTTCCTAGTGATGATTACATGTGTGATAGATAGTTCTCTAGGCAACACGTTTCAATGAGAGTCAACTCTGGGGATACACAGCCCAATCTAACAATGAGAAATGCGCTTGCAGTCCAACAGAAACTTGGTTTTCCTTTCCTCAAGAAAGGAGGTGGAACCCTCTCTCCCTTCCACAGCATGTTGGGTCCCCACTGCAGCTACTCTTCGTCGGAGGAGGAGCTCTGATCCAGGGGGTACACCATGAACATCACGTCCGGCCGCGACGGGACTGCGGGGTGACCAGGCCGCACGATCTCAAAGCCCAAGAAGCTGAATGTCTTCAGGAGTGGAGCTACCAAAGAGAAGGAGACTCATTACCACCGGGAATGATCCTCTTTACCTGCCTCGCCCTCGAGCCATGAATATCCAAGAGCATTGAACACCCTCTGGGAATGCTTCCTGGACAGAGAGGAACTATGTTAAGGTGACAGCCCTTTCCAGCGGGAGGTTTTGTCTTTTCCTGTGCTCATCCAAGTGAAAGGGATTTGAGCTGTGCAGCTTTGTCCATGTTTCTTCCTTCCTCTGACAAACAGTGGCAGTTGGTCATCTACCTGCACCAGGCGCACATCCCTGCTTTCCCAGGACACACGTGGCCATCCCATAGGTTTTATCCTGCACTTCTCTGGGCCCTAAAGCAGGACAGACAGCAGCAAGCAGGAACCTGCTTAGGAGGTAGGCAGACACTTGCTGTCTCCATGAGGAGGTCCTGGAGCTCAGTGCAAACTCCAGACAGCTCTGCACAGCTTGGGAGCAGCCCTGGAAATTCACACATGGGAATTCCGAGCGGGGTCAGCCCAGAAGCCCCCACACCTCAGGGCTGCCAGACAAGGTTCTGTGACACAGTGACTGTTACTGAAGTGATGGCTTCCCTGTGACCTGTGACAGTCACTCCAGTGCAACGTCTGGTTCCTACAGGCCCCTCGGGTGATCAGCTCCAGGGCACTGAATGGCCAAGCAGAGGAGCTCCTGGAGGTATCTTCCAGGCAGCACTGAATTTCAGCTGCACTCGGGATCTGGGGTGCTCCACAACTCCTACAAACGAGCCCTGCTAAGGGCTGTCCCCTGTCCCCAGCCTGTCACCCACGCAACTGCCGCTGGTGGTGACATAACAGCCAGGACTTAATCTGCAAATTATTCTTGGCATGGTAATATGGGATGATGACATCTTCCTGGGCTCAGCTCAGCTTAGCTCTGCTAACGCCCTTCGTTTCGGAGAAGTCGGTGCAGCTCATGAAGCTGCAGAGTAAAATTAGAGCTGGGGTTGGAATTACTTGCTGGGTTACAGCCTGTGCCTGGTGGGACTTAAAGTGACATGTCCCCAGCCTGGTACCTCCCCCAGCTCCCCCTGCTTTAATTCCTCACCCAATGCGTCTGTCTTTAGATCCTAAAGCCCCCGGAGCTGTAAGAGTTTCCAGCCAGGGCCAGGATTACCTGTAAATCTGGGAAGGGCAAAAGTGCCAGGAGATCTTTAAAAAGCAGCTGAACTACAGGACACTAATCTGGAAGTGCTTGTTTCCCACCTAATAACTCCTCCCTGGTTTCACCTTCCACATCACTGCAGCCTGGTGCCAAACAGACTTCACTGCTTACTAAAAGGGGAATATTAACTGATTCTGGATGAGAAAAGCCTCCCAAGTCATTCAGGAGCAGCTTTCTGCACCAGAGTATTTAATGGCAAGGCATAAAAGAAGGTCTTAGCATGGAATCACAGAAGGGTTTGGGTTGGAAGGACCTTAAAGCTCATCCAGTCCCAGCCCCTGCCATGGGCAGGGACACCTTCCACTAGACCAGGTTGCTCCAAGCCCCATCCATCCTGGCCTTGGACACCTCCAGGGATGGGGCAGCCACAGCTTCCCTGGGCCACCTGTGATGTTGCTGTCCAGCAGACCTGCTGGAGAAACCAAAACACTCCCTCACCCTTACCCTCCAAAAAGGGCTTATTTCCTCCACAAGAAACTATTTCCGTGAGAATTTCACATGTAACGACCTCTGCAACAGGAAGGGTCCCATGGGTCTTGCCCTGGAATTCCCAGGTTTCTGTACAGCTCCAGCAGCACTATGTGCGCTGTCGGGACAAACCCAAGCCCAGGGGCCAGTCCTCACCTCGATCTTCTCTGCTTTTTCTGAAGCAGATGAAGACGTAGTTGACTTTCATTTTTTCTTCAGCAAACTCCAGCAGTGCTGACAACCTGCCAAGGAGGGGGAAGACAAAAGGATATCAGCTCTAGGAAGTTCTGTCCTGAGGAAGCCTCTGTGTGTTATCAAATTATCAACTGGATGTTTTCAGGCACAAAGACTGTTTACAGCCCCCTTCCAGTGAACAATGGGTGCTGAAACAATGGCCTTCCTGCCCTGCAGATCCAAGAGTTGTCCTTGCTGTGAGTAACCGACAAGTCCCTGTCCTGGCAGCCGTGAACACCCTCCCCACCCGTGGTGCTTTGGGACTGAAGCCTTAGTGGGCAGGAAGCAGAATATCACAGCTGGTCCCAGGCCAGGCTGCATCCCCCTCCACTGGCAACGCACACCAGGGGGATGTGGGAATTCTGTGCTTTTTGGGAAGGAAAAACATTCAGAAATGAGCTCCTGGCAGGCAGAGAAGGAGAACAAACCATCCCTGGAGGAGCGTGTGCACAGGCAAAGCTGTTTCCTGAGTGCATGGACTGGATGGCACAGCTGCTGCACCCTGAATCCTCGCTTCCTGCCTTTCCAGTTGGATTATTTCTGCCACCTCTTGATGGAAGCGGCGCTGCATTAACCCCTCTGCGAGCCCCCGGGGTGGCACATGGAGCCACCGCTGTCACTTGTAACCACTGGCGCTGCCAGAGCGGTGACAAACAGGCCTTCACTCCACATCTCATTAACCAGCAGTCAGCACGGGGGGATTAAATTTGCAAGGGTTCTGTTAATATGTTAATGAACTACTTTAATTATGGCCTCTCCTCGGCTGTTTCACCCAGCTAAAAATAACCTGACAAAACTGTGCTTTAAGTCACAATGACACTGGCAAATAAATCCCCTCTCAGAAGGACCCGCTCCCCGGAGAGCCGAGAGATTTACGGGCCAACCGGAGAAATTACACAAACATTTATCTGGACTTGGGGTCAAATGAGACAAGTGTGAGACAGCAACAGCACTGCCACTTCCTGAAGGTGCCCGGTGAGGGGTTTTTCCTTAATTAGCCTGCGTCTCTTAGGGATGAAGCCTACTTGGAGATTTAGGAGGAGCTGAGAGCTCCACAAAGGAATCCAGCAAAGCCACAGCTCCATTGCAGCGGAGACCTCTGGCAGAGCACTTGGCAGGAAGGAGCTGCTCTGGAAGCTGCGTTTACACAAACTTCCCAGAGCTGAGCTGTCTGGACAAAACACGACTGGATTCTGCCAAGAGAAAAATCAGAGCTCCTGGCAGAGCCCAGCGCCAGCGCGGCAGCGCTCCAAGAGCAGATCCACCTACTAATGAGGAGAGCATCCATAGGATGGAGGGGGTTTTTTTCCTGAAAAAGAGGAAAACCTGCCAGGATAAGACTTGTCAAGCGGCCAAGATAAAAATAAAAATATAATGAATAAAATGAAAAAATAGTAAAATATCAGAGAAAGGCTTGTTGGCTTTCCATACCTAAGTATGCAAAGATTCATCTGCTCATTTATTGCTTGTTTTTCATTAGTGTTGGGACTCAAAAAATGGTAACTCATCTGAAGTATCAAAATATATCCATGAAGGCCTAACAGGACAGTTCTCTGCAGGCATGGGAGCAGGATGTGCTTCAGACACACAACCCAGGAATGGAGCTGCTATTGCTCAGCTCATTCTCCCTGTACCCACAGCATGGAATCCCAGCATGGTTTGGGTTAGAGGGGACCTTTAAAGCTCATCTCATACCATCCCCTGCCAGTGATACCAGGGACACCTTCCACAAGACCTGGTTGCTCCAAGCCCCATCCAAACAGGCTTTGGACACTTTAAGGGATGGGGAGTCCACAATCACCTATGTAAGCAAAGCCCTGCCCTGCCCCACCCTCCCCGGGAGCCATGGCTGCAGCCCTGGGATCCTGAACTTACCCTTCTTTGCTTCCATCAGCTAATAATCCATCAGGGATTTCCACAAAGAGGCTCTGGTTTGAGAGCACTGCATCCCAGGAGGAGGTCTTCACCTCTGTGACCTTGTACTGGAAGTGGACAATGTGAGGCTTCCCTTCGTGCACTGGGACATCTTGGCTAACAGTGATCTTCTCGTCCTGGGAAAACAAAATTGTCAAGTACTGAACAGCCAGGGGACAACTGCAGAGAGCAAATGCAAATAAATGGCGTAAGGGTTTTACTGAGAAGAAGATTATGCTTTTCCCTTCCCCTTTCACTGGCTCAGGGACACATCTTGCAGTTCTCAGCCCTCAGAGTGATTTCTAGCCAACGGTAGTGATGGTTCATGAACTGTCCTTCAAAGAACACAACTGGACCCAATACAATGGCAGAGCTTCTGCTGTCACAGCCTGACCAGTCCAAACCAGTGCCTCCCCCATCCCCAACACAGCCCTTCTGTTCCAGGGATGACCACAAATTGCTTTCCCAGATGTTCCAACCCATGGTTTGCCTCCTGGTGTAAGAGAGGAAAACACACAGTGCAGGGAGATCCCAGAGCAGATCTGAGGCTGGTGAGAAGGTCGTCTCCATAGACCACAAAGGCACATGTCCCTCTCCAGCCCTGCCCCAGCAAGAATGCCAAGCATGCGGATCTCAGATCCAGTTTGGCAGTTCCTAGAAAACAATCCCATGGTTAAAACACCATTCCTCCAGACAATTCCGGCAGGCAGCTGGCTTGCCCCGTAATGATTTCCATGTTTCACTGCTAAGAGCTCCAGTGAAACAGCAAAGACCTGAGTTAACGCTGTCACTGCAGGGGAAGCTGAACTGTCCCGTGTGTTGGTGACAGCTCCTGCATCCCTGTTCCCTTACATTCCCAGTCACCTGCACAGCTCTGAAGGGCATAAGTAAAGCAGATATCCAGGGTCATGTGTGCTCTGCTCCCGAGTCACGGGAATGCCTGGGAAAGCCATGTGTCCCTCCCTTCTCGACAGGTGGGCTGGGCAGTGGTTTCCTCCACTTCAGTCATTGGGGGAGCAGCCGTCCAGCCTCCAAGTATTTTAATTTAACAGGGTGATTAATTCAACAGCTCCTCACAAGCCCTTCCTGCCTCCTCAAGCTGCTGTCCCAGTGCTTTAATTCCTATTACCTCGTGTCTTAAAATAGCTGCCCCTTGGTTTGACTGTTGTGACAAAGAGGCCACTGAGGACCTTAATGCTGGTGGACAAAGTAACCCCACTGCAAATCGGGAGCTGCTTGGCCTCAGTGAGCAGAGCAGAGGAAGCTGCCCTTCGTTTAAAGCCCACAAAGCTGATCTGAAAAACAAGTTTACACTTTACCAGAATAAATATCCTGTAGGAAATAAGTTTATTCATGGAGTTTGAAAGAAGTCTGCGTGGCTGAGCTCACTAGTTTTAAGTCAAATGCACCAAGAAACGCACCCACAGCTGCTCCAGTGAGGTCAGGCTGCTGCAGAGCGAGTCAGGGCTGAGCCCTGCACTACAGACATATTTAAAAAAAACAAATCCAAGGGGATTATGTGCATATCCCTCAGCACTGAATTTATAGGAGCCTTTTACAGTTGTTAGCGTGCAGAAAGCATCTCTGTTCCAGAAAAGAGGCTTCTCTCCAGAAAAAGCTCACAGATGCTGCTTTTCTCATACTCACAAAACCAAAACCAGGGTGAGGAAGTTGAGGAAAGAGGGCTGGGATTGACATGTTGGAGGGAGAGGTGTGCCTTTGGGTGGGAAGACTGGCAGGAGCACTACCATAGGAGGGGAAAAGTGTTCCGAGCCATTTGGTTTGGAACTTCCTTGTCACCAGTTCTGCCCTGTGCTCCAAACCCAGCAAAGTTGTTCCCTGAACCCCCCCGTGACAACCCAGGAACCAAAGGCAGCACAACCACAGGGATTAACAGAACCAGTTCCCCCGGTTCAGTGGGAATTATGTTTACACAGCTCAGGCAGCTGACAGTCTATTTCTAGGCATCCAAACAGAGATGCTGGGGAAGAGAAGCTGTTCCTCTGAAGTAGCAGTAGCCCAAAATTCTTTGGAAGCTGCTCAAAGCAAAATCCTGTCTACACAACAAGCGCTCAGTTTTAGTTCACCCTGGAAAAATCCCCCCACAAAATCCCCCTGCCATGTTACTGTGGGCAAAAAAACCCCAGCAGACTCTCTCTTACAAACTGCTGCCCAAAACCAGCTCTCCAGCCCTCGGCTCCGTTTCAGCGAAGCAAAGCCACAAGGACCAGCTTCTACTTGGTTCCAATTCCCTGAGCACAAAGTTTTCCAGCCCAGCTCCGCTCCTCGGATGTCCTGGGAAGGACGGGGGGGAGGCCCCGACGTGTTGGCAGGGTCAGGAGAAAGGATGTTATGATCCACGCTGGCCAAGCGACTGTAGAGAGCCACAGAAGCTCCGGCTGCTGGCATGTGCTGCACCTGCAGCCTCCTGCCAAGTCTGCCAGCCAGGGCACATCCTGGATGTTGCTGTGGCATTCCCAGCTCCAGCAAAGCTCCTTGGATGGAGGGCTGAGATTTAAGTCTCCTAACGCAAAAATACCAACACCTATAGGGAGCCCCAGCTGTTTAATCCATAGCGCTGCTGTATCTGAGTGCTGTGTGTGCTGGAGGAGGCAGCTCCTTCGGAAAGGTCATCCCTTGGACTGCAACAGCTGATACAATTGGAAAAAGGACTTAAGCTTTTGGATCCAGATGCCTTTCCAGGTCATTCTGATGGTCAGGCTGTTGGTTGAAAAGCTCAGGTTGCTGTAACTACAGCACTGCCAGACTTGGGCAACCAAGGGGGTAGAGAGAACCCCTGTAACCCCCACCTGAGGTCTGATACACCTGGGGCCCCTCATTCCAAGACACACTGAGGGGTTGCAGCATGTCCAGAGAAGGGAATAAAGCTGGGGAAGGGTATGGAGCACCAGGAGCAGTTGAGGGAGCTGGGGGAGGCTCAGCCTGGAGAAAAGGAGGGTCAGGGGGGACCTTCTTGCTCTCTACAACTCCCTGACAGGAGGGCGGAGCCAGGTGGGGGTCAAGCTCTGCTCCCAGGGAAGGAGACAGGACAAGAGGAAACAGGTTGAAGTTGCACCAGGGGAGGTTTAGGTTGGATATTAGGGAAAATTTCTTCACTGAAAGGGTTGTCAAGTATTGAACAGGCTGCCCAGGGCAGTGGTGGAGTCCCCATCCCTGGAGGGATTTAACAGCCATGTGGATGTGGCACCTGGGGACATGGTGTAGTGGGCGGCCTTCGCAGTGCTGGAGAGCAGTTGGACTTTACCTTAGAGGGCTTTTCCAACCCCAACAATTCCATGATTCTATGTTACAGAAGGGGCTGATTTTCTGACAGATTCTGCTAGTCTTGTCAAGCAATAAAGTCAGGAAGAATTCCATCCATATTTCTGGGATGCAGCTATCAGGATGACATCCCCCGTGCCTACACACCACTGCCAAAATCTCTGCAAGTTCATGGCTGTACTGAAAACTCAGAACTGTGATTCTTTCCACCAGCTCCCCCTCCACACTGAGCCCATTTTCTGCCTCTGGGCCTTGCCTGGTGGTGTACACGAGGCTTGGCAAAGCTGGGTGGCAGGAGTTTCACCTGCAGGGTCTCCTGTTTCTCACCTAGACAGGATTCATTACTTGTCCTGAGCCCTCTTGAAGCTATTTTTGTACCTTCTTTCTGTAACAAGGAGCCTCTTGTGCTGCTTCTCTGGAGTACACACCCCTCTAACATCTGTGACAATTCACCTCGAGCATTCAGCTGATAGCACGTTGTCACTAGAGGCTCAGAGGTGAGGAACGTGTTAAAAATTCACCAAAGGAAACTCTGAAAGCAGCTGTGAGGTCTGGCATTCTCTCATGAATTCCAAGAGGAGGTTCTGGGAGCTGTGGCCCAGAAGGGTCTGTATCTTTTCATCATGTAACGTCTGTGTGCCACCCACGGGGTAATTACAAATCAAGTCTCACACCTATGACAACACCCCTGGCTCAACAGCCAAATTTGCAAGGTGAGCATAATTTTAGGCTGCCTCATCCCTGGCATGTGGAAAAGCAGCCCTTGTCCCAGAAACAGAGACAGATGTGAGCCAAAGTCGCACAAGTGCCAATTATTCTACAGGAAGGAGCAGCCAGATCTCATTCAGAAGGAAAGGTCCCACGGAACAAAGAGGGATGAAAAATGAGAGAACTGCACAGAGCCACGTGCTCCTGCAAGTCTGCAGACACGAACCTTCCTGATCTTGCCCTGCCCTTGCACATATTCTAGAAACACCCCAGGCTGGGAGGTGGGTGGCTGCCTTTCCCACCTGTACCTGGGTTCAGGCAGCTCCCAGGTCCCGACAGCTTCACCTTCCAGACCGGGGCACAGAAAGGAGCTTATCAACCCTTCCCTCGTTGTTTCACCTTTCTGCTGCCCGCTTCCTCCTTCTGCCAGACATTTTCAGGAGTCCTTTCATGTTTTGATAATGCAGGCTCTGTTGACAATAGCTGCAACAGGCCCCTGGGAGCAGGGCTGCTGAATGATCTGCTGCACAATGGGCTCTCCTTTCTTAATAAACAGGTGATATTTAAGCAGGAGAGCCCTGCCTGCAGCTCAGTCGCTGAAAAATTACCTGTTCTCCCACTTATTACCTTGGAATTCTTTGCATTTATTCCCATCGGACTGCAAAAGGAACCAAACACAGTTGCAACACGGGTACAGGTCATTACTTAGACGTAAAATCTTTCTCACCTTATATATCAGAGCCGAAAGAGAAGGATCCCTGCTACCCCCTCGCCCACCGGGGATCTTCGACAGTGGGTGAGGGGCATCAGGAGCACCACAGAGGCCCTGGAACGATGTGCCTGCAGCACTGCAGCTGGGGACAGTTACTCAAAGGTAAAATACTACTGCAAGAAAAAGAGAGAGAGAACACTAGGTTACATTAGCAGGGATCATGTTTTGGAGGCTCTAGCTCCTCAAAACCCCAAATCACTCGTATCCCTGCTCCTCCACAGCACCCAGATGTCGACATCAAAACCACCCACTGCCCCAGTGGCACCAGAACTCGAGTGTTTTGTTAGGAATGGAGGAGGGGCTGGAGCCAGGAACCCGGAGAGAGTGCTGAGCAACCTCATGCTAATCAGAGAGGCCTGGAAGGCTGCCAGGAGCAGATGGCTGGGAATGCATGATCAGATGAGCATGCATTTTCTAGAGACAAATATCTACAAATAGATCAACAGGGCCCAGGAGGAGGAGGTTTAAGTTTCATGTTTTCAAACCGAGGAGGAGCGAAAGGGCTGGTTCTTCAGACACCTTCAACGCGCTCCACAACATCCGCGGCAACGTGTTCACAGGCACGTGAAGCATCAGACAAGTGTCCCTCACCCCAACCCTAAAAACTGTAAGTTCACCCCAGAGATCTACTTTTACAAGCAAGAAAACACATTTCCCTTCCAATTTCCAAGTTTGTTTGGAAGTCCTACGCGTGGTCTTCCATGCTCACTTTGGACACAACCTTTAATACCTGCTCTGGCTTTTAGGAAGCTCATGAAAGCAAACTAATTTACTTTCTGCAGCTTTGCTTCCTCTCCAGCACCACAAAAGCTCTGTGTGGAGGCTCAGTGTTCCTCTAACACAGTCTGCAAAAGCCATGCAGGGAAACCAATCCTTCCCCAGTGGAACATTATGGAACACACCAGAGCAAAGCTGTAGAAGCAGCACCAAAACAAAGGGGTGAGGGAGGGTTTTCATGAGCACAGGGCCAGGAACGAGGCTAAAGTGGATAAACTCTGCAGCTGTACTGACAACTCACTGTCTGTCCTGAAACTTCTCACTTGAGCTGTTCCCAATACAGTGTTTTTCCACTCTAATCCCTCTCCACGAGGCAGACAGGCTTAAATATCCAAACACCAAGTATGGAGCTGCACTGTCAGAACCACCTGAACCGCTGGCCATCACAGACTGGCTCAGGCTGGGAGAGACCTTAAAGCATGTCCAGTTCCAGCCCCTACCATGGACACCTTCCACCGGACCAGTTTGCTCCTGTCCAACAAGGAGCAACAAGGTTACAAGCCCTGTCCAACCTGGCCTTGTAACCTGCCTGTGCAGGCTGCAAAGCAGCTACTAAAACCTGGCATTTCTGAATGCCAAAAACAAAACTCACAAACGCAGTTACAACACAGGCAGAATCCCCCAAGGATCTCGGCTTCCCACCTCCTACCAAAACCATCTTTCTACAGGAAACACAAATATTCTTCCTCCACTTGTTTCTTCCTCCAGGTTCGCTAGGCTGGGCTCTGGCGTAGGGTTCCCATGTGCCATGGCTTAGAGCAGGGACCTCTTGGAGAACCGGCTATTTAAATACACCACAAGATGTTCGAAGTGGAAGCCAGAGAAGCCGGGTGTTTTGTGCTCCCCCGGTGTGCCCGGGGCTATCAATGGGCCAGTGTGTGTTCAGTAGTAGTAGCTGTGGAGAGGATGACAAAGCACTTTGTACCTTCCCCACCCCCAGAAAGCTGTTGGCAGCTTTGTTATTCCCTTCCCTCCTCCCTCACCCCCCAGCCAACAATGTACTATTGATAGCTCTCTCCAACTTGTGGCCAAGGCATGGAGAAGCTGGATAATGAAGTGGAGTTGTGGGAAAAAAAAAAAATCAAACAGAGAGGCAGTAGTTTTCATGCAAAGCAGCTCAAGACACTTCCCAGTTTCGCTTCCTCTGACACATGCAGAAGTCAAAACACAAGCCCCCTTCAGCCACCGAGCCCTGCCTGTGGCACTGCCCAGACCTGCACACCACCACTGTCCCTCCAAAATTAGGATCCCTGCACATCACCATTATCCCTTTCCAAAATTAGGGTCCCGAGAGCAGCACCCTCAGGGTGTATTTGGGGCACAGACTAAAAGAGATTTTGCTTTCTCCAGCTCCTGGGAAAAAGTTCACGCAAACTCCCAAAACGTCTGATCCCTCCATGCATCCGTGCACCAACAGCCCACTGCAACCCTGCTCCCTCAGGCCTGTTTGTAGCTTAAAAATTAGGCTTGTGCTCCCTTCTGACCTCTCTCCTCCTTGAAGAAGCTTTCCCACAGCTTGGTTGAGATTAAGACCTTTCCCTGGAGAAACTCCTCAGCAAAAGTGGCTCAGCTGAGCCCTGCCCGAAAGGGGAGCTGGAAGCCGGCGTTACACTCTCATCCCGCGGGTGTAATTTTAACTCCCTAAGCTCCCAGCGATCCCAACCCCGTGCCCTGTCCCTGGGAAGCGCAAAGGAGACCTCAGCAACTTGGGAACTCCTTAGCGACCCTCGCACGCGGAGCCAGCCGGGACCAGCACCTCGGGGGCTGAAATCCGCACACTTTCCTGTGTTTTAGGGGTTTTAATTGTTTTGAACACTTAAGACCAGAAGGAAGGATCCAAAGAGCTCCCCTGACACTGGAGAAATGACGTTCTTTTGTTTGTTTTCCTTTCTGCCCCTTTCCAAAACAGGCTATGGAGATGCAGCTGCACTTGGCGCACAATAATAGCAATATATTATTATTGCAAGACACATATCCAGGATTTGAGGAGCAAATTGCAAATAACCATCTGATGACCACAGCACAGGTCAAGCATCTCCCACAAAGGCAGCAGCCAAGAACCGGGGCTGCTCCGTGCGCATCCTCTGGGCTCTTATCGGCGACAGAGGCGCAGGAAATGACACTCTGGGGACTCTAAACAAGGAACAGACACACGAGATAAAATCGGTCAGCTGAGAAAAATACACAGATCCTGCAAGTTGGTGCCTGCTGATCCCCAACCTGCCTGGAAAAAGCCACCTTCCCGCAGGCAGGAAGAGGTGCGGGGGGTGCGGGGAGGGAGCGCCAGGACCGGTCGGCGAGAGGTGCTCAGGCCGCGGTGAGCCCAGACCCACCCCCGGGGGGCTCCTTCACGGGGAAGCGACGCCTCAGTGGGGATTTTGATCGCGTAAAGGCGGAGCGGCCTCCCCGCCGTCCCGCGGCCTCCCCACCGCCTCAGCGCCTGCCCGCGCCCCAGGCCCGCCCGCCGCCGCCGCGCTGCGGGGCGATAGGACAGGCGCCGCGCACCTGTCCTGGGTGTTTATCATCCTGGGCTCGGCTCCGGTCCGGCTGCGGCTCGGCTGGTCGCGCTGGTGCCCGGCTGCTGCCCCGCTCCGCTCCGCGCTCCGACTGACCCCGCGGGCCCGCGCGCCGACACGCCCCCCGCGTCACGCGCCCGGCCCCGCCCTCCCGCGCCGCGCGCCCGGCCCCGCCCCTCGCCCCGCCCCGCGGCGCGCGGGCAGCCTGGAAACCCACCGCCCCAAACAAAGGCGCGCGCCCCGGCCACGCCCACCCGCCAGTGACGTCACCGCCCCCCGCGCGCGCATCTCGCGCACCTCGCGCACCTCGCGCGTCTCCTGAGGGGGCGAGGGGCGCGCGCCCGAGGCTCCAGATTCTCCCCTCAGAATCCCGGTTCTCCTCAGGGACACGGTTCTCCCTTCAGCATCTCGGCTCCCTCAGCCCCCCCCGTGGGGCAGGTCTCACGTAGTCCCTAGGCCCCGGGGCTGGCAGCAAACCCAGGGGTGGGAGCAGGGCCGACCGCCTGGGCTGTGGGAAGTGACAAGGCCCCGGGTGGGAACTGGAGCCGAGGTTATGGGAGAAGAGGTTTGGGAGCATCAGGGCCGAGGAATGAACAGCCGAGTGTTGGTGGTGCCACACGGAACAAGCCATTGGCGCTGAGGTGAGAGATTGGGCAGGGAGATCCTTCCCTGTGAGGGTGGTGAGCCCTGGCCCAGGTTGCCCACAGAAGTGTGGCTGCCCCGTCCCAGGAGATGTTCAAGACCAGGCTGGACGGGCCTTGGAGCAACCTGGTCTAGTGGAAGATGTCCCTGCTCATGGCAGGGGGTTGGAATGAGATAAGCTTTAAGGTCTCTTCCAGCCCAACCCATTCCATTCTATATCCTGCTTAAAGTATGGGGCTGGTGCTTAAATGTGACCTGGGATGCCAAAAGCTCATAATCTGGATGAGTAGGAGCTGGAGTAAGGAATGAATACATGGATAACATGATATGGAGCTGCCCATGGCAGGGCTCTGCAGGGACTCTTGGTGAGCAGTGTATCCATAAGGGAAGGGCAGCAGCAGTCACACAGCCAAAGGTGAGGCTCCTGGAGAACCAGGCAGAGTGAGGAAACTGTGAGGTTCAGTCCTGCAGGGCTTGGTGGGTGCTGAGCCTTCACATAGGGTCAGGGATCGGGAAGCTCTTTGGAAGAGAAGCTCTGGGAGACCCTGTGGATGCCAGCCCTGAGGGCTGAAGTCCTGGAGAACCTCACACTGACCCACCCGGGCAACCTCAGCCCTGCCCCATGCCAGAGCTCCTGAGTGGCACCTGCAGCAGCCTGGGGTGCAATGCCCTGGTGGGTTCACGGACCCTGGGATCCCACAGGCAGCCCTGGGCCTGGGCTTCCCGGTTCCCAGCGCTGCCCTTCACTCGGCAGGAAGGGACCAGCTGTTCTGCAGAGAGCTGGACACCAGCCAGGACCTGAGTTCAAACAGAGCCCATTAAATGGCTTTTCCCCCCTTCCTTCACATTTCCAGCCCTGCTTGCAGCCGTGGTTCTATTTATAATGCCCAGGAAAAGCAAGCTGAGACTTTCCCACAGTGCCGGCTTCTCAGGCGATTGTTGTTCGGGAAGCTGGAATGTTCGTGGTATTATTTTTGTATCCCCCCGGGAAGGGTTTGTGTTTTTTATTGCGTGTCACTCTGTGTCCCCATCTGTGCTGAGGAGGAGAGTGTGCGAAGCACGAGGTCTCTGGTGCTGCTCATGGCTCTCAAACACTTTGCTGAGGTGCTGCTGGTTTGGGTGTCTGTGCCCATGAGCCCCTTTTGGGGTGGGTGGTGGGTGCTCTGAGAGGTGTCCTGGTAGCCCTGGGGCTGGAAGCCACAGGGGCATCGCTGGTAGCCCCTGTCTGGGTGCCAAGCCCATCATGTCACTTGCTCTGTGCCTCAATGTCCCCCAGGCACGGAGGAGGGAACACGGAGAATCCTGCTGGGAACAATGGGCTCATCGTTCCTGCCCTGCCTGGGGTTCCAGAATCAAGATGTGCCCTTACACCGCAGTTTTGGGGTGGCAGAGCCGTCACACGAGGCTGGGCCTGACAGCTGGGCTGTGGTGTCACTGTTCATGTGGTGCTGCTGCTAGCAGAGGCCAGTGGGCTCCTTTTTTTGCCTTTCTTGGCCATGCGAGGCCATTCCCTGCACGAAGCTGCTGTGGGATATTCTGGGCACGGCTGGACTGTGGCAGTTCCGTGCTGCTCCTGAGCCCCCCAGCCCCTGGGCAGGCAAGTATTTCACAGAGAAAAACCCACCTCACTTGGACTCTGAGGTCCTGCCTGTCCTCTCCATTGGTACTGGCAGTGGCAGCACTGCCCACAGCACTCCTGACTCTCCCTTTCCCTGCCCTACAAGGCCCTGCACGGCTTCGTTCCCACCTGTGCTGGGGATTCTCCTTTGGTTTTACTGCCCTACCCAGGACTTTGGCAGTGAGAAATGCTGTTGTGCCACATTTTTGGACAGTTTCTTTTTGGTGCAGCCAGTCTGATGGAGAACGCACACCTCTGAATAGCTTTGCCAGGTTTTGGGATCGATTATCCCAAATTCTAGATGCGGAACACAAGACATCTGCAACCTCTCTGTTTTAGAGGCTTGCAAACACTAGTTGAGCATCTCCTTAATTATCCTCATTAATTATTGTGGCTAATTGTGGACTATGTAGCTCTTAAAAATACTGTCCATCGGGACAAACTACGGAGAGAACTGATAGGTTTTTCCCCAGCTGGGGAATGGAGACCCAGAGCTCCTCTGTGCCTGGAGCTGGTGACACGTGGATCCTGGAGCTGGTGACACTTGTGGGCTGAGGCTGGGCAGGTGGCTCCAGCCTCTCAGAACTGCCTGATGTTGGGATGGAAGCTCTTAGGTGGGAGGGAGAGAGGCAAGGCTAAGGTGACGGGAAGTTGATCGCTCAGTCACAGCCTTGCTGCGCATGGGGCTGACAGCAGAGACACTGCCCAGGTATTCAGGGCCATGGAGGCAAGTGGGGTCCCTGTGGGATGGGCTGTCCCTCCAACATTCACTCCGTGCTCTTCTTTGGCTGCAGTCCTGGATCTCCTTGTTAGTGAGGAAGCTCCTGGAGCGGGTCCACCTGCTCGACAGCTCCGTGGCCGTACAGTCACAGGGGCTCTCGCTGACCTCGCCATGATGCGGTCGCTCAGATAAGGGAAACTACAGCTCTGCAGGGGGGGTTGTACCAGGGAAGCGGCGGGATGCAGCCCTTCTCTGTGCCTGTTCCCCAGGGATTACCACACACTTGTCCCTCGGCTGTGCCCTCCTTAAGGGAGTGGAGGTTGGGGGGTGTGTGGTGGGTACCATGTATTGCTGACGCAGTTCCTCGGTACCTGCAGCAGCGCTGCATAGCTGGCTGTGCTTAGAAGTGTTGCCTAATGGAAAACACTTCCAGAGGTTTCCAGACAAAGAGGGAAAAGGGTTGGTAGCTTTAAATGTAATTAATACCCTGTAGTTATTTAAAAACATCATTAGAAATGTGTCATTCAGAACTTTCTAGGGCTGGACATGTATCCAGGGATGGAATTATGTTTTCGTCAGCACCTTTTCATCCCCCTTCTGTGACTGCTCTTTTTTTTTTTTTTTTTTTTTTTTTGACGTGAGGATCTTGTTTTCCTAAGGGAAAAACAAAAATGAACACTGCCAAGGAATTTTGTTTTCATACCTCAGTCCTTCCAGCCCTGCTGCCAGCTCTGTCTTCCTGTGCTGACATGTCTGTGTCTGTTATAGCCTCAGCAGTACCAGGAGTTTTCCTGGGATTTTGGCTCCCAGTGTTTTGAGGTGAGCTGTGGATAAATTCCCTAAAGCTGGCCCATCTGTGCGGCTGGAACTGTGTCTTGAGTGCCCATCTCCAAGGTGGATTTTAATTGTTTGAGCAGTTGAATTGGTTGGTGTCACTCACCCGTGTCTTTGATCTGCTTCACATCTGTAACAACAAACGAGGTTCCTTCCAGGCCATGGCAATAGTTTTCTGCTCTCCCTTTATATTTCCAACAGGATGAGTTGATTCCTTGGCAGACCTGCCTGGAGCTGGGGGTCAGATTGAAGGCATGTTGCTGACATCAGTGGCTTGCTTTTTTAATGAGCTTTGTCAGAATTCGTTCTTTAGCCATTAAGCGGTGCCAGCGTGGAGTTCATGCATGAGCTGAGCTGAAACCTGCTCGGTGTGAATTAGTGATGAGGGAAAAGCAGGTCAGGGAACGTCTTGTTTCAGAACGCTGTGATAACCGGCGTGTTCCAAGGCCCGGAACCAGGGAATGGGCAGAACATAGAAATCATGGCAAGGGATGAATTCCCTCTGCTGTGCCATGAGGAAGTGTCGCCCCTCCTTATGCCAGTGGGATGTGTGTCGGCACCAAGGGAAGGTGTTCCCCTGTGGCACGAATCTGGGGGTGTTGGATGGGCTGAGGAGCTAGATGGTGTCAGGGGGATGAGCTGGTGATGTGATGTGGTGGCCCAGCATGAGAGGGTCTGTCATGGACTCGTGTTACTGATGAGCTCCGTGCTCCTGGAGAGGGTGCTGTGTGCCAGTGCCAACACCTTTGGAGAGGGCTCTGCTGGGATCTGCCACTGCAGAAAACATGCCAGGGAGAGTCCCTGGCTGTCCCTCCAAGCACCAGTGTTGGGATGAGTTGCTCCGGAAAGGCCAAGGCAATCCCTCCACCCATGGTGATCTGGCACAACAGAACCAAGGAATGGGGTGTGATGGAATAGGGTGAGATGGAAAAAGTAATCCATGGCCTACAGCTTTCCTGGGAACGTGTAGGTGTGAGTTTGAGGCATGTGGCTCTCAGGTCCGGCCTGTGTCAGCCGAGCTGGCAGCAAGGAGCACCTGCAGGAGCCAGGGTTCACTCCAGAGGTCACCTCTTCCTCAGCCAAAAGTAATACTTGTGTGATTCCCTTCCACTGCCTGTAGCTCCTCTGCGTCATCCCTGCTGCTCTGTGCCCCGAGCTCTTTTCCTTGGCTGCTCGTCGAGTAGGACACACTCCAGGGTACTCAGTGCAGCAGTGGCGGGTGGCACAGAGACAAAAAGGGGAAAAATCAAGGACAAATTGGTGAAAAGGAGCATACAGGAAAGGCCTCAGGTGGTGGGGAGTTGCCTTGCTGCTGGATTTTGCACATCTGAATGCAGCCAGGGCTTTCTATTGTTTTTTTTAAAAGCTCTTTCAATTATTTTTACAATGAGCTCATCTTTCCTGGCACATCCCTGCTCCCTGTTCATTCCATACCAGGCGTTGTTCACTTCTCTGCAGTTACCCACGTGTGAGCTGGGAACAGCAGCTCCACTGCTTATCCCTGGAGAAAAATAGGTCTTATCTTGGCTCCTTGTAGGTGCTGTGGGAAGGTGGGATGGATGGAGCTGGGAGTGTTTCTGATGGAGCTGCCTGAACTTAACCAGAATGGGGCCTGTGTGCTGCCTCTGCACAGCGGGACTTGGCAGAAGCTGGTTTGCTGTCTGGTTTTGGTGCTTTGGGATATGCTCCTATGAATGGAGATGGCTTGTGGAAAAGGCTGAGTGGTGTGTCGGTGATGTTGGGAGCCACTGCTACTCCAGCCAAAAATCCAAAAGGCCTCTTGGAGCTGCGTTGTTAAGACCACGAGTGACTGCACACTGCAAGGGCCGTTGGAAAATTAAAGTGTTGCATCTTCCCAGAACATTTTGTGGTACCTGAGCAAGGCTTCTTAAAAATTTCACATGGCAAGAACTCAGAACTGTCTTGGAGGAGCTTGTTTTGTGTCATTTGTCTTAACCTAGGGCTGTACCATAAAATAGGAAATCTTGGAAGTCCCAAATCTGAAAATCTGAAGTCCTTAAAGTGCTGTCCCAAAGCTCTGCCCTGGAGAGGTGACACCAGCAGCACCGTAAGCCTGGCTCTCCCCTTGTAAGTCTGGCTCTCCCCTCATTTTCACATCACAGCTTTAAGCAGACTGAGCCTAGGAGTAGGTCTTATGGGTCCAACACCAGGGGGTTGGTCCCGTCCTCCAAAGGGGCTCGTGACCAGTCTCAGGGATGCTGCACAGCAGCACCAGTGGTTTGGGCCAAGGATTCGCCCCCGGCTGCTGAGCTCTTGTCTGCTGACACCTCCTGTGCTGGCGGTGCAGCTGTTGGAAACAAAGAGCTGAGAAGCTTGAGGACCTGTCCAGGCAAAACACCTCCCTCCTTTTGCTTTAATAATTTTGTTTTTCTCAATTCTACCCTCCCATGATAATGTGTCTGGGCCTGTTTCACTGCACTGGATCACTCCAGTGAGTCTTCAGTCCAGGTCTAGGATCCACATATTTCTAGAACCTCATCCTGATTCTGTCCCCTTCCATGTCACATGGAGTTTGCCAAGGGGGCTTGAGGATGCACTGGCTGCAAAAACCCCAAACCTGTGTGCTTGGATTCTTCTCTCCCGTGGTTCTCTGGGCGTGTGAGGCGTCTGCTGGGTGCGTTTCTGTTCCGGTGCAGCCGGATTCATAAAGTTCCAGTTTTCGCGGCCCTGCAGGAATTTGCAGGCTCAGTGAAATTGCTGGGGGCTCCCTGCAGAGGCTGGCTGGATGTTCACCCTCCAGATCATTTGTGAACAGAGGCAAAAGGCTGATGGAAGAAAATTTTTCCGCAGAGCTGCCTGCCCTGCTGTGGCCTGGGAGCCCACACGCGGCTCCTGGCTCTTGTCAGCAGCTGCAGCATGTTCACCATAAGCCAGGGCGCTGCTAACCCTTAGGTTGCTCCTTTATATTATCCAAATACTGTTAAAATTGTCCTCTGGGTAGTTTTATCATTAATGTCTTTGTATGTAGGTGCTTGTCTCCTTGAATTTGTACTTTGTGATCTAACAGATAGTTTTCCAAATGATGCATTATTTACAATATGCTAAATTCCTTCCTTTGATATAAACTTACAATCCTTTCCTGTTTCAAATCTATAGAATATAGGAAGTGTTATTTGAACACAGCTTTGTACAAAGAATGGAGAGAGGAAAGAAGCAAGGGGGGGACAGGAAAAGGGCCTCCTTTTGGAACAGAAACACCTTTGTGTTGCAGGTGATTCCAGCTGGATTCGTCCTGGTGCTTCACCCACCAAGAGGAGTCCCTGGGAAACTAAATGCCTTTGTCTTCAAGACCCTATGGCTAAACAGATTTCCAGAGACCTCTCTCCTTCAGGATACCCAAACATGCTGGTCTGGAACACTGTTGTCATTATGTGCAGGGGGAGTCTCCTGTTCCTTGGGCTCTAGTTACAGGCTTCAAGTGATCTCAAGCTCAGGGAAGGTCTAAATGATTTGCAAGAAGAAACTTGAGAACATGCCCATCAAACAACAGAGTCAGGGATCTATGAGCTGCCATCTGTAGTGCTCTGCAACACTGATAAAAAGCTTCCTGAGCCGCCTGCATGGAGGGCATTCCAAAATTCAGCACCAGAAGCTGGGTGTATATGATGTTGGATCTCACCTATGGGTTTGGGGCATGGATAAAGATGCTACACGTGTTGGAAACCTCACTGAAGACCATAGTAGCTGGTAGGATGTCCTGAGGAGGGGACTTGTGAAGCCTCTCGAAGAGAGGCTGGCACTTGGATCCTTTGGATTTGAGGTTTTGAATAGCTCTGCCTCGGTGTGTGTGTGATGAATGGTGTGGAACGTACCTGAGAGCTCTGGTGCCCAGTGTGCAAGGGGTGACCCTGACCAGGAAGCCCCCCTGCTTCCTGCCTCCTCCTGCACAGCTCTGGAAGAAGGGATGGGAACCAGTGCAAGGCTGGCAGCACTGACAGAGTGCCCCTCTCAGGGGATGTGGTTTTTGGCTGGAGCCAACCCTGGTCGTTTTACAAACTGTTGTGTAACAGCTCTGCTCGGGGCACAGACTTGTGCTGGACACGGAGCTGAAATCCCTCGGGACCGAGTGTCCCGGAAGCTGCTCTCCTGAGACATCCACAGACCTGTTGGAGGAGGCACAGCAGTTCCTGGCCGCGAGCAGATCCCACCCTGGGTGTCACGGCCGTGGGGAACTCCGCACGGAGGCTGTTCCCAGGCTGGGCTGGCTCTTGGCCTCTCCTTCCACCGGGATCGCAGCGCTTCCGCCACCACGTCCCGGAGCCATCCAGCCACAGGAAGTGCAGCGGGTCATGGGAACCGGCCCGAGGACAGGAGGCTGAGCCTCCGTGAGAGCCAAGCGCCTCGCCCCGGCACGCTGCCTCTGCTCCTCTGGAACGCCGCGAGGGGCTGGGGGACGTGGGTTACGCAGGGTACATGCGGTGCGGGGTACACGGGGTGTGCAGGGTACACGGGGTACATGTGCCACCAACTCAGGCACGTGGCCCCTCGCCAAGTGACACCATGTTCCTGCCATCGCCCCCCAAGTGCCCCTCACCAAAGTGTGGGTGCCCAGCACTCCCTTCACCCCATTCCCTCCCCAGCCATCACTGCCCCACTGTACCCCCCGTCTCCAGGTGCTGAGGGAAGCCTGGGGGCAGGTTATACGGACCAGCTGAAATGCCTCATGTGCCTTTTAGCATTTTCTTCCTTTTTATTGAGTGAGGAGCTTCCTTGGAACACTGAAACCTCTGAGAGCTAGGGAATTATTAAAGTGTCACTTTTAGCTCTGACAGCATTTTTTTTGAAGCATTTTTAAAACTATTTGCCAAGTTTTCCTTTCAGTTGATCCAAAAGGGCTATGTTTTGGAGTTCCTTGTCCTCCAGATCTCTCCCAAGACTTGCTGGGGCCATCATCCTGCCAGAAGAGCCACGGGAATGTGAGCACAGCAGTGCACTGTCCTTGTCCCCGAGTGCAGCCTTACTTGGCCCGCTTTCACCAACGGCCCTGTGGGGCTTTTATGGGGTATTTAGCTCAGGCACCATCTTCCAGCTGTTTGCTCCTTGCATTTCCAGCTCAGTCTCTTGCAGTGGGGCTGCATGTGGGGATTGTGGTTTGTTTGGGACAGGAGTCTGGGATTGCTTTGAACCCAAAAGGAGTAGCAACAGAGTGGGGAGGCAAAGGCAAGATGCAGACAGAGTTATTATGTAGAAATTTCTATTGGTGATGTTGAAAAAATAGTAACTTGATCCTCTGTCCCCTACATTCCCACTAGTCACTGCATTTTCCTCTGTTTTATATCAACTCCTGCATGATCTTCCTGTGGTCTTACAGGGGCACAGGTAACCTCCATGGACTGGGAGGGTTCCTGGTCCCGGGAAGAGGATGCCAGGAACAGCACCATGTCTCAGTGCTGCTGGCAGTGAAAACAGAGAGCTCGATGCATTTAAATCCCACCTCCTAACACCTGGATCTTGGGGACTCAAATGTATTTTCCAGTGTTTTAATGCCAAACCAGGTTCTCACGAGCCTCCTTCACTCCCCCCTCTCCCCCCCCAAGAACTGCTGCTGGAGAAGGACACGGAGCTGAGTTCCCTGCGATACCCTGTAACTTTTGTTCCTGTCTCGTGTCTCCCCGCAGTGGTTTCACACTTTGCCCTGCAGATTTCGGCTCTCGCCGTCTGGCGTCGCAGGGCTGAGCGGCAGCAGAGTTTCTCAGCAGAGGTTCCCAGCTGAGCTCTCCAGCAGACGTTTCCTTCCATCGCGACGGTTGGGGTCACTCTTTCACAACGAGCGTTTTTCTCCCGAGCTCCAGCTGCGCTTTCCAGTAGGAGGAACCCCGAGCATTGCATCCTGTTAACGTGCCGGCCGGGATTTCGAGCTCTCGGGACTCTCTTTGCTGGACAAACGCACGGTCAGCAGTATCTCTGATTTTAATAGTGTAGCCATGCAGGAATAAGCTTTTTATGTAGCCTCGGAAGCTCAATAAATTAGTGTTCAAGCTCCCTGGGCTTCTCTGGGTGTGGATCCAGCAAGGGAGCTGGAATCTGCTCATCGTCTGGCCTCTCCCAGCTGTCATCAGTGGGGAGGGAAACGATGTGGCTTAAGCTCACAGAGTCATCCCCAGGTCTGGCACATGAACATATGCCATGGCGTTTGTCATGGTCACTGCCCCTCCTTGGCACCTCAAAACCTCTGTGGTGCTGGTGCAGGGAGAGTGTGAGGTGATGCCAGGACCCTGCTGGGCTTCCTGTGGAGAGGGCTTATCCCATGTTTGGTTTTCCCCTCTTCTTGGTGTGAGCAGGGCTCAGACCCACTGGACCCATTCTCAGCTTGAGACACCTGGCCTGGCTGGGGAGAAGAGCTGATGGTGGTCCAAGGGTTTGGCTTGTGGTGGGCACAGCAAGGTTCCCCCCCGGGCTGAGCTGAAGCCCACAGGCTCTTCCCTGGTAACGAGGGGCTGGGGGCGGCCAGACTGGAGCATCCTCAGGGGGTCCAGCCCTGCTGCTGTCCCGTGTGAATGCGGCTGCTCCCAGCCCAGCCGGCTCATGTGTGACCACGTGGGAACGTCCTGTCCTGGTGGAGGAGGAAGGGGGGTCAGTGGGGGAACTGCGGGGGTGGGAGCGAAGCATCACCCGGCGATGGGAACTGATTGTACCAAGGAGAGGGTCTTCAGGGATAAATTTAGTGGTGCTGAAAGAGCCCAGCTGGCTCTGCCTGCTGTGCGATGAGCCAAGCGTGCCAGGGGTGGCTGTGGCTCCTGCTGTCATCAGGTGGGGACAGGAAGATGGGGTGGGAAGTGGGGAGTGTTGACCTGTGCAGCCCCAGCCAGCCTAACCCCTTGCCAATCCTCCTTGGTGGCTCAGTTATTGCTCAAGGAAAAGGAGCTTGGAGAAGACAAATCAGCCAGGGCTGATTTGGGAAGCAGGTCACCCAAGTGCAGGGTACTTTGAAATTCCCAGATGATGGCTTTGTGATGTCCTGCCAGGGCCTGGCGGTGCTTCTTCTTGGAGGAGGATGTGCCCAGTGCCAGGAGCCAGCCCCAGCCTGGCACACCAACGGGACCCTGAGGAGGTCATTTGCTTTGTTAACTGTGAGGGTGGGGGTCCCATCTGCTGAGCAGGGGGACCAGCTAGGCTTGGTGACACCATGCTACCACCTCACAGGGGACATGGTACCAGCAACATCCCAGGCCTCACTGAGTGGCCAACCTGCAGTGTGGGAGGGAGCTGTGAAGGGCCGTATTTGCATGGGCAATGTTTCCATCTCTGGACTTGATCCAAGGCCAGGCTGGATAGAGCTTGGAATGACCTGGTCTCGTGGAAGGTGTCCCTGCCCATGGCAGGGAGGTGGAGCAAGATGATCTTTGCGATCCCTTCCAACCCAAACCATTCTGTGATCCTCACACAGGAGCAGCCCTGCATGGTGCTCCCTTGGGAAATGGTGCTGGCAGGGAGCCTTTCTCACTGCTTTTATGTTTTCCTGGGCTCCCTCCCGTGTCAGTCCTGGAAATCCCATTCATCACCTGGATTTTCCTTTGGCATTTACCTCCCTGGCCCAGGTCAGGTGATGTCTTGCTGTTGCAGTGCTTATGCCATCTCTTTTCCCACCATCCTGTCCCTTCATCTCCCTTCTCCTGAAGATATTCACAAGGACACCCAAACATCTTCCAAAAAGGCAGCCAGACTTGGATGTCAAGCTGTGTCTCCCTCTCACACTTCCCCGTCCCTGGAAGCATTCAAGGCCAGGTTGGATGGGGATCTGAGCAACCTGGTCTAGTGGAAGGTGTCCCTGCCCATGGCAGGGGGTTAGAATGAGATGGGCTTTAAAGTCCCTTCCAACCCAAACCATTCTGGAATTCTGTGATTCACCTTGCACTCAGCATGTTGGATCAGCTGTGGCAAACCAGACTCTTCCAAGAGAGCCAGGCATCTTTCCTTCCTTCTGCCTGAGGTTTTCACAGGTGGGTTTCTGCCAGCCCCTTTGTGCCGAGCAGACTCACTTTGTGCTTCTTTCCCGTCGCCATGTTATTAATTAACCTGGTTAGTCACGTAACCGTAGCGCTGGACTCGCTATTGTTTAAACTGGTGAACCCAAGCCCTTCTCTCTGCTCCGAGGTACTGCAGCTCCGTGGAGGGGGAAGTTTGCACTGTCAGCTGCCTTGGGAAGAGCTGAAATTCAGAGGGCAGTGAGGGATTTGCAGGAGGAGAAGGAGCCTTGGTGCAAGCTCCCTGGGGCTGTAGGGCTCTGGGTATTCCTGAAACCTGGGCTTGGGTTTGAACGTGGTCGGTTGTGGGGCCGAGCTTTTGCCGCTCATGTGCCAGCAACACCGCTGTTCCTTCCGCCTCGCTGAACGGCAGCCGGCCCGAGCCGGGGCCTGTTTAATTCAGCAAGTCATAAATTCATAATGCTTATTTACCACGCAGTTCCATCAATATTTGATAGTGGCCACCAGCCCGCCACAGCACGGCCCACGGAGGAGAGGGAGGTGGCTGTGGGGGGCTGGCGATGGGGCTGGCATGGAGTGGGGCTGCCTGTGTTAGTGTGGCGGTGCGGAGACAGAGCTGGAGAGACGTGGGCTCCTCCTCCAGCTCTGCAAACCTGCCAGTGGTGGGATGAAGCCATGATGGCTCTGCGGAGAGATGCGTGGGGGCCGGGCTGGCAGCTGGAGGCTGTCAGGTCTGGGGAGGAATGGAGCAGAGAGCCAGGCACAGAGGGAACGTGGCGGTTGTTGATGAAGAGGGAAATTTGGACACCTCGGAGGACACACACAACTTGATTGTCCCCAGGGTGTCCCAGGACGACCATGGGGGCTGCCCTGTATGTGCCACTTGATGCTGGCTCCACTCGGCAGAGGTCTAAGGATCAGCGCTGTGAACTCAGGAAGCCCCTTGACCCCCGACCCCAGCTCACTAATTGACTGCGGGGAGGGAAACTGCCCTTCGTGGAGGGGTGAGCAGGAAGGAACCTTCTCCCTGAGAGCTGCTGAGGCTTCAAGGAGAAGACGCAGGCGGGGGAGTTTAGCTGTGCAAAGACAATATTTTGCAGTTCACTCCAAAAGAGCTTCTTCCTGCTCATGGATCTTGAGCGTTTTGCCCATCGTAAGCAGAAGCTGCTGCAGTCAGCAGCCCCCCCACAGCTCCTGCCCGAGCCGGGCCCCTGCTCTGCGCTGGCAGTGCTGAGGGTCTTGTTTCTTGCTCTTTTGAAGGGGGCTGCTCTCTTCTGCCTGCCCTTAGCCTGAGCTCCCCCTCCCCTGGTTGTGTGAAGGTGATGGAGGGAGCCAGGTGCAGGCTGTACCCTGGAAACCCTGGACTTGTCCAGAAGCCATCCTGGCTTCCCACCTAACGGCTGCCGTGGTGGGAGGACAGTGTGCAGACCGGGGGCTCTGTGGCCAGTGGAGCCTGATGGGATGTGACAGCTCCAGACAGGCATACAGCTGCAGGTTTCCATCTCAGAGGGGACAGGGCCAAGGCAGCTCGGAGGTGCCTGGTGGGTCGGTGCCTTCTCCGGCATCGCTCAGCAATCCCTGAGTGCTGGGGCCATGGCATGCTGCCGATAAGGTGGCCCTCAGCTCCCGGCACTGCTCTCTGAGTGGTGCTCCGCTCTCCCTGCTGTGCTGAGAGAAGCCAGGCCAGCCCCAGTGACAGGTCTCCCCTTTTACGGTAGCTTTTATCTGTCCCTGGGGAATGTGGCCCCAGCGCCAGCTGGGCCGCCTGTGGCGGCAGTGGCAGCAGTGCCGACAGCCACGCCGCCTTCCCTCCTGCTACCCCAAAGTTTCCCTCAGCCAGCCACATCCTTGCTCTGCCAGCTCCCAGACCCACTGCTGCCATTCCCAGGGGATGTAGCAGGAATTAAAGCCCCTTCCCAGCATGCTGGGGTCCTGCCCCGTGCTGACTGTGCTGGTAGCCAAGAGGGCACATGTCGAGTGGTGACTTGCAGCTCCGTGTTGGATTGGGGACAGCAGGGTGCCCATGGATCCCTGAGTGGTGCATCCCAAACCCTGCAGCCTTTTCTCTGCCCCAGAGGCTTTCTCAGCTCAGACCTGAACTTTTTGCTCAGGATGTGACTCCCCACACTGTCCTGGTTGTTGCAATACCAGTGCTGGTAGGTCTGCGGCTTCGGGGATTTGGGAGTATGGCAAATGTGGGCAGCTCTGCTTTAATTTAGGGTGAGAAGTGTTTATGGGCCTCATGCTTGAGTCCACACTTCACTGTCCTCCTCTTACAGCCTGGAAAGGACCAGATCATGTGAGCTGGTGCAGAGAGAGGGGTTTTCCATGACAGCATGAATGTCCTCTGTACCAACCATTGTCACCTTCCCCCTGCAGTGAGCCCAACATGTGGGTGACAGTGTGAGAGCACAGAGACCATGCTGCTTGGAGGGGATGAGCAAGATGGAGGTGAGCTGGGAGGAACTGGGAAGATGGGGTCTGCCTTGGCTCTTGCCAGGAAGCTCCTCTGCAGTGTCACAGGATAGCTGATGGATGGCCGTGATGGATATGTGCATGGGAATGAGCCCTCACTGCTGTCCCCCTTGGGAGCAGAGTGGGAAGACATGGGACACCTGCAGAAGAGGTGTCCTCCTCAGTCACTGACCCAACAAGCTGCAGCATCCCTACCAGTGCATGGCACTGCAGGGACAGGGTGGCTGTTTGGTGGAGTGCTCAGCCAGCTCCCAGCCCTCCTTCGGGTGCCCGTTCCTCTGAAATATTCATCAGTGTGCTCCGCTGGAGACACCGAATTGCTCTAAACCTCTCTGAATATTTCATCCTCCTCCCTGCAAATGGTTCTGCTTGGGCTGGTGACGTCCTGGGCTCAGATCTCTCTGAGATAAGCTCCAAAAAAGGCAGGTTGGTGTCCCCACAAGCCTGTCTGCTTGCTGGGGCTGTGACACCAGCCTGCCCCACCATGCTGCCCCTTCTCCTCCTCCTCCTTGCTGTCTCCATAACACCTCGCAAACATTGTGTTTCTTCCCCATGCTGTTTCCATGAGCACTGTTCAAAGTTCTGGCAGGTGAATCCAACGGGGACACTGGGAGCAGACAGCAGGGCTCCTTGGGGTGCAGGGATCAGCGAGGTTCAGGGATGGGCAAGGTTGCCAGGATTAGGGATTAGCAGGTGACGCACGTGCTAACAGTGGGTGCAGGACTGTGGGATGCAGGGATGAGCAAGAGGAACAGGGATTATGGGGGACACAGGCATTAGCAGTGATGTGGGGAATAGCAAAGGGTGCCAGGCTTGGCACAGCAGCTCAACCTTTCAGCGGTCGACCCTTGCTGCTGAGTGCTTCGAGGCACCCGAGTTACTCATTATTCTGATTAATTCATCAGCAGTTTTGACCAAATAAGTCAAGAAAATGGAAAAATATCTGAAGAGCTTCTTGCCCCTTGCTGTCCTGCCTGGGTTGGGGTTGGGAGCTCTCGCTGCGGTGCCAAGGCCGGTTGCTGCCCCCTCAGCTGGTTTTACTGTTCCTGGGGACAGGCGATGGAGGGAAACTGGGATTGCCAACCCTGGGGACACACAGAAACATGTCTGACTCCATCCCACTGCCTCACCCCACTCCTTGGGGGGCTCTTTCTCCACCTCTCTGCTCCAGGAGTTAAAACCTTCCTTCTATCCTGGCATTGCTCATGGAAAGTTTATATATAGCCTTTTGTTTTTGCCAGCATCCCCCTTGAGTTTAAATAGCTCTTCCCTGTGTCTGGTGTTGACCCCGGATGTATTTATAGAGAGCAATCAGATTTGTGCTCAGCACCGAGCAAACCAAGCTTGTGTCAGCCCCTGAGGGAGGCCCTTCCACCAGCGTGGCCTCACGTTGAGCCTTGCCCCTGAGGAGGAGGAGGAGGAGGCCTCGAGGGCTGATGGGGGCCGCCTGGGGGGTTCCGAGCTGGGGCTGTGCCAGGCTGCGCACTGCTTCCTTTAGGGGGGTGCACCAATTCTGGCCGTGGAGCAGCTTTTTGGATTGCCATCATTAGGGTTCAGAGTGAACGCTGGCCTGCAGGACCAGTGCTGCTGCTCCTTTGACACTGTTTCATGTGTGGAGGTGAACTGTGTCTCCAGTGCCACAGGCAACACAAAGCCAGGGCTGCGAGCAATCCTGCGGAATGGTTTAACTCCCCAGGGTTAAACGGGAGGCTCCTGCCACCTCTCCTGCAGCCAGCCAGCTCCCCCCGTGGGTGCCAGCTCTGCTCCCACCCTGGAGGTCCGTGCTGCCGGGCGGCCTCCCCTCCAACCTCAGCTCTTGACTATTTAAGGCAAATCTCCTCGCCGGACTTTTAAACAAAACCCGGGCTCCTCTCGCTCTCCTCATTTTAAATAACTCGCCTGGCGTAAACAGAATGAGGCATAACACTATAAATCAGGCATTCCCGGGATCTGCCTGGCAGGCCGTGCGCGGGGGGCTCACCAGGCCCCTGAGCTTCCCCAGGAGCTCTTCTCGGGGCCTGGGGGGAGTGATAAGAGGGCAAGAGGGGCTCTGGTGGGGCAGGCGTTCCCAAGGAGACTAATGCGATTATGGGCTGCAGGCCTTTGGGGTAAAATAATTAAGGTTGCAAAATAGTTTCCATCACAGCCCCTCACTTGTCATTCCCCAGCAAGGCTGGAATTTTCCAGGCTGTATTCCCTGAGTGAAAATGAATTTTTCCAGGGAAGTTTGAGCTGGCAATGGTCAGTGATGCAACGGGTGTTTCACAAAGGTTTTGGGGGAAATACCTGGACTGCAGGTGTGAGCCCAGTGTGTCGCTCACAGGGACATAGGCATTTTGCAACAAGGCTTGTCCCATCAGCTGAAGGGATCAGCTCTGGAAAATGGGCCCTTGTGCTGTTGGTCCTCAGTGTTTATGCCCTGTGGTCGAAGCAGAACAGAAGTAATTATAGCTTGTCCCGAGGACCAGTGCTTCCCATGATAACACTCTTTGTATTCTGTGGTTTTTAGGGCTTTGCCAAACTTTCATCATGAGCTGAATCTTTCGTTCTGGGTGTCCAACATATACCAATTCATCGAAACAGCCCAGTTTAAGCAAGTTTGGCCTTGCTGGGTTTGAGAATTGGGAAGATATATTGCGTTGGTTTCCTGCCAAGGCTGGAAACTCCAAGGGTTGAGACCTGGGGTGCCTTGGGGATGGGAATGGCCCACTAACTGTGCCTGTGGGGAATCCTGGGCTCTGGCCAAGCAAAGGAGCCCTCAAAGACCCCGCAGGTGGTGCAGGAACCTTGGCTGTGCTGAGCGTCCCTCGTGTGGGGACGGCACTGGGAGGGTGCTGCTGTGTTGTGTTAGCTTTTGTACCCCCCATACAGGAGGGCAGGAGTGATGGTGGAGCTGCACTGCCATCCCTGGCCTGCCCTGGCACTGCCCTCTGCCTTCTCTTCTTCATTGAAAGACAAGCAGGATGGATGGAGCAGCCTCTTGCAAGGCGACCCTTTGTTTAGCTCTCATCCTCCCCTGACTTGCTAATCCCTGTCATTATCCACAGAGTGAGGAGCAGCCTTCACTGGGAAGTGTCATCTTCAGGAGGAGGGCATGGATCCTGCTTGGCCAGAGGAGATGGGAGGCTAGAGTCAGTAGGAAGTCTCCTCCATGCCACATCCATGCTGGGATCTCCCCCGTGCGGGGCAGTATCCTGCAGGCTCTGAAAATGGAGATGTCCCAGACTGCCCTCTGCATTGCTCAGTGCCTGAAGAACAGCTGGAAGGAGGAAGGAAGCTTCAGGAGACTTCTTCCCTACCCTTGAAGTCACCCATGGACACGTACACCAGGGTAGATGTGCTGCCTGAGGGGAACCCATGGGAGGTGTCCTGGGGAAGGACTCGACAAATGAGCTGATATGGGGCTTTTCCAAGCATGTGGCTTCCACAGAGAAAGTGCCACATCCAGGGTTGTCCCACATGTCCCCTCTTGCTCCCTGGCTTGCTCCAGCAGGCTTTGGGAACTGTGGTGCATCCTGGGTTGTCACCGGCAGCAAGGGCGGCAGGGGAGCTGAGCTGTGCTGTGTGTGGCGGGATTGCTCACTTGGGTTTTTGACAATCTGTTTTCCAAGTCGGGAGGTCATGTGTATGTTGGTCATGTTGCCAAGGATTCCTCCACAACACGTCCTTTTGTTTTGTTTGACAAGGTCTCCAGTGTGCAGAGGGGCTGGACATTAATAACCTTCGTGAAAATGGGACGCCTTTCCCTGGGGAGTTTGAGTAGTGCCTTTGGCGGTGACCAGGGGACATATCACACAGCACAGCTTGAAGCTGCCCCCCACCTCCTTCTTGACTGTCCAGATGATTAATGGCAAAGTTTGGGAGCATTTCTGCCCTCCATGTGATCCATAATGCCTGTTACTTAAGTATGAAAATAATTTAGCAGAGGATGAGGTCTGTAGAGACCACGTTGATGGGCAGAGGTGGCTCTGGTGAGCAGGTTGGGACAGGGCTCCTCCACTTGGTAGCACCTGGCTGAGGGATCCAAACCTGGATTTGCTGACACCCAGAGGGGCCTTGGCCAGGTCTTAGTTGTAGGACCACACACAAGGGCTCAGGACACCAATGACACTGAATGTCTCTCAGTGCCCTGGGTCAAGCCACATTCTGTCCCTGCTGCTCCAGCCACCCCTGTGGGCATTGAAGCCGATGTTCTCACTGAGCATCTGATCAAAACCTCAGTCAAACAACCATAGAAGAGTGAAGGGGCAGGATTTGGCCCAGCAGGACTTGCCACATTGTGCTGTGCCTCCTCCCTGCTGCTGGGACAGGTCTGGAGACCATTGGTGCCACTCTGTCAGTGCTGAGTGCCAGGCCCTGAGCAGAGCTGCTCCTGATGGAGGCAGCGATAGTGGGGCTGGGAGGAGCCTTCCTCTGCGGAGCCAAGAGCCTTTTCCAGTAGCTCCGGTGAGGTGGGATGGATCCAACTAAAAAATCCCTCTGTTATGGCTGGTATGGGACCACAGGAACCTGGGCAGCTCCCAGCTCCTCTGTGGACAAGGTTGTTGGTGAAGTCCAGCTGCACTGTGGGAAGAATTTTGGCCCCTGAGAGTACTGTGGTGGTGGCTTCAGGTGCTCTCCTGACTGAATGGTGGAGGAGGAAACTGCAGAGGATGGACATGGAGGGACAGCCCCAATGCTCCACCATGTCTGCTAGGCCTGGGCACATCTCCTGGACCTGGAGCTGAGACAGCCCGCACCCTGCATTTGGAGAAGTCCAGCTGTGAATGCCCTGTGCGCAACAGCTCAGTGCAGGATGAGTGCAGGAGCCAGGCCTGTGGCCACCCTATGGGGCTGGGCTGGCTCTAGGGCCTTTAATTAACAAATTCTCTATAAAGGATTCCCCCTGGTTCATTCCCTCATAATTAATATGCCCAGACAGTGCAAGTGACACATTAATTATGAAACTAAAGAGGTAACAGTGCATTGTTTCAGTGCTGCACAAGCAAAGAGGAGCACTGCCTTTTTTCTTCTCTGTATTTCATCTTCTAGGCAAAAAACCTACAAGTTTTGGGGCAGGCTAAAGTCCTGTCTTCATTTCCTAGGTGACTAAGTGGTAAATCCCTCCATGCAGCCGTGCTTTTTCCACTGGGAGATCGCCGGCACTGCTGCATCTGCAACCCATCAGAGAAAGCGTTTGGGTTTATTGTTCCCGCTCCTGGCTCCAAACAGTATTTTCTGTTTGGCGCTATCTTTTTATTCAAATTGTCTAAACACAAGCTCTCCTCACCCGTTTTTGGTCGGGAGCCCACTCGGTGGGTTCACGTCATGGGGCTCAGCGAGCGTCCGCAGAGCTCGGCTCTGGCGGCGCTGCCAGGAGCCGCTCCGAAATGCCCATAAAAGCAGCTTTGCAGTGATCCGATGCGTCTGAGCAAACATTGCGCACACCTCCGAGCCCTTGTCTCTCTCAGTTAACTTCAGCTCGTCCTCCTGGGGGAAGGCAGAGCTGGAGAAGACGAGCGGTGATGTACGGAAAGGAATTAAAGTTTGAAAGCACTCACTGCTGTCCTCAGAGCAGCTACTACAGGCATGTGATGTTGGATGAGCCCTGTAATTCCACTGCTTCTCTGCCCTGCACCCACTGGGCCACCCAAAGTCCTGCACAGCTCCCAGGATGGGGCTATTTGCATCCTGTCATTCGGTACTCAAATGTCAGTTGTCTCAGGTACTGATTTTCCTGCCATGACTTTCACCCTCTGTCCTTTGCTGGTATAGCCACGTGGCATTTGACCAACAGAAGGACCAAATCCATGGAAGGGATTGGGAGCTGCTCTTCAGCCTGGCCTCGGCCAAGTGCCATCCCTGCTATTTGGGGACCGATGCACCAAAGGAGGCTGTGGGGCCAGGAGGAATGGCTGGGCAGGTTCTGCACTGGGCAGAGATGTGGACTGGGAGGTGGGGAAGCACTGAAGTGGCTGATGAGAGGTCAGCAAAGAGCTGGGCTGGGTTACTCTGGCCAAAAAGAGGTTGAAAGGGGGTTCCTCACAGGTTACATATCTTAGAGGTGTAGTTACAAAGATGGTGTAGCCACACTTCCCTTGATAGTGGCAGATGATGTTACGTGAGGCAACAGCCACACGTGACGGCTTAGGAAGGTTAGGTTGGGTGTTAGGGAAGACTCCTTCCCTGCTGGATGGTGCAGCCTTGGGATGGACACTTGGAGAGGTGGGGTTGCTCCATCCTTAGGCATTTTCAAGGAAGGACCAACCTGACCTGGTGCTGGTGACAGTCCTGCAGGATGTTGGATGGGAGACTCCCAAGATCCCTTCCCACCATCGCTACAACAAATCTACAGATGTTTGGATGACAATCCATACAAAAACCAGCACCTCAGCCCTAAAGCTTTCACCTGCCTGTGGCTGGAGAGGTCTCTGAAAACTCACCTGAGGTCCTGTGAAGAGTCTTCAGTGACACCAGCACCCAGCTTGCACATGCCCATCAGTGGTCTCAGCAATGACAGTGGGGTCGGCTAGTCTCACTGCTTGCTTGGAAATCAGGGTTCCTCCATGTCCCATGGTTGGTGGCCTCTTCCCAGCCAGCATTGCAAATCCCAGTCCAGAATAATTAACCAGAAAGACTAAGGGCATGAGGCAAGAGCAGCTGGAATGGATGGAGGATGGAGGAGAGCAGCAGAGCAGTGCTGGCTGGCACAGGCCAGGGAGATGTGGGGCCTCCTGGGCAAGGACAGGAGGAAGAAAAGTTGGCACCAGTGGCAAGCAGAGGAATTTCTCCCTTCCCTTCCCCATACCTCAGAAATGCTGGAAGTGGCATGGGAGTGTTCTCTCTGCCCTAGGACAAGTGCCAGTGCTCAGCTGTTGTCCCAGATAAGTAGTGAGAAACAGTAAAAGCTATCCAGCACCTCATCCAAAGTGTGTGGCACCACCTGCAGTGGGGTCAGGAGAAACAGGGGGCCAAGGTACCCCCTATGACAACTACTATGATCCCCAAAATAAAATTCATGGCCTCTTTACAGGTGGATGAATGAGGCCTGGGAGCACAGGGCAGCAGAGTGAGCAGCAGATGCAGGAGCCCAGCTGGAGAGAGATGACCCTCCATTATCACCTTAACTGGTTAACTGGTGAGCTGGTCACTGCTCGTTGAAGAGTGAGAAAATGTAAAGCTGAGAAACTGTGTGAAAACACAAGATTGTCCACAGCTTGTTGTCATTTCAAGTCCTACCTCAATTTCTCAGCTGATTCCAATCTGTTTCTATCCCAAGTACTTTGTTACCCCTTTCTAACACCTGCTTGCTGGTTGTGAGCACCTCACTCCTTTTCCTTGGTGAGGCACTGTAGTTCCCATTGTTTGCAGGCAGGACTGCACGGTTGGAGCTGCTTGTGTGGGACGTTGTCACAGGGTTCATTGCCAGCTTGTCCACCCTGTTGTGGAATTGATGTGGGAGAGGTGGATGCATCACAGCATTACTTCTGCTCTTCTAACCAGCACATCTCCATGGATGTAGTATGGCAAGGACAAGGCTGTGGTGCAAATCTTGGCCAGACTGCAGAGCCAGATGTGGAAGGGGCCTCAGGGGAAAAAGTGTTGGTGTAAAAATACATCACTGTGAGACGTGGGTAATCAAGGTCAAACCAGAGTGTTGCTTGGTTCTGCACTGGTTCAGCTGGTGTGGCCTCTGATTGCACACTTAAAGCTGAGCATTTCCATGTGGAAGTGGAGAGAATTGTCAGCCAAAACCTGGTGGACTGGCTCACCTTTACAAGCTGGTAGCAGTGACTGCTTCACGTGTCCACCCCTTTGGGTTCCCAGGGGCAGGAATATCTCCCCACACAGCTGGTTGGACCATCAAGGGCTCCATGTGCTGAAGCATATGTTGCTGTGCCTCAGCACTTTGGGAGGGGAGAGTCTGCCTGGGTGTGATGTTTATTGGGACATCAAAGGGATGATGAGCCACAGGATGCTGGGACGTAGGGATGCTGACACCACACACAGCTCTGAGGGGTGAGCATGCAAGGAGGATGCTGCTCTTCTAGCCCAATGGGATGAACTTGCCTACAGAATAAACCACAGCTTGTGGCCATCAGTGCAGCAGTGATGTGGCAGACCCACCATCATCACTCCAGTGTGATGGACGCAGCAGCTCTTCTGCTTGTGGCTGGGGTTTTCCTGCCGTGGAAGAAGCAGCACGTCTCCCCTACATGTGTGTGCAGTGTGGCTTCCTTGGGAGTCTGATGAAAACCCGCTGCTGCTTCTGAAGTCCACCCGTTTGTGCCTTCTTCCTCTGGCCGCAGGCTCTGGACTCAAAGTCTGTAGAAAGTAAAACACCAAACCTAAACACAGAGAAGGAGCTGCAAGGTTATGCTGGGTTTTGCTTAATTAGCACAGGAAGCAAATATTCCTGGTCTTCATCAGGGCGAGTTCACTTGGAGTCTCTGTGGCATGGCAGGCAATGCTCTTCCTAGTTACTCCTGTGCAGCCTTACGCTGGGGATGAAGTTATGGGGAAGCACAGCAACCCTGAAGATCAGGGAAAGCCCTTGCTCCGCTGCAGATCTGTCCATGCCGAGCTCTGTGGATGAACTGAGGGGTTCTCACTGTTGTGTACAGGGCTGGTGTGTGAAGTCCTCCAAAAGAGCACTCTGTAGGACAACATTTTAAATAAATAAAGTGCAGTTTTTTAGTTAAAGAGTGGGGGTTTTCTCCCCTTGTGCAGGTCCTGGCAGGGATCTCTGGCTTAGCAGCCTGTTACAAAGCCTTGGAAAAAGAAGCGGTGGCTTTGCCGCTGTCTGTGTGAGGACTCTGTACACAAACCCGCCCTGCTGCGTGCAGACAGCTGCTACTGCTGAAAGCCTTAACCTCGAAAGCAAGGAAACATAAAGCCAGTGCTCCCAGGAGGATGTTTCCTCTCCTCCAACACACCTCTTGCAATGGAACCACTCGCCCCCGACAAGCACTTGACTGTGGGCACCACTTTGGTGATGGTGTTCCTTGCATTGTCTCTCCGGCACTGGCCACAGAGCACCGTGGGTTGTGCTGGATAATGCTTGTGCATGGGGAAAGCTGAGTTTATAGGGTTACATTTTCATAGGGAGTCTCTTTGTAACCAGGTGGTGAATGGAGTCAGAGGCTGGGGCTTGAACAGGGCAGTGGACCCAGGTGTGGTGGGGAAATCGTCTGTGGTTGTCCCCAGAGAGGCTCACACCTCTTCACAACATGCACATGAGCAAAATGATATCCCTGAGCTCCTGCTGGAAGGAAATGATCACGGAGCCAGGATTTTGAAGCAACATTCAGTGCTGGGGGGACAGAACAGGTGTCTCCAGCCAGGGCCAGAAGAGGACAGGGAGCACTCATTTCTTTTGCAGCCCAGGGGACTCTGGGACCCCTTGGGCAGGGCAGGGCTGACACTTCCCCTCACTTTCACCTGTCCTCGGTGCTGGGGAAGCAGTAAGGACTGGGTACAAGCAATGCTGGTTAAGATAACAGGGCTCAGATCCCTGAACATCTGCCACTTCATAGGTTGATCCCAAACTCTTGCAGTTTTACACCTTTGCCTCACACAGGGACCAAGGTGGGGGATGCAGAGTGCAGGAATGGGCCATGTATTCTATTTTCTGCTCATGTTACCCAACCATGGGCTGTCCTTTAGGATAAGGCTGGTTGGAGGTGGATAGTGAGGATGGTGAGGCCCTGGTGTAGGTTGCCCAGAAAAGCTGTGACTGCCCCATCCTTGGAAGTGTTCAAGGCCAAGTTGAATGGGACTTGGAGCAACCTGTGATAGTGGAAGGTGTCCCTGCCCATGGCTGGGGATTGGAATGAGGTGATCTTTAAGGTACCTTCCAACCCAAACCATTCTGAGATTCCATGATTCTATGCCTGAATCCTGCTCCTCCTCCCAAGCCTAAGAACAGGGCTCTGCTCCGGGCACCCACCGATGTCTGTGGGGATGGATGTGGGGCTGCCCTGGCAGAAGGAACTGGGCTGCTGTTCCCAGGGTACTGGGGGCTGCTATGGGGGGACTTTGGGGCTACTACCCGGGAGCTCAGGGCTGCTGTCCTGGAGTTACGGGACCCCCATCCTGAGCTCCCAGGGCTGCTGTTCATGGGGCTCGGAGCTCTCATCGGGGTGTCACAAAGATGCCGCCTCGGGGCTTTCGGACCCCCGCGGGGCTCAGCCACATTCCCCCGACCCGGGGATGGCCGGGAGGAGCGGCCTGGCCCCGCCGCGAGCTCAGAGCCCGGCGGGCCCTTTAAGAAAGTCGAAACCAGAAAGTTCATCAAAGTTGAGACAGTTTTTCGTGGAAAGGAGGGGAAAAAAAATAATTAAAATAACTCGAGCCCAACAACAAAAAAAAAAACTCCCCGCGGCCCCGGGGGGGCCGGGCCGGGCCGGGCCGGGATTGGCGGCGGCGGCGGCCGGGGGCGGCCCCGGGCGGGGCAGGCGGGCGGGTCCCGGTCCCGCTGCTCGGTGCGCGGCGGCGGCACCGGGAGCGGCGGGAGCGGCGGCGGGGGCTGGGGCGCGTCGGCCCCGCAGCTGCGGCTCGTTGCGCTCCGCTCGGCCCCGCTCCGCCCGGCCCGGCCCAGCCCAGCCCGGCCCGGCCCGGCCGTTAACAGCGGCGCCGTCCCGGGACGCCGCATGTGAACCGGGAGGGCAGCGCCGCACCGCCCCGCACCGCCCCCGCGCACCGGCACCTCACCGGCACCTCACCGGCACCCCGGCTCGGCCCTGCGGAGCTCCGGAGCAGCCGGCACCACCCCCTGCCCCGGCACCCCACCATGAGCAACCTCAACAAGGACACCGAGCACACCAACAGCGGCGGCAACGTCGAGGAGGAGGTGGGGACGGGACGGTGGGTCGGGGATGGAGCGCTGGGAAAACGGGAGCGGCGTCGGCACTGTGGCACCGGGGCCGCCGGGACTGGGGACGGAGCGGGTCAACGGAGCTGGGGCGCGACGGCGGCAGAGAACCGGGAGCGGCAGCGGGAGCAGGATGGGGCGGCGGGGGTGGAGCGCCGGGGTGTTGGGGGACGGGGGATGGAACGCGGCGCCGTCGGGTAACCGGGACTGGGGTGTCGGGGATGGAGCGCGGCGGCGTCGGGGACCAGAGAAGCGGCACTGGGGCGTCGGGGAAGCCGGGAAGGAGCGCAGCGCCATGATCGCGGAACAGAGGACTCGACGCCGGGGCTGGACTCCCGGGCCGTCGGAGGACTGGAGCGTGGATGCCGAGGATGCCCTGGGCTGAGGAGCCGAGGCCGGGCTGTGGGAGCCGGAGTGCAGAGGTGTCGGGAAGTCGGCGCTGGAGCCCCCGGGCCGTCCCGAGGAGGGGCCGGACCCGGGTGGGGCGAGTTCCTTGCTCAGCCCCGTGTTCCTGTAGCCCTGCAGGGCAGGGGGCTGGAAGGTCCCCGCTCACTCCAGTGAACCCTCTCCCCAAGTCCCTGCAGCTTCTGGATCTAGCACTGTTCTGCCCGTGTGGGCTGCAAGGGACGCAGTTGGACGATAGTGATGGAGTCCTTGCCTGTGTGCTGGCAGCCTGGCTGGGGCTGGAGGGCTGTGAGCTGCCCTGCCAGTGGTCCCTTTCCCCTGGATGCCATTACAAGCCAGAGCCTAGATGCTGCTGGACTCAGTGCTGGGAAGGCTAACAGGGGTTAGTTGTCTATAGCCACATGCAAGAGCTGAGCTTGCAACCCTCCATGTTTGCCCTTTGGCTGTCAGAGCCACTGGCTGCTGTCATCACTGCACCCCTTGAGCGAGTGTTGGTGCAGTGGGTTTCCAGCTGCCCTCCATCTTGGAGAGGGCTCTGGAAAATGCCTGGTATCGGTAATGTTTTGCTGCAGTCCTCCGTGCCCGGCCCTCAGGACCAGGGAGGTGCTCAGTCCCCTCCCCTCGCTTTCCTCCGTGCGCTCGCGCCGCCGCAACATGGCGCCTGGCTTGCTCCACCACCCACTGGGGCCGGACTGGCCCTGAGTGCCAGCTGACTTGGGGCCATCGTGTCCCCTGAGCTTCAATCCCAGCAAGGGGGACCCGGGTAATGGGGTGGAATGGATTGGCAGGTGGTGGCCATAGCAATTCAGTCCCCAGTGTGGAGCAGGGCTTAGGTGATGCGCTGCTGCGATGGGAGGTGAATGTGATGCTGCTGGTGGGATGTCCCAGCCTCACTGGGTGGCACTGGTGTGGGTGGGTTGAGAGCCGGAGCATCTGGGGCCCTGTGCCACTCCTGGTGTGGGGAGGCTCAGAAACGGGGTTTCACGGGCTGTGAACGCGTGCGCAGAAGACTCAATGCGGCTCCTTGATCCAATTATTCACTGGCCTGCAAAGTCCCCCGAGGTTGCTGCCGCTTGAGGCATCCCATCCCATGGCATTGCTCCAGCTAGGCTGGTGCCTCATGGGTGGTGGTAGGGTGAGTTCATGGTGCTGGGGCAAAGCTGGTCCATTCCCCAATGCTGGGCGGTGGTTTGGCAAAGCAGGTGCTGCAGCATTTTGGGAGCCTAGAAATCCTTGCTCTTTGGAGAGGCTGGTCCTCCCAGGAATGGTGCTCGGTGACTGGAAAACCGAGTTAAAGATGGCATCTCTAGGGAATGGTGGGGGTTGAACGGAAGTGGCTCCTGCTCTCCATTGTGCTGCCTCTGCATGTTTGTGGGGAGGGGGACGGTCCCATCCACCCTGCTGGATGGTCTGTGGCCTCACTGGGTGTGTCTGTCACCCTGCACCCACAGCTGCAGCAAAGGACCCACCACCCTAGAGGTGGCTGAGGGTGCCTGGGAGGTGGTACGTTGGGACTGGGGAGGGGATATGTCCCAGTCCCTGGTGGACTTGCTGTTGTAAAGCCCTCTCTCTGCCAGGATCCACCATAAAAAATGCTGTGGGTGATGAGCACAGCTTGGGCTTCATGGTGGCTGCTCTGAGCCTACAGGAGCCCTCTGAACGCTTGTTTTTCTGGTAGCTCCTTCTGGCTGACCAGGAGCTATTCCTCACTGCAGAAGCTAATGGAGGCACAAGGAGTGACCTTGTGTTCATCATCCAAGCATGGTCTAGGGGCCCAAATTCTTGTCCAGAGCTCCCCTTGATACAAAGTGATAAATACGTTTAGAGTAAAGCGGAATCCTTCAGTCCCACTATACGCAGGAGGGTGTGCTGGAATATTTTCCCACACTGCATGGATAACACTGCCAGATCCTGGCGCTGTGGACACTCCTCCGTCCCCCCTGCCGTGTGCCTCCTTCGCCACCTCCCCGAGCCTTGGCAGAAGGGCTCCCTGTGCCCCAGATATGGCGAGGCGAAGCTCCCAAATTCAGCCTTTCCCTTTATCTTATCTGCGAGCCCCTGGATCTTGCAGCCGCTTCCTGGCCGGTGACATGCGGAGGACAGGAATGCCTCTCTCTCCTCTCGAGGTCGTTAACGGGAATGTTAAACAAACAGGGCCTAATGTCAGTCCCTGCTGTTCCTCACCAGACACCTCCCCAAACGTGGTCCCTCCCCACTTGCTGCTATCTTCTGTTTAATTTTCCAGGCAGCCGCCAATCTGCGTGACAGCATCTATCCCAGTGCTCCTGAGGGGTGCTGTGAGATGGGCAGCTGCCTGGGTGCTGCACTCCCACCCCTGTGGCAGGCAGAGCTTTTTCTCGCAGCTGGAGGAGCTTTCTTGCTTCCTGTGAATGCTGTGTGTTGTGTCCATGGCCATATTGCAATAAGGTGTGTTCACCCTGCTCCTTTGGGTGCCTGATGCAGAAGTGTTGGTTCTACTCTGGAACTTCATCCTTGCTCTCCTAGGAGGTACCTGGGAGGCTGTAGGCCCAGAGGGAGTGTGAGAAATCTGGAGCTAGCTGTCTAGATGCCCAAACCAGGCAGCTGAAGTCTGTGGTTATCCCATGTGCCCTCTTGGCTGGTCTCAAGGGCCTGATCGCAGCTCCGTGAGTGGTGGCTGCTGCTGTTGTTGTAGAGCTTGGGTGTCCTGGACTGCTAAAGGTAGAAAGCATCAAACGTGAGGTTGTGTAATGTGAGCAGAGACCAGATGAGGACCAGGAGAAGTTACCTGGCTAAATTCTACTTGGAGAGGATTGTCTTAGGAAGAAATCCTTCTTTGTGAGGGGGTGAGGCCCTGGCACAGGTTGCCCAGAGAAGCTGTGGCTGCCCCATCCCTGGAAGTGTTCAAGGCCAGACTGGATGGGGTTTGGAGCAACCTGGTCTAGTGGAAGGTGTCCCTGCCCATAGCTGGGAGTTGTAACAAGATGGTCTCTAAGGCCTCTTTCAGCCCTAACCATTCCATGATCTTCCCTGTTGGTCCCTGGCAAGGCTGCAGTGTTCCCTGTTAGAGTCAGAAAGTGCCCTGTTGGGGAGGCAGAAGCTCTTGGCTCCCGGACAACCCCCTCTGTAGCAAGTCCTTCATCCCTGGTTTTCCTTGGCTGTTGTGCACCAGGGCTGCCAGAATCGCCTGGGAATGCTGCTGGTGAGCAGGTTACGTGCTGGATGTCTGTAGCACTTCATGGACTGGTGCCAGGCATCTCTTGACTTCTGTAATCTCTGCTTGAGTGGACCTAGATACCTCGTGCATGTGTGGATTCCAGCTCTCTGGCTGGAAACAAGCAAGATTAATGTAAGTTCTGGATTCAAATATCTCTGTGACACTGCTCTCCACTATGAAGAATGTGAGGCTGTAGTGCTTACAGTCACCACTCGCTAATCCTTCTGCACTTGGCCTGGCTGAAGCAGGATGGTGCCTCAGAGCTGTTTTCATGCATCCTAGAAGTCTCCTCAGTGTTAGATGCAGCTTTCTGTCAGTGACAGATTGTTGGCTGAGCAGACACCCTGGAGTCACCATGCGCGCAGAGGTTCTGGGAACTGGTGTGTTCCCAGACCTCCTCTTGGTCTATCACTGAGTTGCACTGACGGGGGAGGGATATGGGAATCTCCCCATTGTCTCCTTGTGTTCTGGTGCCTGTGAATACCCTCTGAAGGAGCTTTCTTCTTCTTTCTTGCTCTTTAAAATCTAAGTTTCTTAGACATGAGTCTGAGCATCAACGTCCCAGTTAGTCCTGTGATGGGGGTAACTTCTTCCACCTGCCACCTGGCTGTGTAACTGGGGTAGTAAATGAGACTCAGCTGATGCCTAAAATTCAGGCTCTCAAAGAAACCTCTAAGACTTAGTTTCTGAGTTTTAGCAGGCAGGCATTCTTTATTGTGGCTTCAGAAATGAGTTTTCCTCCTCAGCTAATCTGAGGAGTTGCTGAGCAGAGCTTTCCCTAGTTGGCCTCAGAATGAAGGGGTTTTCGGTGGTGCCTGTGGAAGTTAGGAAGGGCCAAACCCGAAGGCTCCCTTGCTTTTCCCTCACCGAGATTGAAAGGATGCCCTTGGAGATGTCTGGGAGGTAGCTAAGAGTAGTTCAGGTTTTCCTGTCCTTCCTCATGGCTCTGCTAGAGGATCTGGTGCTGTGGGAATTCAAGAGTTGCTTGTTGGAACTGGTGTGGAAGGTTGTAGAGCCAAAAAGATCCTTTGAGCTTGCTGGTCTTGGCCGTACCAAGTCATGGAGACTTTGCTGCTTGGATCACGGAGCAATTAGCAATGCCTGTCCTGGAGCTCTGAGTGCCTCAAAGAAAGACTTCAGCTTGAAGTCTCACCATGGCATGAGTGTAGAAGTGAGGTGGTCAGACTTCACTACAATGCTCAACACCTTCTTGCACCACAAGGGATGCTGGAAACTGAATTCCTCCTGTGTGCCCAGCACTGTGGAGCTGGACCTTTGGAGGGGCAGGGTAATGGGGCACTGGAGCTGCAGAACTGTGTGATCTTGAGCCAGCTCAGCACAGCCAATGAGGAAGGAGCAGTGGCATTAGGTGACCCTGCCCTTGGCATGGCAGAAGTTGGTGCTGCAGGTTTGGCGAGGATGCTTTGGCCACTGCCCCGTAGGGTCATAGTGGGGTTGGGTGACTGGAAACCCAAGGGCCCAGTCAGGTGGTCTTACCCATGGGGGGGATCTCCAGCCCTGCTGTACAGCCCAGGAGAGACTGTGGGAACCTTGCACCTTACTGTCTGGGATGGTGCCTTCCCTCCTGTGCTGCAGGAGGTGGTGAGAGGTTCTTGCATTGGTGTGGGGTCAGTCTTGGCACGTGTCCGCGTGTCAGAAGCTGTTGGCCTGGGGATGTGTGTCCTTCCCATCTGCTTCCAAGGGCAGAAGGCCAATGTCTCCTGAAATGTGTAACTGCCCTGGGTCACCTGTAGCAGTGGTCTGAAGTGCAGAACAAGCTATGGATTGTGAGAGCACCTAGGAGGGCATGTTGCTGGTTAGGGTTGGTATTTTTGGTCCACGTTTGAGTGGCACAGCCCTTCCCTGCTGCCCAGTGGCCTTGTCTTGCCAAGAGCTGGACTGATGCAATGGTGGCTTAGTCCTGTGGGTGCTTGTCATCCTCCTGGTGTCCCCAAGGATCTCCCTGTGTTTGGGGGTGACACTCCAATATTCACTGTCCGCAGCTGAGAGCTGCTGTGAGCTTTTAGCTCACCATCACTTGGGTTTTGCTGTTGGGCTGTGGAGGTACCTGACCTGCTCCATGGGGCTGGGGCATGGCCAGTGGTGTGCTGTCCTGAATTGGGTTGATTTGAGGAGAGACTCATTTGCCTCTGGATGTGTCCTGGGAGGCACAAGACTGAAAAGTGCCCAGGAATCACTGTGTAGCAGGGCAAAGCAGATACAGATATAATTGCTTAAAGACCTGAGGTGAGAATGTTCCTTGTGGGGGTCCTGCACCCAGATTCATGTCTCCTACCAGCCTCTACTCTGAGCAGATACTTGTCTCACCTCTCTGCCTCCTGCCAGGAGAATGGATTGCTTGGGTGTGGGCAGGAGGAGCTGGTCCACAGCAGGTAAGGTCTGTGACTCCAGCCGATGGTGACCAGTGTCTGCAAGTCCCTGACATCATAGGGTGGCAAGTGTGGGTCTCTGGAGCCCACGGCTTAGTGTGGTGGCTGGTAGTGCCAGTGTGGATGTGAGTGTCCTTCAGCATGTTGGTTGTGGTGCTTGTGCCTGTCTCCTGGCTTAGTGGACCTCTTGGCAAGGTGGAAGGTGACAATGACATCCTGAGGGTACTGAGCCAGCATCTTCCTGAGCTGGGAGCTGCCCCGTTGGACAACAATCTCTTAGGAATTGCAGGGCTGGCCTTTCCAAATGTTTCATCAGCTTTGAACTCCTGTTGTGGTCCGAACACCTCCAGGTGCCATCCTTTCCATGAGATGCTGCAGAGACACAGGGGATGGGACTTGATAGCACAGGGAAGCCTCCATGGCAGAGCCACACCAGCAGTGCTTCCTCTGCCAGGGCCAAGGGCTATTCTTGGGTACTATCCCGTTGTGCCTTATCAGCTCCCATGTGCTTCCTGCTCCCCCGGGCAGGGGCTGGTGCCTCTCCCTGCTTCCCCCTCACCCTGACCGCAGGGGTGGCTGAGCCCTGCTGACATCCCCCTGCCTGATGTGGGAGACAAGCAATGCTGAGGAGGGGCTGATCCATCGATGAGCAGTGTGAAACACCCCAGCCTTGGGGACAAAATGCTTGTGCACTTGGGCTTGCTTGTGGTCAGCCTCCCTCCCTCTGGGTGAGTAGGATGTTGTTCCTGGGATGTCTTTCATGCAAAAGGCTGATTTTGGAGGGAAATGCCTGAAGCCCCACCTTGCTTCAAGTGCTAGGAAGGTTCAAGGCCTTCTTTCCCATCTGGGGATGGGTGAACATCTTTCTGGTGGCAAGGGAAGCTCTGTGCCTGCTTGGGGCTTCCTGGCTGGAGCAGCTTCTGACCTGATCCTGCACTGGAGCTCAGTGCAGCCCTGTCAGAGGACATCAGGGCTCTGCCACGGCTGGAATGGCAGCAGGAAGCCAGCTCTTGCCACCTCTCTGCTGATGTGGGGAGGGGAAACTGAAACACGGATCAGGGAAGGAGCCTGTTACAAGCCCCTTCTCTCGGTGTCTTGGCCCATGGTGTGGAGGCTGCCCTGCTGTCCTGCCGAGCTGTCCCTTGCACAGACCACCATCTCTCTTCCCCAGTTTTCCCCTCCCCTGTGATTCCTGGGACTTGGATGCGCTGAGGAGCAAAACTGCCCCGTGCTGGGTCTCCCCCGAGCAGTGGCAAGACCTGCACTGAGAAGAAGGTGCTGTCCCATTTTACAGCCCCGCCGCTGGACTCTCGCGTTCCCCTCCCCGCAGCCCTGTTGTGCAAGCTCGCCTCCCTGATTTCGCTCCCGTGCCTTATAAGTCCCGGCTCCCGGGGCAGCCGCAGCCTCGCCGCATTCCAGCGGCCTCGCGTCAAGTGGCCCTGGCTGCATCGCCGTGGCCGGGACCGGGGCTCCGTGTGCTGCTGCGGCTCTGCCGGTGGCCCCGGGTACCTCAGAGGCACCCCGCTGGGATGCTCTCCTCTGGGAAAAGCTGGAGTCCATGTCCCTGAGCTGGGACATGTCCTGGCTGCCAGAAGTGAGGAGTGCCTTTAGGATGCTGCCATGGAGCTTCTCCCTGTCCTCAGCAGGATGACACAGGGCTGGTGGTGTAGGAAGAAGGTTCAATGGGCCTTGTGAGAACGAGTGGGAGATGGCTTGTCTGCAGGAAAAACTTGCATGCAGCTGGGGTAGCTTCCTGGAGAGGGGAGTGTCCAGTGGAACAGCGTTGGAGGAGGCACTAGAGCCCATTCCTGCTGTAGCTGTCCTCGGGTGTCTGGAATCACTGCTGGGAAAGGCTTGTGTGCTCCAGGTGCTGGGATTGTGGATCCAGGACCCGGCCAGTTTGGAGGGGCTGGAGTGGCCCCAGCTGTGTTGTTGGTGATGTAGCTGAAGGCCTGAATTCACAGAAGGGGAGGGTCAGCCTTACTGGTTCCCACGGGAGGAATCAGAGCAGTCTCCCAACAAAAACCCATCACCCACAGCAGCCTTGTGGGGGGTAGATACCTGTGCCCTTACAGTGGGCACCTCTGACATAACCTGACCCTTGTTGGGCTGTGGGGCAGCCTCTGGCTCTGCTTAGGGCTCCCTTCTGAGAGCTCTTATTTAAAAGCAGCCATGGCCAGGAGCTGTGGATGCTGTAAGAACCATACTGACCCTCTGGTGGCACTGGAGCTGTGGCAGGTCGAGGTAGGTGCTGCTGCCTGGCTCCTTTGAGGGCTTGGTGTGAAGCTCCTGGGTGTGCTGGCACAAGGTGTGTGTCTCTTCGGGGAGACGCAGCTGTGCAAGGACTGACACTGAGAACTGAGGGCTGAATGGGTTTGTCCTTGTCCCTCCCTCCTCCTGCGTGGGAAGCTGTGCTGGGATCCTCCCTCTCTAAGAGATGACCTAGATGGTCTTGTCCGTCCTGGCATGAATCCTGTTTTTCCGTGGCTCTCCTTCATCTCTGCCAGGTGTTTGGACTGGGGACATCCCAAGAGGGGCAGGGATGGGGCAGGGAGAGTGTTTTCTGCAGGGCCTGCAGCAGTGTGATCTTGCTGGGCTGTCCTAGGCAAGAGCCGCTCCCTGCCCTGCTTCCCTCTGTGCCTGTGTGTCCAGTTTGCATCAGCCCTGGGTAGGATGGGGTTGTTCTCACCTGGTATCTGAGTGGGTGGCAGCAGAACCCAAGAGCAAGCTTAGAATGTGGTATTCCTGGGGATCTGTTCCTGCTGAACGTCTGGATGTGCAGTTTGGCTCAGGCAGCTCCTGACCCAGCCCTGGATGGATATTTTTGGTGGGTGTTTTTTTTTTTTTTTTTTCTGTCCAGTGGCTTTTCCAGCTGTGCAGTGGGGAGATTCAAGATCTACATGGATCTGGTGTTTAGTGGCAGGGAGTTGAAGCAGGGCAATTATATTTTAGCAGAAGCTTACCCTGTCATGGCATATTGAGTGTGAGGTCTGAATGCCTAGATTTGTCAGTTCAGCGTGGTCCTACCGGCCTCTCAAAGCCTGCAGGACTTGGGCTGCAAAGGGCTGACCGGAGAGTTTCAGTTTGGTTAATTCACTGGAAGATGCTTGTTCAGATCCTGTTGCCCTCATCTACAGTTTACTCTCTTTGGGAGCAGGGGAGGAGGCTGGACTAGGACTGCTCTTGGTGCACAAGAGGCTCAGACTGCTGAGCTGCCTCCTGCTTTTCTTCTGTGGGATAACCCAGATCTCCTTTGCTTTATGCCTGGTGTTAGAAGTGAACTTCCTCTGGCTTACCTCACTCTATCCATTGCATTATTGCTCAGGTCTCTCATCAGCTTCACCCTCCCTTCCCTGAATAACTTGGTCTCTCTTTCCTCTTACCCTTCTCTTGATCACTTATGGATGTGTTAAATTGCAGAGATCTTGGAAAACAAACCTCTTGGTCTTGTTGCTTCTAACAAGCTCTTCTGAGCAGGGACTTCTTTCTTAGTTTGTCTTGCATACACCCTCTTTGAGGTGGTTGGCTGGTGGCATTTGGGATTTCCCAGGCTTTGGGGTGATGCCGACCCTTGGTGGGTGCTGTGGCTTGGCTGTGGGACCCCCTTTCCAATGCTGTGGATGGTGGCAGACAGGACTTGGAGGCAAAGGGAATCCTTTGGCCTGTGAGAGAACGTTTCTTGTTCCCATCCTTGGCAGCAACTTACACGTCTGGCGCTGGGAGCTTGTTACCTCTGGTACTGGGAGCTTGTTGCCCCTGACAAAGAGCTTTCCTGGGCACCTGCCTTGCTCTGTTCAGGCCACTGTAAGGGCTCCAAGTGCCGACTTCCCCTTCCCTGAGCCACTGCACAACTTCCATCCTGTCATGCCTGTCGCAAGGACTTACTGAGCGACGTGTCACGGGGCCATTTAGAGACCCAACAGGGATGCAGATTTCTATCTGCTCGAAAGAAACATCCATTCTGGGGGCTGAGCACACTCAGATCCTGAAATATTGAAAAGGGATGGAGCTTTCACATGGCTGAGGCACATGTGTGCCACCACACTCTGCAGTCCTCCCCTGCAAGAGATGGCCGTGGGTCTTCTGGGAATGCACTGCAGGCGCTCCTTGTGGCTTATGCCAGAGCGCAAGCGCTGGAGTCTTCAAGGCATCCAGAAAACTGAGAAACAGTGACATTGCCCCCTCTGTCTGTGCATGTGGTGCCCCTGGAGTGAGGCACTGAGGCATCAAATGAAGGGTGGCTGGGGTGGGGAGTCTGTTGGACTGTCTGGTGTGTTCCCGGAGTGCTCCACATAACATCCTGCTTTCCTAGGTAGGACAAAGCAAAGTTGTGTGGTAAGGCCATCCATATTGAGAGGGATCAGGGGAGGGGATGGGAAGGATGCTCAGTGACTGCATTCTCCAGTCGTGAGATGTGCTGGGCTGGAGAAGGGCTCCCCACACTGGTGGGGGGTGGTGGCAGCCCTCAATCTCAGCATGCACAGAGAACACCCCAGCCTTTCACGATCACTGTCCATCCTGGGGGGCTTCAGCTGCTCCCTGAGTTGATGTGAGGGGTGTTTCTCTGCCTTGACAGGACTGTCCTGGGCACAGGAGGTCAAAGAGGTGAGTTTTCTTCTGCAAATAGAAGAAACTTCTCTGCATGGAGGAATCTTGATCTGGCTGCCCCAGAGGAATTATGGAGTGCAGAGGCTCCCATGTTTTCATGTGCTCACTGTCTCTAGCCCAGGAGCAAGGCAAGTGTGTGCTGCTCAGTTTGATGGTAAAAGAGGTTTTGGGTACAACCCCTTTCCCTGGGGAAGGCTGAGCAAAACCAAAAATGTGGGAGTAGAGTCCTTCTGCCCTGCAAATGTAATGGGGTCACTCCATACTGGAAGCAGGCCAGGAGATGGGCTCTGGCTTGAGGCTCCTGCTCCTTGTTAATGATGACGAGTGTCTTCATGACCCCCATTATGCATAACTTCCCTTTCCAGCTCTTTGCTGGTTTACAAGAAGTCTCTGCAGCTTCATCATGCTGCTTCCTGTGGAAACAGTCTGCCAGCCAGTGTGCAGGGAGAAAGTGGCCACAATGGTCTGCCTGTTGAGCAGAGTTCTACCAGACCATGAGCCTTCAGCACTCTTCTTCCCGGCTATTCAAGTGAACTATTCTCTCTAATTTTAATAGATTATCTATTGAAATCCTCCTCTGGCACTGTGTTTTTTGCTTACACATGAGTGTGTTTGGACTTGGTCCATGACTTCTACAGCCTGGGAAGAGCAGCAGCCCTCAGGGCCTTGGTGCAGCAGGGCTGCTGTTGGCAAGGCACAGCAGAACAAACACTGTGAGAATGGCTTTGGGAGAGACTTCTGAAGGGTCTGATGTGTGTTGGGGAAGGATCTAGGCCGGGACACAAAAATCTTCCTCCGGTGGTGTTGTAGGGCTCTTGTAGGTGTCAAAGGATGTGAGTGGAGTAGTGAAGTGTTTCTCAAAATTGAGGGCTGTCTTTGAATCTATGACTGGAGTAAAGTGTCAGGATAGGCTTAGGAGAGGACATCTAGTGTGTGATCTGTAGAAAGAGCTGGAGAGACAACTGGGTCTTCTGCTGGTTTCTTCTGGACCTTTGGGATGTGTCAAACTGTTAGTTCCTATGGAATGTATGGTCTTTTCCAGTTTAGCCATCAAGGATGTGGGTGGGTGATTCTGCCCTGATCAACCCAGGCCTTTCTGCTGGGCACTGAATTTTTGTAAAGATCTCCATCCTTTGTGGCAGGAATGAAAGGGCTGGGTGTCTTTTATCCTGGACAATGTTCCTCTAATGCAGGGAAGGGTTAGTGGACCTTTGGTTCAAGGTGTCCTACTCTTGCTGCACGTGGCTTCCAAGCTCTGCTCCCACGTTGGCACCAAGCACCTCCTTTCAGTAGAGCTCGTTGGCCTCTCCCCTAGGTACGGACGCTGTTTGTCAGTGGCCTTCCTGTGGATATCAAGCCCAGAGAGCTTTACCTACTCTTCCGACCATTCAAGGTAAGGTCTTCAAATCTGATTTTTGGTGCCAAAGATGCTGTTTTGTGGATGACCTGGCAGCAAAGGTCTGTCAGGGGGAAGGGAGCATGATGTGGGAAGGTGGTGTCTGTGCAAGCTTGGGGAACCTGAAGCCAACATGGTGTCCCATGCTTGTGCTCAGATGGAGAGCCTCCCCGGGAGCCTACCATTGGAATCGTGCTGTCTCTAAGCTTGATGAAATCTGCTTGGACCAGCCCTCCCTTGGGGATGTATCCTGATCCCCTAAACTCTCTATCCCTCTCTAATCACCACCTGGGCTGTCCCTGGGAAAAGTGCAGTTCCCTTGTCTGCACTCCTCTAGCACAGGGTGGGTGGTCTGTGCTCTGTAGGCACTAGCCAGGGCAAGGTGCTCATCTTCGTAGCTGGAAGGAGTGCTAGAAAATGGGATTTATTCCCCAGGGGCCAGGATGGGATAGCTAAGATACCTGCTCTGCCCTCAGTCTTCTCCTTTGGTGGGAAAGAAGTGTTACTGTCCCTGCTCCTGCTGCCTTATTGAGGGCTTGGTGCTACAGGAACTCCTGGGGCTGTCATGTCGTGTCTCAGTTGTAGCTTGGCTCCTTTGGGAGCCTGACACTGACTTGCTTTCTTCCCTCCTGCAGGGTTATGAAGGGTCACTGATCAAGCTGACTTCAAAGCAGGTACCTCCTTCTTCCAGCCTGGGTATTTTTGGCTTCTGCTAGAAAACCAGACGTGCCGGAAGGGGAGGGGGGATCCCGTTTTATTTTCAAGCACTGTCTGGGATCAGCACCATGTACACAGCTGGGTTCTGCTGACCCCACTGTCCTGGTGGTCCCAAGCATAAGCTGAATGTTTCCATGTCTTCTCTTGCTGCCCTGGGTGAGACCTGAGGCTTCAGCCTCACACCTTGTGCTGCCATCAGCCTTCCCTACTCCCATCCTGACCAAGGCAGCAGGCCCCCTATCTGGGGGCTGTTGGGGTGAGTGGTGTCCCCACACGTGGGGATGCCAAAATGTTTTGGTGTGCTGGGAGAAGGCACAAAGTGGGAATCTTGGGCTGATGATCCAAGACCCTTCAAGCTCTGCCTGAAGCCCCTCTGCAGCTTTGGATGGTCTCCTTTGCTTGCTGTCTGGGGCAGAGGCAGGGGGAAGGTAGTCTGAGAAGTTGCAAGAGGCTTCAAAACTGAAATTGTTGTTATTTCTTTTAGCCAGTTGGTTTTGTGACCTTTGACAGCCGGGCTGGTGCTGAAGCAGCGAAGAACGCCTTGAATGTGAGTCTCCAAAGTGCTGGGGGACTGTGGGGGCTGGGGGCCACATGCCCTGCTGTAGCTAGGCCTGGAGCTGTGGGTTTGGCTTGGCCGTAGGATAGGACAGGAGGATCTCCCAGCTGTGCCTTTGAGTAAGGAAGCAAAACAGTCCTGCAGCATCACACCAGGGAAGCAAGAGAGCTGCTTAAGGCTGACATCAGCTGAGCAAATGGATGCAAGCTGTGTCCATGTTGTTTCTGACGGCTGGAAGACAGCTCTGGGGCCTCTGAGGGTGAGGGGAACTGTTGTTGCTCAAGAAGGTCTTGAGGAGGATGGTCATCATGGGACCCAAAATAATCCCTATCCCATGTGGGCCTGCAGGAGTTGGTGGGATCTGGTCAGCAAGACATGGTTCTGCTCTGGTATAGACCTTGCCTTGGGCTTTGGTACACCAGCAAGTGCCTCTGCTCAGGCTGGCAGAAGATGTAGTGGTACCATAGATGGGGGTTATACCAACTCGAGTACAGACAGGGTTATCTCAGCCCCAGCAGACAGATCTTTCCTGGCCAATGTTGGCAGCCATAATGGTTGATGAACTGCACCTGAGGAGCAGAACTGTGTCCCTCATGTTGGAAGCAGTGGTCCTGGGCCAGCTAAACATAAAAATAAAAGCATGTAGGAGCTTGAGTGTTGCAGTGAGATGACAAAAATCTGGGCATGTGACTGCAGCATGGTGGCCTTAGTTCCCTGGTTCAGGGGAAAAGTCTGTGCTTGGATTGGAAACTTCACGTCTGAGAGACTCCTGTGCTTTCTCCTGTGACAGGGCATCCGCTTCGACCCTGAGAACCCCCAGACCTTGCGGTTAGAGTTCGCTAAAGCCAACACAAAGATGGCCAAGAGCAAGCTGATGGCCACACCGAACCCCACCAATATCCACCCTGCCTTGGGTGCACACTTCATTGCACGGGACCCCTGTAAGTATGCTGGGAAGCGCTTGGAGATCATTACTGGTCCCCCCTGGGAATGCTGTCAGGGTGAAAGGAACCCCGGTCCACATCTGCTTTGACTGAAACCTGCCTGGTGCAGAGAGGTTGGAGTTGCAGGAGAATAACAGACATCTGCTGAGGCCAACAGTAGAACTATTGGGAGAGCGGAGTTGGTTTTGGTAGTTCAAGTGATACCATAAATCCCTTAAATCATCCCTAGGTGTGAAGCATAAAGAATGAGTGCTGTGCCATCACCCTTGGTGTGGCCTGGTAGGGTGAGCAGCCCCACTGAGGATCATTGGGTGACGAGTGATGTCCTCTCTGAGAGCCCCCATCTTCTGTCCTGTGGCACCAGCCCTGTGCTGCATGTGTGAACCAGCCTGTCCAGAGCCTCTGTGAAGCCTGTTCATGACCTCTTTTGGCAAGGCCGGGAGGTCAGAGGAGCAGTTGGGCACACAGATTTTGTACCTCACTGGGATGGCAGCACAAAGCTGGGGTGGGAAATCCAGAGCCCGCCCCCAGAGCAGGCCTTTGGGGTGAGGTACTGAGGTCTGTCCCCTTGTCTCCTCCTGCACAGATGACCTGACTGGAGCGGCTCTGATCCCAGCGTCCCCTGAGGCGTGGGCTCCCTACCCCCTGTACACCACGGAGCTCACCCCTGCCATCCCCCACGCCGCCTTCACGTACCCGGCGGCCGCTGCTGCGGCTGCTGCTCTTCACGCTCAGGTGAGTCGCTCCCCACCTCCCGTGCCAGGATCCAGGCCCTCCTCTCTCCCTGCCCTGGTGCTCATTCCCGTGGTCTCTGCTTGCCAGTTTGACCCTGGCCTCTGCACCTTTGGCTCCTGGACAGAGCCTGCCCCTGGCTGTGGGCATGGGGGGCTCAGCCCCGAGCCAGCTGCAGGGGAGGGGTCTGTGTGGCCGAGAGCAGGCAGAGCTGGGCCATGATTTCTGACCCTGCAGGTCCAGCCTGCTTTCCTGTGAGGGGCAGGCAGGTGGGAGGAAGCCAGGGCTCGATGTCTGGCTGACTCTGTTGGTCCCCATGGCTAGAGAACCATGTTGAGGGACTGCTGGGAGGAAATGCTACCTGTCAGCAAGTAAAATAGCTATGAAAGATCCTCCCTGAAGTCACAGCAAAGGCAACAGGCTCATCTTGGTGCTAAAACCGAGGGGCTCAACTGTGACCCAAGTGACTCAAACACTTTCAAAGCTGGAGGAGGGTGTCCAGCAGGAGATGAGTGACCAGAGCCTTGCCACAGTGAGGAATTCTGATGGGACAGCCTGTTAGCCACTTTGGGTGCAGGCTAGAGAGAAGGGTCATTCTGTGCATGAGCCTCTGGAAGTGCTGATGGTGGTGCAACCAGCTGCCTGGTGTCCCAGGGCTTGCTTGCTGACAGCTGGGGACGTAGGGATGCCTTTAGTGGTCTGAAACTGGGATGCTTTAAGGTACAGAGACCAGCACAAAGTCCCTGAAACCATGGAATGCAAAGGGAAAGCCAAAACAGAAGCAGTGTCCTAATTCCAGGTTTAGGTGCTTGACTTGAAGCCCTTGTCAGGAGAAGCTGGAGCCCTGTCCCTGCCCTGCTCAGTGTTCCCAGCCAGTTGTGCTCTTCCTGCTTCTGTCTCTGCTCCCGTAGCGGTGCTGTGGGGGATTGGGGCAGCGGGACTGACCATTGGGGCTTAACCTCTGAGCTCTGCCTGCCAAGCAGGGCATTTGCCTCTGCTCTTCCCTGCTTAAAGGGAGAGGCAGAGGAGCTGTGTCCACTCATCTTGTCCTCCTGGCTGGCAGTTAGCTCTGTTGGCCCTTTGGCGTCCTTGTGCTTCCAGCAAGCTTTGTGATGGTAACTGCCCAGCTTCAACCCAAGCTTGCTTCCCAAATGCCACATGGAAGGGGATGCAAACTCCTGGCCTCTGTCCTGCCCCTCTCACACCTGCAGAACTCTCCTGCTTCTGCCCTTCTACAGGTGAGCTGGTGTTGTGCTGAAGTTCCCGTAGGGTAGGTGGGAATTATGTGGGGTTTAGACCTGGACCAGGGACTGGGATGTTTTTCCAAGGACTTCCATAGCCAGGCTAGTCCTTCCCTGGGAGGCTTGTGCTTGCTGGTGTTTTCCAAAAGTGGTGGTGCCCATAACTAGAGGGGTGTGTTGTGCTCCTCACTGACCCAGGAGAGCAGGTGTCTTCTTGCCCCTTGTGTGTAAGGTGGTGGAGCCAAGGTTGAATTGTCCCTGGAAGGGAGGACCAAGAAAAAACAAACCACCCCTCCAACCTGGTTGAGGGAGGTGAAACATTTACTGCTGTTCCTTCAAAGATGGTCATTGGTGACTGTATGAGGACCCTGAGTGTGAGGGTTGGACACCAAAACTTTATGGAGCATGGTGGGGGAGAAGGAAAGAGGAAAGTTATCAAGGAGGCCTTCAGCCAGATCTTTACCCTCTGGGGTCTAAGTTTCTTCCCTCCAGTTGGCAAGTTACTAGTTTCAAAAGAGATTTTCTGGCCTGACTATAAGACCCTGAGACTCCAAGGAGCCCCCTGTGTAGGTAGAGCTCTCCCTGCCTAAGAGGGTCTATGGGTGGTGATGGCTCCCTTAGGAAGCCAGTGCAGCCCCTCCAGGCCGTGGCTGGACCCAGCTCTCTTCCCAAGAGGCTGCCAGCCACAACTGCTCCTCACTGTGCTGAGCCAGCGGTGACCTCGCAGGGGCACATTCTGGCACAGTATATGTTACCAATAAAGTTTTACGTGGTTAAACATTACTTGGGCTGGCAGCTGTGGGCTGCCCAGTCTCCAGGCTGGAGCTCTCTCCCTTGCAGAGCTGAGGCAGGGTGTAGTAAGTTAGGGAGGTGACTTTTGCTCACAGACTGGGCTAAAACCTGTGCCCTTAGTCCCAGTGTCCTGAGCCCTCTGCCCTCACTGTAGGGGTTGGCTTGCACATGTGATGGGTTCATGGGTTGTTCCCCAGGACAGCCACAGTTCTTTCTTCCGAACCTGGTGTTGGCTGGAGGACGTTCATGGGGATGGTGGAGCTGTAGCAGCTCCACAGCAATCAGCCCTGAGGCAGGAAAGCAGTTGGAGGCTGTAGCTAAACAGAGATCTTGTTGCAAGAGATTTAAACCTGAAGGACTCGTCCTTTTGCAGCGCCAAGTTCAGCGAGGGGGAGAGGAGGTGGCTACCCTTGGCCTCCTGAAGGGCTGCCCAGAGGGCTGGCAGGAGAGATGAGGGGCAGGAGGTGGTGTGAGGCTGGCTTGGCCTTGGGAACCCTTGGTAAACCACTCCCAGATGAGACTGATGGCTGCTGCTCCCGGCACTGCTGCGCCACGGTGACGATCCTGGCGGCACCAGGCAGCTGTAGCTGTGACTGCAGCCTGACCCTGCCCTGCTGGGGACTCTGCTGACTTTTAAGATTGTCCCATCTGCCTTCCCTCCCTCCCACCTTCTCTCAAATCCCTCCTTTGATGTCCCTAGTGAACTCCAGCCATGATGCCAGCGCAGGCTAGCCCTGAAGCTCAGAGCTGTCCCTGGACATGGGACGCCCTAGTGATGCCTTATTGCAGCTAGTGGAGTGGCTGTACCACAGCTCCATTCCTAGAAGTGTTAAGCATGATGGCAGCCACATCTGGAAAGACTGGTAAGGTAACCATCTCTCCTCCAAGGTGCACCATGGGATTTGCAAGCTTCTGCCCATCTCTGTAGCCCGTATCTCCTTGGCAACCCAGTGCATGGGCCTCACGCTACCCACCCACCAGAGCCTGGGGAATGAGATACCAGGCCTTCTTTCTAACCCACATCTCCAACTTGGCAGCACATGACATGGCGCACACAGCATGGCACCATCTTACATCAGCTCCTCCCAGCTGAGCCAGGCTCAGCCAGGCCCCGCCGGTCAGAGGGGAGCAGCCCGGTTGAGCCAGGGCAGAGACCACCCTGCCACTTGGCGTGAAAGAAACCTGGTTTCTCCCCAACCTTGACCCTTTGAGGGCAACCAGAAATACACCTTGACCTCACTCCTGGCACACGGTGGGGGAGGTGAGTGACGTGATAGTGATAGCACACGACTAAATTTTAGTGGGCACCTTAGACAACAGCACTTGCCGGTCACTTTGTTCCAGAATCGCATACCGGGACAGACCCTGCCCTTAATCATGGGTCTAATCTCACATCTTTCCTCTCCAGTTACTGGAAACGAAGCCAGTTCCTACCTGGAGCTTGGCTTCTCTCGTGCAACCTGAAATCACAGGCAGGACACAGGTTGTGTGAGCTGTAACGGAGGGAATTGGCAGCCTGGGAGAGAGGGGAGTGGCATAGGAGACTGGGAGCTTGGGAAGAGGGAAGGTGGACTGGTTGGCAGGGAGATGGTTGATGTTTGACTGAAGGAGTCGAGTCCTGCCTCAGTTCTCCTTGTAGTGGTTCTGAGCAGACTTTTTTCCTCTCTGTGGAAGTGATTTTGGGGAAAGAAGTCACTATGTTCCTGGAGCTCTTCTGCAAAGAGGTGCTTCTGGCTGTGGCTTCAGGACTCTGCTCTGGGCAGGGCTTGCCCTGGGAAGCATGGGCTGCGCCCAGGATTGGCTCATAAGAGCATGAGTGAATCTGCTGGTGGCGGCCACATGGTGCTTGCTGACCTGTTGGATATCCAGAGCCCAGGTAGGCCCTTGGAAGGCAGGGAGCCAGGTCATGGCTTGAAAGCTTGGAGATGCCAATCCTTTTAGGAAGTGGGCTGCCCCGGGTGCCCTCAGGGCATCTGTGTTGCTGCTGCCTTGTCGGGAGACTTTGAAGAGATAGCAGAGGTGTGTCTCTGATGCTGGAACCTGTCCAAGTGAGTGGTGGTTGGAAGGAGCAGTCCTGGATTGTGGGTGGTGGTGATGCAAGAGGTTGGTACCCCAAAACCCCTTTCTCTGCAGCTAAACTCTGACAAATCCTCCCTGGGATGGATGGAGACAGTGATGGATTTTCTGTCCTTAATAACTTCTTGCCTCTTTATTTGGGTGGTTGTGTAGGGGCTTGGCAGGATTATTTTTTCTGGGCAAGCTCCATGCTTCCCAGGGGTGTGAAACCTCTTCAAGACCTTCATGGTCGTAATGTCTTCCTAAATTCAAGTGACTCAGTGGTGGCATAGCTGACCAAGCAGCCCCAAGCCCTAGGCAGTTCTCTCCTAGCCATGGAAAAGCAGGCAGGAGATGTTCCGAGCTCCACCAGGTACCTGCTGAGCAGCCGTCCTCACTAAATGGTGGGTGAACTGGACTGAGATGCCATCAGAAGAGACTTGTGGCCATCAGTGACTTTCCCTGCCTGGCTCAACCCAAAGGAAAGCAGCACAACTTGCTTCCACTCCAGGAAAAAGGGAAATGCTTGTTTGCTGCAGTCTGTGAGGCGAGTGTGTCTCCATGAGCTGTAGGGGTACAAGGCATTGGATTGATGGATGGATGCCTGTCCAAACATTCCTAAGCAAGAGGATGGATCAGTGCCTGTCTTCTCCTGTGTGTTCCTCAGTCTGGGGTGGGATGATGTGCTGATCCTCCAGCTCTCTCTTGCTAGAGCTGCCTGGGGAGACATGTGTGCTCAATCTGACTGCATCCTGCCTTCCTGATGGTGGGCTGAGCTGCTTGGGTCTCACACATCATGCCAGCATTTGGATGCTTGTTCCCATCTCCCTGGAGGACCCTGGAAGCAGGTGACCTGGGTGCAGTGCCCGCTGCTGAGGCAGAAGGTGTGTGTCCAGTGTGCACTAATGGGTGAGGAGGTGCCTTGTGGGTGCAGCTGCACCGCTGTCCTGGCCTGCCTGGGTCATGTTCCCACTGGCTGTGTTTCCAGCTGGAGCAGAGCAGCTCTTACTGGCCATCAGTGTGGGCTGCCCAAGGCTCTCTCCTGGTGACCTTCAGCCAGGGGAGCAGTGGCTGCGAGGCTGAGGATCTCAGCAGCACGAGTGAAGATGCTGCTCTGCATTTGAGCAGCTGGCAACAAAACGCAGCTCTTGGATGTGTTGGTTGGATCCTACCAGCTCCCAGCAGCACAATAGAGTACTGTGTTCTTGCCTGTACCAGAAGCCTTTCTGGTCCCTGGGACTATTCCAGCTGTAGGGATAGCTCGGGGCTCCGAGAGCTGCTGGGGCTGCTTGCAGACCTAAAGGTAACTAAGGAGGAAAGGCAGGTCCTCCAAGTCAAAGGTGGCCTGAGGATAGAGGGACCTGTATATTCAGTCCTTTCCCTCTTTCCTTCTGAAGGAATTGCTCTCCATGAGAATGGTGGGCAATGGATACTTAAATTCTGAGGGTAATTGGGAGAGACAAAGGAGGTCTTTACAAGGAGAGTGAAGTGCTGATGTGGTGTTTCTCTGCTGTATTTATCATTTCTTTGTGACTTTTAGGCAGCTGCTGCTGGTGTGCTGCAGCAAGTGAGGGGTGTATCACCTGGCCTCTGGAAGGTGGCAGGTAGAGACACACATTTCTCCTCTCCAGCTCTTTTCTGGACAGATGTTGAAGGTGGCAGCATGAGGCTGCTGCAGTCAGCTGGCAGTTTCTGCCTCGTCCCTACAGGCGGGCGAGCAGGAGATATTTCAGTGGTGTGACCAGCCTCCTTTCCAACTGTGAGCTAATGCTTCTCCAGAAACAACTGTGTCTCTTCCAGTAAAAACCTCCCTTGTTCTGCTTTCCTTGCCCAGTGCTGGACATCTCCATTCTTTCTCAGCTTCCTCCTTGACGGATGTAGTATTTTGAGGGGTGTGAAGAGAAAACTACCTTGGCAGGTGCCTAAAGAGTGTGTCCTCTTGGCTGGCTACTGCCTCCGATCTGCTGCTTCCAGTGCTTTCTGCTGCCCTCAGAAACGTCCCTCCTAGTGAGTTCCTGCCTCATCCCATCAAGCCCTTAATCTTTCTGTGGGCTGAAAGACATGGCAGGTCATTCCCTCGCCCTGACATCATGTCAGAGCCTTGGACTATACCCAGGATTGTCACGTCTGCAGGAGCTCCTGCTGGGCTCCAGGCTGAGCCTCTCTGGATACAGGGCTAGGCTGGTGGTCTGTGGGGCCACAGTGGGTTGGGCTGGGTGGGTTTGGTGTGTGAGCACTGGAGGACCTACAGGAGGAATGTGAGGAGAGGTGTCCATCAGCAGTGAAGGTTTATTAGTGCCAAAGCTATGAACAGTGTGTGTTTTAAGAGAAAAGCAGGATTTTTGTTGAAACTAGAGGTGCTGAGGCTCTGCACGTGGGGCAGAAGGTAGTTCAGACCCCTGAGGAGAGGCTGTAGGGCCACCAGGCTGAGGGAGTGGAGTGGGCTGTGCCGGCTCACACACGGCCCTGCTGCTCAGTGGAGCCCAGCGTGGGACGGAGGCGGCTCTCGGGGTTAAGCACTCGAAGCCTTGTGAACTAAGGGGGAGTTTCCTGTTGCTGCTGGGCAGGAGGAAACTGCTTCCAGCTGTTGAGGGGAGGGGTGCTGGAGTGGGAGACACTGGCCAGGGATGACGGCTGCTGGCTGCCGAGGAGATGTGGCTCTGCTGAGCAAGCACCTCCTGGTGACAGGGCTTGGGGGGAGCAACTGTCCTTGCTTTGGCAGCTGTTGTGGTGGCCCTGTAAAGTTGTCTATGATGCTGCTGCCCACTATGAGCCTTCCTGGTGGTGTCAGTGCAAGGGGACAGCAGTGTCTAGTGCAGCATGGTGGCCCTGACAGGGCAGCAAGGGCCCCTCTCACAGGCTAATGGAGAAGTGAAAACAGGCTGGGTGTGGCACCAAGACAGCACTTTGGTCCTGGCACTGGATGGGACCCCTCTCTGGGGAGGAAGGTCTTGGTAATATTCATGTCCTCAAGGCTGGACTGACTGGTATGCACTTGGCTGCTGTGTCATATAGTGAGGTATGGGGCCAGCTGAGAGCTGACTTAGTGGCACCCACTTGCCTTGTGAAAGTGTCTGGCAAGAATCCAGCAGGTTATGGAACCATAGAATGGTTTGGGTTGGAAGGGACCTTAAAGGGGGGGTTCTGCTGCTTTTCTCCCCATCTTAGAGCCAAGTCTATCATTCTGCTGGTTCCCAGAGCCCTGAATGTACCAAGCTGTGCTCCCCTGCCAGCAGCTGGGGAGGGAGGAGCGTGGGATCACTGCTGTGCTCCAGCTCCCTTTGCAACCAGCAGCAGGATGAAGCTCCACTCGCTGCTCCTGCTGCTGGTTCTGTGCTCAGTCAGGTGGCATGGGCTCATCTCCTGCTGCTCCCAGGCATGGAGCTGCTAACACAGCCCAGCCTGACAACCAGCCTTGCTGACCCAGCAGAAACATCTGGATGTCTCATGCTGCTGGATGTTGCCAGGTTTTCTGCGTCTCTTGATGGGCTGGAAAGTGTCTGTTCAGTTACTGTCCCTTGTCTGCTTGTTGAGGCCCCATGCAGCTCCTTCCTTGGCAAGGAGCAGGTCTGAGCAATAGAAGTAGCAGCAAGGACCTGCCAGGGAAGCCTCCAAGCCTTGCTAGTTTGCAGCTCTACCAGGTTCTTCCCATGATGTGGTTTGCCTGCAGCTTGTTCTGGTGGCTGAGTTGTGACTCTGAGTCTTACAGTGGTGGATGAGCCACTTCTTACCCATGTCATGCAGAGGCTGTCTGGTTTTAATGCGTAGTTTTAGATGCCTCCTTTGGCTGGCTGAGGGTGGAGCAGCCACCACCTTGGGATGCTATGTGCTCAAAGTGAGCCCCTCTTCCCTGCTTGAGGCTGAACAGGGGGGAAAGAAGTAAACTTGGAGGGGGGGGGGCAATGAGAGTGTGCTGGGGGTGAAGAGTCCCTCCTTGTGCCTGCTTCTGTAGTGGTGAACTTCATGGATAGCTCAGTGGTGAGGAGCTTCCCAAGCATGAAGGGTGGTGTGTGCTGTAGTGAGTGGGGGCCAGGTGTGGGTGTGAATTTTGGGGCTGCCTTCTGGTTATGCCAATAGACAGAGAGTGCTCGAGGTGTTGAGACAAGCCCTGAGATGGGCTGCTGGCTTCCTTCTTGGACGTGTGGGATCCTGCCGTGCTCCTTCAGGGAGGACCTGGCCAGGTCCCAGTGCCACCAGAGCTGGCCAGTGTGAGGCTGGCATACTGGGCTGTGCCGGTGTGGTGCAGCCCCAGGATGAGATGCTACTCAAATAGTATTTGGGGCTCAACCTGGAGCCTCCTTTCCTGTACTGGAGACATCTTTTGGTCCGTAGACTTTGCACATGGCTTGAAGGAGCTGAAGGTTTGTGCTCTGGTTGAAATAATCCTGGATCATGGACCTCTGCCATGGCTTTCTTTTCCAGATGCGCTGGTATCCTCCCTCTGAAGCTACTCAGCAAGGATGGAAGTCTCGTCAGTTTTGTTAGTTCGTTAGTAAGTAATTAATTACTCTTGGAGCCAGATCCTTGTCCTGCTCTTCCTTGGGCTCTTGTGCGGGAGGAGGGATGGGAGCTCGAGCTCAGTCCTACCCATCCCCCAAGAATGCGGTTGTGTTTCAGGGATGGGTTATGGGAGCGGGGGGACCCAGCGATCTCCGGGGTAGAGAGGGGGCCGTGATGCTGCTCAGGGGGCGGATCCAGCCAACCCCCCTCGTTCACGGCCGCTCCTCTCCCGCAGTGTCTCTCCTCGACTCGTGTTCCTCCCCCCTGCCTCTCCGCGGAGGGATGTGCCAGGGACGATCGCTCCGACTCCTCTCGGTTTGGTTTGCGGCCAGCGGACAAGGCGCCCGGCCCCGCCGCGCTCCCCCCGGACTGTGGGGTACCCCCTTCCCCGGACTGTGAAGCCGCCGCGGCCCCAGCCGTGGGGCTGTGCGCCGCCTCCATCCCCCTCTCCCTCCATCCTTCCCCCTATCCATCCCCAGGACATCCTCCCTGACCGAGCTTCGCCGGCCGGCTGCGCCGAAACCCAGCCGGGGGGGCTCGGTCCTGGGCTTCCCCGGGCTCGCCCTGCGTGGGGGGCGGCTCGGCTGAAGGAATCGAAAGGCAAAATGGGTTTTGCATGTTTTCTGGCATGAATTAAAACACTTAACTTGTGTCTGTGTGAGTGTAAGTTTGTTTGTTCTAGCGTTTGTGTAACCGTTAGCAACAGGTCTTGGCCCAACGGAATGATCCATCAAGGTTTTCCTCTTGCTCCGGTGAAGACTTGGCTTTGAGAAATACTAACTGTCCTTGTCTCACCCTGTCTCCCACCTCTACCCTCCCCTCCCCAGGACGACCAGAAAAATTTGAAAAACGCCTTTTTTTCTTTTTTTTTTTTTTTTTTCTCCTCCTCCAAGTACGATGCACTGGGTTTCTGTTCTCATCCATTCTGCTCCTGTTTTAAAGTCAGGGTTATTATTTTTTTTCTTCCTTCTTCAGACTTCTATATATAGAACGGCTGTAAAATATCTAACCTCTTTTTTGTTTTCCACATCCTTCTGATTGGAGAGCATCCAGTCCTGCCAAATAATCAGCCATCTTTATGGGAATACCGAACAAAAAAAGATAAAAAGTACGAGTATTTTTGTACCATGTGTAATAAGGAAATATTTATGCATCATAAAGAATTTCTTGTGTGTTTGTGTGCAATTAATTATTATTATTATTATTAAAGAGAAATTGTAATCCTGTAAGATAAGTTAATGTTTAGTTAAAAGCTTGAAAGAGAAGGGTTGTCTTCTGTACCAATGATTCAGTCAGGCATAGTAAACAAGAAATTGTGCAATTTTTGTTTTAGCATCTTATTGCTTGGTATTGAAGTGCTTTAAGTATTATCTGACCATGGCTGTCTCGCTTGTATTAAAAGATTTGAGAATAAGTTGCTCTATAATTGCTGATCCTATGAGAATGTGAAACTGGATAATATATGAAATGCAACCAAAAAAAAAAAGAAAAAAATATATACCCAGAGGCTGCTGTGACTCTTTCTCTGGTCTCGTGTGTTTTCTTGTGGGCTTAGGGTGGGATGCTTCATGCTTGGTGTTACCCATGGCCTGTGCCCTCCCCACTTCCATTTCCCAGCCTGGAAGGAGGGGGGCTGATTTGGGATGCTGCTTTGGACTATCAGATGGCATCTTCCCCCACCCCCTCAGAGAAGGGCAAGTCCTTGCTGGCATGTGTTGGAGGGGTTGTTGGTGCTGAGCTCTGCTGGAGGCCTCTGAGAGGGCAGCCCTGAGCTTTTTTTGGGTGTTTTTGTTCCCCCTCCCAGCTTCTGGGGAGGCTGAGGCCTCTCCTTCGTGCCAGCAGTCAGCAAGGAGATGTCCATAGAAGGCAAATGTCCTCCACGACTGGAGCGTCGCCCTGGACTGCCCAGTTCCTGCTCTGGTGCAGGACACCCTGGCCTGGACTGCCCAAATCCTTCTGTGGCCTTATCCGAACCCACCAAAGCAGCTGTGGGAATGGCAGTTGTGGGGCAGGGGGTGGTTGTCCCTGTGGGGTGTCCTGGGGTTTCCCTGCTGTGCCCAAGGAGCCCCTGGGGCTCAGCTCCCTGAGTCCCTGCCGTGGGCACTCCAAAGCCCTCCCACACAGCCTCCCGCCCCAGGGATCAGTGTTTTCCTCTCTCCCCAGGGCTTCTAGGGCAGTGCTGAGCAAAAGCAAGGAGCAAGGAAAAAAATCAGAAAAAGCAAAAGGCATGTCTAAAAATAGCCCTGCTGGCCACCATGCCTGGGAATGGGCTCGGCTGAGTGCTGCTGCTCCGGGAAGTGACTCGCTGTGGGGCCATGGGCTGCCCGGGCCAGAGCAGCACTGCCAGCCCCTTCCCCGTGGGATTCCCGCCATCCCAGCTCCTGCTCCAATCCCAGCTCCAGCGGGCCAGCTCTTCCCTGCTGGGTCTGTCCACATCTCACAGCTCTGCTCACCTGAGCAGAAACACTCCAGAGAGCAGCGGGACCTGGTGATGGGAGCGTGCGAGGCTTTAAATTATAGAGCAGATTTTTTTTCTGAGTTTGTTGGTTTTGTTTTTTGTTTTTTTTTTTTTTTAAAAAAAAGCCTTTAGCACATGCATTAACATGGCCAGGCCATGAATAATTTACGCCTGGCTCTATTAAGCTTTTACACTGGGACCTGCTCAACACAGCTTGCCTTGGAGCTAAAGTAGGTCACGTCTGCTTCGAGGGTCCCCGGGCGTCCCCTCCCCGGCCGGAGCGGGGCTGGTGCAGGCGTGTGGGCACACACGTGTGTCCTCACTTGCTGCCTCGGCCCGGCCAGGAGTGCAATGCCTCTGCCCCTCCCTGGCTGCTCCCTGCTGGGGTCCTGCTCAAAGGAATGCTCTGGACAGTGATTCGGGGACAGAGAATGTCCTCAAAATTCAGGGAGTAGAATCATAGAATCACAGAATATTTTGAGTGGGAAGACGACCTTTGAAGATCATCCAGTTCCAGCTCCCTGCTGTGGTCAGGGACGGCTTCCACTACAGTGGGTTGCTCCAAGCCCTGTCCAGCTTGGCCTTGAACACTTCAGGGATGGGGCAGCCTCAGCTTCTCTGGGTAACCTGTGCCAGGGCCTCACCACCCTCACAGCCAGGAATTTCTTTCCAATATCCCATCTAACCCTGCCCTCTGTCAGTTTGCAGCCATTCCCCCGTCCTGTCACTCCAGGCCCTTGTAAATAGTCTCTCTCCATTTTTCTTCTCAGCTCCCTTCAGATACTGGAAAACTGCAGTTAGGTCACCCTGAAGCTTCTCTTCTCCAGGCTGAACAATCCCAATTCTCTCAGCCTTTCCTCATAGCAGAGGTGCTCCTCTGATGATCTTGGTGGCCTCCTCTGCACTCTCTCCAGCAGATCAATGTCCTTCCTATACAGGGAATACAGAGAATGTCCCCAAAGTGTCCATCTTCCCAGACAGGATGAAGCTCTGGGGTGCAGGGAAGCTCTGAATGGGGCATAGGCTGGTGGCATCACCAGGAAAAAGGGATCAGGTCATGGCACCTTTGGTCCTTGTGCTGCCTAGGCTTGTTGGCCAGTGGCTGTAGAACAAACTGAGCAGGGAATAAGGAAGCTGGCATTGGGGTTGGAAGAAATATAGGGAAAAAGGCTGCTTTGGGCACACTTTCATTTTACAGTTTACTGGAAACTTCCTCCTCTTTTCCTTGTTTTGAAAGTGGGACAAAAAATAAGTCAATTTGGGCTCTTTCAGGCTGTTTTCTCCTGAACATGCTGTGCTCTGCCACAGCGTGGTCTGGGCACTGCAGCAAGGAGCATTTTGGGAATAGAAAATCCAGCTGCTGTGACGCAAAAGGGCCTCTCAGCACAGCTGTGCTGGATAAGCTGCTCCTGTTGGAGCTGATCAGACACACTTACAGCCGACTAGGGCGTGTGCAGGGGGGGCAAATCCAAAACTTGGTCCCTGCTCCAACCAGAGAGGTAGGAAGGGATTCATGTCAACACTACGTTCATCCAGGGATGTGCTGCTCCCAGGGAGTCCTGTCCCCGAGGTCAGAGCATCCCGCAGTGCTGTGCTCCCCTCGTGGTCCCACACACCTTTGTTGATGGTTAAGGGTCCCCAGATGCAGGTGAGTCTTGCAGGTGCACGATCGGTGCCTTCAGCCCATTTCTACGGGAAATGTGATGAACTATTTTTTGTAAAGTATCAAACCCCAGCAACTCCCACCTGCTGGTCTGCACCGGCAGTGCAGGGAGAGGAGCCGCTGCCAACATTTCCTTTCCACCCATCCTCTCTCGGGCTGAAGCCTTGTCGTGGTTGAATACCATTTTGAATACTCCTCATGACCCCCCCAGTTGTTGGTCCGTCGGGCAGGCAGCGACAGGCATAACTGTGAGATGTCTCAGAGACCCCCAGATTCATCCTGCAGCAAGATTTAGCACCTACTGCTCCCAGCTGACTTCCAAGAATCATAGAATCACAGAATTGTTTAGGTTGGAAAAGCCCACTAAGAACATCAAGTACAACTGTTAATCCAGCACTGCCAGGTCCACCAACAACTCATGTTCCCAAGCACCACATTTACATGGTTTTTGAACAGTTCCAGGGATGGTGACTCCACCACTGCCCTGGGCAGCCTGTTCCAGTGCCTGATCAACCTTTCAGGGAACAGATTTTCCCCAGTACCCAGTTTGGTATTGGGCACAGTTTGAAGCCGTTTCCTCTTGTCCTGTTCCCTGGGAGCAGAGCCTGACACCCACCTGGCTCCACCCTCCTGTCAGGGAGTTGCAGAGATTGAGAAGGTCCTCCCTGAGCCTCCTTTTCTCCAGGCTGAGCTCCCCCAGCTCCCTCAGCTGCTCCTTCCCCAAGGTGTTCAAGCCCCTTCCCCAGCTCTGTTCCCTTCCCTGGACATGCTTCAGACCCTCAATGTCTTTCTTGTTGTGAGAGCCCCAAAGCTGAGCACAAGGTTTGAGCTGTGGGAAGAAGCTGCAGCTCATGCAACATTTCTGGGATTCCCCTGGCAAACACATGTGGTGCAGCCCCGTGAAGATGAGGAGCAGGTCAGGGAGCAGCCCCAGCCCTGTGGGGGCCCAGCCCAGCTGTGGTATATGACAAGACAAAATGACTGTCTGAGCTGTGTGATGCTGGATGAACTCGGTAGCACTTCTGGAAAAGGCAGGCAGGGCTGCTGGGTGTACAAGCAGGATCACCCAAGACCCAAACGTCACCAGGAAGGCAGGAAGAGGCAGGGAATCATGGAGACCAAGCAGGGAGGAGACAATGTGCTGGCTGCTCCTCACCTCCTGTTTCCTTATTGCACAGTGCCCCTGCTCAGGAGTTTTGCTTGGATATCACCACACGGTTTTCTAGCTCCAAAAATACCTCTGTTATCCCCCTGCCATCCATCCACTTGTTAAATCATTCCCCAACCTAGCAAGAAGAGTGTAGAGATTTGGAAATGGCATCCCAATCCCCTATGGAAAGATGCAGATGGTACAACGGATGGTACAGGGATCATGTAAGTTTGCGGGGACACAATAGATGCTGGGGAAAGGTGAGGTACCAGTCCCACCCCCAAAGTGATGGATGACATCCCAGAGGTGTCTTGGGAGTCAAGGTGCTGCTGCAGTGGGAGTCCTGAGGGTTATTAGGTATAGGAGTTACCTCCATCGCAATTACAAAATACGTAGGATCGGGTCAGATCCTCAAAGAACAAAAGCTGCTCTGAACCATTCAGGCTTTACACGGCTATGTTATTTGGGATAGTGCGATGGGAAAGGTGCTGCCGGTCTGCGCTGAATCACAACATGCACAGTACAGCGGGAAAGCCAGGAGGTGGCATCCGAGACCTGAGCACAGGAAACCAGGACACTTCTGCAGCCAGAGCTCAACAGCAGGTTGCAGCTTGGGACAGTGGAGAAAACACTCATGGGTTTTGCCATGGACCTTCCACTTCTCCTTGGGATGGGGAAGTAGAGGTATTTTAGGCAAAGAATCTCTGTATTAAGTTAATATAGGAAAATATTTTTATTTTTTTCTGGTCAGCTGCAGCGTTGTTACCAAAAATACACTCAATTTCAGCTGCGTAGGGGGGGAGGTTCATAGCCCAGCCAGGCTGTGGTGGGACTGTCACCACTCAGGCCAGTCGTGGCTTGTTCCAGCCGAGCCGGGAAACCCCCTGAGGCTGGAGCTGTCCCTCTTGTGGGTGCCTCTCCCATGCATAGCTCCTGGTATTACTCATTTAACTAAAAAAGAAGATACGTGATGCCCTCTGTGGTGACAGAGTGATGACACACTCAGCTCTACTCTGTGCAGGGCACTGGGAGCCTCCCCAGTGGAGCAGTGGGCTGCCTGTTCAGCTCCCTTGGAAAGTGAGTCTGGAGATGAGCAGGAGCACCGCTGCCACATCTTGGTGGTGTCGGGACAGACAGCAGATGACACTGGGACATCAGCTCGGGACGTGTTGGGGTGCCCAGAGGGACCTGTTGGGCTTGCAGGTCTTGGCCCAGCACAGGAAGGACCCAGAGGAAAGAACCAGCTGCAGCAACCCCAGGGACAGGAAAAGCAGGAAAACACCAGCTCCTGATAAAAACCTGGCAGGGTCTCCAAATACACCTGAAATATCCTGCTCCCTTGGTCTGGGGCACCCAAACCAGGGGAAATCCCAGCTCTTCCTCTGAGATGCAGATGGATTGGAATCTCTAGGATGTTTGTGCTGCTGTGGGGATCCACAGCTCTTCCCTTCCTTCCATTTCCCCTGCTCCCTAGGCATGGCAGGCAGAGCATGCCTCATCACCTGAGCTTCATCCACTGGGCTTCTTCAGGTGATATTCACCTGGTGGCCTTCATCCCTGGGCTCCATTTTGGCTGACGCACTCCTTTCATCCTCCTCGAGGTGACAGGAGTGAGTGGGACCTCCTGAATCTCTCCTGGGTTCCAAATCTCCATGCTGTTCACCTGGGACAGCAAAATGGGAGTGCAAAATGTTCACCTGGAACAGGCAAAATGGGAGTGCCAGCTTTTGCCAGCTTGTCAAAGCCAATGGTTGGTGCAGCAACTACTGGCTTCCAAGGCAGGCTGGTCCCACAATTGTTGTGCTTCCATCTGTCCTTTGTCCTCTATCCTTGGCGTCATGCTGAGGGCTGGGTTGGTTGCTCAGGGGTCTGTGGGTGACAGCATGACCTCGTGCTGTCTTGGTGAGGTGGGTACCTGCTGTCCTCAACAGGTGCTTTTACTCTCTCTGGTGGCAAAGACATCAAGATCTGTCCACCCCCAGTCGGACTCACACAGGATGTGCTTGAGTTTCCCCAGAGATCTGCTGGCCCCATCTGAGAGGCTCCCATGGGACCTGCCAACATTAGGGACAGGGGCTGGGGGGGGCTCACGACCAAGGTTTTGGCAGAAGACCATGAATCTTGGAAATGTCTGGGAAAGGCTGTTGGCTCCACTCTGCCTACAGTGTCGGTGGTTTCAGCCTGAGCTGGATCATGCCCTGCTTCCCTCAGCAAGAAGCATCATGGCTGCCGAGCTCCAGGAAGACCAAAAATCTGCCACCTCCCTGCCAGGAGTTGGTTCATCTCTGCCAATGCCCCCGGGAGGTCTTTGTGCTGTGGGTGACCACATGTGGCATTTCACAAAGTGCCTGCTGGTGCAGGTGGATGCCAATCAATCCATTCCAGCACCTTGCCTTGGGAACAGGTTCTGCTAATGCCAACAGTCTGAGCCACGGATGCCACTGTTGGCCAAAGTCAACAGCCTTCGGCACAGCTTCCGCATGCTTGCATCCACAGAGCCCCTGGTGGGGTGGGAAACAGCCTCACAACACGTCCCTGCGTCACAAAAAAACATGTGCCTTCTCCTGCCCTCCTGCCAGACACCTGCAGCTTCTGCTTCCCAGTCCCAGACCTGGCTGTAATGAGGGCATATGGGGAAGGGACTGGAGCACAAGTCTGATGAGGAGAAGCTGAGGGGGCTCAGCCTGGAGAAAAGGAGGCTCAAGGGGGACCTTCTCACTCTTTGCAACTCCCTGACAGGAGGGTGGAGCCAGGGGGAGGTCGGGCTCTGCTCCCAGGGAACAAGGGACAGGAAAAGAGGAAATGGCCTCAGGCTGTGCCAGGGAAGGCTTCTTTGGATATTTTTAAATATCTTCATGGAAAGGTTGGTCAGACACAGGAACAGGCTGCCCAGGGAAGTAGTGGAGTCACCACCCCTGGTAGTGTTCAAAAAGTGTGCAGTTGTGGTACTTGGGAACATGGGTTAGTGGTGACCACGGCAGTGCTGGGGGAACGGTTGGACTTGATGACCTCAGAGGCCTTTCCCAGACTAGATAATTCCAGAATTCTATGATCCTGTTTCTGAACCAGCCCTTGCCCATGTGCCCTGAGCACATGAAAACGTTGACAAGGACCAAACAGGGTAAAATTCGATTAAAGTAAAATAAACCCCCTATTTTTGGGTTACTCCTCGGGCATAGCACTCAGACGTGGGCTGAGAATCAGTAAGGAAATACTGCTCTTCCACGGAAGTTGCCCCCTGCCTCTTTGGTGGCAGTTTGGGGAAATTGAAGTATTTCTCTTGTGGATCAGCCTGGCTGTGCGAGGATCTTCCTGAAATGCAATGAGTGGATTTCAATAGATGCATCTTAAAACCACCCTTTCTTGGCTTGAACTGAGCACTTTGACTTGGACCTGTTTCATTATTATTTACCAAAAAAGGCTTCCCTGGAAATCCCAAGGACCATTGTGCCTGTTGTCTTGGTTTCTTTTCTCCAAAAACAAAAACAGAAACAAGTACAAAACCAAAAACAAGTCAGTTTTAAAAACAATGTTAGCATTTAACTAAACTAGCTAAAATTTAAATAATTAGCTAAAATTCCTTTCTTAGCATTTAACAATTTAAAATTACTATTTTTCGTTTCTGGCAGAGAGGACCTGTGGCTGGGAAGCAACCTTGTTGGGAAGGGATTTTTTCCAAGGGAAAAAAATTCACATTAAGAGCAGTGGAGTGGTTGGGCAGAGGACGGAGATGTGGTGAGGGGGATCTTCATCCCTGGAGACCTCCAAAATTCCCTTCACCCTCAAACTTTCCCCCAGTCCTCACAATTTAGGGGATATTGCATGGGAGAGGTATAGCTCTGGCTAAGCAGGTCTCTCTGGCCACACTCAGTGGTTATTTATCACTTAATACATATGGACGAAGAGATTATTGTTTGTTTGCTTAAAAAATTAAGTTTCTAGCTCAGAATACAAAATACCTATTGTTTTGGGATTAAATACATGATATTGAATGCAGCCAGTGTTTTCCGAAGGGTTTAAACATCTCTGAAGTGTTTGGGCACGTCTTGGTGTTCACTTCTCATCACAACTGCCCTTAGAAAAAAAAAAGCATTATATAACAGAAAACTGAAAGATAGTAACTTCTTTTTAATCTGTTTGTGTTCTTAAAAAAGACCATTACAAACAGACGCACAAATCCCAAGCCAGTAAGTAAATATTTGGTTTCTAAAGGAAATATCTTGTAGTTAAGAGAAAATCGATCTCCCAGCAGGGTATTTGTGGATCTGATCAGAGTAAAGCTGCCATGCACGGAAAGTCCCTGAGTTAGAAAATGGAAGGAAGCACTGGTGACACTCACAGAAGGTGATTTTGGGTGAACACTGGAAAACAAAAGGTTTTCTCATGTTTTGCTCAGTGGGAATAGCCAGAACTATGGACTTGTCCTTTCTGGGCAAAGTTACAGGCATGAATGTCTGATCCTGCAGCCCCAAGGACAGAGAGGGACTGACCAAAGCCAAAGCCAAGAAAAGAAAGGGAAGAGTTGGGCTGAGCTGTTCAGGGTAGAACTATCACTGACCCACCACATGAAAGGCTTTTTGCAGTGGACTGTGGAAAATAGCATTTTTATAACTACTTCCATTTAAATTCATATCTCTTCCTCCCAGCATAGCCTTGCATAGACAGGGCAGGGTGTAAGGCAGCATTTTGGGACAGTCCCAGAAGAAAACCCAAGTGTCAGAGTGCTACCAGAACTAGTGAGGAACAGCACCTCCAGAGCCTGTGATGATGGACAGCTGCTAAGAGAGAAGACATCTCCTTCCTGAGGTAATGGAGCAGGGATACATGCCTTTCCTTGGACAAGCTGGTCCTCAAAACCACCCCAGAAAGAACAGAGGACCTGACTGAGGGAAACCAGCTCCATGTCAGCCCAGCAAGCCATGCCTGGCCTGAGTCATACCTAGCAAGAGATCTCACTCCTCAGAAATGCCATTGGTGTCAGGAAAGCATTTGACAGTCTTTGTTTCATACTTACAGAGGTGTACCTCTGTAAGTAGGGGTGCCCTGACTTGCCTACAAAGATCCCACTACTGCTCAAAGCAAAGCCTCAGAGTAAACATGGGCAAAACCAACCTGCCCTGTGGATATTCTGGGGCTAGAGAGACAGGCACACTCATGTCCAGCACCTGAGAGTGCTCTTATGAACACCTTCCTCTACCTCCTCTTCCCATGGATTCTGGACTGATTTACACATCCCTTCTCTCTGTCACTTGCATCCCGCTCTTTTATTCCTTTTCTAGGATCTCCTGCTACTGTGGATATTTCTGGTCACTATGAAAAGATGCATTAACTCTTTGTGGGGAAAACTGGTCAGCTGCTTCAGATAATTTTGAAAATGTTCTTCTAGGGAAGAGCAAACACAGACTTTATACCAGCACTGACGCCTATGTGACTGAGATCGTTAGGAGCAAAGCTTGGGCTGAAGGCCAAGTTCTGCTGGTTTGAACCAAAAAGTAGATCAGAGGATCATGGAATCATGGAATATCCTGTGTTTGAAGGGACCAAGGATCACCGAGTCCAACTCCTGGCCCTGCACAAGACAACTGCAAGAATCCCACTCTGTGCCTGAGAGTGTTGTCCAAACACTTCTGGTTGTATTCCACCAATGTGCAGCATGAGCAGCCTGGGGAACTGAGACAGTGTTTGGCTCCCACAGAGGATAGTAAGGCTGGAGAGAAAGTTGCCAAAGGAAATTTGTCAGTCTCCTGAGTGAAAAATGGCTGTAAAATCAATAACATTGTACTTCAAAGAGAAGGGGATCAGAGAAGACAGGTGGGGGCACAGCAACACCACTAACAGAACAGTGCTGGTGCATGGATATGGGAGAATCACAGAATATGCTGAGTTGGAATGACACAAAGATCATCAAGTCCAACTCATAGCTGTGCACAGGACCATCCCCAAGAGTCACACCATGTGCTTGAGAGCATCATCCAAATGCTTCTTGAGCTCTGGTAGCCTTGGTGCTGTGACCACTGCCCTGGGGAGCCTGTTCCAGTGCCCAACCACACTCTGGTGAAGAACCTTTTTCTGTTAACCTGCTCTTGGGGTGGTAGCATTGAAACAAGGAAAGAAGAGGTATGGGAGGCATCAAAATAGATTAACAAGAAGATCTTAGTGCTCGTAAACTGGTTGTATTAACCACAGATATCTGGAAGAATGGAGAAGGGGTGTTTGAGGGCACGTAGAGCAGGAGTTACTCACAAAGCAAAGCAGAAATTCCCTGGATTGTCACCCTGACCTCAAAACCCCAAACTCCTCTGGATGACTCTGGCAGTGTGCACCCCGCTCTGGCATAGCCTGCCAGGCTCCAGGTGACTCACTCTGCTACAGGATATTCCAGGAAAGTACACCAAAAAAATAGGTAGACACTTGTTCCACTGTCAGCCACACAACACACGTCCCAGATCCACTGCTGCTGTTCAGACAAAGTTCCTTTGCAAAAAAAATTTGGTTGTGAGCTCCATATTTCTGAGGGTAAACACATGGTGCCAAGGGACTGTCAGCCACTGGACTCCTGTCCTGTCTCGGGTTTGGAGACAGAGTGGTTGCCATAATGGTTGACATGAAGGGAACAGCCACTCTCCCAGGAAGGGAGAACATATTCGCCTTCACACTCTTAAAAATCTAGCATGTGGTCCCTAAACGTTTGTCTCAGAAGGACATTTCAAATGATTTCCTGAGTGGTGCCTCCCTCTGGGGACAAACACGCAAAATATTAATTGATGGGATGATAAGAGGTGTCATGACTTAGCAGCAGGTAGAGCTGTCAGCAGGTGTAGACAAGGAAGTCAGGACTGAGTATGGCTTCTGTGGAAACTATAAATCTGAGTGTGCAAATAACTCCTTGTGTAGTAAATACCTGACTGATGAAATAATGGCTTCGACAGGAGAGGAGGAGGGAGGGGTGGCACGTATGTGCAGGGACTGATGAAAGTCTTGATGCAGAACACAATAATGATGCAAAAACTTATAACCAGCAGTCACAAAGGCTCCCAGGGCCTTCTCCTGCCCTCACCCAGCTGCCTGGGCAGTTGGCTTATTATTTCAGAATCTAATTGGCCCCACTTGGAGCTCTTCCATAGGATTACTGAACTTCATTCTAATCTAGGTCCCTGATATCTTACATAGCCTTAACACTCAAGGTCCCTTTGACTCAGAGGTGAGATAAGGCTGTCACAGGATGATGGCTTTATGGCTGAGGTGCTGTTATTAAGATTAGTACTGTGATAATTAATTGATTTCTTTTTCTAACTTTGTCAAAGGTTCTTGCTGATCTTAGACAGGAGCCTTAGAATTTCCTTTGTCAGTCTGGGAGAAAACATTTTGATCTAGTTGGTCAGAAATAGAATTGTGACCTTGGGATGTGGAAGAAGCTTCAGAGGGACCCTGCTGAGGGTGACAACGCCTCCCAGGCAAACGTGAAAATTCTTTACAGGGGAACTAAGAGGAGAAGAATAGGAGTAGTTGCCTCCAATGTAAGTCCTGCATGGAGATGGAGAGCTCATGGAGGTGAAGAGATTTGGCCCAGGCTATGGAGAATTTAGCCCTTTGGTTGCATTTAGGACCAGACAGAGGCTTGCACCGACATCTGAACTTACAGCAGATATTTGGCTGCTCCACACAGGGCCCCCAAGCCAACACTAAACCTGAGGCTGCCCCAGCACATGGGAATGCTGAAGGATCACCACAAGGATCCCGGAGTCCAAACCACTGTCCTCACCCTCTGCGGGAAACCGGTGGGCAGGTGACCTCCAATGCTGCTATTTATTTTGGGGGAGTTCATCCACCAAGATATGGAGATGCATCAGCCTGAGGTCCTGCCAAACCTCTCCTCACTGAGTTAGTTCTGAGAGGTGTTTCATAACTTGCAAACAAGGAAAATACCTGTTGAATTTGACTGCTGCGAGTGAACTGAGTTATTTTCAAGTCAACAAAGCACCTATCTCCTTATCCAGTGATACCACAACAACCCTGATCATTGACTGAACAGGCAAACATTTTTTTTGGTTGAGTTAATGCAAAATGGAAGGGTTCTGTGCGAGGTCACCTGTGGCTATGACATAATCCCCACAGCACCGCTATTCTGTGCCTTGAAGGAACATGGATGGCCTCTGTGGTAAGGAAGAACTGGATGCCCACACACATAAATGAAAGAGAAATTAATTAGGACTAAGTCCTAAGTGTGGTTTGTCTTTGGTTGGCAGTCAAAAGGGCCTGTCAGGCAGACCTGAAGGCAAACAAAGAGAAATGGACCATGGCAAGTGCTTCCAAACATCTTTGAAATGAAGATCTCAGAAGACTTGTAGCAGCTGGTGAAGTCCTTGTGATCCTGAAGCAAGAGCAGGCCCAGTCAGCACACTGGAGATAGCTGCCAGGCAGGAAATGCCAGCAGGAAAAACACAGATGGGAAATGTGATGTGGATCTGATTCAGAAGGGAAGCGGGAAAGAGAAGGGGAGGCAACTGGAGGCAAAATGCTGACAGTCATGGCAGGGAGGAGCAGAAGAGCTGAAGGAACCAGTTCCCCTGCCCCAGCAAAAAGCCACTTGTTGCCCAAAGGCTGGCAAGGAACCTTCTTCCTCCCCTTCTTGTTGCAGGGCAGGAGCAGAGGCTGCAGAGGTGTGTTGGCATCACTGCACCTTGAGAAGAGCCAGAAGGGAGAAGACAGAACCACAGTACTTCAAACCTGTCCCCCTGCCCTGTCAAGTGACACCCTGGGAACACCAGCAGCCCAGGCTGGTTCTCCAGAGCATCCCCCGGCATGCACAGAAGCCATTTTCACAGCAAGACAGACCACGTGGTGGTTGAAACACATATTTTTGGGGGCTGCCCAACACACCTGCCATCAGCCTGGTCTGAGTGATGCCCACAGAGGAAATCCCAGCTGCATGCAAGGAACCAGCATGGCTTTGGCAATGCAGCCTGCAACTGGGCTCCAGGAAATATAGGGAGTTCAAATGGAGAGAAATTGTCCAGAGCAAATACTGAGTCTGTGAGAAATCTCCCTTGAGAAAGGAGAAAAAAGGCTGCATGGGTATGACCAGCTTCCCATGCATCCCCAGCCATGATTAATTCTAGAGAAGTCTGTTTATTCAGGGTTTTAGCTGTAGATCAGCAATATTGTGGAAGAGAGTCCGTGAGGAAAGCAGGATTTAGTGCTGCAGAAGATGATTCCTGTGACAGCTCCCAGTGGAGACCTTGACACCCTGCAATGCACTTGGGGAGCAAAACCGACACAAGAACCCGAAGGACTTGGATCATAGCAAGAGCCTCGAGTTCCCAGTGAAGCTCCCAGTCCATACCTCCAGCGTTTCTTCAGATTTAGGGAGCCCAACAGCCCACAGTGTCCAGCTGTGTGGTGCTGTGTGCAGGATTTCATGGTGAATCCCACACAGATAATTAGTGTGGCAAGTCAAGTCTGGAGGCAAACACATTCTAAAAAGGACAGGCACAAGCTGGTGCCTTGAGAAAACAACCATATCCAAGAAAAGATGGCTATTCCATGAAAGACAAATACTGCCGCTTCAATGGATGTGGCGGGAATTGCATTGTTGTGTAAACACTAAGGTGTTTTGTCACAGCTTCTCTCTCACACACAAACACACGTCCCCTGCCCTCAGAGTAACCACAGGAGCGGCTCACAGGCACTGATTTGATGCTGACTCTGACCCTGATAAGTCTTCCAGGGAATTATGCTGAAAGGGGAAAAAGAAAAGCATCAGTCCTCATGTGACTGGGAGGTGAAACATTGTTACAGGGAAACTAAATTCATAGATACACCCATTCATGCAAGGAAGAGGAAGAAATAATAGTAGAAACACAGGCTATTTTTAGCTGGTTCTGGCAACTTTGTATGAAAAATCCTGTATATTTTCTATTTTTTCAAACTTGGAAAGCTTTCAGCTGCAGAATGTTCTTAGAATGCTCTTCTCTCTGATGACCAGCAACAGGACCTGAGGGAAAGGCAGGAGCTCTGTCAGTGGAGGTTTAGGTTGGATATTGGGAAAAGGTTCTTCCCCCAGAGGGTGGTTGGGCACTGAACAGGCTCCCCAGGGCAGTGTGCATGGCCCCAAGGCTGACAGAGCTCAAGAAGTGCTTGGACAACACTCTCAGGCACAGGGTGGGATTGTTGGGGTGTCCTGTGCAGGGACAGGAGCTGGACTTGTTGATCCCTGTGGGTCCCTTCCAACTCAGGATATTCCATGATTCTATGACACTGGAGGGGATAATCTTTTTGAGATCTTTACCAACTCCTTTTGAGTGGAAAACCTCTCATTCCCCAAAACCAGAACCCCTGAAAATTGCACTTTTTTCCCCAGCAAGCCATTTTTGCAGCTGAGATAACCACATTCCTATGATGCCATGTCCAGGCAAGCCCATAGATCAGCATTATATTGGATTTTAGTCAAAGTGCAGGGCACGGTGTTGCCACCAGCATGGCCTGAAGCTTGGGCTGGGGCTGGATCTGGATGTGGGGCTGGAGCAGGGGCCAGGGCCTGGAGTCAGGGCTGGAGCAAAGGCTGGAGCTGGAGCTGGGCTTGGAGCTGGGCCTGGAGCGGGGTCTGGAGCTGGAGCAGGGCCTGGGGCTGGGGCTGGAGTTGGAGCTGGAGGTGGGAATGACCCTGGAGCTGGGGCTGGAGGTGGAGGAGCTGGGGTTGGAGCCGGGAGCTGGGTCTGCAGGCAGGGCTGGGGCTGGAACTCAGGGTTGGAGCCAGGGCAGGGCCTGGAGCTGGAGCTGGAGCAGGGGCTGGGGCTAGGCCTGGAGCTGGGAATGGCCCTGGAGCTGGGAATGGCCCTGGAGCTGGGGCTAAAGCTGCAGGAGCTGGGGTTGGGGCCTGGAGCTGGGGCTAAAGCTGCAGGAGCTGGGGTTGGGGCCTGGAGCTGGGGCTGCAGGCAGGGCTGGGGCTGGAGCTCAGTGTTGGAGCAGGGCCTGGAGCAGGGGCTGGAGCTGAGGCCTGGAGCCGAGCTTGGGTCTATGGCTGGGCCTGGAGCCGGGGTCGGTCCCCGGTCCGTGTCGCCGTCCCGTCCGTACCCGCTCGGTGCCCGGGGGGCGGCGCCGGCCCCGGCAGGGGGGGCGGGGGCCGGGGCAGGGGCGGCCCCCCCGGCGGCGGCCCTTGGACCCGGTGCCGCGCAGAGCCCGAGCCATGGCGGCGGCGGCGGGGCAGAACATCGCCGTGGTCGTGCACCGGGCCGGGGACCTGCGGCTGGTACGGCCGGGGCGGCGGGGCCGGGCGGGAGCGGGGCCGCGCTCGGGGGGCCGCGGGGCTGGGGGGGCCCGGCGGCAGCTCCCGCGGGTCTCGGGGCTGAGCCCCCGCACGCGGGGGTGTCCGGCCAACCCGGTCCCTCCCGTTCTCCCCCTCTGGTTCCCTCCCGGTGCCGGGCTGCGAGCGGGGAAAGGCAGCGGCTTCCACACTCCTGGGGGTGGGGGTGACCCGGGGGGCGCAGGCGCCCAAATTCTGGGGTGCCCCGTGGTTGGGGCACCCCCAGCCCCGCTCCCTGTATGGCAGCTTCGGGCTCCCCATAGCGGTACAGGGAAAGGAAAACGCACCTGCCCTCGTGTGCCTTGAAGGTGAAACATTCTTGCCAGAGAAATAAATTCGTGAATACACCCATTCATGCAAGCAGGAGGGCCCAATACTGTTAGAAGCACGGTCTGCTTTCAGATGGTCCTGGCAACTTTGCATGACAAATCCTGTACGTTTTCTGTTGTTTTTCCAAGCTTGGGAAGCTTTCAGTTGCAGAATGCTTTTAGGGGACACAAGCCATTCTCATAGCTGAGACAAGTGCTCCCAGGGAGCAGGGATGGAGGGTGGTTGTAGCTGCTTTGGGCTGTCAGAGCCCAGGTGAGCAGCAGAACAGAGGTCTCAGAGGGAGCAGGTGCTGCAGGACCCCCTCACTCGGAGTGTGTGTGTGTAGGGGGGTTATTTTGTACTTTTAAAGTACTTCAGGCTCATTCTGCTTCTGTCACTGTGAACACTTGGCTCTTCCTGGCTGCTGAATCATCACAGTGCTGCTTGGGGATCTGTGTTTGCCAGTTTGACGAGTGCCAAATGGGGGAAGGAAGATTTCCATGGGCAAACATTGGCAGGACACACAGTCCTGGCAGGAGGGCTCCTGGGAGCACACAGACTTTGGATACCCACAGTGCCTCGTTTGGAGGATGGTTATCAGGGATTTTTCACCATTCCCACCCAGCCCAAGCTGCATGTGCCGGAGTCTGAGCGGTGTCTGTGGGGGTGGTTCCTGTGCAGCTCCCAGGCACCTTTGACACAACTGCACTTTCACTACGAGCACGTAAAGCCTGGGCCTGGAGCCTGACTACCAAAAGAAATAAAATGGGTTGAGGATTGAGGTGGTCCCTCTACTTCAAGAAACGTTTTCAAACTCCTGTGATTTGTGACACATGTGAGGTGGACACTGACTCCATCACAGCTGTGTTGCTGGTCCCTAAACTGGATTACACCCACATGTGTGAGTTTTCCTTGGGATGTTTGACATTGGAGCTGGTCACCAGTGCCCCTCTGCCTCACTGGCAGCCCCTTGGTGTCATCCTCCTGGGCTTCCCTAAAGTTTCTTTGCCACAATGTGGATGGTACTCACTGTATTGACCCACTGATCACCGAAGGAGTCTCAGCAGTGAGCTCTGAACTTATCTGTTATTGATACCTAAAGCTGGGTGAGACTATTTTCCTGCAATTCCCACACTTTTCTTGATTCTTGGACATGTTTCCCATGAGAGAGTCACTGTGACCCCTGCACTGTGTGAAAATGCATTGACTTTGTTTTTATTGACTCTCCTCTTGCCCTTGGGTGGTTACCACAGGCTCCTGTTTGGTGCTTGCTGAGGATTTATTGGTTTTATGCTTGTACCATGACCTGTCTTTCCCTGTCTCCTTTCACAGAAAACATTTGCTGCATTTCCTTTACCAGTCACCATTTCTGAACTTCTCAGTGAACACCAAACAATAGCAGAACTCGTGTCTTTGGTGTTCTCTGGTTTGGTCACTCCTATTTTCTACAAATCAGGCTGGAGGATTCACTTCTCACCAAGGTGTCTGGGTTTTTCTGGGTACAACCGTAACTGAAAAAAAAAAAAAAAAAGTATTCTTTTTTTTGCACACCCCCATCTTCAGCTGGAAGTTGGCTTTATCTCTTACCATGGACTATTTTGTTCAGTCTGTGGTCTGTACCTCTGGTGTGTCACCGGATCGAGTGCTTATTGCATTTTTTGTGTAAGAGAAAGACCTCTTTTAAAAATAATGCTCTGGGCTGTGTTCCTCAGTGGGACAAAACAACCCTCCCACATATTAAAATTGCAAATACAGGTCTGAACCCAGAACACAACAATCATGCAAAAACTCATACGTTTGCACAAAGGCTCCCAGGGCCTTCTCCTGCCCTCACCCAGCTGCCTGGGCAGTTGGCTTATTATTTCAGAACCTAATTGGCCCCACTTGGAGCTCTTCCATAGGATTACTGAACTTCATCCTAATCTAGGTCCGATGATAGATAACTATCTTACACAGCCCTAACATTCAAGATCCCTTTGACTCAGAGGTGAGATAAGGCTGTCACAGGATGGTGGCTTTATGGTTGAGGTGCTGTTATTACGGTTAGTATTGTTTTTTAATTGATTTGATTTAATTAATTTAATTTAATTAATTGATTTCTTTTTCTAACATTGTCAGAGGTGCTTGTTGATCTTAGACAGTTTCTTTTGCCAGTCTGAGAGAAAACATTTTGATCTAGTTGGTCAGAAATAGAATTGTGACCTTGGGATGTGGAAGAAGCTTCAGAGGGACCCTGTTGAGGGTGACAAAACCTCCCAGGCAAACACAAAAATTCTTTACAGGGAAACTAAGGGGAGGAGAATAGGAGGTCTGATCATGGAAAATTTCAGTTGGTTGAATTGTATGAGAACAATTCAATGTGTTTTCAGAGTTTCTCTTTCTGTGATGTTTAGAATGGCGAAGTACAAAGCAGGAGTTGAGGAATATGCTGGGATTGAGAATGTATTTAATTAGTTAAAATGCAGAACAGTGCTCTTCAAAATTTGAGCAGCAGATGGATTCTGAAGGTTCATTGTTGGCACTACTTTGAGGGGGCTTTTCTTAGAGACGTGATTGTTGAGGTGGATGCTCAATGGGTATTGTAGTATCTTGGTGTTGTAAAACCCAATAAGATGATTCCTTTTGGGTTTTGATGCAGCTGAGGGAGCTCAGTGAAGACAAAATGCCTGCAGACCTTTTGGGTGGAAGGGTGACTTGAGGCCAAGTGACCATTCTCTAACTCTTCTAACTCTAACTTTGTTCATCCCATAAAGAGGTGCCATGGCAATTACAAGAGGACATGACCTGAAATGGGATTTACAGTAAAGTTTAAAGATGATTTATACATTGTTATGTATAAATCATTATGCAATTATTATGTACACATTATTATACATAAATATTATGCATAAATTATGTATCACTGGAACAGGGTGGGGAGGCCCTGGCCCAGGTTGCCCAGAGAAGCTGTGGCTGCCCCATCCCTGGAAGTGTTGAAGGCCAGGTTGGACGGGGCTTGGAGCAACCTGGTCTGGTGGAAGGTGTCCCTGCCCATGGCAGGGGGTGGAACTTGATGATCTTTAAGATCCCTGCTTACTCAAATCATTCTGTGATTCTCTGATTATGTACTAAAAATATTTCCTATTATTTATAATAATAACATAATCACCACAATATTAAGGCTTTACAGAAAGTGGTGGTTCAGAATCTTCCCAGTCACAGAAGGTGATTTTTTTTGTCAGCCTTCAGGGATGAAGGATTAAACTGAAACTTGAGGCTGCTCCGGGGCAGAGAAGTTTAGTATGTGGCTCTTGTTTGGGCAGGGAAGGGAAATGTACTGCAAAATAATTTGGAGAGTGGATTTCCAAGCTGGCAGTTGCTCACTCAGAATGGATCCCATAATCCTCCCCTGAGCCTGGAAAACGAGCTGCGCTTAAGAGGACGCTCCTCATTGCACAGCAGGGTCTTACTGAGCAGACAGGACCAAACCCCTCATCTGCTTCTGGATTTATGTGAGCTAACCTGGACTGGCTTTCCACAAGGTATTCCAAGGGCTATGTACATGCAGCTAAATGGTTGTTTTTTTTTCCTTTTCTCCATAGGAAACCCGTCCAGTCCCAGAACCAGGTCCCAATGGTAGGTCTACAGATGATGCTTCTGTCTGCTTTCTTTACTGATCTCTTGGTTTTCTCATTCTCTCTTGTTACTCATTGATATTATAAATTTATATATGGATAAAATATTTCAGAGGAAGCATAAAATAATCCGAAAAAGACTGTGGCTGAAACAGATAATACTGCTTTTCCAGCTGAAAAGAGGAACTGGAGCAGTCACAGATACATCCCTTTATCTGGCTTTTTCTGCTTCCTGTTCCATCAGTTCATGTATGTCACATTAAATGGCTCTTGGGACATGTCAGATGATCTGATTGCAGGACTAAACATTAATAGGGTGGGCATATGGGCTGATAGAAATTTGATTCACTAACTCTCCAGGGCTGAAACCACAGCTTAGGGAGAAGGAAAAATTAAATGGACTTGCTCTTTTATTCCTGCTCCAGCAATAGTCACGCCCCTCTTAAATTGTATTGTTTTGTGGACCATATTTTTTGTTGACATTAGCTTTTGTCTCACCATATTTTAAACCTTCCTGATTTGTGAGTACATGCGTAGTTCGGTATTTCATGGCTCATGAATGTGTGAATGTGCCGTTCTGGTGTATTTATTTAATGCCAGTAAATTTGGATGTGTCAATACTGGCTTGGCCTTTGCTGTGGGGCCCAGGGCCAGCCAACGTGCTGCTCTCCCAGTGCCTGAGAAGGTGAGTTTTCTACAAGGAGCTTTCCCTGCTGTTCTGGCAGAGGTCCTCCTGCGCATGCATTCCGTCGGGATCTGCGGGTCCGACGTCCACTACTGGCAGCACGGTCGGATCGGGGATTTTGTCGTCAAGGACCCCATGGTGTTGGGGCACGAAGCTGCCGGGACTGTCGTCAAAGTGGGCTCAGGGGTGACTCATCTGAAACCAGGTATTTGCGACCAAAACTGTTTGGTGTTCCTGCTAATCAGCTCCCAAAAATGTGTCCATAGCAGGCTGGGCTTCTTTAGGTCACATAAATTTATCTGGGGTTCTGAGGTCACAGCGTGATGTTCTCCTTCACAAAGTGTCACTGTGCTGCTGTTAATCACCCAGCTTGGCCACTGTGGTGTATGATATTCCCTAGGTAGCTTTATCCTGGGATATCTCGAGCTTGCCTGGCTGTATTTTAATGCAGAGCAGAGCATATGCCAGTACAAGGTGCCTTTTAAGGAAGCTTGATAAAGCTTCAGAAACCACGTGCGTTGCTCTTGCCAGCAACCTGCTGTTAATGTTTCTTCTGTGTGTGTGTTCTTGAAGTAGCAAAAGGCCTCCTGCAGTGCAGAGAGGTCACTGGAGCAACTGCTCCAGGCCTTGTGATGTGACCTCCACTGCTCGCTGTGCTCCTGAATGTCCTAGAAAATGGGCTGAGCAGGGAATTTTGCAAAGTTTGCTGATGAGAGCAACTTAGGCGGGATGGAGAGGAGGCAGGAGATCTAGCAAGAGTTACAGGGAGACCTGAGAGGTGCCATTAAGATCCAGGTGAGATTCCATGCAGGTAAACATAAAGTGATGTCCACAACAGAAGAAACAAATCCAGCTTTGTAACTAAAATGCTCACTGCTGAGGGGTGAGACCTTTGGCTCTGCCACTGAGCATGGGAGTATTGCCTCAGCAATGGTGAAAAATGCAAATCACTGTTAGGAAAGGTACAGAGACTCAGTCAGAGGACATCAGTGCCCATCTGGATTCTGTGTGCAGTTCCAGTCTCCTTCTTTCCAAAGGGATGTAAAAGAGGTGAGGACAGAGGAGGACAAGGAGATGACGGGACGTGGAGCAGCATCTCTGTGACGCATATCTAAGTCAGGAACTTTAACTGGGAGCTGGAGAGACAACTCAAAGATGTGTGGCACATGTCTGAGGACTCATGGAGGGCAGGGAGAGGCCATGTAAAGTTTCCTGTTCTCTGGTTCCTCCAGTACAAGAGCAAGGGACAGTCAGAACCACGTACAGCATCCACTGAGATGTAGCAGACCACGTAGTTTACACAGTGAAAAGAGGAGGAGAAATCGTTCAGTGTTACTAAATACAGAAGAATCACATACAGTTTGGGAGGCTGGGAGAGCATTCAGAATGTGTGTGTCCTGCTCCTCTCACCCCCAGACATCCCCCGAGGCCATCTCAGAGGCGATGCTGTGGCCTAGATGGCTCTTTGCTTCTGTCCATCCTCCTGCTTGTCACCATGTCTGGCTGATAGCCTTTGGTGGAGCTTCACTTAGAGATTTGGCTCCAATTGGCTTCCTTTTCCAAATAAATGGGCTGGTTTGTGTCCCTTGTGTACTAGCAAGTTGTACTGTGGTCACACTCTTTCCTCTAGTATGGAGAAAACATAATTGCCTCGTGATTGCAATTTGATAATCATGGAATCATAGACTGGCCTGGGTTAGAAGGGACCTTAGAGCTCATCTCATTCCACCCCTTTGCCATGGGCAGGGACACCTTTCACGAGACCGGGTTGCCCTGGTCCCTCATGCCTCTTTTGTTCCAGGGTTCCTGTGTTTTTTGGTGCTACTCATACCTGTGTGCCACCCCCTCCCTGACTGACACAGCCTTTCCCTGGCAGGTGACCGTGTGGCCATCGAACCGGGCGTCCCGAGGGAAATGGATGAGTTCTGCAAAACTGGCCGCTACAACCTGTCCCCAACCATCTTCTTCTGTGCAACCCCCCCCGACGATGGGAACTTGTGCCGCTACTACAAGCACAGTGCCAGCTACTGCTACAAGTTAGTCCGTGCTTGCTCTGCAGGGAAATACACACTCCCTGGGGGAAGCAATCACCTCTTGGCCCTTCTGAGTACTCTTTACATGATCCCAACAGGTTTTGTTGCCTTCTGATCCATAAATAACATGTCTAAACTTGGATGGCAGCCACTTTGCAAAGGATTTGTCAGGCAGGAGTAGTTTATCCCCTCCGGTGCCAGACATAAACATTTCTTGCATGTCTTCTGGGATGTCACTTCTGCTTTACCCTTTAATTATTTTCCTTTTCCCATTTTGCTCCCTGCTCTTAGTTTGTTTTCTGCTGTCTTTTTATATCCTTGCCTTCTTAGGCTGGTGCCTGAAGGTTTCTATCTAGTTCTTTGAGCTGAGCTTTGCTGCTGCTTTTCAGGAAACACCGTGGTGACTGCTGACACCTTGCTCTGTCGTTTGAAACAGAGTCATCCCACTCGGAGCAGAGCAGGAACAGTAAGCAGTGGCCCTGCTGAGCTGTTTGTCTTGTGTGACTCTGAGTGTCCCCACTAAGCTGCCAGCTTTACACATCTGTTTTCATATCCAGTTCAGCAAACCTGAGTATGTTATTAGTTGTGGCAGGACTGACACATTTGCTTAGAAGCAAATTTGTGTTTAAACACTCTGGCAAATCATAGAATCCCAGAATGATTTGGGTTGAAAGGGATCTTAAGGCTCATCTTGTTCCATCCCCCTGCCATGGGCAGGCACACCTTCCACTTATTCAGGTTGCTCAGAGCCCCATCCAGCCTGGCCTTGAACACTTCCAAGGATGATGGGGCAGCCCTAGCTTCCCTGGGCAACCTGTGCCAGGACCTCATACACTCTGGAAACCTGAAAAAGCCTCTCCAATGCTATACCCACGTAAGTGCCTTTAACAAGGAGTTAAAAACAGCCCAGTTAAAAATAGTGCCCCCCTGAGACTGCTCTACCTGTCCAGCATGTTCTTTCTCAGTCTGTACAGAGCTGGTTCTTCTATGAGCAGGAAGGTCCTTGGGATCGATCCTTGGTATCTGCACAGGGAGCATTCAGGATTGCAGCAGTCGGAAGGAGGCACTTGACTGCTCTTCTCCTGAGAGTCCTAAGGCAGGAAGCTTTCAAAGCAGATCCCAAGCAGCTGCTGTCAGGATGAGGTGCTGCTCCGGATGGGAATAACATCTCACTGTCCAGACCCACTGTCACTGATTTCCTGTGTATTAAAATAACATTTTCTGACAATGTCACAAGTTTTTGCGTGGGAGGACATGGCTGGTTTGTAGCCGGCTTCTTCCAGGGTTTTGCTTTTTTTCCCTCCAATTTGAGTAAATATAACTTTGGCTATCTTATTTTATTTTTGAGCTTTGAAATGCAAAGCCTGGACTTGGTGCTCCTGGTTTCAGATCTGCAGAGCTGTGGCTGGCTGATGCCGAGCAGATTCCCTGGCATGAAGCTGCTCTGCCAGCACAGGTTTGCTGGGAACAGCTGATGGCTGAGCTCAGTGGGCTCTCGCACATTTGGCCAGTTATTGTCTGTCCTGCTGGTGAGCAGACTCTCTGTTGGATGCTCCAAGTAACTTGATGGAGGTGGGATTACACTGTGAACCTGCCCTCCCCATTGACAGGGCAGTGCCCAGATCCAGCAGGAGCAAACGTGATGCCAAACTCTGTGACAGATGAACTCTTGCAGTCAGACCTTTAAAGCCTCCTGGAGATAAGGGACATGCAGATATCTTACAGCTGTCTTCCCACAACCATAATTTCTGTTTCTTTGGCTTTGTGTTGTCCTGGCTGAGATCCGACCTTGAGCTTCCCAGGGCTGTCAGAAAAACCCTCCTGGCAGGTACAGCTCCCAGCACCCTCTATGAGGGAGCCCATGCTGGTGGCTCCCTGGTGGGCAGCATTGTGGGGCTGAGATTTATTCTGTCAGCTGTTCAGAAGGGTTTCACCCCCCTCTGCTTTTTTCCATCACTCACACTGGCTGCATGACGGGGCTGTTTCTGTCTAAAGACTGCTGCGAGGGTGTGTGCTGGGACCAGTCCCCTGGTTTAAAACACTTAGTGCGTCAGGGGAGCAGGTCCCAGGTGTTATGGGGAGACCTGGACCTGGCTGCCTTTCCTGGTGGCATCACCTTTGGCAACCAGATGTTTTCTAAAGCGTGGAGCTGAGTGATCCAACCCAGGTGAGAGGTCTGGGATCTCACTGGTGGGTCCCAGCCATAGGGCAACCCTTGGGGTGGTGCATGTGCAACTGGGGCGTTTATTCCAAAGGGAAAGAGTGGCAAAGGAGTCCTTGGGTTCACTCATCAAGTACTGGAGTGTTGATGTGGGGAAGTTTGTGGGTCCCTGTGTTTGGTGCTTGGGCAAACCTCACTGTTTTAGGTGCACTTGATGCTGCTTTAGAGGAAAAAACCAGGCAATAGAACTTCTTGAAACACATTCCAGCCTGGTATTTCTCTCACCAAGGGTGAGAGTGGGTTTTGCCACTGTGATTTACACACGTTTGGTCTTCGAGTGTCATAGCTTTCCTTATCACCCTCATAAACCTCTTTGGTGACTGTTGCTTGTGTCCCATTCTTGCAGGCTTCCAGATAACGTCACCTTTGAAGAAGGAGCCCTTATTGAGCCTCTGTCAGTGGGAATCCATGCCTGTAAAAGAGCAGGAGTCACTCTGGGAAGCAAAGTCTTCGTGTCTGGCTCTGGTATGGTGAACACATTCAGTCCTTTGGTTCCCTGTCTGCTGGGAGGGGATGGGCAGGGCTCAGGTTGAGCTCCTGGGCTCCGCTGTCAGTGGGGGTCATGGCACAGCTCCAGGGGTGCCAAGGGGGACCTTGAGGCTGCCAGAGCCTCCTTTAACCCAGGAACATGCAGGGCTCTGGGTTCAGTGTTCAGAGCCTGTGGCTGGTGCTGCCTGGCAGTGGTACATGTTCTCTTTCACCCCCTTGTACCCAGGACCAATTGGCCTCGTTAATGTGATTGTTGCTAAGATGATGGGTGCAGCTGCTGTGGTGGTCACAGGTAAGTCCTTGTATCCCTTGTGTGCCTATTTCCCATGATACAACACTTTCACAGAATCACAAAATCATTAAGGTTGGAAAAGACCTCTTAGATCATCGAGCTCAACCATTAACCCAGCACTGCCAAGCCCAACCGTGTCCATAAGTGCCACATCCACATGTTTTCTGAACACTTCCAGGGATGGTGATCCCACCACTTCCCTGGGCAGCCTGTTTCAATGCCTGACCACCCTTCCAGGGAAGACATTTTTCCCTAATATACAACCTAAACCTCCCCTGGCACAACTTGAGGTGCTTTCCTCTTGTCCTGTCCCTTGTTCCCTGGGAGCAGAGCCTGACCCCCACCTGGCTCCACCCTTCTGTCAGGGAGTTGTAGAGAATGAGAAAGTCCCTCCTGAGCCTCTCTTTCTCCAGGCTGAGCCTCCCAGCTGCCTCAGCTGCTCCTAGTGCTCCAGACCCTTCCCTGGCTCTGTTCCCTTCTCTGGATATGCTCCAGCACTTTGACTAATTCCAAATTATTCCTTCAAGTTTACTGCTGAGGAAGGCAGCCCAGGCAAATCTGTTTGTGACTGGAGTAGTAGCATGTGCCTGTCTGGAGGGAATCCTGTTGTTCCCCGGGACAAGACTTAGATCTCTGCCCTAACTGGGATATCCAAGAAGATGCAGTTTGCAACTCCTCTGCTGGGTTAGAGGACCAGGGTCATAACTCCTGATTCCCAGCATGGACAAGTTGTGTGGGTGGAGTAGCCTCAAGGAGAACAATCCAGAATAAAGAAGCAATCAATGGTCTGTGGATCAGGCCTAGAAACCTTCTTCAGACTTTGAGCAGGTATTTTGGAAGAGTCAATGCATCTGTATGTCAGCTCTGAGTTTTTTCTGTGTGCAGCCACACTGTGCTTCTCACTTGTCTTTCTCTGCCCTTTTTTCTGCTCCTGTTGGGGGTTTCATTTTCCACTGGTTATCCACATAGACTGAAATGGCCTTTTCAGAGTCCCTGCATTTCAGAAATGGGCCTTCCTTGCGCAACTGAGGTTTCTGGTCCAGCTGCTGCTTACAGCAATGTCTTTGTCTAGCTGCATCTGGAAAACCTCTGAGGAAGGAGATCCCACCTTTCAAGGTACCTACTCAAAGTTTGCACCACCTCTTAACGAAGAAGCTTTTTCTGGGGTCCACTCACAAACTGTCATTTGTGGGGATTTACCCTTGTCTGCAAGAGCTGAAACGAGTTTTCATCACCTTTGTAGCTGCTCTTCAGGTTGTTGCAGAGCTGTTCCATCTCCCCTTTTTATCTCATGCTAAGCCAGCCCAGCTGCCTCCACCTCTCCTCCAGGATTCAGTCTCTCTCTCTGTAGCTTGCCCAAAAGAAGGGAGAGCTGGAGAAACCTCAGGATGTTCACTGGTTGAAATCTCCACCTGGGGTTTGAGCAGGGCCTGGAAGTGGTGTCTCCAGCTCTCACTGAGACTCTCTGATCTTTCTGAGTGGTGATGGCCAGGAGGAGCAGTTACAGGTGCCACTGGACAATGAGCAAGGGTTGCTGCAGTGCTTTTGGGTCAAAGCCCCAACCTGGACCTGTCAGAAGGCTGCTACTCACCTCCCATTCTTAAGGCCAGGTGTATAATTGACCTCTCGACTACTGTGTTTCCATCTTTGGGTTGAGAGATAAAATTCAGGTCCCACCCTCTTGCCTTTGCAGAAACATCCTTCAGTAGTAGCTCAGATCAAAAACCAAGGCAGATTACTGCCTTCTCCTCCCTTAATCCTCTTGCTGCCAAGTCCAGGGCATTTTTAGTTCTGCTGGCCTCACCCTTGAAGGTGTGTGTGCTTGATGGACGGGATCAGTCCACACCTCAGATTTTGAGAAGTGTTGTCATTAGTGGATGGTGTTTGCTGTAGCAGGAAAAACAGCTCTCCTCCTGAATCACACAGGAGGAACTTTGCTGCCCAGCTGGGCTGGTGCAGGGGCTGGGGGTGACCCCGTTCCTGGGTGGGGAAGGGCTTGGTGAGCTGGCAGGGGTTGGTGGGGCTGAGGCAGCTGGCTCAGCCTGTCACCCCATTCCCACTCCTGCCTGAGTGTATCTTCCCTGTAACTCTGGGAGCTGCTGCTGCCTGTGCCCATAGGCTGCTGCTGGGGGCCCTGGGTGAGCTGCTCTGCATATCATGTGCCACAGGACTCCAAGTGGCCACAGGAAGTTCCTGGTGCCTGGTTTGTAGGGTCAGTAGGCTTGGATACATGGAATTACCCCTTATCTCTGTGTGCTGGCCTAGATATTGATTGTGACTCGTAGACATCTCCCACACAAGAGGGGTTTGGCTGAGGTGTTGAGAGACACCCATGGAGGTGCTGTCCCTAGTCAATTATTTGTGTGTGACATGAGCTGAGGAGTGGGTTTGGTTTGGCTTGTTGCCCCTTGGGATTTTGCTGCCCTTCTCAGAGAATTGCTTTTTGTGTCAGCTTTAGGAGCCAACACCTGTGAGATGCCTGTCTGCCCACAAAGGACCTCTTGTACTTTGCAATCAGATTCTTTGAATTCATTGCCCAGAATTTTTATGATGTGTTTGTCTGTGAAGAGCTTTGTCTGTGCAGCACTTAAGGCTTTAAATGTTTGTGTTTGTTTTGACAAGCTGCTCACAAATACAGAAATATTTAGAAATATTTAGAAAAGCTTTTTCCTCGCCTGGGGAGAACTCATCTCCTATAGCTTCTGTCTGGCTCACCTGGAGTGATTGATGTATTTAGCAGGCTCCAGCTGGGTGAGAAGATCAATTTGTTTCCTGGGTCCTCATCTACTCTTCACAGAGGTCTATGTCTTTCTCCACTCCACTGCTGAGTGGACGTGATTGATATTTATGTACAACCTTCTCCTGTCCTTCTGCCTTGCTGCTGCTCTGAAAAGCTGCTTTTCTCCTTAGAAACACATAGAAGTTCAGCCTTACTCCCCATCAAGCGAAGAGACAGTTTAGGTGTTTGTATGGCAGTGTTGGGCTCTCTTGCCTTGCTCTGTCTGTCACTAAAGTTGCATTTAGTAATTCCTATGTAAGGGAAATTATTCCTCTTGTGCTATCTGAATCCTAAGTTCTGGGTGTCAGTGCCTCCAGAAACCCTGGAAGTCAAGGTCAGGGAGGACGAATAACTGTCCAGAGCTCAGGTCCTTTGAGAAAGAAAATCAACACAGAAAGTGTGAGAGCTTCAAGAATATTTACCTGTCAAATTGGCTCATAAACCATTATGAGAAGCTTAAAGGTAATTTGATAACTTATTTGGAAGCAGAGACACAGGACTACTCTTGTTCTGGCAGCCAAAACTTTAATTAGCTCCAGTGGCCAGGAAGTGAAAACAGATTTCTCACTAGAGGCAAGATGCAACCCTGTAATTGTATAATGGACCATTTTTGCAAGACTTGTGTGGGGTTTGGCCTCAGTAAGGTTTGAAATTCAAACGACTTGGTCCCTCCCAAGACTCACAAGTGTCTGGAGCTCCGAACAAACCAGTAACCTGCAGATCTGTCTGCTTCAGGAAGTGCTTCATGCTGATTCACTTAGGCCAGAGATATTATTGCAGCCCTGAGCAGGGCTGACGGTATTTGCTGCCATGTCCCATGTGCCTCTCTGAGCCAGGACTTCCTTCCTGAGCAGGTCAGCAAACCAGAGGCCAACTACAGCAACGGTGGGGGCGGGGGGGCTTTTTTTGTTGCCCGAGAGTGATTTTTTTTGGCCACTTTGAAACACACTGGCTGTTCTGTCACTCCAGGACAAAGTCTTTGGATTATTTCTGCCAGAGAGACAGTTTAAAATACCTTAGTCACTGGGCAGATACTAAAAATGGCTGAGTCCAGCTGTGTCTGCTGTGAGCTGGTGTGAGACCAAACTTCACGAGGAGTTGGGTCCATTGCTGGGAGCCCTGTTGGGCCTTGTGGTCTCCTTGGCATACACAGATTTGGGATACAACAACCATGCTGGGCAGAAGTGTTTCTTATTACTTCAGGTGCCTCCAAAAGTCCCTGCCCATGCTCTTGGAGCACAGGAGGTCTCTGAGTGCAGCTCAGCTGGGGTCTAGCATTACCATACACATGACCTGGAGCCCAATGCCCAGAGCTTGGGAGGGACAGACCTGACTAATCCTCCTGCAGCCACAGGAATGAGAGCCCACATTGAGGCTTCCAGGGTGATGTTGCCCTTACTTTTCAGCCTTAGCTTTTCCTCTTTCATCTACATTTCATTACCCTTTGTTATCCCTTCTTGGAACTCCCTCCGCAGCTCTTCTGGGTGCTCATCTCAGTGGGTGTGGCCACACCTGGCATCCCAAGCCCTCCCACTGCCCGTAGGGTCTTGTCCATCACCTGCTCTGCCAGTGAGTCCCATCCTGTTCCCTGTGTGATGGTCAGGCAGAGCCTCTGGTCCAGCTCCCTCCCAGCACGTGGCTGAGTCGGAGGGGCTCATGTCAGAGCACTGGCCTCAACCTCCTTTCCTTTTCCCTTGATATTTTCACTCTATCCCATCTCTGACTTCTCTGAAGACTGTGCCCTGGTGAGAGGGGTGTCTTGCACCTTACTGTGTGTCCTGGAGAGGAGTGTGCCTGTGGCAAAGGCATCGTTTTCTGAGTCTTCAAGCTCAGGACCCCTGGGAGGAGACACTGTTCACCCCTCAGTTTTGGGTCTAGGAAATCTTGGCTGTTACAGCTCTTGATTCACCCATCTTTTCCAGTGCCAGCCTGCAGACCCCTGTAGACTACTGCTTTAGTGCAGGGCAAAAAGGTTGTTGACCTGGGAAATGCCACTCTTCTCCTTGGCTGTTCACCTCCTTATCTCCAGAGATGTCCTGGTCACCACTGGTGCCTGCAGAGGGGTGGGTGGCTTCTTTCCATGGGATGTGGAAGAGCAGAGACAGTGTGGCTACCTGACAGGGCAGCTTGCTCCATGGTACAAACCATCCTGTGGATCTTCAGAAGGTATTTACAGTGCTGTCAAGAACCCTAGAGACAGAGTACTGGAATTGAGCCACGCCCTCACAGATGTTTATCATCACCAGCTTTGTTGCTCTGTCTTAATGGGGTGTCCAAAGTCCACCCTATTACCAAATCCACTCCCTTTTTATTTTATGGGCTTGTCTGTTCATTCACCTCTGACAGAAACTGCCTGAGAGACGCTCAGCAGTCTCCAGTGCTGTTACCAGGAGGGTAAAGGAGTGGGAGATGTCTGTGGCAGCAGGGACATGTACTGTTGACAACTGATGCTTTCTGCAGTTCACTCAGCCAAAAGCACCAGCTGAGGGTTCACTGAGGAAGCCCTCAGAGACCTCATGGTCTGCTGTCATCTGGTGCCACATTAACGATCCTCTGAGCCCGAAGTCTCCTGTGAAAAGGCTTCTTGGTGCTATGCTGTCCATACCCAGGTGATTTCTGGGCCATCAAGGAGCAAGGTCAGAGCAACCTTGCCCCTGGTTCCTGCCCCTTGGGAAGCGTCCTTGAGGGTGGGAGTAAATAATGTGAAGAACCAGGGAAGGAAAATGCAAGAGTGGTGGTTTTTTGCCTCATTGTGGACTCTTCCCTGGGCTAACTCACTGAGTAGGTGTGTAACAGGGTTTCTTACAGTCCATTTCACTAGTGGATGAAGGTCCTGCCTGAACTAGTGAAGCTGCTTCATCAGTCATTGCCAGAGAGACACTGAGCAGTGCAGCCAGAGCCAGAGGCAGCTTTAGGTAGGTCACAGTCTGCTCTGGAGCGAGTGCCCTGTCTGTCCTGGCCTCCTACTGCCTTTTGCCTTTGCCTGCACTGAGGTTACTCTGCTCTGCAGTGTTGGGACAGCAACCATGGCAACCATGACAGCTCAACCATGGCTGCTCCTGCTCTGGTTCCTTTTTGTGGTATCTCTACCCATGCCCTTGGGAGTTAAGCTTGGCCTTCTAGTTTGTCTTGGCACTATTGGTGTTCATGCAGTAGCAAAGAGAAACTGGGACAACTACAAAATGATCATTTTAGAAGTCACTCCTCCAGTCTAGTGGTGGCATCTGTTCCTTCACTCAGACATTGCTCTGCATGGTGAGTTTCGTCTGTGGGTTTGTGCTTTAGTCTCTTTGAAGCACACCCTCTTCTGCAGCTGGAGAGCCTTTGGCATTTCCTGTGTCTTAAAGTTTTCCTCACTGCTCATCCTTCATCGTCCTCATCATCTGGGGCCACCCAGCACGAGAAAGATGTGGACCTGTTAGAGGAAAGGAGGGGCATGAAGATGGTCAAGTGGGAGGGCTGGAGCCCCTCTGCTCTGGAGACAGGCTGGGAGAGCTCATGCTGTTCGACCTGGAGAGAAGGCTCTGGGGAGACCTTAGAGCCTCTTCCAGTGCTAAAGGGGCTCCAAGAGAGCTGGAGAGGGACTTTGAACAAGGATCCAGAGTGATAGGACAAGGGGCAGTGGCTTCCCATTGCCAGAGGGAGGGTTAGATGAGATATTGGGAAAGAATTCTTCCCCGTGAGGGTGGTGAGGCCCTGTGGCACAAGTTGTCCAGAGAAGCTGTGGCTGCCCCATCCCTGAAAGTGTTGAAGGCCAGGTTGGATCGGGCTTGGAGCAACCTGGTCTAGTGGAAGGTGTCTCTGCCCATGGCACAGGAGGGAACTGGATTTGCTTTAAAGTCCCTTCCAACCCAAACTAGTCTGTGATTTCATGATCCTTCTCTGCCTGCCCAGAAGGAGTGAACACAGACCCTTCCCTCTCTTGGTTATGCTGCCCTGTGCACACATGTAGGAAGCAGTTTCCAGACTCAGGTTGCTCCTCCCCTTCTGTTTCATACAGTGCTCCAGCTCTTGACTTGTTTTGCTTTTCCCCAGATTTATCTGCCTCTCGCCTGCAAAAGGCCAAGGAGGTGGGGGCAGATTTTACCATTCAAGTGAAGAACGAGACCCCTCAGGAGGTGGCCTCCAAAGTGGAAGGTGTGCTTGGCTGCATGCCCGACATCACCGTGGAGTGCACAGGGGTGCAGGCCTGCATCCAGGCTGGCATTTATGTGAGTACCACTTGTCCCCAATGCAGAGCAGGGATGGCATTGGTCTGGTTTTGTCTGGGATGCTGCAGTGAATGAGTTATTTCACTCTCACTGTGTTTAATTTCACTGGGCTTGGTGTGGGGAGAGAAGGTGCTCATTGGACAGCAAAAGAAGAGAGGCAATTAAAGAGTTAACGTTGGCATGGGGATAATTGATAATTAATTTGATACTCAGGTGCTAAACCACTTCCCAAAGAGACCTCAATAAGACCCCAAAACCCAAGCATGGCTGTGCAGCAGTGTCAGGGCAGCTGGTACGAGCAGGACATCACCTTCTGTTAAGTTGAAGTTACATCCAAATAAGGAGAATAATCAAGAAAATTAATTCCAGAAGGTGAAGGAAGCAGTTAAGGAAGCGATATTTTGCTGCCATGAACATATTAAGAAGAGGATGGGGTGAAGGTAGTGAGGAGTTTCACAGGGAAAAACAAAGAGGGGAATGGGACAAGTGGCAAAAAGAGAAATTGCAGTGAAGCACCAGGCTTAGTTTTAAATCTTTCCTATTGAAATCCCAAAGCACTCTTTGTAGTCCTAAATACCAGCCATTTTTCAGAATGAGATTTAGATACCAGAATCCTTTGGAGATTTTCAAAAGATTGCATTTTTAGCCTTGAATACTGTGTGTTTCACTCTTACAGGCTCCTGACAGCATCCTGCCTCTCCCCTGGCTTCTCCATCATTCACTGCAGCCGCAAAGTGTGCCTTTATTTTTGACAGACCCTGCACGGGCTCCAGCAGCTGCATTCTGCAAAGTGTAACATGTTTGTGTTTTTGCTCTCCAGGCCACTCGTTCTGGTGGGACCTTGGTGCTGGTGGGGCTGGGGCCTGAGATGGTGACGGTGCCCATTGTGAATGCTGCCGTGCGGGAGGTGGATATCCGGGGGATATTCCGCTACTGCAACACGTGAGTCTCATGCAGGGGGGGGCTCGTGCATCTCCAAGCCCATCTTTAGAATTATTCAGAGCTGTAGTTTCTTACCAGTGGAGCAAGAATCTTTGCTTGATCGGTAGCTCTCAAGGAAGAATTTATGGGATGTTGTCAAGCTCCATCTTAAAATGAGAAATGTCTTTAAGTAGGTAATTTGGGAATTAGATTAGGTGCTGCACCCCTTTGTATCCCTATTGCTCTAACTTGGTCCATTCCTAGTTGGACTCCATGGTTGTGGTTGGACTTGATGATCTTTGGAGGTCTTTTCCAACCTCAATGATTCTATGATTCTAAGTGGAGCAGCAATGCAATCCAATTGAAGAGGCTGGAAGCTGAATGAGGCTTTTCCTTTCCTCTCCTGCACTGAGTCCATGAGTTTGAGCTCCACAGTGGTCAGTGTGCAAGTGAGGAGGCCAGGTGAGGGGGGAGCGGAGCATGGCAGTTTGGTTTTCATTTGATGCTTCCAAAGAAGTTATTTGCTTGATTTTCACTTGCTTCCTACTTAGCCAACTGTCTGGGAAGCAGGGCCTGCCTCCTCAGTGCTCAACAGCCCAGCTCAGTTGGCTTGTCCCATCTCCCATGCTGGATGCTTGAGATTCCCTCTCCAGAAGATCCTTTGCAGGCAAAAGTCCCCTTGGCTGCCTGGGCTGAGGAAATAGCTGCAGTGAATCAGGCTCCTCCCTGCTCTTTCCTTGGGCTCCAAAGCAGTGCTTGCTCTCATCCCCTGCTGTTTCCCTTGCAGGTGGCCCGTGGCCATCGCTCTGCTCGCATCCAAGCGGATCAACATCAAGCCCTTGGTTACGCACCGCTTCCCCCTGGAGAAGGCTCTAGAGGCGTTTGAGACCACTAAGAGGGGTGAGGGGGTCAAAGTCATGCTGAAGTGTGACCCCACTGACCAGAGTCCCTGAGCTGCTACAGTGCCCAGCCCTCACCCCACTGCACCGGCCTGCCTGGGACGTGCAGGATGAGGCTGCAGGAAGGAGGCTGATGTGGGGCTGTTGTGTGTTTGCAGTCACCTTGCACAGCTGCTTCTTGTAACTAGAAAATCAAATGGTGATGAGGGTGAGTGGCACTGGGATTCACCATTAGAGCACTAGCAGGTAGCTACAAATGGACAACCAATAGTTTGAATCAAAATGTTGGGTTAGTAATGAGGGTTTTCACAGTTGGCTCTTCTCCAGCAGCCCCCCAGCAGAGCCTGGCCTGATGCCTCTGTGCTGGGGGAGGTGCTGGCACTCCACCTTCTCACCCTGCACTACTCTGGCTGCAGCCCTTCCTGCATGACAATCCCTGGATGTGAGATAGCCCTGTGTGAATATTCCCCCTTCCCATTGCACCTTCCCTCAGGGATGCTCAGGGATTGTACAGCCTGTGGAACAAAGCCTGGCCATCCCCCCTCCATAGGAAGCGTCAGCACATTCAGGTCATTCTCTCCATGCTCTTTGCGAATATCCCAAAGCTCAGAGTCCAGGGTTTTTGTGAAGCTGGTCTGGAGGCCAGCTGGGACCACATCTGCTGTGTCACCCCCCAGCAGCTCCTTGTGGGACCACTTCAGGCTGGGAAACTGGGCCTGCTGAGGGCCTTGTCCTTATGTGGTTCCCAGGGAGGGGCTGCTGTTGGAGGATACAGCTGCTTTTAGCACAGAGGGAAGTGCAGGGGAGCCATAAGGGGACAGCATCATTCAAAGGTTTTACCACTGTGAACAAATCATAATTTTTTGGGAATATCGAGCCTTCCTGCTGAGTTTGTGAGCCATGAACGAGGTACTAATGAGGTAGCAGGTTGCAGATAAAATCTAATCTTTGATTACAGTCATGTTAATTTTAGTACTGAGAGATCAATTCCTTCCTTGGGCCGGTACTGAACTTTCCTCAATAAATTCTGCCTACCTGAGACCTACCTGATGTGTCCCTTAAAGTGTGGGGTGACAGTGTTGGAGGAGTTTCTGACTTTGGGCCTTGGTGACTGTGCAGACCTGGGCCTTGCCAGGCTGCAGGTTTAGCTCGGTGTTGGCAAGACTGCGAGACCTCAAATGACCCAACAACTTGCAAATCAAAGCTTATGTTTATTCCAGAGATGACCAAATTAATCCTGGCAGAAGTGGAAGCCCCCAACTCCATGCTGAGTTTTACAGGGATGATACATAATTCAGGGGAACTTTCTGTAGCCAGAAGGAGAAGTGGCCAAAGTATGTGCTCAGCACATTCCAGTGCTAGGGGGATCCCCACTGGCATGGCTGGGGGACCACTGACCATCCTGACTCCCATGCTGGAGGGAGCCCCATAGTCAGCCTGGGGGACAAATGGCCATCACAACACTCTGTTATTACTGGGAAATGGAAGCTTGCTCCCTGTGCTCTTGGGAGACTGTTTAACATCCGGAGGGCTGGAGCTATTCCCACGGCTCAGCCTGTTTGGAGTCCTTGGCTAATTGGCTCCCATGCCTGGTCTTGCTGGGGTCATGGCCACTGCAGGGGTATTGTGGGGTGTGATGGGTCTGGGGGGGCAGAGTCTGGGGGGCTGTGTCTGTATTCCCCACCTCTGACCCCATGTACATCACCAGTGCAGGGGACACTCACTCCAGTTTAACCCATTTCCCAGTGAGCTGGAGTTAATACTCTGTGCCAGGAGCAAGGCCAGCACTATACCATGAGTATGGCAAACCTCCAGGGGACCAAGAACCAACTGCAAGAGGCAAGAAAGTGTTTTAGTACTTTGAACAGCTTTATTTAAGCTCAACCACAGCCTGCAAGAGAGACAGCAACGCAAAGCCAGGCATTACTTAAAAAAGCACAAGTGATCTGAAAGAAGGGACGCTGCTGAAAGAAGCCAACGCAAACACAACTAAGGCCCTTTGCAAACCCAGAAAAGGCTCAGAGAGTTAACAAGCAGGCACCCACAAGTGTATTAGTAAAGCTGAGCCTGTTTCAAGGAGAGAGATGGTGGGAAGCTCTTTGGCTCCTCACCCCATGTGTGCTCCACATTGGTCTTGGGGCAAAGTGCTTTGGATTCAGGTTGTGCAGGCACCAAGCTGTTCCCCAAAGCTGGGCAGAGACATTCCCTGAGTCCCACAGCAGAGCACAAGCTCTGTGTTGTGGGATTAATGTAGCAGAACTGGGCTTAACTCAAACACTGTGGTTTTTTGACTGGGACATGCCAGCCCAACCCTGGGCATGGGGCTGCAGCAGTGTGTGGATGGTATTAGTATGCCCTGGGCTCAGGGGTTCACACTGGGGCTGTGTGGGGTGATGATGGGATGGCAATGCTTTACTGGCACACCAGTCTCAGCTCTGCAGGTCTCAGTGTCCCTGCTCTTGGCCATGGATGGCTTTCTCTGGGGTGTGATGGTGAGTGGGAGCCCAGGACCATGGCCACCCACTGCATTGCTGCCCAGGTGCTGGGATGGACCAGACTGCAGCCCAGGGTGAAAAAGCATGGGTTAGGGTCAGAAATTCTCATAGTGATGTGCAAAGTAGGTCTGGTCCTTCTTGTTCATCTGCCGACAAGCCTGTTCCACACTCTTTGTCATCCCGGGTGGGCCACAGCTGAACACCCCAATCTTCTGCACCTGGGAAGGGGAAAGCCAAAGGGATCAGACCCAGGAACACCAGCTCTCCCTGCAGTCCAGCCCCCCTTGGCCCCTTGCCCTCTGACAGCTTTGGGCATGGACCATGGCCGTGCTCTCTGTCCCAGCCTCTGGAGGCTTTTGGGGAGACTGTCATTTCTGTGAGGGCTGTTAAATCTGTGGTGGCTATGGAGGCTGTGAGGGCAGTGAAGGAAGGATGGGAGCCCCAAGACCTGGTTGCACCCAGGGTCCTGCAATAGCAGGGGGTGTTTGGCTAGCATGGGAAACTGCTGACTCTTGCAGCTCAACCTGGCTCCAGAGGGAAAGCAGGATCCATGTCCCTTCTGCCCTGTCCTTGGTGCAGATGCCACCAAGCTCTCCAGGACCTTGGGGACAAGCTGGGACCAGTCTTCCACTGGCCAGTGGGTGCACCTTCTCCTGCGCCCCATCCCCAGCCAGGCACTGACCTCAGGGTGCACCTCCTGCAGCGAGTTGAAGAAGGGTACGAAGGGAGGGCGCCCAAAGTGGGTGATGGAGCGCAGCCCCGTGAACAGGCTCTTGTTCAGCACCTTCTGGAAGTGCCGCTCGCAGATGTACTGGAAGAGAGATCGGTGCACGTCAGATGGCCCTGCACGGCCTGGCGTGGCCTGGCACGGCACAGCAGCCTCTCTGGTGGGGGGCAAGGCTCACCAGCATGGTGGTGCGCAGATCGAACTTCTCGGCCAGCTGCGTGATGTAGATGTGCACAGAGACCAAGTTGTTCCTGTCTGACTCTTCCACCTCCCGGATGATGTCTGTCAGCCACTCAAACTGCCGCTGCGTGCGTGTCACCCAGATGAAGTAGATCTGTGGCACATGAGGATGAGGCTCAGAGTGGGGCCAGCACCCTTATGCAAGTCCATGGGCTCCCTGGAGGATTTTACCCCCAAAGAGGCCAGAAGCAGCAGGAGGCATCTTGGGAGGGCTTGTCTTTCAGATGCTTCCTCTTACCTTCTTACACAGCAGCTTGGAGTTTATGGATGACTTGAAGACCAGGTCCTTGAGGATGGATGCGAAGGGTGTCACCCCAATGCCTCCTCCCACCAGCACTGACACCTCAAATTTGTTCCACTCCTGGTGGCCCTCCCCGAAGGGCCCGTCCAGGTAGAGCTGGAAGGGAGTCAGCCATTAGCAGAACATCTCCCATCTCTGCTTGCCCAGGTCTTGATTGCCCTCAGGGCTGGAGAAGCACCTCAGGCTTGGCACAACCCCTTGCTGAGATGCTCTTGGGCTCAGATGTCCCTGTGCGTGACATCCTGTGCAGGGCTCACCTTGGGCAGCTTGCCGATGAGGGCCAGGCTCTCTGGGGAGTAGAGCTCCCGCAGGCGGGTGGTCCAGGGCCCCACGGCACGGATGTGCAGGCTCAGCGTGTCCTCGTGTGGCGCCGAGGTGAGGGTGAAGGGGTGGTACTCCGTGGTGCCCAGGGCCACGCAGGCGATGCGCACCCACTGCCCAGACTTGTAGTCAAAGTCCTGTGGCCGCTGGAACTGGAGGTGGGTGACACCTATGGGGAGATGGGGATGGTGGCTCTGGTAAGGTGGAGATGTTGAGAGGTGGAGGCTCCTGCATCACTGCAACCCCTGATGCTCTTGCAAAGAGCCTGGGCTGGGCTGGTGCCCTGTGGCCAGGGATGTCGTGGTACCTGAGGGCAGGAGCTCGGCTTTCACCACGCTGATCTCCACCTTCTTCCTGCTCAGGCTGAGCAGCTTGTCCGCACTGTAGATGAGAGCCGGGACGATGAAGTAGATGTAGAAACGGGGCTGCTGGATCAGCGCATAGCTGCCATGGATGATGACCTGGGCAGGGAGCAGAATCCATTAACAGGGCAAGCCATTGCCCCAGGGCTAATCTGGTGGCAGCTCAGCAGCAGCAGGGAGGCAGGAGTGGGGCCACCAGCTCCCTTGCAACCATCTCATCAGCTGTATTGACTGAAGCCACAGGCTTGCAGTGCATCGGCACCACCCCTCCCTCCCAGCCCAAATCCTTTACCAGGACATAGAGCAGCACATAGAGGTGGTGGGTGATCCAGAAGCCCTGGAAGCTGACGCGTCGGAAGTGGTAGGTGGCGAACACATACATCACAGCAAGGACCACAAGCAGCAACACTCCTGTCATACCTGTGAGAGGAAAGGTTGGAAGGTCCTAGGGGGAACAAAGCAGTCCCATAGGGGCTCTCCCTGGGCTGGGCAGAGAGCTGCCCATCCACACAAAGGTGTGCAGGTCTATCTGCTAGGTGTTCTCACCTGGAACAGTCTGGAAGAACCACCAGTAATACTTCTGTGGGAGCTGTGACCTGGAGAGGGACAAGAGATTGCACCATGGAGTGACCAGAATGAACTCTTGGTTTCCATTTTCATTCCTATCCTGCCCAGGACACTCTGTCTGGACTCTGCTCTAAATCCCACCTACCCATCATCTGTGAAGACATTGGAGAAGAGGCAGGACAGCACGCTGAGAGGTGTGACTGAGAAGATATAGACATTCACTACATGACCTGCAGTGTGGAGCACTGTGAGAGACAAAAATAGGGAGAAAGAAGCATCATTTGATGTGGATGGAGATGTGTCAGACCCTGTTGATGTCCCCAGGGACACGGAGATTCCTCCTCGTCTCTAGTGCAGCCCATCTATGTCTCCACAGGGTCTTCAAGCTTCTGCCTGGTCCTGCCATGGTGTGATGGGCTGGCCCTTTTGCTTTAGCTGTGGTTTGTGGGTGGCACATCCCCCAGCAGCCCACCCACCTGAGAAAATCAGGGCTGCCATGGCAATCCAGCGGTGGAAATCGACGGCGGCATCGAAGGGGATGTAGTGGTTGAGGAAGGTCTCCCGCAGGACGGTGATGAGGTTGCGGCACATGGTAAGCAGGATGTAGGAGTACAGGAAGGAGATGGAGGCAGCTGCTCCCCGGGAGATGATGATCCCCACAAAGGTGGTCTGTGCGATTCCGGTGCTGGGGGATGCAAAGGCATAGTCTGGGGAGAGAGAGCAGAGGGAGTCAGTGTCCCCAGCCATGACCTTTCTTGCAACAAGGGGGTGACCACCTTTGTGGCTTCACCAAAAAGAGGTTCCCAGGGATAGGTTTGTGTGGGAAAAGGGGCATGATCCCCCAGAACTGCTGGGTGAAAGGGTATCCTTGGAGATCCAGGGAGGGGATTGTCCTCCTCTGGTGGGCACTGGGATACTGCACCTTGGGAACTGTGGCCTCAGTTGGGGAATCCAATATAAGAGGTCTCCACAAACTGAAAGAGAGTCCAGTTTAGGCCACTAGGACGGGTGAGGGCTGGAGGATGTCACGTAGGGGAAAGGCTGAGGGAAATGGGTTTGTTCAGGTTGGAGGAGATGGGTCAGGGAAGACCTGGAGGCTGTCTGCAACCACTTCATGGGTGTACAGAGGTGGGAGAGCCAAAGTTGTTCTGAGAGATGCACAGTGGAAGGATGTGAGGCAACAGCACGAATTTCACAGGAAAAAGCTCAGGTCTGATGTAAAATAAAAACTCTTCACAGGGAGGATGGTCAAAAACTACCGCAGGCCCAGCGAGGTGGTGAGATCACCAACCTTGGAGCTCTTTGCACCTTCTTTAGATAAGGCCTTCAGCAGCCTGATTCAGCTTTGGAAATGGCCTTGCCCTGAGCAGGGCATTGGACCAGACCGTTCCAGAGGTTCCTTCCAACCTCAGTGACCCTTTGGTTATTCCAGGGGAGGAGTGACACTGTTGCCCAGAGCTGTGCCATGCAACGCCCCACCACACCCAGCACAACCAGCAGCTTAGAGGCACCAAGTCCACGTGGGGGGCAGTGGGGCTGGGTGGGCACTCACAGTAGGCTCTCTCCACGAACACGCCGGCGGTGATGGCGGAGAAGAGGATGACGCAGACGATGTGGCGCCGGTAATTCTCAACGAAGCGCTTGAACTCCTGGATCTTCTGCTGAACTCGGCTCCGCTCGTACCTCTTCCGCTGCGCCTCAGTGTACAGGCGCAGCTGGTACTGGTTCCCCCTGGCAAAGACAGGAGGGCTGGTGTCACTGCGAGGTTTCCCCAGCTCAGGGCCACGCTGCCCAGATTTGGGGCTGCCTCCCAAAGTGCTGTGGCCACCTCTGCACATCAGTGATGGGGTGACCTGCGGAGCGCAAGTCAGAGGGTGATCTCAGGCCAGCCTTGCAAGCCTTAACGGTTGTAAAACCTGATAACAAATGTGTAAACAGTGACTCATAAATAAAACCATAGATAAGAACTGCCAGAGATAATTTTCATAGTAATAATCAACTGTCCAAATGATTCTGCATGGGACCAATTTCCTTAATTGGAGCAATTATGGCAAACCAAGATATTGTTGCCAACAGTAAAAACAACTGAACTGATTCCTTGCAGAAATACCTGCTGCTGCCACAGCAGCAAGGACCAGAGTCTCTCCTGCAGATCTTGCAGAGAGCCCAGGTGACCCAGCAGCATCCCAAGGGATGGAGGAGCACAGGCAGGAACTGTCAGACAAGACCCTTCTCTAAAAACCACTATCCCAGGCTCTGGAGTTGGCCACTTCATTTTTTTTTTTTTTTTTAGAGGCACATCACCCAGACCCAGCTATGACACTGTCCCTGCCAAGTTGGGGCTGTTCCTGTAGCTCCTTGGCCAGTGGGAGCCTCCTTGCAGGAGTGCCATTTGACTGGAGGGCTGCCCAGTCTGACTAGGGCATATGAGAAACAGCAAACAGGCTGAACCTAAACCCCAGAAGCACAACCATAGAGGAGAGGCTGTACTCACTTTCTACCTGGTCTCTTCCTCAGCTCTTGCCCTTCTCGTTCCACGTAGTGACTCACAGTGTCCAGATTTGGGTCTCTCTCCTCCTCTGAGATGGTTCTGTTGGAAATAGAGCTATGTCAGGCCCAAAGCCCTATTTGCAGGAAAGGCTTGGCAAAATTATCCCCTTTTCCCTGCTTCCCATCTCAGGCTCAGTTGGGAAGGTGTCCAGCTCTTTCCCACAAATCTGTTTGTTAACTTTAATTGCACGTGGGCTGGATTTGCTTCAACATAACCCTTCCCTCTGAAAAGCAAGGCAGGACTCCCACCCCCATGTAGGGGATGCAATAGGGGCTCTGCAGGGGGCAGTTCCTCCCCTTTGGCTGTGCCCAGGGAGGAGGGCAGCAGCCCCACCCTGGTGCCTGGTGTGCACCTCCCACCAGGATCATCCCCCTTCCCCAGCACTGGAAGTGCCAACACCTGGTGGGAGCATTTGTTGGAAGGACTGGGGATATGCACTGGGGCAGAAAGAGAAGGAATAGCAGAAACAAGAACAAGGAGGGGGGCTTACCCTTTTGGCTCTTTCTTTATGAAGGAGACACAGTTGTGCAGGTTTTGCTTGAACACCTCAGGGACACCTTTGAGGAGCAAAAGGACAAGCAGCCATTCAGAGCATACAAGACAAGGATTAGGATTCTCCCATGGGCAGAGAGAAGCTCTGAGCTGACCCAGACCTGTTGCACATGAAGCAACAGCTGGTGCCCCATTACTGCAGTTGGGTTGGAGGGATTGATGGGACAGGATTTGGGAGTTCCAATGGGTGCTGCCCATTTCCTCCCGCCCTGCAGGGCCTGGGGTGAGCCAGTGCTCGTGCCCACTGACCTTTCACACAGAGGTGGGTGAGACGAAGCTCGCTGTTGTGGTCCCTCAGCATGTAGTGGAAATTCTCCCACGTCAGCTCATCCCTGTCCTGAAACCCTGAGGCCCGAAACATGGACTCAGTCACCTGCTCTGCCTGTTCTCTTGACAGGCAATTGTTGGAGATCTCGATGAAGGACCTGGAGCAAGGAGGGGAGACGGGAACATCAGTTAATCAGTTCAAATAAAATGGCAGAGCCCCTGACAAGTTTTATGGGAGTGGTTGTGAATGTTGAGCCCATGAGCTTCTTAGGGACTGAATCACAGAAACTGGGACCTACTTTTGAAGACATGTGTGTCTATAGATGTTGTGAAAACATATTGAGAGAGGAGAAGTACCTGACCATCCTCAGAAACTCCTCCTTGGAGAGGAACCCATTCTCATCGATGTCATACATCCTGAACATCAAATGGGACTTCTCCTCTGGGGACCCTAGTGGGGAGAGGGAGAGGTGAAGTAAGAAAAAGATCACATTTTCATTAACAAAGATGCTTTCAAACACTGTCTTTGAGCACGTGGACCTGCAGCAGTGAAGCCTCACCCTTCCACCGACTTTCTCAAGTGCAAGGTGAAACATTGGGTAGATATATATTCTTGGGCATTATTTTGCAAAGTCAAAATGTGCTTTTACACAGCAATGATTTTCTGAAAGATGTTTTGATTGACTCTGACATTTAATGCCTCCATCTATGAATCCAGCTTTCCGGTGGTCATTTAGGGAGATTCAGGTGTCAAATATAGTTGCTATGATCTCTCAAGGACAGGATGTATGGTCCCTTCAGGAGACAGGGCAAATGTGTCTGTGGTGGTGGAAAGTAGCTCCCCTCATTAACAGTCTTCCAGAAAACACAATTACATGGTCACTGCCTCATAACTCAAGTTGAGCTTGTCCTAAGTGAAGGGAATTTTAATCTGTAGCAGTGTCTACAGACTGACCTGCTGGATGGACCTTGTCCTTCCTTCTGTCAGAGCTTAGAGACGAGACTAAGGATAATAGATGGAGTCACCAACCAGCCCCAGCTCCCACCTTTCATGAAGACCACCAAGATATCCAGGAACTCCCGGAAGGAGATGTAGCCGTTGCCATCTTTGTCAGCCAGGGAGAACATGGACTCCACAAACATGGAGTGGGCCTTTAGCCCTAGGGCCTCGGCGAACTCAGCCCTGCTCAGCTCACACGTCAGAGACTCCCTTGCCTTCTGTGAAGATTTGAAGCTGAGCTCTCCTGCATCGAACCTGTCGATTTCCAGCACCTGCAGGTTGTGTCCCACAGAAGAAATCCTGTGAATACTGGTTCTTGTTTCCTTCCTGACCTATTGCACAAAGACTGGTGGCTCTCCTGGCACAAAACTCATGACAAATACCATGGGGAAAGTCCCGTATCTCTCCTACACAATGTGACTTTCACACTGCATACCACTGACCACTCTGGAGACGTCAGTTACATCATCCAAAAGCCTCTTTGCAACTTTAGATGCTTACATCACTGCAGCAGATCTCCCTTTGTGTCCCTCGGTCCTGGAAGTGTTAGCAGCTTCCTTGTATCTGGCTTACCAGCTCTTATGGAGAGCAACAGCACCAGCATTCATTGTTTAATCAGTACAGAAATACCTTCTTCCAGGCACCAGAGCCTGCCACACCTCTACACACCTGAGCAAACAGGTGCCTGAAGAAAGTCTCCAGAATTTGTTTTCTCTGCTCCTGAGTGACTGCCCATTTCATAAGGTTCTGCTCTTTTGTCTCAGACAGATGCAGGTACAGGCCATTCTCATTCAAGTAGTTTTGTAGCTTTCCAACAAAGCTGCTCCTCTCGGCTTCCTCGCAGAAGAGCAGCACCTGCAAAGGACCCCACCGACTGGCTGTGATCATCAGAGGCTCAGCTCATGGTATGAGCTGGACCTGGTGGTTTTCAGGAGGCCACAACTATCCTTTAAGGACCTACACTCTTTCCAGTGCCCTGACCGAGTGGTGCAGAGGACTGTGGAGGGTCCAGAGAAAGGTGTCATACCCCAGGCACCATGGTACTCACCAGGTCGTACTCCTTGGGGCTCTTCAGGAGCAGAGCTTTGTTCCCTTTGTTGTTGGAGAGGATCACCTCCACCCTTTGGTAGGCTTTCAGGTTGATGCTCCGCATCACAGACCCTCTCCCATCCAGCACTTTGAGCACTTTGTCAGCTTGGAGCTGGATGTAGACAGGACAGCTGTCTGTCTTGGGGCCGTGCCACTCCATGGCTGATGGGAGAGAGCACAGGACTCAGCTGGAAAGGGGCACCCAGGCTCCTACTCATGCTAGCACCTCCTTCACCCAGATGCAGTTTGGGAGAGATTTCTCGACCGGGCACATCTTAAAGGAATAATGATGATCTCCCAGCTGCACAGCTCAAGCACACAGCCACAGGAGGAGTACAAACTACAGAGCAGGGAGGCAGGATTTTTCCAGTACCCAGAGCAAGGAGATACAGTCCCTGTCCTGGAGCTACTGGTACAATTGCTTTACATGGGTTTCCTTCAGGCAAGGTGTGATCTGGGGAGGGTTGGAATTAGAGGGTCATATGATGACTCAGGTTGGAGGGGACTCGGGTTGGAAGGGTTCCTTGCCCAACCTCCTGCCCAAAGTAGGACCAGCCACAGGTCAGTCTGCTCAAGGATTTATCTGGTCAGGTCTTGGATAGGATGGGCTATCAAGCCCTCTGGGCTCCCTGCTCCCCTTCTTGACCATCCTAGGGAAACAGTTCCTCCTTACATCCCATCTGGATATAAGCCCCAGGCCCAGCCCTGCCTCATTGTGTGCCTTGACTCCAGCAGCATCACCAGACACTGTCACAGGGTTGGCAGTGCCACCTCACCGTGTGTGGCCTCGCCGGTCACCTTTGTGCGCACTCTGGTGCTCTGCTGCTTCTGCAGCTTCTTGAAATCTCTCTTGCGGAAAACAGCGACGATCCAGGCAACAAACAGAGTCACTGGGGACACACAGGAGAAGGAGGTGTGAGATATCACAAAGCTCCTTCCCACTTTTGGCTCCCTCCTGGTGCCCGAGGACCCTGCCAGCTCAAGGACCTCGGGAGCGACCAGGACTCAGCAGCTCCTGCTGGGAGGTGCTTGGTCCATGGGCACTCAGCCCCTTTCTCTGGTGGAGAGGTGGAAGAGAATAAGGATAAGGAAATGGAGAGACAAACCCAAAGGCAGACAGCAGAGGACAACGATGATGATCCCAAAGCCTGCACCGCTGCCTGCAAAGTAGTCCAGCACCACCATGGGAGTGCAGTTGGCCAAGTGTTGAGCTGTCAGCTGCTGGGGCTGGGGGCACGGGTCCCCTGCAAGGGGGAGACAGCCTGTGAGTGTCACCAACCTTTTACCCATCTCACCTCCATCACCCCCAGGAAACTTTGCCCTAAAGTGTGGATGGGGCTCATGGCTGAGTCACCCAGGGAGCACTTCAAAATTGGGATGCTTGAGTTAAACTCCAGATACTGGGTAGAGCCTTTGGTTTTGGGTTGAACCTTTGCCTGCCACAGCAAACCGAGTGCAGAACTGGACTCAAGAGCTCTGTGGGCTCAGCACCATCACTCCCCCAATGGGATGGTCTGAGCAAGAAGCACCCTGGACTATGGAAAATTTGGGCTCAGAGCTTCTGCTCATCCAGACACTGCAAATCCAGGGAGCTCTCCTGCTGCAATTACATGGAGTGCATACCAAGGAAACAAAACCACCTTACAAGGGCTGGAATGCGACCGAGATGAAATGCTTATGGTAAATGGGAGGGGTGTGGCAAGATTCCAAGAGGAAAAGGCATATTGCCAAACACAGTACCATGACATGGTCTAGTAACCATGGTGGTGTTGGATCAAGGGTTGGACTTGATGATCTCAGAGGTCTTTTCCAACCCACTTGATTCTATGATTCTATGCCTTTTCACCTTGGGGTCATGCCTGGACTTCAGTCCTCTTTCATATCTGCATCACTGCATCAATGTTTTGCTCACAAGCAATCCTTGCATTTTGTACTCATTTTGCGGGTTTAGGATCACATCGGGAAACAACCCCAATGTGTTCCCGGTGTCACTGAGTCACCAGCTCTGTCACCAGGATGGCTCTGCTTCCCTCACTGCCTTGCTGGAGCCATTCGCTCCTGCACTCACCATTTCTCCAGGTGAACACGTGAGTCTGGATGTCTGTGGAGTTGGCGTAGGTGACGGCAGCCAGGACGTCGTGAAAGGTGGTGTTACGGATCTCCTTGATTTCCTCCTCTGTGAAGAGCCTGTGGAAAAGGACATAGGGACAAGGAGTGGCCCTGGGTGTTACTAACCAGGAACAGGAGGGAACTGAGAAAGCTGGAGGATGCTTTTTCCCTCAGCTCCAGTTTCCTACTGGGGCTTGCAGAGCAGTGGGCAGCTGCCAGATAGGGAAGAGGCCTTTACCCATTCTTGGTGTTTTCAAACCAAAACCTGTCGCTGTCACGCAGGCGCACAAACTGCTCCAGGATGATGGTGCTGAAGAGGGAACCATCGGCCTCCAACATGCCTCCAGGGAGCAGCTCCAGCCCAGCCATGTCATTGGCATATAGGGCAGCGACCTTTTGCAGGACCTGGTGAGACACGCCCACCGCACATAGGTGAGCACCGGGAATTCTGCCAGGGCACCAGAAAGTCTTGGCAAGCCTCAGGAGAACCAAGGAATGTGCATTTCCCAGGCATCACACATCTGTGGGCTAGGAAGGTGCTGAGCCCCACACAGCCTGGAGCTCATGGCATGGACTTGAGTAACTAAGCATCACTCCCAGGGCATCTCAGCTCTGGGAGGAGCATAGTGCCCAGTGGCACAGGACCTTAGCACCAGGGCAGGATGATTTATTCATGCCATGTAATTACACAGTTATCCCAATGCAACAACTCTGCAGGCATGGAAGTCAGATAGGGCAGAGCATGCACTTCCTCTTCCTATGATGCTGCAGAATTCAGTTCCTGCCTGGAATGTCCCAGCATTCTCTGACCCACATACATTCGGTGCCCAGGCCACTTCCCTGTTACCTGTGGCTCCAGGTGTGGTGCAAGGTTTGACCAGTTCTGGAGAGGTTTCAACCCAAATTGCTCCCGGGCTTGGTTATAGGTTGGCAGGCCAAGGTCTCGCCCGCGCTGGATCCAGCTGGCCACATAGTCAGTGCGGGAGTACTTCAGGGGCCCATACCAGTAATCTGTGTGTGGATTTGAAGCCATGGTGATGGCAAGGCCGAACCAGAGGAGCTATAGCTGCTGGGCTGGCCTTGTGCCTCTGCCTTGGGCTGTGCTGAACGCAGATATCATCTCCATGCCCTTGCCAAAATGGTCCCACGGACATGCTTAACACATCCTGTGGCTTCTCTGCACCTCCATTAACAAGGCTGAAGCTGAAGCATTGTTTGGTTGGGTGCTGCTGGTGATGACAATGGGGCTTGCCTCCACACCTCACTCCCTGCACAGCCCCAGGAGTGAGGGTCCCCCACTGATGAGCAGCTGCAGTACAGACCTTGGAGATCTTCCACGACAATGTTGTCCTCCCTCTCTGCAATCTGTGAGCTCATCCCCAGCAGGCGGTTGTCCACATCCTCTGCCTGCTGCAGCCCTGGCTTCTGAGGGGAGATAGGAAGAGCAGGTGATTCCTTAAATGACCAAGGATGGGAGGTAGCCCCACACACCCCACAGGGGTGCAGATTCTGGATGTAGGGGGATCAGGGACTTCTTCCAGGCTCGTTTCCTCTATGTCAGCTCAACCTTGTAGTCTGAGCCTGATGCAGCTGAAGGAGGCATCTGGGATGCTGGATGGGGAGGATCTCACACCCTGGGCTGATTGTCATGCTCTGCACCTAATTTCCTTTGTGGCATCCTCCATAAAATAGAGTCCCTTCCCAGCCAGCCTCCCACATCCTCAGGAATCTTGCACTCCCTTCCCTGTACCTCTCTGCTCCAGTAGCTGTTGCAGAGCCGCACTGCTGGGAATGAGCCACTGGGGCCAGACACGTTCTGAAACCGGCACTCGGTGTCTCTGGAAGAGCAGAGAAGGGCTGGACCTACAGCCCTAGCCACAGCTGCCCAGGGCTGACAGGGCTTGCCTGTCCAAGCCAAGAGCAGGACATAGGGAAGGGACAGGCACCATTGCCAGCTACCACCCCAGCTTGGGCGTCCCCTTCCCTGGCAGGGGTACTGCATTCCCACAGCCCTGCCAGGCTGCTCCTACCTCTTATAAATGCCCGGTGGCACCATGGTGGCCAGGAATTGCACAGCAGCTGCCACGAACTCTGGCGAGAGGCTGGGGTCCAGGTGCTGCTGGTAACCTGGGAGGCAGCAGCCAGGCTGGAGGAAAAAGGGGCCAAGCTCCCTCTCCCACCTCATCCCCCACCTCCCCGGTCCCCCCACCCCTCCTTCCCACACTCTATTGCCTGTCGTACCCCTCACCTTTGTACTCTGGGATGTCTGACCCCAGCAGGGTCGGCAGCCACTCATACAGAACGATGCTCTAGGGAACAGAGGGGATGGGTCAGGGCCAACACCAGGGAGGATGTTGGGGGTCCCAGCAGAGCTCAGGGGTCCCATCCCTCACCTGGAAAGTGGCAATGACCCTCTTGCGAGTGTGCTGGAAGAGATCCTCATCAGACCAGGCAGGGTGCTGCTGGGCCAGCGCTGTGGCCAGGTGGTTGTGGTACCGAAACCAGGCGATGCTCTCAGCCTGCAGGAAGGGGTTCTCATTCCCCCAGGCGCTTCCCAGGTCTGCAAGAGCCACCAGGACCTTCAATGGGGGATGTCACCACTGGGTCTAGCTTTGCCCATGGCTGAAGAAGCACTCCCAGCTCTGTGGCTGCAGCCCAGTGTCCCCTCATCTCCTCACCCTTCCTCCCTCCCCAGGGAGACCAGGAGCCTGAGTGAGTGAGTAGCAGGACTGGCATCTCAGCATGGGTCAAAGGTTGGGCAGGTGAGGAACTCAAAGCAAGCTGAGCAGGTTTGTATCAGTGGCAGCCCCTTTCCCCAGAGAAGATCTCCTGGGATCAGAGTGACCAGCACCTGCTGGTTTCTGACCTGTTGCCCCCTGGGCATGTGGCATCTGGAGTTCAAGGGGTGTCCCTGCTGGGATGTCTTCACTGGGGCACACACCTTCCTCCCCCTTGGGCTGGGAAGCTGCCTGCTCTCCCACAGCCCTCCTGACCCACATGTCCTGCCCCGCTGTACCCCCCACCCTTTCACTCCAGGCTCAGCTCCAGGGACCTCCCGCTCTCCCTGCTCACAGTCAGGAATGGACAAAGCAGGTGAAAAAACATTGGGAATGCCACCATTACCGTAGATGCCTTCGAGACCACCCTGTCCCGTGGATGGATCGATCGCCTTCCACATGGGGACCCTCCCGTCTGTCTGCCTCGGGAGGCGTCTGACAGGCCCCGACGCCAACTGTCCCCCGGAGAAGCTCCTCAGGGCGTCGCTCCAGGAATGCGAGGGGCCGTAGATGGAGCTGCCGTCCAGCCAGCCCGTCACCCCGTTGGTCTAGGGCAGGCACAGGGAACAGGCGTTAACAGGCGCCGGGGTTTCGGCAGAAAGGTGCAAAAAAGAGGTGTGAAAAGCCCCAGCCTGGCTCTTTTGTTCTTGCAAAGCAGCCGCCCCATCCCCTGAGCTCTCAGGATGCAAACACGACAATCTCTGTGCAAACGTCAGGAATTAGTGCAAGGTACCGGAAAAGACAACGTCTGGACTTTTCATAAGTACATTTTGGGGGTTTTCCCGCAGTTATTTTTGCTATACCAGAAGCAGACATCTGTGAATCCCTATGTGTGCTGGAAGGGGACTAAACCCATCTCTGGGGAAACTGGGAACAAAAGAGCTGTCTCCTCTATCCTCACAGCAGGGAGTCCCGCTGTCCTGGCAGCATGTTGAGTATCTCCTCTGCCAAATGTTTGCATTAAAACATCCTTTTTATTCTGAAAATACGCTGGAGTTTTCATTTTTCTAGGGTTTTAAATGCTGCTAAAAACATGACTTGCTAAACTGGTCTCATCATGGTTTGCCACGTGAAAGGTTCAGGAGGGTATTTCGCTCCAGTGATTTTGGCTGGGAAGCTTTCCAGCATGAAAGAAATCTTAGGAACACAAACAGCACAGCAAAATTCAGAGAAACTGGGGGGAAACCTGGATTTTTTTCCAAAATTACTGAAAATCAGGGAAGCTTTACAGCTTTATATACAGTGCCGGCTCAGCTTTGTGATATGTAATCAAAGATAAGAGTTCATGCTTAAAACAATCTTGCATGATTAACTGACCTAATCATGTTTTCCTTTCCCAAGAAAAGCTTTGACCTCAGGCAACCACTGGTGTCGCTCAGTGTGAATCTTGGACTTTGTGACTTTGGGTTCATTTCATTGGTTCAAACACTTGACAGGTGTATATTTTTAAGGAAATAGTGGTGCTCTCATTTGAGTTTTGCAAACTCCCTTGGCTGATGCAGCCCCTGATGTTGGGCGAAGGGCAAAGAAAACCACACTTACCTGTTCCCGGGGGCTGTTGGGGCTCTGCCCTGTCTCCACAGCCCAGCGGATGCGCTGGAAGGGCAGGACCACATCTCCAGTGCCAGCAGGGTCAAACACTGGGTCTCCGGGGGGGATGTAGATGTTGAGAAACTCAGCAGGGCAGCCGGGTTTCTCCGTCTCCAGGATGTCCAAGAGCACATGGAAACCTGACAGAGACACAAGCATGGTCAGCAGCTAGGACAGCTGCCACCAGCAGCTGGAGCAGGACATGAGGGTGGGCAGCTGAGCTGTAGGTGGGCTGAGGGGACCACCACGTGCAGCAAGAGTGTTCAAGGCCAGGTTGGACAGGGCTTGGAGCAACCTGGTTTAGTGGAACAAGATGACCTTTAAGGTCTCTTCCAACTCAAATCATTCTGGGATGCTGCGATTTTCCAGAGACAGGCGTCCCTGGGCTTGGAGACCCAAGACCCCACTGCTCTGACTTGCAGTTCAGGCCAGCAATCACTCCCAGCACAGCCTTATCACATCCAACAGGCAGTGGGGCAACTCCACCACTAAAACAAAAGAGGAAGTTCTCAAACAATAAACATCAGTACTTGGGTCAACTGCCAGAGGCCATCAAAAAGCCACTGTCTCCTGGCTGGACACTACTTTGGGATGTGGCAGCACCCAAGGCTTTGTGCTCCTGGTGTAGGCCTGCTATGGAGGGGTGTGTGAGGAGCGCTCCAGCCTGTGACCTTGGGTGTGTGAGAAATCAACATTTTTCCACGCAAACCAGCATTTTTCCAGGCGGTGCCAGGCCCCAGGTCTTACCAAAGAAGACAGCCAGCACGGTCGTGTTCCTGCGTGAGGGCAGCCCGGAGGGGCCTCGTGCCACTGCGGTGCTGAGCTGGCGAGCGTTGGGCACGTGGGGCTCCTGCAGGGCCTGGTAGACGCCGTCGGCAAAGTTGGCCGGCAGGAGACGCCGCAGCTGAGCACCTGCAGCACCAAAACAACATGGAATGGGCCCAGGTGGTACCCAACAGGAGGCACAGCAAGAGGACACCTGCCAGAATCCCAGGAGAGAGCAAGAGGTTGGCACAGATAGTCCTAGTGGCCAAGAACATACAAGCTTTGGTGCCCCTACCCAAAACTTCTTGCAGCACTGGGGTCAGTACTCTTAAAACCAGGGAGATCTCCATCTCCCTCTCTTCCAGCTGTCCTTCTCTTGTCCATGTGCATGCCTGTTGCCTCCTGGAGGTCTGGGGTGGTGCTCCAGTGGGCAACTGGAGTGACGTTGAGCTGCCGCATGTTGATTATGCAACCCTACACAAGTGTGAGGTTTGCCAGCACCATAAGGAATAGGAGAGGGAACAGCCAGAGAAGCAGCAAGACAGATGAGAAGTTGAAACTTTGCACCCACTGCCAGTCCCAAAATTGAAAAGCCCAGAGGCAAGAGGTTGTTTCTCAATGAAGAATGAGTTAATTTTGAAAGGCTCCTCACCAGTGTGGTGGGTTTCATTTGCTGGAGTTCCCCAGAACTGGGGAAATCCTGAATTCCTGCCTTAGTTTGGGGCTTAGTTCCCATAGGTTGGTTTCGAAAAGTTAAAGTCTGATCTGTCCGCTCTGGAAGAGGGAAATCTGCCAGAGACCTGCCAGTTTTCTCTGTCAGGCTTTGGTGTAACCAAAGGACTGGTTTATAACATGTTATAAAGCCATTTGGACTCAAAGGAAGCTGTGCAATTGTGTTACCGTATCACCAGATCAGTAACTAATCTGGGCTGCAGTAAAGATAATTCAGAATCTTGAATATTTTAGATAAGATCCTGCTTGATCTGCCCTGGTCACTGGCTCAGGGACATTTCCTAGAGTTGAGCCCCTGGGCTGGTTGTAGGCATGAGGAAGCAGTTCACCACTGCCAGAGGGAAATCTCTAATGCCTCAGCCAGTACAGACCAATAGATGGTATCTGCCCTGTGCAGGGCAGAAAATTAGTAGGTCCAGGATGCCGGACCATGAACTCTTCTGCCTCTACCCTTCTGTTGAATCCTGCTTGAACTCCATGCCCATTTTGGCTAAAGATGGCTTTCTGCAACTCTGGGCTCCCTGACTATCACTGAAACACCTGCTGGGAAGAGTTGGATCCTCCCTGTCTTGGACATTTTGAGCAGCCTCACAAAGGCACAGCTTTTCCCTGGGACTGATCCAACCTGCAGATAGTGCTTGGGTAGCAGCTAAAAGTGGCAATGACAGGACATTTGAGACAAACTGCGCTGTCTGTCCCCTCCAGGCTGCTGTAACAGGGCTCTCAGGTGCATCAAGGGACCTCAGGGCCATGGGAAGTGGCATTGCCTGCTCACCTGCCTGGTTCAGGCTGAAGTCAGAAAGGGTTTCTTTTCTCAGCCATAAAGCAACCCAGATGCCAATGTGCCAGCTCCCCTCACCCCGTCTCACTGTCCCCTCCCCAAGCCTGGCACTCACCCACAGAGCCACGGCTGTGGTGCAGAAGGTTGTTGTACCAGCCGTCATAGCGCTGGACCTCCCAGGTGATGTTCTCCTGGGCTCCTGGAAGAGATCGGACACACTTGGTGAGCAGTGAAAAAGGAAGTGTGAAATGAGCAACTCCACTACAGAATCATATTTGTATCATGATATTTTCCCATATTCTTTCTGAGACTTTCCATACAAGCAGTTTTTTAGACAAGTTTTGCACTTCTTTTGAGGGATAATATCTAAAACTAGAAATTCATGCTTGTGGTCCTGATGTCCCCAAATCAATTTGTGGCCACCACAAGTCTACTCCCAAAAGACCGTCCTCTCCTCCTCTCTCACTGGATCAGAAGTCTCTCCTTATTTCTGATTCCCACAATGTCTGTGTGAGTCAAGGAAAGACCTTGACAATGGAGTTATGCTAGTGTTTCAGGATCAGTTAGCTTTTATGTTAATTTTTTTTGCTTTTACTGTAGTACTATCAAGGAGGTGCCACTCCTATTTATATATCTGAACTGCAGTAGGGGAGTCTCCCAACCTGCATTTTACTCCATTTTTTCTTATCTCCTCACAAACTGCATCATAAAAACTTAGATTACCAGAATGGTTTGAGTTGGGAGGGACCACAAACATCATCTAGTTCCATTTGCCCTGACATGGGCATGGACACCTTCCACTGGACCAGGTTACTCTGATATGATGCCCCAAGGGATAGAGGAAACTCCCCTGAGGGGCATCAGCTATCCAGGATCTCCCTTTTGGTCCCCTTCCCTGAAGCTGCACTTACTCCCCAAGGTCCACGTCCCCAGCAGAACCACAGTCAAACTCAACATCATTGCTGCACGTTGCATTGACCACTGGGTTGTTGGAAGGAGAGACCTGCAAAGGGAGAGGAGATGGAGGGAGCTGGAGCTGGGCTGCTCCCAGAAGCTGGGAACATGCACAGGCCAAAATCTCAGCTCCTTGTGATTTCTACTGCTTGGTAAAACTCCGCTGCCATCAGCAGCAGTATCTCCCAGCTGTGGGAAGTTGGCAGGGGGCATGTGAGACCCCATCCCCTTGGGGAAGTTCTGTCAGGATGTGTCAGTTGGCCTGAGAAGACATTTCTGCTGAAGCAGGACCAATGGCCCTTGGAGTATCCCAGCTATAGGCTCACATATCATCCACATTCAGCTGTGCCAGCTCTGTTACAGAAACACACTTTTTGTTACAAAAATAAGTACATTTCAGCTAGGAATTTCTCTGGTATTGTCCCATCCAAGCAAAATCCAGCTGTAAACATGATGGAAGAGCCTCAGCTCACAGTCAGGCATCCCAAAGTGTGCGAGTACTGCATACAGGACCTCTTGATCCCCTCCGAGCTAACCCAACAGCACTCCCTCATGATCAGCCTTTCTCATGATGCTTTACCATCTCTTTTTCCACAAAACCCCTGGATCCAGAGCAGATTTCATCAGTGGGATCTGAACCTTTAAAACTCCGGCCAACAGCTGACAGAAGAGAGGGATTCCCAGCCCTGAACAGTGAAGTGATTTACAGTCACAAATGAAACAATGCTACTACCGCTGGCTTTCCATGCACGTGAATTCCAAATCTGAATTTAACTCCAAGACGGTTTTCCACTAAATACGGCTCTTTGTCTCCATTCCAGCACTGTGGGTGTGTATCCAAAGACCACCATCATTTCAGAGGAGCTGTGCTGCCAAGAGATGCAGCAATGCACAGGTTTCAGCTTTTCATTATTTTAATTAAAACCTAAAGAAAATAGACAGAGCAGCAGCACTGCTGCAGAACTTAGTGTGGTCATACTGGCAGAGGAGAGGAGATCCAAGTCACTCCAGAAGCCTGGAGCCTGATCCCTATGGTCCTTGTTAGTCACAGCTAATTTCTATATCTCCCCAGTGCTGGTGGGACAGACTGGGGGGCTGCCACCTTCCCACACCAGCCAGCTGGGTTTCAGAACAGACTCTATCTCCCCAGCGTTGTATCTCATCCAGAATATCCCAGCCTGCACACAGGAGCCAGCGGTTTCCCCAGCTTTCCCACGTAGGGACACCCCTGGGACCAGCTGCCTCAGTGCCACCAGAGCACAGCAGGGACTCCATCCCCCGGTGGAACATAAGGGGTCCCTGTCTGTCCCCGCGGTGTCCTGTGCCCACGCAGGGACACGCAGCGCCCCAAACCGCCGTGTCCCGTGCCCCGTTCCCTCGCCGCAGGGACTTGCGTGGCTCCATCGCACCCTGCAGGTGAGGACGCGCATGGCCCCATCCCACCCGTCCTCACACAGCACCCAGAGCCCCCCGTCCTCGGGACATGGCTGTGTGGCCCGACCTCTTCTATACGACCCCATCCCAACATCTTCTCCCAGCAGGAGAAAAGGGGAGTAGCACTCTCCCCTGTATCCCCCACGAGTGACAACGCGCGTAGACAGAATCCCCCGCAGGCAGCAGCGTGCATGGCATCGGCTACCGGGTCCCTGCGCGGGGGCAGGGGGGACACGCGCGGTCCCGACCCCCCACTTCCACGCAAGTGGAAACACACGTGGCTCTGATGCCGAGGACCCACCCCACCCACGCAGGCAGGGACACGCATGGTCCCGGTCTCTCAGACCCCTCACCCCAAGTGGGAACACGCGCGACACTGAATCCCCAGCCTCTATGCAAGTGATAGCACACATGTCCCCCATCCCCCAGTTACTCCAAGCAAGAGGGGACACGCGTGTGCCCAATTCCCCAGGACCCCTTTCCCCACGCAGGCGGCGACACGCATGTCCCGACCTCCCCCCCCCGCAGGAGTGACCCCCATCCCCCAGGACCCCTTTTCCCCTACAGTCGGAGCCACGCGTGTCCCAATCCCCTCGCCAGCGGGGTCACACGTGTCCCCCGATGCCCCAGGACCCTTGTCCTCACGTAGGAGGTGACATGCGTGTCCTGATCCCCCAAGACCCCTGTCCCGCCTCCGCAGGCGACGACACGGGCGTCCCTAACACCCAGGACTCCTGTCCGCCACAGGGGGTGACACGCGTTACCGATCCCCTCGCAGGCGGTGACACGCGTGTCCCTGATCCCCCACGCCCCCTGTCCCCCCGCAGGTGGTGACTGGGGTGCCCCCCATCCCCAGTGCCCCTGTCCCCGCGCAGGCGGTGACACGCGTGTCGCGGCGCTCACCTGCGGGCGCTGTGCGGGCAGTGCTGCGGGGCGGGCCGTGCCTCCGGTTACATACGGCCCGCGCCCGCCGCCGCCGCCTATAAGAGCGCCGTGCGGGACGGAGCCGCCCGCGCCCGCCGCCCGCGGCACCAGCAGCAGCAGCAGGAGGTAGGTGGGGGGAAAGGGTGGCCACCCCCCGCCCGCCGCGGCCCCGCGAGGGGCCCCCGGCACTGCCCGCCCAACTCCGGTGGTCCCGACTCACAGGGATGCTTCCCGTCTGGAATTAACCCTCGGTTTCTCCTATCCCGGTTTGACCCTCTTACAGGGGCAGGAGAGTGCAAGGAGGTCTCCCCCCTCGCCCCGCTTCCCCCCTCGCGGATTGCAGCTCTTATCATTCAGTTTCCAGGGGACAGGATTTCTCTTGTTTCTACGGAAAATGCCGACCTGCAGCCCTGAGCAACCCCAGCTCGAATTGCTGCTGGCTCTGCCGGCAGGAGGTTTTGGCTGAGCACTTCCAAAAATTTTTTTTACCTCAATTCATACTGGAGCAGGAAAACAGAGTTTCTGTAAGGAGAAACTTCTGGGGTTTGGGCAAACTCTGCTTCCTTTGTCTTTCTCCCCTGCAAGGCCAGAATATTTTAAACGTGAGATAAGTTGTCCATTTCTGCTGAATTACTGATCCTTCCTTAAAGATATCTCCTGTCTTTCCTCTCTCCATACACTGTGACAGAGGAAAACAGGGGTCTCTAGTGCCACAACCAGGCTTCAGCACAGAGGATGCTTTCCAAGGTTCTAGAGGTTTGCTTTCTCCTGCCCTGAGCTACAGGCACCACTTTTCCACTGGAAAGCTGCAAAAATGCCAAGGAGCTGGTCTTCTATGCAGGGTAATCAAGAGAGAAAGATTGGGTGGACAGCAAAAAAGTTGTTTCCCTGGAAAAATCTCTATAAAACAAGTCCCAGAAATTGCAAAGCGAAGAGGAAATGCAAACACCCCTTGGTGCTGGTTTAAAGATAAATTTAGATTTAACCAGGCAACATTTTCCATGTTATGTTCTGATTTTTAATTGTTTTAAGGTGTGAAGAGCTGTGTTTTGGTAAATACAGACTTGAAAATCTTTCTTTCCTTTTTTTGCATCTCATAGCAAATTTGGGCAAAGATACAAGGAAACCAGTGGAATTCAAGTCATCAAGATTTAACTCGTCCAAGGTTTAACTGCTCATTTATTTCTTCTCTGGCAGCAGCTCTGACTGTTTTGTGGGCTCGGGACCCTACTGGACTTCAGTAGCATCAGGAATCAGCTACAGCTCCTGCTTGCCAGGTAATCATGGCAATTGAAAGCTATCATTCTCCAGGCTAATCTTTCCAGGGAAATAACCCAAAGCTATTACAGCAAAATAACCCTAAGGAAGATTTGTAAGAGCATATGACAGCTCTGTTAGTCTGGAGCAGAGTCAAGATAAGGTCAGGTCCAGATCTGTTGTAAAACCTCAGTCTCCATTAAACACTTTGCTGTTATTATCTGGGTTACTGGACAGAAAATGATTCTGAAACCAAATGCTGCTTTATGCATTGAAAAGTGATTCAGCTGCTCAGGCAAACTGTTTTATGATACTTACTGTGATTCCCACCCACTTCTAGCGATTTGGGACTTGCTTTTTTGTGGCTGAGCTGCTCTGGGTTGGATATTACCTAAAAATATGATTAATACTGTTGGCAAAAAATAAGAATAAAATCAACTGCTCTGTACAGGGACAGAATGAAATGGTGTTTGGTCATGAGTCAGATTAGTTCTGGCATTCCCTGACTTTAGCTGACTTCCCAGGATAGTTACATGCAGAGAGGTTATTAAATAAGCAAAATAAGAGGACTAAGCATGTAATCAGTTTTGGTAGAAAAGATTAAACCCAGGCACAGAGTGAAGGTGTGTAGTTACTGGAACTGGAGTGTCAGAGGGTGTTCAAAGTCGTCTGCAGGAATTACACACCTTGTCATTATATATAATCCACTTTCCTTTAGCCTTGAGATGTGCTCCCAGTGTTTGTGTGCTCCTTGGACCCACATCCCAGGACTAGGGGTTGCTTCTGGCCCCCTTGGACCAAGTGCAGTTCCCCAAATCAGCAGCTCCTGGGTAAAAGCTTCTTGGAGGAGATGAATAGGAATGGGAGTAGTGGGCTTTGTTCTGCTTGGCACTGGTGGCCTCTGACTGGGGATAATTTTGCTACTGTGAAATTTGTGTTCTCAGTGGTTCCTTGTAATTTTGAAGGATAGCTCCTCTGTGGTAGTCACTGGCTCGTGGGCCTCCCCTAAGGGCTCACCACAAAGGGGAAAGCCCTGGCTGCACCTGCTGGAAGGAAAGACCCAGCTCTGTCCGGGCAGGAGCTGCTCAGCAGGTTCCTGCCCTTGGGCTGCTCCTCACGCTGCAGCAGAACGGTGGCTTTTGGTTCCTTGGGCTGGTGGAGCCCTGCCCCAGGCACCTCCTCTCCTCCACCGAGGGCTTTTGGGTGGTGCATTCTCTGCTGGGAATTTTGCCTGCCTGTTTCCTTGCAGCGTCACATTTCCTTGTCCCTCCGGGGAGCTCTGAGGACCTCCTGCAGCTGGTTAATTGAGCTGGGGTTGGCCACCACGGGCTGGGGGCAGCTGGGCAGGGCAGTGCAGGGACCCCGCCGTGACACCTCTCTCCCGCAGGCTCCCGGAGGTGTAGGATGACTCTCTTTGATGGGATCTACCCCTTCTACCCGCAGCAGAGGAAAGCTGCCAGCTTCGACATCAGCATCATTATAGTGATTGTGGTCTTCCTCACGTTGGCCTGCAGCTTCCTGCTCATCATCCCGGGCATCCGTGGACGGGCGGTGCGTGACCCCGGGGATAAGCAGCTGCTCCCTGTGTTCTGGATGTTGGGACACTCCCGGGTGGTTTGGGGTGATGCAGGAGGAGAGCTGGGGCTGTTCCTCCCTGCCTGATGTCCCACCTCTCTCCCTACAGAGGTTGTACTGGACTCTCCGTGTTCTCCTGAGCCTCTTCATGGGAGTGGTGATCGTTGGTAAGTGCTGTGCAGTCCTCGAAGGGGGACTTGGGGGCAGGATTAAACCCCAGGGCAGGGTCTGTGTCTGGGAAATGTGAGCTGGGGGTCACAGCCGTGGTTTGGTCGAGACTAGTTGCAGGGCCTACCTTACCCCTGCTCTGCAAAATACTCACACAGCTTTCTAAAAGGGCTTCCCCATCCCTGGCACAGGGGCTGAGAGCACTTGGAGGTGCTCATGGTTACTTCTGTGAGCTTTGCTGACTTTAACTCAAACAGCCCCAGCTCCACCGGGCTGCACAGCCCCGTGTTCCTCCTGCCGTGTGTGTGACCCGACAGAGGCAGGACACAGGAACAGGCACAAAACCAGGGGTGAAGTGCAAAGAGCAGATTTATTTTCGTTACCTCTTCTACTGGAGGATCTTCTAAGAGCACCGGGTGGTGGCACACAGGCAGGGAGGGGACACTGGTACGGCGTGGCTCAGTCCATGCTAGAGGCTCACCAAACCTGCTGTTCTCACTCTCAGTATTCCAGGGATTTGTGCAGGTGTAGTTTACTGATGTACTTTGATCTTTCCTGTAGCAGGGCAGGATCTCAAGCCCATTCAATAGGTACCTGTGAGCTATCTAAACACAGATGTTCCACTTCTCCAACACACAAGGCTAGACAGTGATTAGTATGGTCTATGGGTTTTTCTACACTCCAGTTGGAAGTCGACTGAGAGTGTTACAATCCTCCTCACCAACTTTCTATTTTCTTCCTCCGCTGTGTGAGCCTTCCTGTGCTGCCCAGGGCTGTGACCAGGCACATTTTGGGCATGTGAGGAGCCTTGTAGTGATGTGGAGGGAGCAGGCTGGGATAAAACACAAGCAGGGCAGCGGCTGTGGTGGTAGGGTAAAAACTTTCCCGGAGGCAAGGTGAGAGGAGATGGAGAGGATTTGATTTAGTAAAAAACAGGAAATCTTCTGTAATACCTGATGCTGGAAACCAGGCAGTGGGATTTCCAGCTAGGACAGGGCAATAGGATGGGTAAGAAAAGAGGTACTGAGGGAATAGAAGACACCAGGTGGTGAGAGCAACCAGCCCTGAACTAAGTCAAAGAAATCCTGCTGCTGTGAAGGACAGGGTAGATTACAGGGCTGCTCAGAGAGGGATGATGAAGTACAATCCAAAAGACTCAGCCCCTGATTCAACCAGGCACGAGAAGCAGGTAGCCAGGCTGTGACCAGCTGCCAGACGCATGGACCAGCCTGGCATGTGGTTGCCACCCTGGAGATGTCCAGGTGCTGGGAGATGCCTGGGAACATGGTGCCAGGATGAAAATGGTAGAGGTCAGGGCTGGCTCCACAGCCTTATCCAGCCTTATCCCTGGAGAGCCATCCAGTGCTGCTCCGTGACAAGGATGCAGAGAGGTACTGCTTGGGCACACGGGAGGAATGAATTGTTCTGGAGCCAGAGTCAGAGTTTGCTGGCAGCAGCGGGGTACCCTCGCTCCTGCGGCCAGAAAACATTCCTGTGGAGCTGCCACTGGATCAGTGCTCTCACAAGTTGATTCAGCAGCCAAACTTATTTTCAGGCATGTTTTGTTGTTCAGCCTGAGATCAAATCATTGGCTTCGTTTTCAGCCCATTTCCCTGCTGGAAAATGAAGCCCATCGCAAAGTAGAAGTGCTTCAGGAAAGGATACCTTGTTCCAAAAAAAATATACCAGAAATACTGCAAATTTTTCTTTTTACCCCAGCTGGAATGACTGTCTGAGCTGTGATGGCACTTCCCACCCCTCTGCGTCACCTCCCTTTGACAGTGACCTTCACTATTCACTAATAGTGCAGTTTAGGGAGCTTAATATGTGGATTGAGACTCACCCCTGTTCCTGTGGTTGATAACCAGACTCACCTCTGAGCCCTGTCCCTGGGTGCTGTAGCACTTGCTGTGGTGGGGAAGGGAAGCCCTGGAGAGGATGTCCAGGGAGGGATCAGGTCATGGCGTTCATCCCTGGTGATCTGAGCTCTGCTGCTCCCAGATCCAGGGGACTGATGTGTAGCAAGGGGAGAACCTGAGCTCAGCAGGGTGTGGGAGCTGGTTGAGGCACGTCCTGGTGGCTGAGTCAGGTCTCCTACCCTCCTAACACTCCCTTCCAGTGCCGTAGTGGGAACACTGCCATTGGTGCTCACCCGTGATTCTCCCCTTGAGCATGACAAAGCCTGAGACCAGCCCCACTTTAACCCAAGCTTTACTTTTCCTGGCAGTTGTCCAGTTCACAGGGGACTGGGAGACTGGCTGGGTGCAGGCAAACACCTCCTACAAGTCCTTCAACCGTGCCGTGGTGAACGCGGACATCGGGCTGCACATCGGCCTGGAGGGGGTGAATATCACACTCAAGGGTGAGTCTGACATCCCCATTTGAAGCTCTGGAGTGGCCATGGCACCAGGAGTCCCCAGCTGCCCTGTGGGAGCCTTTGGTCTGTGATGAGGCTTCCGGGACCTTGCTGTGCCCATGCTCCTGGCTAGCAGTGCCCAGGTGCTGGCACACAGCAGGACCTCGGCTTCCCCCTCCTTCAGGAAACCCAGTGAAGCAGATCAATGAGACCATCAACTACAACGAGTACTTTTCCTGGAGCTTCAGTTCAAACTATGACCGCAGCTACAGCGAGGGGCTGGAGAAGGGGCTGCCCAGCCCCATCCTCTACGTGGCAGAGAAGTTCTCCTCGCAGAGCCCCTGCGCCGTGCACAGGCAGTACCGCATCTCCGGCCACTACGCCTCGGCCACGCTCTGGTGAGCCTTCCTCTGCTCGTGCAGGCACAGGAGATGCAGGGATGTAGGAAGGGCTCTGAAGCTTTTTCCCTAGGCCTCTGAGATGGATGGGATTGCATCCTACTAGTAGGAATGCTGTGTGCATGGAGAGGCCCCTGCAAGGCCTGCAGTCAAACTGGTTGCCCTGTAGGCACTTTAGAGTGAGCAGAGAGGAGGTCCTGGTTCTCTCTGCTGGCCAAATCCACCAGGGCTTGGCACAGGAGAGAGGGACATGGTGCAGGTCCTTGCTGTGATGTGGTAGTTATGGCAGAGGTCCATGGATGGAGTTAGTGGCCCAGAGAGGGCCACAGACACATGAAGAACTCTTCCAACTGCTCACTGCTCACTTGGGATGAGGGAAAGCTGGCCCACAGCTGTCAGGATGTGGTCCCTTCCACCATGGCTTGTGGAGGTCAAGGGCCATTGCAGTGCTGTTCTCCCTGCTCTGTGTTTGACAGCAGGGATGCAGAAGTTAAGAAAGTGGCCTGGTGATGCTATGGAGCAAAAGCTCCTGGCCCATAACTGAGGACTTCCCCTGTCACCCAGCTCCTCAGCAAAATGCAGAGCTGCTGCCAATGACTTTTGCCTGTTTCTGCATTTATCTCAGTCCTGTGTGTGGCTCTCTGGCCCCATGTGTGGAAGAGCAGGGAGCTGAGATGGTTCAGATACACCAAATGGGCTACCACGGCCTCCTTCAGGCTGGTGCTGTCTGTGGGCTGAGCAATGCAAAGAGAAAATACATGTTTCTGCCTTCTGGGTGTAGCAGTGTGAGCTCTGCACATCTGTTGGCTCAGCCTGGGGATTAGGGATCACTTCTGCCTGCCTACAGAGCTTCTCCACCTTGCACAATGCACCCTGGAGCCCAGATTCTCTTCCCACATGGAAATCCTCACATAGATCACCTTAGTCCGTGGCACTCACACGACTCATCTGTTGGTCTCCTCTTGTCTCCAGGGTGGCCTTTTGCACGTGGATCATCTCCAACATTCTCTTCTCCATGCCTGCCCTTGTCTATGGAGGCTACATGCTCCTGGTCACAGGGGCCTTCATGACCTTCTCACTGCTCTCATTCTCCACTGTGAGGAACTCCCCAATGTGCCTGATCCAGATTGGGGCTGCAACCCTGCATGTAGCCTATGGGGGATCCTTCTGGCTCACCCTAGTGGTTGGTAAGGACACCACGGTGCCCCAGGGTGCACCACCTTGTCCCTCTGGGTGTGAAAGAGTCCCGGTGTTTTCATCCCAGGTGGAAAGTGCAGTCCCCTGGAGCCCCAGCCTGTGCCTTGGCAAAGCAGATCCTGGCCAGAGGTGTGGACAGGAGTGGCAAAAGAGGGAGCACCCATCTCAAGGGCAGTGAAGGGACTTTTAGTTCCTGAGATGCAAAGAGATGGGGATCACTTGCCTGGGTTTTAAGATACTCAGTGCAGCTGAAGCCCCCTCGTACAGTGGAAGGCCATCTTCCATAAGCAAAGGCACTGTCCCCTGGCAGGGGACCCTCAGAGGAGGGATGTGGGCTGGGAACTGTGCTGGTGTGCACAGGAACCCTCCCAGAGAGCACGTTTGTTTCCAGGCTTGCTCTGTTTTGTGGCTGGGATCACCGTTGTGGCACTGCACCACCTCAACTTGGACTTACTGAAAACCTTCTTCGATCTCCGCGAGGACAAAGCTGAGGAGCACCAGGAAATGGCTGAAGTGTATGTCAACTCCTATTTTGTGAACAAGGCACTGGCTCCTCCTCAGCCCTCCGAAACCAACAACCTCTAGAAGAAAGTTTTCCCCACTCCTTCCCTGAAGGTGAGCCCGAAAGGGCAGAACACAAACCCTTCTTGATGTCCCCACAGGCGCATTACCCTGTTCAACTGCCTTTGAAGGCCGCATTCGGACAGGTCCGTGCTGGGAAGTACCTGCACAGACTACCTCCCTGACAGTGCCCTCTGGAAAAGGGCAAGCTTTGCTGGCAAGCTGTAATCAGAGCAGCTCACAGCTCTAGAGACTTGAGCTGCACTCACCTGGGGGTCTCTGTGCCAGGAGAAAATCCCTTCCTGCTCTATGCCCTGGCACAGTGTGGAGCAGAAATCTCCAATGGCTGGTTCCTACTGAAAGTGAAAATCTGAGCTGACAGGTGACATTCCTCATGGGGAGCACCCACAACACCCACGACTCCAGGGATTAAATTTGCTCCTTTCTTCCCCAAGCACTGACATTTAGTGTAGAACTTGAGGTGAAGCCAGGAAAACCAGGCCCAGATCCAGGCTCCTCAGGCTGGATGTTGCAGGAGCTGGAATAAAAAAATCTGCTCCAGTAATAATGACTGAGTAAATGTACAATGGAGTTTTCTGGGGAAAATGTGATGGTGGGATTATTTTCACTTTCAGATTTGGGCTTTAATAGACAAGACTTGTAGTCAGGTGTGGGCCAAAAAGATGCCTAAGGAAAGGAGGGAGAGGGAAGAATGAAGTTACCCCTGTCCACCTGGAGCATACCTGGGCTGTCTGGGCAGCAGGACAGGGGGAGATTCTGCCCCTCTGCCTCGCTCAGGTGAGACCCCACCTGCAGAGCTGCCTCCAGCTCTGGAGCCCAACATCAGAAGAACATGGAGCTGCTGGAGCCAGGCCAGAGGAGGCCCTGGAGATGCTCGGAGGGTTGTTAAGACCCTTGCTGTTAAGTTACATATTTCTGTCACACGATATTTGTGTTGCACTAATGTGATTTGTTATGTACGAGAATTATTTTCAATAAAACTTTATTAAAAACCCTCTCATTTGAAACACTGTGGGCATTTGGGGGCTGGTTTCTTAAGAGGGGTTGTGGGGCACATCTGAAGGTGACTTCTGGAGAGCCCCCAGCAGCAGCAGCCTTCCCACGGAGAGGATGCCCCAAAGGAAGGACAAGTCTCGTTTCAAGGTAAGCCACTGAGAAACCTTTGTCCTGAGGAGCAGCATGTTGTGAGGGTGTAGGAGAACCTCAAAAGGACTTTAACTACCTGAGTGGTGGGACAAAAGCCATAAGATTAAACCAACAAAACTCCCTTAGGCAAAGGAGAGTGCAGGTCCCTGTGGCTGCAGCACCCCCACAATTATGGCATATAAGGAGGATCCTTTCTTGAGAATTTCTTGCATCCAAACATGTCAGGCATGAAGGCATCGATGGGAAGATGCTACAGCCAACCACAAATTGCTGGGGCTGGTGTGGGACAGATCCCATGACTGTAAGCACAGGAGGCTGAAGGGTTTCCCATCCTTTCTACCTGGCTCTCTCCAACCTTAATCTCCTACTTTTTGGCATGATTCCTCCTCAAGAGCATCCTCACCAGAAGGAAAAGTTTGTGCTGTTGCATCAGACATACAAGGGTATGAGAGGTGAGATTTATGAGGGCTGAATTTCTATTGAATAAATTAAAGGGGTTTGTTGTGCCTTGGATCTAGTCCATCTGTAGGCTGAAGCATCTCCTGGTAGAAACCATTGTGAACATCCTGCCCTGAGGTCTCCCAAGCCTAAGGAGTTCAGCTCCAAACAGTTTTGAGTTCTCTTGGTTCTCGTTGAAGGCTCTTCCATCCGGAGTGGGATGTGTCATGGCTGAGCACCTCCTCCCCAGAGGTCCTGCCCCATGATGATCCCTCTGCAAACTCCTCTGCTGGGCTAGACATCACTCCCATCAAACCTTCCACATGCCTGGGGTCACTCCAGGAGCTAAAGTCCCTCCATATCCCCCCTGCTTGTTTGCCTGGGGATGTCCTGATACCCTATTTAGGGCATATTGATTGGACTTTATTGCCCTGAACCAACCGGCTGTAGTTGGATGCCCCATACAGGACCACTAAAGGGCTCTGCCTTTTCCTTCTCCCTTCCCTGTGGCTGCCTTCAGCCCTCAGAGGGACACCTCTATCAAAAGACAAGTGAAAGGCCAGGTCCAACTTATTTTACTGAGATACGGGGAAAATAAGTGAGCACAAAAGAGAAAAAAAAGAAGTTGTGAAATCTGCACAGGGGAAAAGGAGTGCAAACCTGCAGTGTGTTCCCTCCCTCCCTGCGTGGGCAAGGTGCCAGCAGCCAGGACTGGGTGGCTGCATCCACCTTGGGTGTGCAGAATTCCAGTGTCTCATGCCCCACGACATGAGTGTTTCCACAGCTGAGCAGCAGGAACACAGGCCTCCCAGACCAGAGGTGCTGCTCCCCTGTCGCTGGTTGGTTACAGCTGATCTCTGAGGCACTGTAGCACCTCTGTTCCCACCTTCTCCTCTCCCTCCCTCCCACCTGATCTGAGACCTTCAGCATCCTGCTAAGTCATGGTCCTCCTTGCCATCCTGCCCTTCACCCCAAGAGGAGACGCTGGATACAAGGCACCCTGGTGAGCACAGTTCCACCTGTACTTCCTGACCGCTGACGGGGAGAGCATCCCTGGGCAGATGGGATTTCTTGGAGGTCTTCAGGGTGGAGGTACTGTTGCAGGGGCTCTACTTCTCCTTTGGTTCATATCAGTGAGTCTGCAGTTACTTGGTTTCTCCCCAGTTTGTTCTGGTTTGATCTCTGTACCCTGGGGAGGACTCAGGCTTTGTTGGGATGGACTAAGGGGAAGGGCAGTAGCCCAGTGCCTGGAACTGGACAGCCAAGGTTGGGGCATGGGTTCTCCTTACGACAAAATTTCTTCCAGCTGCTGCTGAGTAAAACAACAGGGGAAAAAAAAAGAAAAGGACAAACTCTTTTATTTGAGACATCTTTCCAGGTTTGGATGTTCTTATCACACGGCACTTGTCTCTTCCCACCTGGGCTCCTGCTGGATTTGGTGAATTCAGGAGCAGTGTCCTCAGGCCTTGCCCTGCCTCCCCCGTGGTTCACAGCTGGGTGGCTGTCACCTCGGAGAGCTCGGCCAGTGGGACCATCCACACGTCCTGCACGGAGCAGCTGGGCTCGGCCAGCAGGCAGGGCTTGTCCCACACCTCCTCTGCTCCCTTTTTCTTGTCCAGGTTAAAGATGAGCTTCAGCTTCTCCGGCTCCATGGAGTTCAGGATGATGACGCCCAAACCCAGCAGCAGGCACAGCAGCCCTGCCATGCACAGCACAGGGACACATTAACACCTCCTCCCAATGTGTCCCAGCTCCATCCAGATCCAGACGGAGGATGGCAACATGTGGCATCACCTGGTAGGTCTAGGGAAGGTGTTATTTCCCTTTCCACATCTGGATTCTGACATCAGACTGGGCTCTCCCGTAATAAAAGGGGGGTCAGTGAATTGGGGCAGAGAGTTAGGGCTGGAGCTGGGGAAAAGCTGGAGGAGCTGGGCTTGTTTAGCCTGAAAAAGAGGAGTGTCCAGGGGAACTTAGTTGCCATCTGTCCTTGGAGGTGTTGTAACATGGGAAATTCTGGTTTGATGAAAGGAAATAATTGCTCCCCATGAGTGGGACTGCTGTGGGGCAGGTTCTGAAAGCAGAGGGAATCTCTGTCTGTGGGGACATCCACCAACAGATTGAATAAGGCTGGTGTGGCTTTGAGGTTATCCCTGTTGTGGGAGAGGGACCCCTGAGGGTCCTTCCAGACCAGGTCTTTCCCTGACTCTACAATTCCTGACTGTCACGCTCTCCTCTGGGTGCACCTCCAACAGATAACTTCAGCCATTCATATCTCTTGACTGCTCATCTCTTTTCCCCCCAGCCTTGGAGGAAAAAAATCTTTTATGCCCTTAAAAAAAGAAAAAAGTAATTTTCCGTGACCAGACATGGAGACATAAGGGGTGAAGTCCTGTTGAAACATCACTGCAGGGATGGAGAAGAAAAGCCCCTGGAGCAAGTTGAGCACTCACCTGTCACTAATGTCAGCCAGAAGGATTCGCCATAGTCTGTTTTCAAGGAAACTGGGCCAAACTGGATGGGGCACTTGGGGGTGTTCCTCGCAGTGAAGAAGAAGAGCAGTGAGAAGAGGATCAGTGCAGCAGTGAGCAAAAGCATGTAACCACCGTGGAGCAGGATGGACATGGAGAATAGCAAGATGGAAATGAGCCACGTGCAGAAAGCCAACCTGTGAAAGGACCATAAAACCAAGTAGGAAGCATCCTGGGATGAATGTTTGGAGAATCCACTCAGGGCCTCCTCTCCACTTCCCAAGGGAGGGACACAGCATCGGGCAGCCTGCTCTAGCTGGCCTTCTTCAGCAGGTGGGCTGGACAGGCTGATCAGGGGACACCCCTTACAACCCAAACAATTCTGTAACTACATGAGTGGTGGAGTTGTGGGACAGGTCCAGCAGTGGTGGAGAGGGATCTCTACACCTGGGAACATTCAGTGTTGAACTTCGCAAAGCCCCAAGCACCTTGATATGGCTTTGACATCAGCTCTGCTCTGGGTGTGGGACTGGAGTAGAAATCTCTGGACATCCCTCAAAATTAACTTTTTTTTTCGATTCTTGTGATCATCCACAACTGGCCACCCCCAGGCAGTTCTTACCTGTTCAGAGGGACAATGGCACCAAGGGACACCTTTGTCTGGAGAACTGCACCTTAAGCCATGCCCACAGCTGATTCAGCACCTGGAGTGAACCCAGCTGCCAGCCCTGCCCTGTGTGTGAGGTTTGGGTTTAGCCCACTAGGGAACTGAGCCTAACAGCTCAGTTTTTCTTATTCCAAGAATAATAATGAAAAACAAATTTTCATCAGCATTCCTTCCTTGAAATACTCCTCCTCAATAACAGGAATGTTTGGGCAGGGATATTTATTCTTCCTGAAAATAAAACAGAAGATGTAGACGGGGACCTGGAGCCCTTCCCCATAGGGAGAATTGCAAGGCTCACTCTTTCCTCACTCTTTCCCACCACCTCTGAGGCACATGGGGGTGCTTCGAGACTCCACAATCACAAAACACACAAGGGCTCTCAGCTTTGCACCACAGGACAGCCTCTGAGCACCCTCATGATGGTCCCTCCTGCTTCCCACAGGCAGGTCTCATGCCCCCTTGGGCATGCAAGAGGAAACCCTTCACAGCTGGTCTTACTGGGGCTCCTTATCTTAGTCCTTGGGAGAGGATCCTGAACTATAAGCCTCACAGCTGCATCTGTTTTCCCTTAAATGAAGAATAATTTTTCTCTGACCATAATTTTGTACATCAGGACAGAGGACACAGAAAAGGACTCCAGAGAGATGGGTAAAAGCTGTCCCTCTGCTCTGGAGCCAGGCTGGGAGAGATGGGGGTATTCAGCTGGAGAAGACAAGGCTCCAGGGAGACCTTAGAATCCCTTCCAGTGTCTAAAGGGGCTCCAAGAGAGCTGGAGAGGGAATTTGGACAAGGGCCTGGAGGGACAGGCCAAGGGGGAATGGCTTCCCACTGTCAGAGGGCAGGGTTAGATGGGATACTGGGAGGCAATTGTTGGATGTGAGGGTGGTGAAGCCCTGGCAGAGATTGTCCAGAGAAGCTGTGGCTTTCCTGTCCATGGAAGTGTTGAAAGCCAGGTTGGATGAGGCTTGGAGCAACCTGGGATAGTGGAAGGTGTCCCTGTCCATGGCAGGAGGTGGAATGAGATGAGCTCTAAGATCCCTTCCAGCCCAACATTTCTGTGATTCTATGATTCTATTGTTCTATGATTCCATGACAGGCCAGGAAGCATGAGCATCCCCGATCCTGCAGAAAGCCAAGGCTTTGGCATGGCCTTACAGGGAAGAGGGTGGCTCCATCAGATTCCCTCTGCTCTGCCTGATTCTTTCCAGAGCAGAGACAGGGCTCACTTCTCTGTAACTCACCAGAGCGTGGCCGAGGCGTAGTGGCCGGAGATGCGGTACTGCCTGTGCACGGCGCAGGGGCTCTGCGAGGAGAACTTCTCTGCCACGTAGAGGATGGGGCTGGGCAGCCCCTTCTCCAGCCCCTCGCTGTAGCTGCGGTCATAGTTTGAACTGAAGCTCCAGGGAAAGTACTCGTTGTAGTTGATGGTCTCATTGATCTGCTTCACTGGGTTTCCTGCCAGATGAGGAAGACTAAGAAGCCTTGGAGGCAGCTCCAAGACTTGCCAGTGTGGGAGCTGCAGGGCCCACAGCCCCAGTATCTACGTGTATGGCTGCCAAACTTGCCCCCAGGCCCCTCCTGCTGTGATGTGCACTCACCCTTGAGTGTGATATTCACCCCCTCCAGGCCGATGTGCAGCCCAATGTCCACATTCACCACGGCACGGCTGAAGGACTTGTAGGAGGTGTTTGCCTGCACCCAGCCAGTCTCCCAGTCCCTGGTGAACTGTATGGCTGTGAAGAATTCAGAGTTAGTTATGGCCTGGCAGCAAGACATCTAGTGCTGGAAGCACCTGCCTGGTCACCATGGCCTGGGCATCACCTGCCTCATCCCAAGGGCAAGGACTGGGTTGTGAGCCACAAGGAGGAAAGTCCTGTATGTCCTTCCCCAGTATCAGCCCTGACTCATATTGGGTTGGTTTCTCCCCAGCCCCAGTGCAGTCCCTAACCCTTGAGACTGATGTGTCAGCACTGTTTGGGCACTGGTCCTCATCTAAGCACCTTCCAATTTGTCTGCCTGGAACTTGGTGGTGGGATTTTGCTGACTGCCCTGGATATGACCACCAGCCTTAAGAGAGGAGACTTGCACCTTCTCCCAGTTGCTGGAGCCAGGTCCCAGACACAAGATGGGTGTGGGTCTTCCCCATGAACTCATCCTACAGGCTGGACTTGGTGCTTGGCTGCTCTGTTCATGCTCCCTCACTTTTCTCCTCCATGCCTTGGGCATCCTTGATCTTCCCCCCCGAACCCCAGTACTCACTGAGGACCACTGCTCCCACGAAGAGTCCCGTCACCAGCCGCAGGAACCAGAAGAGTCGCTGCCAGGGGTGAGCAGAGCAAGAGGACAGATCTCAGCCAGATTTTGCCATGGGGACCTCAGCACCAAGCATGTCATTTAGAAACACCAGACGGTGAGGAACAGGCCCATCCCTCCCTTGGGGAGTCACACCATGTGTTTTGTAGGCAGGTGGCATGTGGGGGACATGTGGCTGGTGGCACCCACCACAACCCTGCTGTGATGGCGGGGAGGCAGCAGGGAGATCCAGACAGAGCCACGAAGGTCAAAACAGTCCTTTGGGGAAAGCTGTGACATCCCCTTTCTGGGAAGGAGCATGGAGGCACTCCCTTAAATAGTGTTGAGCTGGAATTTCCACACTTGTGGATGTGTTGGCAGCTGGCCACAGCTGGATGCAGAAGTAGTAACCGAGCATTTGTAGTGTGTCCCTTGTGGGACAGAAGCCCCTCAGCCAGTCCTGCTGCAAAGCCAAGCACACAACAAGCACGTGGCTTGCAGTGGGGTCTGTAGGCCACACAGAGCCCAGTGAGCAGTGCTGGGACATGCCCAGTGCACACCTCTTTCTTTTATTGAGATTTCAGGGAAGGTGGAGTGAGATCTTTGAGCCTCACCCTGCTTTTCCACCCCTGTGAAATCACTTGGCCTTGCTCATAGAGAAATCAAGCCAAGCTCAAATCTAGCTGCCTCAGAAATTTGGGATGGTGGAGTGATGTCTGTAGCATGGGGTCCATGCTGGGATGGGCTGGTGCTTACCCCTCTGGCTTGCTAGAAATCCCAGAGCCTTGCCCATAAACTGTGGGCATGTTTGCTCCCCAAAGCTCTTTTCAAGGCTGGGAAGGAGGAGGAATGTTGGATACATAGTTCAGAGACCAGAGGTCTGTACTTCCCCTGCTTCTCCACTTACCCCCCTGCCTCTGATTCCTGGTAGGATGATGATGAAAGTGGCCAACATGGAGAGGAAGATGGTGATGATGACAGCCCGGGCGGTGTCAAAGGGGAAACGGGCATTGGCACCGGGGTAGAAGGGGTAGGAGCCATTCCACAGCGTCATCCTCCTGCCTGGGAGGGCTGGAAATTGACACCAGAGAGACAGTGGAGCAAAAATCACCTCCACAGTTCCACCACACCCAGCCTTCTCCACAGAACCACCTCCTGCCCCCTTACCAGTGCTCTTCTTGTGCCAGGCACAGCTGTGTGTGCATCCCCAATGCCTGGGACACTGCAGCCCCACATGGGCCATACTCAGGCATCTCCCACTGGAGCCCTCCATCTCCTCGGGGTACATCCCAGAGCAAAGCTGGATTGGAGTCACCAGGGCATCTGCTGCAATCCTCAGGTTGTCCCCAGTGTGGGACAGCAAGACATGCAAACACCACTGGGCCACTCGCTCCTCTCTTCTGCCTGTTCTCCGTCCCTGCTGTCTTCCCCATGCTCCTCCCTCCCTAGTTCAGCCCTTTATCCACAGCCTGGCTCCCGTTCGCAGTTGCTGTGCTCGGGGCGCTGGTGAATCACAGCACAAACACGGGTTGCGCCTCATCGAGCTGCTCCTCGCTGAGCCCCGACGGACTTAACTCCTCACCGTCCAAGGAAACAGGAATAACGCGGAGGGGACAGAGAAACTGCCTGTCCCTGGCAGCAGGGTGCCTGTCCCAGGAGCCAGCTGGAGGGAACGGTGGGCAGAGGGATGCTGCTTGGGAAGCCAGATGTTTTTGCCACGGCACTTGACCAATTCACTTTCCCGCTAGGAAAGGGCTGCTCAGCATCCCTCGGGAATGGGGACCATCCCAGCAGTGGTTGCAGGAACACCCACACCCCTTTCCCCAAGCCGAGCCTACCTCTGCCGCGGCCGATCCCTGGGGATGGGTGCTGTGCAGAGCTCTGTTGTGCGCCAGGATATCGCCTCGGGATGCTGCCTGCCCGCCCAGTGTGGAATCACGGCTGTGTTTCTCCCAGCGTTTTTAGAGTGCCCGCCTCCAAAGGCGGCTGGATTATCCAGCCTTACCCACAGCGGATCGGCCTCCTCCGGTGCTCCTGCTGAGCCCAGGGTAGGCAAGGCTGGCAAAGTACTGGGAGAGGTTTGCCTTCTTTTCCTCGACTTTTCCTGCAGAGCAGTGAAAAGTTCAGCTGTTCCTTATGGCACAAAGACCCTGGGGCTCCCAGGCTCCTTGGGAGCCTGCTGTGAGAGAGCAGAGGGCTCAAAGCCCTCAGCTGCACTGCCCGGTGAAACATTCCAGCTGAGATCACCTGGCACAGCTTGTGGCTGCACAGCCTCCTACTTGACCCTGCTCCTGACTCCATCCACCGGGACAAGTTTCTTGGGAAGGTCCTGGTGACCTGTCAATCCCTGGGCAAGGTGACAGAATGACTGGCAAGGGGGATCATCAGAGACCCACAGGTCTAGAGGTGCTCCCAGCCTTGTTATGCAGAAGATGCTCAAGTTACTAACTTGGCCACAGTGTGGAGATTGTGGAAATTCAAGCTTTTGGGGTTTGCTCTTGTTCTGTGGCAGTTTGGTTGGCTGCAGCAGGTTGCATTGGTGCCAAGAAGGACCAGTGTGGCAGAAACACTTTCCTGATCCACGTTTGGGGACTTCTCTCCAGAACTGGCACAGTTACAGCCATCCCCTGGGTATTTCTTTCTGCATCCCTGTGGATGGGCTGGCTGGGTGCCCTGGAGAGCTGAGCTTCTGACTCCCTTTGCAGAGGAATATAAAAATGAGTTTTCACTCATGTCCAGCAGTAAATAAAGGCATTTTTGGGCAAAGACTTTGACATTTCCCCTCAAGTGCCAAACTGGTGCTACTCAGTCTGAACACTGAATCCCACCACAGAGGTGGTTTAAAAAAAGTAAAGGGTGGCAAGGGTGCCATGGCTGAGGAATGTGTGGGCAGAGATGTGCTGTGGGGCTGTCTGCTGGGAATGTGGCACCAGCTCTGACTCCGAGAGCCTCTGCAGAGCAGAAGGAGACGTGGACTTCACCACAAAAAATGCGGATCCTCGGGGGTGTTCTCACAAACACACAGGCTTTGGACTGCTTGGAAAGGTGGAAATATCTCTCCCTCCAGCATGGGAGAGGGATAACTGAGGCAGTGACTGGTAATTAGCAGGCTGAGATTAATCTAGATGTGGAAGATGCAACCACGTGAGGTGGTATGTGGGATGAGTGCTTAGATGATCCATCCCTCACTGAACTCCCTGGAGGTGGAAGAGGCAGCAGTGGGATGACCCCTGCACTGGCTTTGTTAAACCAATGTGTGGAGTTTGCCTGGGGAAAAGATCGAGGTGCAGTGGGTTTTGGGCTGTTCAGATGAGCATCACAAATGTCTTTTGGGGAGATGCCCTCTTGCCAAAGATGAAAGGGAGGGGGAGGGAGTTCCCTTCCTTCTCCAAAGGAGGTGCCCAGCAACACAGGGTTTGTGTGCAAGGACACTGGGAAACTCACAGGGCTGCTCTGGTTCCCTCATCTGTCCCCAGCAGTGATGGAAGTGGGGTGGGATGGTGGCACCCCTTCCCTGGGGGGCTGATGGGGCCATGGGCTGGCAAATGTGGAAAAGTTGCTGGATTTACCCCTCACCCATCTGCATCTAAGAGAAGCTCCTACAGAAAGCTTGAGGCCATTATTATAACTGGGGTTTGGGGGGTTTCCCCCTTTTTTAAAATCTTCTGGGTATTTCTGCAGGTGGTAAAGCTTCATCCCAGTTTCCAGGGAACAGGTCTGGGTGCTGCTCACCAGCAGCTCACAGCCTCCTGCCCAGGGCGGTACTCCCACCTCAGCACCCTGCCCTCTTCCCTGGGCAGCCTCTGCTTCACACCCTTGGGAGTGATGGATCCCCTGATTAGGGATGAGTCACCTGATCCAGGTCACCTGCGGGAGGTGGGGGCGAGGGGAGCAGCACCCAGCACCTCTTGCACAAGCAGCCGAAAAGTGTTGGATCAGCCACCTCTGTCAGTGCTGGGAATTGAGGTGGGGAAGGCGTGGGGACATGCCTGGGCAGGGAGGTGATTTTTGGATTTGAGCAGGAAGATTTCTGCCTGACCCATTGGAGCCAGTGGGACAGATGTGGTGCTTGTGCCCAGGTCACCCTGCCCCACTGGCTGTCCCCATCACCCCTCTGTCCTGTTCCCTGACATGGGGAATGCTGCAGCAGGAGTTGAGCTGGGGCTTTGTTGTGATGGAACTCACCATGTGTCCCATCCTGATGCTTGAATCCTTGCCCAGGAATCTTTGCCAAAGCTGAATGATTCATGACGGAGCAGCTTGAAAGGAAGAACAGGAGGAAGGATGGAGTGACCCTCTCTGATTAGTTCCACCTTGGTGAGCAGAGAGGTTTATGGTGCTGTGGCTGTGCTGGTTTGGCTATGGATATGTTGGCAAGAAGGATCTGTTTTTCCAGCTCTGTAAGTTAGTTAAACATTTTGAGCAAAAAGGAGGATGTTGCTGCCCACTACACTGACCAATAGGTTTCGTATCTTATGATGGAGACAAGTCAGGGTCAACTGAAAGGGCTGCCAGGAGATGGAGGCAGAGCTCTGCAGGAGCCACATGTCATCCCAGTGGGAACTGAAACAGGAGGGGTTTCAGCTACACTTTGAGGAAATACTTGTCTAGAAATTGTGTTGAGTGTTCAGCCCACTGCCCTTTCCAAGAGCCATCAAGCAAGAGAGGAACAAGTCTCTGGACACGGCCTGGACCTTCTGAAGCATGATCCAGGAAGATCATCTTGCGTGGGGGCTGCTTGATAGTCTCTGTTCCCAGGCCCAAAAGGACTTTCAGCTCCTGCCAGGGCTGTTGTGGGTTTCCATGTGCTGTCAGAGACCCAGGGGACAGAAACCCAGCTGTCCCATTGCCTTCCCAAATATCTCTATCCTGCCCTGAGACTCCATGTCTGATCCTATGGGCTCTAAGACCTGTGCCTGCGTGGGAAAGGGGACAGCCCGACATGGGAATGGGGCTGTTCCCTCTTCCTTCCCTTGGCCCTTGCTGGGATTGCCCAGCTTGGATGAGGGGCTGCAGGTCCAGCCCCTCTCTCCTGTCCACAGACCCGAAGTGTCCCTTCCATGCTGCCCTAATCCCAACTCTGCAACAGCTGCAGGAGCAGAAGGACATGGGGAAGGAGCATGGGAGAGTCTAAGCAGGTACTCTGATGCCCTGGGAGAATGGAGGAGAAGGAGAAGACATCACCTCCCATCTTGCACCTGTGTTACGGATGTTGCCTCCCCACTAAAGAGCCAATGGGTTTGCCACCTCCCAAACTGCCTCTCCAGCCTCATCCTTGAAGGCCTCCCTCACCTGACAGAGCTCTTCTGCCCCAGCATGAGTGTCAGGAAGTGTATTAGCCTTTGGGATGCAACTCAGTAGGGATTTTACTGTCCCAGCCTGGGGAACCCTGTCTCCACAGATAACAGCCATTCCTGCCAGTTTGATGCAACTATCAGCAAGTTGAACTTCTCTGGGCTTTGCTGGGGCTTGCTAATGATGCACTGGGTGGTAATTAGCACTTTCATCCCTGGCTGCAGCTTAGAGAGCAGCTTTCTCCTTAATCCCTGGCATCAGAGGTCTAATTAACATGAAATACATTTTTCCATGGAACTCCTGTGTCTCATGTCTCCCTGACAGCCTTGGAATCCCTCCACTTGAATTTGGACCACGTCCTGCAAGGTTTGAGCTTGCAGATCATGGATCAGGAGGGTGAACATTGTGGTGGAAGATATCCAAGGCAGATCTGAGGTTGGCCAAGTCTCCCGTGCACGTTCTCTGACAGCTCTGGGTGCCACAAGGGCTTGTGGGCTGGTGTTCAGACCTGTCCCCATGCAGTGATTTTGTCCCACAAAGCATCACCTTGGGGTGGTGTCTTGCAGTTGGTGACAGTCCTGCTGTGAGTGAGGTTGAACTAGAGACCTTCAGAGGTCACCCACTAGTATTTATACAAAGCTTGTGGCCCTGTTCCTCCCACCATAGTCACACAGACCACACAGCAGAACTGGTTCCCTAAAACCTTCCAGAGCACGTGTTTCCCTTCCTTCCAGGGAAGGGACACACGGCAGGGAGCTGGGAAGCTGGCCTTTCATGAAAAAGGACAAGATCTTTGAGGTCTATGGCCACCATCCAAACATTCCCAGGCAAAAGGAACGGAGTCCCCCTTGTCCCAATTCCCAGCTAAGCATTCTCACAAGTCCTCCTGCCCTGCTGGAGCTCTTGTATCCCTTTCCATGGCACTTGCATCCACCAGCAGCACGGCTGCCCCCCCACACCAGCAGCACAGTCAGGTTGGAGCTGCTTCCTGAGGACATGCTGGAGGCCGGTGGTTCCCTTATCAGTGCCACCACCCTGCACCAGTTTGTGTCGGTTCTAATTTGAAAGCACCTTGAACAGGTACAGATTTCCTCCTGGAGGCAAAGGTCTTCTGAGGCACATCAGAGGATGGAGGATGTCAATGCTGTGGGAAGGGTGAGAGCTGGAAATTAAAAGAAAGGAGTGTCCTAAGTTGACTCTTTTTATATCCTGCCTGGAGTAGGAAGCGGTCTTACTGTATCCACCTCTGCCTACTCCTTCAGGAAGGAGACTTGCCTGAATTACTGCTTGGATTGGCTTCCCCCACTGGGAAAACACCTCAGTGTGGTGGTACTGACCTACACACATTTTATAAAATCCATCAATTCCACGGCAGTTCTGCAGCTCTACAATTCTTGGCAGAGTCTTAGCGTTGTACAAGGGGTCCAAAGGTTGCCTGGTGGACATGGTAGGAGCTGGTTTATGGCCCCTTCCTCTGCAGCACAGCAAGAACATGCACTCCATGAGCTGTTAAGGCTGCAAAGCAATTTCCCAGTGCTAGGTTTATCCCACTGATGATATTTTATACCCCACAAGCATAAGGAACCAATTAATATATGAATGCCTTATTCCTATTATAGCCCTTGGCTGTCAAAAATGTATCATAACAAATAGAAAATGGCAGTGAGATTGTGTTGGACCTCCTCTGGCTGCACTCCATCGTCCTGATGATTTTGGGAGTTCCATGTGGAGGGTCCTGTGACAGGAGGGTGCTCATCCAACCCCACAGCTGGTTTTGTCTATGCTGCACTAGAACTGTTTCCATCCCATAAAAAAGTCTTTGTGGGTGTGTAGCTGAAATGATCCATGTCTCCAGCCCAAAGTAGCAGCACTTGGTGCACAGACACTGTAAGAACCTCTCCTTCTGAGTAGGGTCATATAGAGGACTTTGGGTCAGGCACAGTAAACCTGAGGCAGCAATGACACCAAGTGGTGGCAGTGGACTTTCACTGACATCCCTCTGAGCCAGCTCCTACTCTGAGTCAGTCCCACAACTAAAGAGAGACAAATGTCAGTGGTGAAGGTGACTTGTCTCCATTTGTCTCATTTCATGTCCTTTTCCCATCCCTGGGGTCACGCCATAGCCTCAGGTTGTGGGGGAAACCCAGGAACAGTGACAGTCTCAGCTATCCATGAGCCGTCAGGGCACCTCAGGGAGGTCATCCCAGTGACATTACCTGAGTGGCTTCATTGCATCTCTGCTTGTGGTGTGCAGAAGCAGCAGATGCTGCCGTGAGCAAGGGCTTGAGCACAGGCAGCAGCGTGGAGGGTCATCCTTGAACCCTTGAGCAGCAAGGTCATGAGGAGGTGGCTTCCCCAGGTGTGAAAATGCTTGGGGGGGTTGTTTGTTTCCAAAACCTGAATCAGTACTCAAATACTTATGTTATACAAATTGACAATAAATTAATTTATATTCCACCAGTTGAGTCTGTTTTCCCCATGACAGCGATCACCAAGTGACCTCCCCCCTCTTTATCTCAATCCACAGCAGTGGGGGGGAGAGAAGACAGACAGACAGGACAGGTTCTGCCTGGGTGGGTGGGAGAACAAGGATCTCACCTGGTTGCCTCATGGTCAGGAACCTGCTCACCTTTCTGTGAGCTTGCCTGGATGGTCCCATGACACAACATCAGGTCAGGAACTGCATTAGGCTGTCAGTGCCTCAAGCTGCCAGCTGAGGGGCATCTGGTCTCTTCCAGTGTCAAACACGATCCACAATGTCATTATTTTTCTTGCTTATAATTAATTTTAAGCCAAGGCTTTGGTCCAGCTAATGAAAGGTGAGCTGGGGGTCACCTACATCCCAGCACACAGCAGCCAGTCTGGGCGAAAAAGTACAGATTGGAGGAAAGATTCCTGTATGGATGGCTGCAGGACAGTGGGAAACACCTTGAGCAAAGCTGGTGGGTAGGAGACCATGAAGGACACAGGAAGGGAATAGCTACAGGTGGTGCTACAGGTGGGGTGTTCACCAGCAGGTTGGAGAACTTGGGAGGTTCTAAGTGACAGCAACGTGATGCTCTTCCCCAGGGCTACAGCCAAACAAAGGCTCCAGTGAGGCAGAGGAGGCTTTGAAAGACCTGAACTATCCTTGAAGGGATAGGGAGCAAGGTGGGAAGGTTTCCTACCATGGCTTTCATCTCTCTACTAGTTATTAGCATGTTCAGATGCTGGATTACCCCTTGGCTTGGTGTGACATGGCTCTGGGCTCCTGTTGCTCTTGGGAGAAGGGCTCTCCTCCCTGTGGAATCAAAGGATCAGGCTGAATTTAGTATTAGAAGTGTGGGAAGCAGGGTGTGAAAGTTTATGGTTTCACTTAGGGCATCACTCTGGGGAATCTGCTGCCAGGTTTAGCTCTTCCTGGGGACATGTCCAAGGCTGTGGAGATGCTCCAAGGGCTGGAGCACCTCTCCTATGAGGAAAGGCTGAGACAGTTGCAACTGAAGAAGAGAAGGCTCCAGGGAGACCTTAGAGCCCTTCCAGTGCCTAAAGGGGCTCCGAGAGAGCTGGAGAGGGAATTTGGACAAGGGATGGAAGGACAGGAAACTGGGGAACGGCTTCCCACTGACACAGGGCAGGGTTAGATGGGATATTGGGGAGAAATTCTTTCCTGTGAGGGTGGTGAGGCCCTGGAACAGGTTGTCCAGAGAAGCTGTGGCTGCTCCATCCCTGGAAGTGTTCCTGTCTATGGCAGAGGATGCAACAAGATGGGCTTTAAGGTCCCTTCCAACCCAAAAGCATTTATGATTCCAGGACTGGGTTCCATTTCAGTGGCTGGGGGACATTAGGTGCATCTATGAGCAGCACTTTTAGGTGGTGCAGAACCAGAACCTGCTCCTGGGACTGTGTTCCATCACCTATTTCAGGCAGCCCTGGCTGTTGAGAGCCAGGAGCTTCCCTCCAACTCCCACCAAGGTGCTCCCAAGTCCCCACTGTCCCTGCACAAGCCCTGGGGTCCCCCCTCCCACCCCAAAGAGGAGTCTGTGCAAAGAGCCAGCTTTATTCACAGGGGCACATCAGACATCAAGAACACACAAAACATACACAGAGAGGCTCCACTTTTCATACACACAATCACTATTAACAATATTACAGAAGGAATAAATAAAATGTTGCTATAGAAACCCACAAGGACGATGCTCTCCTCAGTTCACCACGCATAGCTGACCTTGCAGACCTCATCCTCCCCAGCTGCACCTCTTCAGTTTGAAAAGTACTTCTCCAGCACCTTTGTTAAAAGCCCAGTCTCCTACAAAACAAGGCAAAATGGTGAGACACCAGGTTCTGTGTCCCACTGAGATCACCTGCTGAGTGCCACAGGGCAGCAGACAGGACAAATGTCCCATGCTGGAGTGTGATGGCACTTCCAGGGCTGGCTTGGGACAGCCCACGAGAAGGCTCCTGCCTCCCACCTGTGCTCCAAGGGCTGGAACACAGCTGTCAGACATCAGAGGGAAACTTCACCAACACAGTGACAGCATGACTGGGAATGAGCACTGGCAGGGCTAGTAGGGCATCAACACCCAGCTGGCACCTAAGACACAGCCCCAGCGCTCGGGGCAGCCTTTGCCCAGGCACATCTGCAATGTGAGCAGTGACTGTGTGATTTACCCACACGGGGAGAGCCACAGGGTTCACTTTTACAAAACTCACACCACATGCTCACCTCAACGAGGCAGGGCAGCACTTCCACCAGCTCTCCCATCCTCTCAGCAAGTGCCCTCCTGCTCAAAGGCTCCCCAGGGAGGATGGAAAAGGGTTCAGGACCTCCCCAGCCCTCTCCTTCCTTTCAGCTGCATCCGAGAAGCAAGCCCTGCAGCAGCACAGCGTCTTACAGGGAGTGGGGTGGGCTGGTGCCTTCAGCCATGCCCAGCTGTACCTTCACCTCTATCCCAATGGGACCAGCTCCCTAGGGAAGCCCCAGTTTGCCTTAATCTGCTGAAAGTAAGTCAAGAAGGTGCTTGAACAATCAGTGGCGCTCAGGCTCACAGCCCTGCAACTCTGCTCCATTTGTGCCTTCCCAAAAAAAGCAAAGAGGAGCAAGCCCTGCCTATCCCTGGATAGCAGGAGTAGCTTTACCTGCGTGCAGTGTTAGTGGATAGCTCCTCAAGCTCCTGGCTCAGTGGGACAGCACAAGTGGGACACATCTAAGAAGATTTCATCCCTTTTAGGCTCTTGGTTGCTTCCTGCACTGGTTGGAAAGGGTGAGACACGAGGGAATCATGCAGGAGGCAACAGACCAGCAGAGCCACATGGACTGAGTAACTCCATCTGTGGACTGAGCAGTTCCACCTCCACATCCTGCTTGAGGATCTGTGTCTGTGCATTGCTCCCAGGGGTAAGTTTTCTACTAGGAGCTGGGTGAGCTCCAAGGTAAAAGACACACTATGGAGCCTGAGGATCTGCTGATACACAGCGGGATTACTGGAGCTCCTGCCCACTCTCTGCTCCCCAAAATCTGCTCTGCAGCAGCACACACCTCCCCTCTGCAAGGCTTTGTGCCCCTCAGTAACGAGGGACCCCAACCACAGCGACAGAGCCAAGATGGGGGCAGAGGAAGCCCAAAGCTCTTTGCTTGACACATGCCTTTCCCTTCCCATACCATGTCCCTCTTGATCTCTCTCTGCAGAAATAAGAAGGGGAAAAGGATTTCCCTGTCCCTTCTTCACGGCAGCAATAGCGGCCACCATTCTCTTTTGCATCTGGGTGAGGAAGACCCAGGTGCCTGTTAACAGCCCCTGCGCTGGAGATCACCACTGCCACAGCTCCATCGCAGCATTCCTTGTTCATCCTCACACCCTTCCCAAGCACCCGGGACTTTTGTCACTGCCCAGCTAGACATGGCCCTCGGGACACCTCTCTGCCCTCTTCTGGCTGGTCTTAAGGAGTGGTTTAAGGGGAATTAAGAGAAGCGGAAAGAGGAGAGATGCATCTCTAGCAGCTGTGCAGAGGCTCCCACCTCCAGCATGGCTCCACCACCTCCCAGCTCTGAGCGTCTCCCTCCACCTTAGTCAATATTCACCTGGTCAGTGAGGTCATATTTCCCTTGGTTCTCATCCAACAGTCTTTCCTGCAAGAGGATTTTCAGGAGCTCCCGGGTCAGCAGTTCCATCATGTCCTCCAGCAAGGCTCGGAGGGAGGGACCGAAGACCATCGGCATTGCAGGCTCCTCCGGCGACTCCAGGTGCGGGGACCCCGTGACGCTCTTCTTCCCCATGAAGTGACCTGCAACACCACGCCCCGTGTGTCCGCGGGGACCCAGGGCTCCGGCTCAGCCGGCATCGAGTGACCTAGTGCCCAAATCAACTGAGTAAAGGGAAATCCAGAAATCCCAGGTCCTCATTCCACGGGACTTCTGGGGATTTTGGGGAAACTTTCTGCCGACAGGATTTCCGGGGTTACAGACACGTCCGGGGATGCCGGACCGGGGAGTTGCCTGGGGCGTTGGATCTGCTAACCCGGGGATGCTAGACCTGCCACACAGGGATGCCGGACTTGTCTCGCGGGAATGCGGGTGCAGGTGGCCTCACCCCTGCCGTGGCCTCCCCCTGCCCACCACAGTCCTGCCAGGATCCCCCTCCGCCCGTGGGGCACGGGGGGGAGCAGGGGGCTCCGCACAGGCAGGGACAGGGCGCTCGGGGAGGCAGGAGGTCGCTGTGCCCCGCACATCCCGCTTGTCCCTGCGACCCACCCCGTCCGATACCTGTGGCCCAGAGGTTGCCGCGGGGGTTGACCTTGATCTTGGCGGCCTGGCTGCGGTGCTCGGCGAAGTCGAGATGCACGGCGGGTCCCAGCGCGGCTCCGCAGAGCAGCAGCAGGAGGCAGCGCAGCGCCATCGCCGCCCGCGGGACCCACGCCCGCTCCGCCGCCTCCCGCTTATAGACCGGAGAGGAAGGGCTCGGCACGCCCTGACCGCTCCCCCGCCCCCAGCCCCGCCCCCAGCGCTGACAGACCCGGGAACCACAGCCCACGGGGTCCTGAACCCTCTGCGTGTCCCCATCCTGTGTCATTCCACAGCCCTGACGGGGCGGGACACGGTGACAGACCCACCGCTGAGGGGACAGACTCACCGCCGAGGTGGACAGTGATACACCCATCACTGCACCACCCATCAGTACACCTACCCACATGCCCAGATCTCTCCATCATGTCCCGTCCATGCTTCCACCTCCTCATGCTGCCTTTTTGCACTGGAGCTCAGCCATGAGCTTCATTCCCAGTTTAGCCAAACCCATCTCCCACTACATCTGCTTGTGCACCTGATTATTGGGATGGACTTGGAGGATCCTGTCCTTCAGGACCTTGCTTGGGTGATAGGTCTGGTTCTGCCCCTCAGGCATCTCTGAGCACCTCTTAAGGACCTCCCAGCTCTGCCAAGCTCCTTTACTTTCCCGAGAAGCCTCCTACAGGTTCCCACTGACAGCTCTCTGTAGAGGGTGAGGACCAGAGCCTGTGTATCACTTCTCAACTTTTCCACTCCCTCTGGGATTTTGCAGACCACTATTTCTTGATCACCACACCCAAACCTTCCATGGATTATCACATCCTCCATCAGCTCTTCCTTTTCCGTTAATGGGATGGAGCTGTGCCCAGCATGTACTGCCATTCAGGAAAACAGGGCTGGAGGTGACACGTCCCCCTTCAGCAGCAGTGGGTCAGAGCCCGAACTGCAAACACAGCTCTAAACTTACAGGGAGAAAAAAATCATAAAGTGCTCCTGTGTTAGTGAGTGAGTTAGTTAGTGTTAGTTAGTGAGTGCTCACAGTGAGTGTATGTCCCCTTGGGTGGCCAGCCTGTGCTCTCTCCTGCCCAGGATCTGTACCACAGTGATGGGCAGGGCCTTTTTCTTCTCCATCACCCATCAGGGAGGTGGCTGCCTCTGCCAGCCTTGTGTCCAGCTGTGCTGGATGTCTTGGGCTGCCATGGGGGATCTCACTCCGCTTCCTCACCATGTGTTCAGCAGCAGTATGGCTGAGCAGGCGGTACTGGGGTTGCTCTTTGAGGAGGTGGCCCCTTTGGGGGCCATGGGGTGCATGAATATGATGGTCACCACAGATGTGGCACTTGCGGCACCACAGCTCTGACCCTGACGTTCACATCGTGGCAGTGTCACCTCCTCCATCAAGTCAATGGAGAGAGGAGCCCAGTCCTGGTGGCTGGAACGACCACTTGGGCTCTGGTGTCCCCAGCCAGCCCCCACATGCCGGTGCTCCAGCTGGACAGACAGACAGAGACACCCCCAGCCCTTCTTCATTTCCTCTCACAGCCTGTGTCCCTCCCCCCATGTCCTGCACTGTCACTGCCCTGACAAAACACAGCTTGAAACGGACCGACATTATCCGAAGCCTTTTCTTCAAAACAGTTTTAAATTCACTCATGGTGAATTAAATTCACTCCAAATTTGGAGTGTCTGGAGAAGGCCTGGGATGTAGGAAGGCAGGAGGAGAAGGATGTGAGGTCCAGAGAAGGTGCTGCATTTGAAGGAAGAGCTTGGTGCTGCCCAGCTGAGTCTGGTTTCCCCTCACGCTGGGCAAGGGGTGTTTTTTGAGAAGCTGAGCAGCATTCCTCCACTGCAGGGAAGAGCAAGATGAAGGGTTACCTGTAGGATTATGAAGGATGAAGCCAGGGATAAAGTGATCCCAATTACAGAGGGCAGAGGAAAGAGCCCCAGGCAATTACGGCACCAACTGAAGCATGACGGGGTTAAGTCCTGTTCCTTCAGGGAAGCACAGGCAGCCTCCTGGGAACATGGGATGAGCAGGGGGAAGCAGCACAGTGTTTCTAACATAGTGAAGGCTTTTGCATTGTTCTAACTAAATACATAACAAGTGGACACACATCTTCCTCCTTTTTCAGCTGGTGGCTGCAGGTGTTACCTCAGCCGAAGCGGGAGCAGAGGAACAAGTATTTTGATTCCAGTGGCACTGCAGGCACGGGAAAGGCTGGGAAAAGGAAATCAGGGAGTTCCTGCCCTGTTGCAGTGTCATTATAAACCCTCAGAAACTGAGGGGACACTGGATTAATTGCTGAGTACTGAGGCTTGACCAGATGGAGTGTGTGTGTAAGATGGGAGCCCATAACTCTGATTTCAAGCCTGGGAAGAGCAATGGAATTGCTGCTCAGGGACTTGGTGGAGGCAGGAAGAGGGAGCACGACTCAGGGAAGCCAGTGGGGTTTTTATGGAAAACAACTGGTGAAAGGGCCCTGAGCTCAGCGCTCGCTAAGCAGCAGCAGCAGCAGTGCTGGGATCCAGGCAGGGCTCCGAGAACAGCAATTCCATCTTCCCCAGCACTTTGGTAAATACCAGCCCCAGACCATAACAGAGAGACCAGGTTTACTCTGGATTTTTCCAGTCTTCACAAAAAAGTGATGTTGCACTTAATTTTGGAAAAATAACTGGTACCCTTGGGAAAGGCATCAGGGCTCAGCCCCTGGTCACCAGCCTGGCAGGGTTTGGGGTAGATTTGCTGCCTCTGCCTTCAGCCTGCTTTGGTGCCCAGAGTGAATTCCTCACCTGGAGCCTGCTGGAACCTCCAGCATTCCAGGCAGGAATTGTCACTGCAGTGCTCCTCCACTACTTCCTCTCTCCAGCCCAACAGCTACCAGCCTCCAAGGGAATCTTCCCAGCTTATATGTAAAAAAACACAATAGAAATTCTGTTTTATAAATCTGTTTTTCTGACAGAAGTCAGCATGGCTTCCACAGGTGGTGCAGGAGATGGGGCTGTTGGCCACCAGCTTCCTGCAAGGAGCCAGGGAGGACAGAGATGACTCTTTGAAAAATGCCAGGCTGCTGATGGTTATTCCTCGAGGCAGAGGAGGGGGCTGAACAGAGCTAACCCTCCCCTCTCCCATGGGACTTACCCTCTGGGGCTGCATGAGAGCAGCTCTGCACAGACCCACACCCTCCAGGAACGGGCCCTTCTCACCCAAAACACCTCAGCTTCCCCCGGTGCCTCCAGCTGGAGGCAGCAGGGGTTGTTTTGCTTTGTTTTCCCCCAGTAATTCTCACACACCATTTACTCTCCTGATCACTGCTGACCACAGATCTGACATTTTCACAGCAAAATTTGTTACAACCCTGACGTTCCAGATGGTAACACTTAACTCGGAACCCGTTGTTTTATAAATGGAGTTAAAATTGTTTTTTCCCCCTGTGCACCATTTTATATTTATGTACATTTGAATTCCATCTTTTTTATTACCCAGGTTCTTCCCTCTTGCCTCCAGCCTTTTGTTCTTTACCTTTTAGCAAATGATTTTCCCCCATAAGCATCTTAGCACCTCTTCCAAGGCCGCTTTCTTTCTTCAGGAGCCTTTGCTGAGGGACCTTGCCAAATACCTTTGGGAAATCCCAGTGGGCTCCCCTTGCCCATACACCTCCAAACTCCTTCAACAAGCTCCAAGTCTACTTTTGGAGTGCCTTATTCCTTATCACCTGGGGTGTCCTATTCCTTATCAAACTCTTATCTGCTGTATGAGCAGTAACAGACCTGTGAAACGGGCACGATTAGCAAATTCTCCAAATGTACTGAAAAATTAAGTAGGATTTCACCAGGCAAAGGAGACTGCAACTATGCAATATAAATGGATTTAAAAACTGCACAGCCAAGAGGTCCTTGTCAACAACAAATGTAACAGACCAACCTGGAAATACCCTGGTTCAAGGAGTTTAAAGCAAGGTCCATTTTGTTCCTTCTCTTTTGAATTATGCTTTGCATCCAGGTCTGGAGTCCTCAGCACAGGGCAGACAGGAACCTGTTGGAGCAAGTCCAGATACAGCCACAGAGATGCTCTGAGGGCTGAAGCCTCTCTGCTCTGGAGACAGACTGGGAGAGATGGGGGTGTTCAGCTGGAGAAGACAAGGCTCCAGGGAGACCTTAGAGCCCCTTCCAGTACCTAAAGGGGCTCCAAGAGTGCTGGAGAGAGAATTTGGACAACGGATGGAGGGACAAGACAAGGGGGAGTGGCTTCCCATTGCCACAGGGCAAGGTTAGATGGGATATTGGGAGGGAATTGTTGGGTGTGAGGGTGGTGAGGCCCTGGCACAGGTTGTCCAGAGAAGCTGTGGCTTCTCTGTCCCTGGAAGTGTTGAAGGCCAGGTTGGATGAGGCTTGGAGCAACCTGGGATAGTGGAAGGTTTCCCTGCCCATGGCAGAGGGTGGAATGAGACAGGCTTTAAGGTCCCTTCTAACCCAAACCATTGTGCAATTCTGTGCTTTGGTACCTTGGCATTGACTCTGCATCCCCCAGAGAGGTGAGCAGGCGGCCTGGAACAGACTCTGAGCTGTGGAGCTCCAGAACTCAGTGCAGGCTTCCCATGCCCTGCAAATACCCACCTGGGCAGGCAAATGTGTGCTCAAAACCGATGGCTCTAATAAAAAACAAATACAAAGGGCAAAGGCCTCAAATCCCCCTATTTATCTCCTTCACAGAGCTCCTGGTGCCAATAAAACTCTTAGCAGCAGTTAAGTTGTTTCAGCCTCTTCACCACTTTTCCAAAGCCAGGTCCTGCCACATGCCTGAGGGTCTATTTTGATGCATTTTCCTCTTGTTTACAGAGATTAAATCCCTCTGTTACATCCATTCGTCCACAGGCAATAGCTGTTGTTTATAAAAGATAAAATTTGAAATCTCACACATCTTGTTTTCAACTCATTTTCAATTTTCATTTAAGCTGTAAATGAGTTGTGGTTTTCCCTGAGGTTTCCCACTCACTCCACGCCTTCAGGACATATTACAAATAACTGCTCTGCAAGAAGACTCAGAGAAGAAAATCGTGTTTTCTTGCAGGCAAATCCAGGTCCAGCTCAGAAGTGATCCAGTCAGAACTGCACGGCAGAAATCTGACATCCCAGTTTGAGTGAACTAAGGTTCAGAGAAGTTAATTTTCTCCATATTATCTTTACTTCAGTCTCTCAGCTCGGTTTCTACAGGGGAAGGACAGGTTGGAAAAGGTGATACCAAGATGTTCATCAGAGAGAGCTGCAGGAAGGGTTTTTGAATTATTAAACAAAAGGAACAAAAATAGCCAAAAGATGAGGAGCTGGGCAGAGGGATCAAGAGACTGAGAGTGTGTCTGCTCCTGGATCACAGATGTCCTGGATACAGAGGGTGGGTTTCTAGTCCATCCCTATTTAGACTGTTCTCTGTGAAGATGTTGAATCCCCCCAAGGTTTAGGGAGCCCTGTGAGATCAGGCATTCAGAGGACATGCTAGAACTGAACACGTGTAGGAATTTCCCCATGAACAGGAACAGATTTAACACACAATGTGCTCAACCAGCAAGAACCAGCATGCAGGCAGGTCCTGCTCCACAGGGAAACAGGACTATGTGTGATGGAGCTGGTGGTTTTTTACAGCAACTGAGGGATAAACAGGGATAAGCAAACAGTTGCTACTGGGCAGACTATGAACAGCACAGGCACCCAATTATGGTGAAATAGATCCAACAAGACAGATTTCTCAGGAAAGCCACTGTGCCCCTTCTGAATCCAACATGCTCAGGCTGGTGGATTTACCCCTGACAGGTGAGATGACAAGGGAGGGAGAAGGTAAAAGGGGCGGGGAGCTGTTGAATTGGCTCAAAAGGCAGTGTGGGTGCTGCTTCTCTCCTTCCAGCAATGAGACTGTGGGGCTCAGTCACCCATCACACATCAACCACCCTGAGCTGCTGACATTGCTGAACGGCCAAAGCTGGGCCTCTCTGGCATCACTCTGGCACTCCTTGCTGCTGGAGGATGAAAACAGGACACTCCTCATCTGATTCAGGCACTGAGTCACTGACACCATGTGGGGCTGCTGCAGGGCCATAGAAACAGCTGCTCTGCATTCCCCCTGCTCTGGCACAGGAGGGTCCCCAAGGGATGTGCTCTGCCTAAGCCACCTTTCCTCTCCTCTTCTCCTTTTCCTCCTTCTCTCCTTCTCCTGGTCAACTCTTGGCATGTTTTGCAAGCTGCACGCTTGGTTTGCACTGTGCATTTCTCCAGCAGAAAATGGTGTTCAAACCATGCATGGACAAGGTTTCACCTTGGAGATTCTCCTCAGAAAAAATATAGCTGACCTGTTCTGATTTTGAGGGCAGGGAATTCACCATGAGATTATTCAGTCTCTGATGATTTACAAATCTGAGCCCTGTAAATTTCTGCTAAGCAACGTGCAGAGACAGATCTGGATGAACCACCTCATGCTTGTTGCTGTTTAACCAACAACTGCGAGTTCAAGCATCGTAAATATACAAAACCAGCCTCCATCTCCTGGAGCTTCAGCTTGCAGCACATAACCCCTCACAGCTCACCTCCCAGCCACCATGCTCTTGCTTCTGCATTTAGCTTTGATATGAAAAAAAAAAATCACCCAACAGAATTCCAGCAATGATCAGGCACAGCCCAGCGTGGCTTTGCTCCATGAAACAGCTCCTGCTCGTGAAGGAATCCATACCCTGAACTGCGGATGTGACCAAATAGTAATTAAACACTGGAATTGCTACCAGAAAACCTGCCCTGTTTGGCTGTAACCACAACAGAGACAGGAGCAATCTCAGCCCTGGCAAATTTTGTCTTCATTACTCTTCTCCTTTATAAACCAGACCTTTCAACACCCATGTAGTTTACAAGCAAATCCCATTCCTGTGGTGACACAAAGATCTCTGTCCATTTCTAAAGCCTCCAGTGTCACAGGCTTTGCTGAAACTGCCCAAAGAGCTTCACCTTTACAAAAAAAATAGAATAATACTGAAACAGAACACAAAGACACATCAAGTTTTAGCAGCAAATGCCCTGGCTCTGCGGGAACCCAGCAGTGCTCCCAAACAACTCAACATCAGCACCCAGCCGGCCAGAGATCCTGCTCGCTCTGTGGCTTTTCTGCTCAGCAGAGCAGAATAAACCTGGTGGGGAAGAGCCAGCAACAACTCTGTGTCATCCTGCCCCCACGTCCCCAGTTTCCAGTTTGTGCAGGCTCGTGCCCAGCCCCCTCTCATCCCACTGTGGAGGGAAAGGCTTGCAGGGATGCAGGAAGTGATGTGGGAGGTGGTGGGTGCTGGAGCTGTGAGGCTCCTAATTAGAGCCAACACTTCACGGCCACAGGTAGCAGAACTGCACTGAGCTGAAAACAGGCAGAGCACGGGCTGCAGAGATGAATTCCCAAATCCCACAGTACAGCCCCCCGTTTAGGGCAATTGTTTCTGTTCAAGTACCTGCAGACCCCAAAGAGACAAGTCCCAAAGCTGGGCTGCAGTGAGCTCCAGCCCACCCCCACCCCAACAAGCCTGCATTTTTTAAGCATTTTCTGGTCAATTCCTTCACACAGCACCATGCATGTGCAGGGCACACCCTCCTACAAGAGCCCACGTGGGGGTTGGCACCCACATTGCCACTAGTGTGTCCTCCAGCCACAGGGACTCCTGACACCAGCCATGGTCATCCTGCCAAAAACTGGGGGCTCAGCAGTTGAAGAGCTAATCCTTGCTCCATAATCATAAATCCTTTGTGGTTTAGCCTTTTTTTTTGTTACATTAACTCAGTGACAGGAACACAACTGCTTCTGCATGCTCAGATATTTGGAGAAGGTGTGAAGTGGAGGGGACTCAAGAGTAGCAGCAGCACTACGGGCGAGGTGTTGATTAGCAGCTTTCAGATGAACTCAACTCAGCACTTTGTGTGAGCCCGACTTAAAATCCCATTTATGCACAAAACCTGTTCAAGCTGAAGGCAAGGCAGGGACAAATGCAGCCTCAGCACAAGTTGCAAAGGCAGAAATGCTGTTCCTGATCCTCAGGAAGGTGTTCCAAGCCCTCAGGAAAGTGCTCCAAGCCCTCAGGAAAGTGCTCCACGGTGATGGCAGCTCTCAGCTAGGGATTCTAAGTTCTCCCGCTGCTGCCTGGGTTTGACTTTTGACAGAACATCCAATCCAAGCTTTATAGAGAAACTGTATCCACATCCTCCCCTCATGGGCTCTAACACTGGGAGCAAGAGACACTGGTTTTATTACCATTTTTATTACTAAGTTACGATTACTTAGAGCCACAGCTCCAAGGTTCAGTGCTGGGGGCTGGACCTGTTGGTAGACTCTTTGTAGTGTCCCACAGGTGATTTTTTGCTTTATCATACTCAGGGAACAAAGCACCAGGTAACGCCAAAACCAGCAAAATGGTCCCATGGACATAACTAATGGCACAATTCAACTCCAGAGATGGGACAGACCTGACAAACCCAATGAGGGACATATGCAAGAAACTGGAAACAGCCGTGAACACCCCACTGGGTTTTGTCCTTGCCTTTCCTGACTGCTTTTGCCTTACACAAGCCATGTGAGTGGCAGCTGTGATGATCTGCACTGATCCCTGTTGCTGTGGAATCTTGGAGTGTGAAGAGCTGATAACTACAATTACCTTGTAAGTTTGCCCTGGGCTCTCTCTGACACCACATCTACACCAGCAGGACCACGAGCCTGAATGAGAAGCCCACAAAAACAGCTGTTGCACATAGTGAAAAGTGGGTTTTTAAAATCAGACCTCAGGGCAGTCTGTAGCTTTCAGGGCAGTCTGTAGACCTGGCCAACTGCAGGGAGTACCAGAGACCTGAAATCCTTTTCCAAAACTAGGCAATTTTTCGTATTGCTTTGTGCTAAATCATCCCTGACAAACAGTTGTGGATATTTCCCATCTCAGTCCTTCTGTTACCTAGTGCTACAATGCACGAAGTAATACTTTGCCATCTTCTGCCCCAAATACCTTGCAGTCTTGAAGCAGATTATTTCGGTGTGATTTACAGAAACAGAAATATTAAAAAGATCTACAGCTCAGGACAGATTATTCTCCAAAAAGAGATGAAAGGAGCAGCTGCTATTGCCCTGTGAAGAAAGGACAAGTTAGATGGTGGCTCTAGGAATCAGTCTGCAACAGCAAAGCCCAGGTACCCCCCAGAAACTGGGCAAGGAGGCTGTTCCCAGCAGGGCAGTAACAAAGAACGTGGCAGGGCTCGTACCGAGCGAGAGGAAAAAATCTTTATTCCAGTTCTGAATTGGCAAAAAACCATCACGGCCACAGCTCACCATTGGACAGTTCAGTCAGCACAGGGAGAGGGCACCTGGCCCAGTGAGGCACAGACCGAGGACACGGTCCCAGAGGCACTTGGAGAGGAAGCTCAGCTTCAAAGTACAAACACTAAACAGTTTGGCTGAAATTTTTAATATAAAAATTCACTAAAAAGGCTGAAGTGTGACAAACCATTGGAAATACTGTGACAAACATTCGCCCTTACGCAGTAAAAACCAAAACAAACCCAAACTGGCAAGAAGCTTTGAAATGCAGGTTTTCTTCTTCCTCCTGGCACTTCGGACCATCAGCTACTTAAAACGTTCATCTAGAAAAATCCATGGCACCTTCACCTCGTAGTTCAGTGCAAGGGGCTATTCTCGATGCACCAGCACAAACAAACCCAGTAAAAAGAGGACTGCATACTGGAAGAGAGAGCAGAGGAGACTCAGGAGCACACACTCATGTCTGCAGCAGCAAACATACAGGACACAGGGTTCTGCCTGTGTTCTCAGGAAGGAATTTTAGCTGGGGTGGGAAAAGTAGGTAGGAAATAAAAGAGCTCTTACCTTAAATTTTGGATAATCATTCATTAAGATAGTCACTATTCCAATATATGGCACGAATCTACAAGAATAAAGGTTTTCTTAAAACAAACACTATTCCAGGCTGCAGAAGAGTCTTGCTGAGAGCTACAGTCAACAGGCTGGGGGATTTTGTCCTCCCAGGCAGGGCAGCTGTAGCAGTGGGGCTGAGTGGGAGCCCTAGAGCGTTTCAGCCTCTGCCTGATTCAGATCTTAATTTCCTACAAAGGCTGAGCCTCACAGAATAAATTTGATGGCAATTCTGACCAAGCCTGAGCATTCGCTGCTCTTGCACTCATGTCCATCCAGCATCACCATCTCGGGATGCAGCTCACAGCTTGGTATCTCCCCTTAAGCCAAGCTCAGAACTGAACCACCTGTTCTTCTGAGCTCTCCACACTTTCAGACAGGTCACAAAACCCAGCAGGGAGGGCTCAAGAGGAGGGGGAATTCCCATGTGGCTTCAGAGAGGGCTGTGTACAAAACCACACCACTTTCAACTTCACTCACCCTCTCGCTCGTCCTACTACGTCCTTCTTCTCCAGCCAGTGCTGCCCCCGTTTGTAGAGCCCTCTGTCATCCACAGCATTGTTATCTCCCTTTGTCAGAAATTTGATGTCACCGTTTTGCCTGGCAAAGACAAGACAGGCAGGTAAGGCAGGGAAGGAGCTCGTTAAAAGCTGTTCCAGAACAAGTGTGAAGAGCCCAACACAAGGGCACTTGAAGCAACCGTGTCCTACAATTTGAGCAGGATGAAACAGGGAAACTCTGTCAAATGCAGCAGAAAGCAGATGGTTTGGAAAAAAACTGCCAAGGAAAGAATGAATTCTGGCCCCAGCCAAGCTTTACAGCAGAGTTTAAGAACAGAACCAGCAGGATGAGGCACACACAGGTGCAGCCTCTTGGCTTTTGACCCCTCTCGTGCTGATGCTTCTCTTGTTTCACACAAATGTTCTGGGTTCCCTACATCACCCAGAAGGAGAGTCTGGGGTTGAAACACGCAGTTCTACTCAGCAGTGGGCAGAAGCAAGCTGAAACTTAGAAGTTATTAGGAAAGGAGACTGGAAAAAACCAAATAATACCATGATGATACTACATGAACTCATGGTGTGCCTACAGGTGGAATGCTTTGGGCAGTGCTGAACCCCCTACGCCCTTTTCTGCAAGTGGAGGGAAGAACTGGTAAAGGTTCAGAAATGGATGACAAGGTCTGGAATCACTTCTATACAAGAAGCAAAAGACCTTCAGCCTGGAAAAGACAGAGCTGATGGGAGACATGATGCAGTCCAGCACAAATGACATACAACAAACAGCTTTTCACTGTCTCTTCCAATGCAAGACCCAGAGGGAACCAAAAGGAACTCAAGAGGTAAGGGGTTAAAACCAGACAGAGAAGGTGCTATGCAGAACTAGCCACAGCACAAACTAAACCGTGTCTCTGAGCAAGGGTATTTTGGTTGCTAAAAAATTATATTGGTTCAAAAGGTAACCAGATACTCCATGGAAAAGAGAAAAGGAGGCTATTCATAAAGAACTGGGACTTTGTGCTTGAACTTGGAACTTGTAGAAAGCAGGGAAATTATCTCTATATACTCTTTAATTCATCCTGAGATGAATTAATTAGCTTGCCAGAAACAAGATCCTGGAGCAGATGAACCTTTGCTTTGACCTGGAAAGAGCTTTTTAGATCCTTCCCCAGCCATTCCCATTCAGCTTGTGCCACTACTCAGGGATTAGCCGAGCACTCTCAGCTCACTGTGGCAGGGGCTGAGCAGGAGTGTGCTCAGTGTTTGGATCTCAGCTTTCTCACAGAAACAACACATCAAATGCAGCACAGGAAAGCACACAGAAGGTCTTTGGAGTTCATGCTGTTTTCATCATGCCTGAATACCAACATGTGTTCCTTGACAGGAGAAACCTGGAAGGAAAAAAACGGCAGGTAAAAAGAACAGCTCTTTCTCCAATGCACATCTGGCTTGTCATGTGGGAACAACAAACACTCCAGGAGCTTAGAGACACAGCCTGGGAAAAGATAGAGATCTCCAAAGGTGCAGATAATGTAGTTTAGCTTTGAAGAGTGATGGCACAGGAGCACAGCACCTTATTGAGCACAATCAAGGCTCTATCAGGACGCGGTATGAGAAGCCCCAAGCACAGTACTCTGCTGTCTGAGAGCTGAGTGGAGGCTGGTCTGGCTGTCCTGTTCCAAACCCACTAAGTAAATTTTGACCGCAGACTCTTTGTTAGTGATAAAGAATGAACCCAATTTTGGGCTGAAACAAGAAGAAAAGGGCAGCAAGTAACAGACACTTTCTCACTGACACAATACTGATGTGAACTGGGGCCTAAGTTGCCACATAATCATGAAAAACACTGTTTCTGTTTTCCTGCATTTTGACACTCCTGTCAGCTTCTGCAGAGACCTCTCACTTCTAAATTGGCATCAGAAAACTATTATTTAAGTAGTGAAAGAAGCAGCTGACACCCAAGTCCTGCCTTCAGGTCACAATATGGATTTTTTCAGTTTCTCCCTCCTAACATAAAGATCAGGTTTGGGTTTGGTTGTTTTAGTTAAATGAAACCTAAAATAATAGAGAACAGCTTTACCTCACAGAATCCAGGATTGGCACTAAGGTCATATTACATTTAAACAAAAAATAGTGCTGGATACCTTAATATCTAGAGATAGAGCTAGGTAGATAAAGAAAGGTGGGTAACATCTGGAGAGGAACTGCTGGACAGAGCAGGGGAGGAAGAAAGTTGTATTTCACTTGAAAGAGTACCCACAACATCACAAAAAGTGCATGTGCAACATTAGGTATCAAATTCACCCTGTAAATTGACCTTCTATTTAAATTAGTGGTATCAAAGAATGGTACTTTAAAAACCAACATTGTTCAAAGTTTTGGGTACAGAATAAATCTGAACACCAAAGAATATGCCCTGCCTCATGGGAGAGGTACTGCTCCCTCAGAGCCAGGATTCCAGCTGCACTGTTTCTGTGCACAAAGCTGGTTGACCTTGAGCTGGGCCAGACAACTGGTCAGCCACCAAACCACTGACTCCATTCCTTCACACACACAACCTGCCCAGTGCTGAGAGATTAAACAGTACATGGAGACTCTGAACATAACAACACACAACTTCCTACAGGAATGAAACACACAGACTCTGCAGGACAGCAGGAACCAGGACCATAAACAAGCTTTAAAACATCACATTCTACACATGAAATACTCCCTGCCACAGCTCTGCCTCTACAAGAGTCACTTCACACACACACAAATGCAGCTGTAATACAGGAGACAGCACAGCACAGCAGCTTGGGGTGGAAAGGATGGCACAAGACACAGTAAGTGGTGTCAGCCTTCCAGTGCCTAAAGGGCTCCAAGAGAGCTGGAGAAGGACTTGGGACAAGGGCCTGGAGTGCCAAGACAAGGGGAAACGGCTTCCTACTGACACAGGGCAGGGTTAGATGGGATATTGGGAAGAAATTCTTCCCTGTGAGGGTGGTGAGGCCCTGGAACAGGTTGTCCAGAGCAGCTGTGGCTGCCCCATCCATGAAGTGTTCAAGGCCAGGTTGGATGGGGCTTGGAGCAACCTGGTCTAGTGGAAGGTGTCCCTGGCCATGGCAGGGGGTTGGAATGAGATGAGCTTTAAGGTCCCTTCTAACCCAAACCATTCTGTAATCCTACAACTTGGAGAGTCCAGGAGACTGGCACAGACTCCCCAGCTTGTGCTTTCTACTGAATGATCTTTCCAAGTAAACCAAGGAGGGCAGATTTTGCTTTTCTGAAACTTCTGTGTTACTTCCCACAGCACCTGGATATCTATTATTGACATCCCAGCCACTCGTTAACCCAAGGACATGAGGAATAATATCATTTAGGTACATAACAGCAGTAGAACCCCCCCAGATCCTTAACATACTTCTCGTGGATTTTCAGGACACGATGGACTATGGGAATTTCCCTTCCTTCTATCCTAAAGACGACAATTTCTCCCACTCTGATTGGATCTTCAATTCGGTTCGTGAGGAACAGGAGATCTCCTCTGTGGAACGCAGGCTCCATGCTCCCACTGAAAGAGAGAAGAGGAGCAATTGAACAATATTTAAACACTCAGAATCAGGTTTCAGAGTTTATAGTCCTTTAAGAAAAATCTCAAAGAACCTCGATGAGAAGAAAAGCTGTGGATGCCCCATCCATCCCTGGAAGCATTCAAGGCCAGGTTGGAACCTTGATGAAGAGCTCTCAAGAAAAACCACCTTGGAGATCAGGCAGGTGTGTAACCTCTATTGCAATCAGGTTTTCAATCACCACAGTACCAGCAGTTTGGATTTTTTAGAACAAGAGCACTGCCAGCACCTGGTGTTACAAGCACATCCAATAGGAAAAGCTTTCTGAATAAGCAAAAAGCTGATGACAAACAGTATCTTTTGATTTCTGAGCTCACCTCTGGCAGGGCAACACTGGCAGTGCTGCAAGCTTTTTTATTTAATTTATTTTTTACAGATCGATTGTCCTCAGGAACAAAGCACTGAAAATATTGGACTCTTGAATTCCCATCTGGAACAGATGCGTGTGAGAAAAATTCATTATTGTGATTCATCGCTTTGCTTAATGATCTCATTTCAGGCACCTCGACTCAAGTTATTTTTCTCATGTCTTGTAAATGGCAATTGTTAGCAACTACTTATTCTTCCTAATTCCACATAAATAATGCAAAACAGAAAGATGAACTTTAAGTACCGCGTACATTCACGTTTTATCTGGAGACTGCGCAGCAGCTGCTCTTCAGAACAGCAGATCACATCGCTGAAGAGGGGATGTGACCTCAGGGCCCCCCGTCTTACTCACTGGGAGGAACGGCAGGAAACATCTACCTTATGCTTTGCATCAAGGAGGGAGTTTTGGTAAGTGCCACGTGGTCGTGGCATTACATCATTTCTACATCATGAACACCAAACAGAAACACAGAGAAAGGCCAGTGTGGACGCAAAACAACATCTGTGCAGCATCCAATGGAAGCAAACAGAATTTGTCCGAGGCAGCAGGAGGGTGGGAGTAACACCATTGGTAACAGCACTGGTGGTACCAGCCCTGGTGGTACCCACTGCACAGTGCTGCTGCAAGGGCAACATCTTATACCCAAAACATCCAGTGACAGCGATACCCTCGATCCTCAGGACCACCTCTGTAATGGACAGTCACAGAACTACAGAATCCCACAAGGATTTGGGTTGGAGTGGGTCTTAAAGCCTATCCAGTTCCACCCCCTGCCGTGGGCAGAGACATCTTTCATTAGACCAGGTTGCTCCAAGCCCCATCCAACCTGTCCCTGAACACTTCCAAGGACGGGGCAGCCACAGCTTCTCTGGGCAACCTGTTCCAGGGCCTCACCACCCTCACAGGGAAGGATTTCTTCCCAGTATCCCATCTAACCCTGACCTGCGTCAGTGGGAGGCCATTCCCATTGTCCTGTCCCCTACTTGCCTGTTCGTAAAGTACCTCTTTTTCTTTTTCACAAGCCCCTTTAAGCCCAGCCCAGCCAGCTGACAGAGCAGTGGGCGAGATGCTGTTTTTACCCACTTCCTCTTCCCTCGCTATTCCTGAGCCTGGATTCTCATTGAGCCTCTCGCCCGCCGGGGCCGGAGCCTCCAGCTGCCCCATTCCCGCAGGGAATCCCCGTCGGGGGCCCTACCCCGCAGGGGGTTTAACCCCCCACACCCCCGGGACTGACCTCAGCACCACCACGATGGGGCTCTCGCTGCCCGTCACCACCATCAGCCCCTTCCAGATCATGAGGGCGGAGGACACGATCATGCCGAAGTTCAGCACCTGGTAGTACAACTGAGGGGGGGGTGGGTCGGTCAGGCCCCGCCGCCCGCGCAGGGCAGGGCGGGCCGGCCCCCCCACTCCCCGGCTCCACGGACCCCCCCGGGCCCCCCGCCCCATCCGGCACCTGCCGCTTGTTCATGCGCCGAACATCGTCCAGAAAGTCCAGCGACAGCATCGCCGCCGCCGCCGCCTCCTCCCGCCCGGCCGGCCCCGCTTCCGCTTCCGGCGCGTCACTGCCGCTTCCGCCGCGCGGGGTGGGCGGCTCCGGGGGTGGATCCGCTCGGGGGGCCGGGGGTGCTCCCACCCCGGACTCTGCGGAGGGCACCGGGAACGTGTCCCCGAGGCTCACCGCCACCCCACATCCAACGAAAGACCCCATCCAACACCGCATCCAACCAACACCCCACCATACACCCCGCATCCAACCGACACGCCTATGAACCAACACCCCACCCAACCGACACCCCAATGAACCGATACCCCACCCGACACCCCATCCAACAGACATCCCACATCCAACAAAACATCCCACCTGACACCCCATCCAACCGACCCCCCATACCAAAACACCCCGTCCAACACCTCATCCAACCAACACCCCACCTGACACCTCACCCAACCTACACCCCATCCAACATACACCTCACATCTGACACACCCAACCAACACCCCATCCAATGCACACTCGTCCAACACTCATCCTATGTACACCCATCCAACACACACTGCACATCCAACAGTCCATTCAACTGATGGCCCATCCAATCACCGCCCCATCCAATGAACACCCCATCCAATGAACACCCCATCCAATGAACACCCCATCCAATGAACACCCCATCCAATGAACACCCCATCCAACCAACACCCATTGAAACTAACTCCTATCCAACCAACCCCCATCTGACACCCATTCACCTGACACACACATCCAAGTGACACCCATGCACCCAAACATCCCATCTAACTGACACCCCATCTAAACAACCCTCCATACAACCAATGGCCCATTTCATCCAAACCCTACCCATCAACTGACACACCACCCAACATCCAGACAGCCCCAATGGGCTGTATCCAAACATGGCGAGATGAGATGGCGACGAGCCCAATGCAAGGAGATAAATAGTTCTTAAATTATTTAAACATCGTCAGAGTAAACAATAAGGAGCGGGGTTCTGGCTCAACAGAATGAAAAAAATAATGGTATAGAAGGTAATTATATTACATGAAGCGCGGGTGTGACAATGAATGAGGGAGGAAAGAGTCAATGTGACTACATAGAAAGAAACATCTCCTAACTGATAGGCAATGCGGAGCCACAGCAGGAGAGGAGCTACTGCTGGAGCACCAGCCCCACCACGCCGCAGGACGATGGCTCCCACTGGTTCCAATGCCTCTGTGAGCTCTGCTCTGCTCCTCTCCCCTCAAAAAGAGCTGGTCAGAGAGCCCTGGCACCGATGCCATCAGAAGCCCCAGGATGGTTTCACTCCAGTTGACCCCAGAGATGGAGCAGGTGATGTTTCCCCCTTCTGGTGATACTGCCAACCTGCCCAAGCTCCCCATCAGGACAAGCCACTAAGCACCAGGCCTGGCAGCACCCATCCTGGAATAGCTTCCAGCAGCACAACTCCACTGACACACGAGGGGGACCAGGCCCTCCTTAACTGTGCTCACCTAGGAGGACAGGGGCTACGAAATCCTCTCTGAGGATGACTCATGTCCAAGACATTTCATTAAATTGCATTTTAGAAAAGCAGGTTGTTATTCAGGCAATTAAGAATAACCAGCACAACTCACAGCTCGAACCCGTCCCCTGTGACGTGGATCCTGGACCAGCACAGTCCTGACAAGCACGTTTTGCTGAGCCAGAGTTATGAGTTAAAATGAGTAACACAAAGGCAGGATGGGAAGAGAAAAAAGAAGCCATAAATAGAAGGAGAAAGAAAGGGAGATAGGGAAGTCGTGGCTGGGGCTCTGGGCAGAGGCTGAGGCAGTGCACACTCGAAGGAGGAGAGCTCGTCTGAAGGAAACTGCAGCTGCAAAGTGCTCCTGGATCCTCAGGAGTTGGCCAAGCTCCAGCGAGGATTCTGGCTCTGCTTTCCCTTTTCACCTCTCTGGGCTGGCAGAGAGTTAGTGCTTAGGATGCAATGGCAGGGTTGGTTTTGGTTTTTTTTGATTTTAAATTTCCCTTACAAATGGAAGTTAACGGAAAGCAATGTCCATCCCAAGAAATCAACAGAATATTTCAAAGATTTGCCCCAATCCCCACCCTGTATTTTGAGTAAAAACCCCCCAACCAAAAAACCCCAACCAACCAAAAGGGCTTTTTTTTGTTTTTAAGTCTTAAGAGACTTTGCATGATTGTTCTGTGAGGTGCTGTTGGGGCCCTCTGCGCCACACGTCTGACTGTGCTCACAAAGAGCTGAGTCACTTTTGCACTCTTTGTATTTGTTCTCCTCTACTGCCCTAGTGTTCAGCTCTCCATTGTAGCTCTCGTGTCCATTCTCACTCATCTCCACTTGATACTTCTGCCTTTCATCTTCCTCTTCCTCCTCCTCTTCTTCCTCCTCCTCCTCCTCCTCCTCCTCCTCCTCATCTTTGACTTTATGAACAATGAAGAGGTGTCTGTTCAGAGAGATGTGGGAGGTGTAGCACAGGCCGCAGAACAAGCACTGGAAGGTGGAGCTGTCGGTCTTGTGCCGAGGTATGTGTTCCTGGAACTCAGTCTGGGTGTCCGTCGTGAAGCCGCACTTGGCGCATTTCCAAGGTGCTTTCAGTTTTTTGGCTGGTGGCTCATCCAAACCCACAGTGGTCTCTGCCTGACCCAGCTCATCCGGTGCCATCCTCTTTGGAGATTTTGCCTGAAAAAAACAAGATTAAAAAGTTACTTCACTGTTTGAACCCACAGAATAATAAGTGCTAAAATCCACACGCGTGTCTGAAGACACCTGAGGGTGAAGCCATGCCCAGGGGATTCCTGGGGCATTCCGTTCCCTACCAGTACCCAAACACCTCACCCCATGGGCAGGATCTCAACTGCTATCCTGTGACATAAGATGGGAATGCTGTGAGAGGTTGGCTGGGCAGAAAAGTGATGGAGAAAGAGAGTTTAGAATGGTTTAGGTTGGAAGGGACCTTAAATATCATCCAGTTCTACCTTCCACTAGATGAGGTTGCTCCAAGCCCTGTCCAGTCTGGCCCTGAACACTTCCAGGGATGGGGCAGCCACAACCTCTCTGTGTAACAATTTGGTGTGGGAAGGAGCAGCCCACAGAGCAGGGACAGCTGAGGAACATGGGGTCGTCATTAGCCCAGACAATGCTTCTCAAATTTAACTCTGAAAGTTTTCCCCTCCACTCAGGCTTTGTCTTTGTGGCATCTCTCAGTAACTCATCCTCTCTCTCTAAGAATCCTGCAGCTTCTTCTCTCATGAGGAGGCTCACTTGCTTATGTTCCTGCAGTGATATGCAAAAAGTATATTTTTAAAATAATGGAGCGAAGAAGCCCAATCAGCCAAACCTCCACTCCAAACCAACCCAAGATATTACACATTTGCTATATGAAATTACACAGTCCTACTTAGGAGAAATGCAGTTCTCACAGGTAATGGATCTAGTAAGTATTTTAAAACAGAAAATAAATCTTTTATAACTAGCAGAAAACGTAAGGGAGAAAGAAGAAAAACGTGCCATGCTCATGAACAGGATGGCAGGGGAAAACAAAAGTCATAACAAACTTGAATTACAAAGTAGACTGAAAAAAGGTCAGTAAAACACAGGGCCACACGGTCAAAAAAATCTTGAAAAACGCAGACTCCCTTGTCCTGGTGCTGGCGCAGCTCAGCTGTGCTCTCAGTGCTGCTCCTGACCCTGGCAAGAGAGAAGCAGGCTGGATGGAATGGAGAGGGGGAAGGAAATCTGCCCTATGGATGGGAGGGTTTGACTGGCACAGGGCTGCAGCTCAACACCCCAAGTGAACAGCTACTGACTGGGTACATTTAACTGGACGTTTATTTTTCATGAAAATAACATCAGTTACTTCTGCTGTGTCTCTCTCTGGAGCTTTCGCTTTGGCCATCTGGGATAGGTCTGGGTTTTTGATGCCGTGCATGAGGCTGATGTGGTTCTCCAGCATGAATGGCTGAGGAAATGTCTGATTTTCATCTGTGCAGTACCTTGAAAATACAAAAAGGAAAACAATTTATTAGAGGAAATGCTCTTTGTATTGTGCCAGAACAAGAGGTGTCATTGGAGACAAGACTCTGGTGAATAATCTACCATTAGATTACCAAAATATGCAGCAAAGCATCATTTTAATAATAAAACACTACCCCTGAGAGAAAACTAGAATAGTTTGGAATTTCCCACAGTAATCATGAAGGAGAGTAGGGTGTGCCTTATTTACAGGCTAAATAAATACAGGGACTAGTGGGGGATCAGGCCCTCTGTGACACATCCTACACTGGATACATGATCCGGAGAGAAAACACATAGAAAAAAACCAAAAAGACTGAGGAAAGAGACCTACACAGAGAGAATGATGAGTTCTGTGACACTGAGGAGTCCTGCAGCAGAACCTAGTCCTGCATCCAGCATTCCCAAGTGCCCATGGGAACAAGCATCATATCTACCAGACCGTACATATCATAACACACTTAAAATCCTTACAAAACTGCTGAAATTCCAACTTTAATACCAATAACCTAGGCAGAGGCACTTGTGAACATGTCATTTATAGGTAAGTCTTCATGTTAGAACTTAGTAGGATTCCAGTGCTGCCAGAGAGCTGGTTGACATTTCCAAAGGAGCTGTGAAGGGGATATGCCTTCACCCCTGGTCTCTACCTTCACTCCTGGATGACCGAGGTCTACTGGAATAAGTGCCAGGCCTTGCAGACACACAAACCAGCCCCCCGAAGAGCACAGAGGGCTCTGTTAGCAATGGAGAAACCCCAAATTGACTATTTGAGTTGTTCTGCTGCCTGTCAGGCGAAGGCTCATGAGCTGCACATTGACCCAAGCAATGAGGCAAGTGACACCAGAACTCCCTGAAATGCCCAAATTGCAGCTGAGACATTGGCAGCGTGGGATAGAAGGCAACAGAAAGGAGCTGAAGAGTCTCTGGGCAACAAAGACATCTTTTAACAGGAGAGAGGAAGATTCCTACTGATCTTCCAGTAACTAGAGGGAAATTAAACAACAGTCAGCAATGATGTGAAAACACAGATGTGGTCATTGAGTACTTCTGCGTTTTAACAGGAATTGCTTAGATGTTAAATCAATATTAATGATGATGGATTTTTTTTCCCCTCGTGCAGGAAAGCTGAGAGGTTATTAAGTGGTATTTATCAAAAATAAATATGTTGAAAATCAAGTGTTCCAGACAGTTTGTACTTAAGACTTGGAAAAGAAGAGCAAGATCTTATAACAATAACAAGTGAATTATGAAAGAAAATACACAAAACATCCCAATATTTTGCAATTTGTCCTAGCTTAGAATTCTTTTCATGTGAGCAGGCAAAGATGTTCTCCCCTAACCTGAACTACTCCAGTGATGAGTGTGGCAGGGGGGTGTTCAAGCAAGTCCTCCATCACTGGTTTCTCCCTACAAATTTAATCAAAGGCAGAGACCTAGGCAGGGCAGGGGGGGAAGGGGAAATCCCAGCTGGGAATGTTAGAAGCCAGAGGTAGGTCACCTACAAGCCAGCATGGTGGAGTCAGAAAAACAGCAAGTTGTCAGATCAGTGACATTTTATTCATGTTTCACATGGAAACCCAGGAGAAGAGGGTGACATGAAGTTAAGGCATCAAAATCCCTGAAGAGAATAACAGGCAAGAGTGATACAGAATGCCAGGTGGGAAGAAGGAAAAGAGAAATCAGAACTAGAAGAAAAAAGGGCAGTGGAGATGTGATGCCTTACAGAGCCCTGAAAGAAGACAAGGAGGAATTCAGAGATGGGAGGAGATGATTTTTAGAGCAGTGCTCTGGACAAGCTAAGAGGGATCAAAGGGGAGACAGGACAGGAGAATTTGGACTCAAACAAAGAGCAGCTGTTGGAGATGCTGGGACAGTATTTCAAAGAAGAGGTTTCATCTGAAGAGTGCTGTGATTTCAGTAAGTCTCCCATTATAATGGTTAAAGAGAGCACAAGCACTGTTCAATTAAGACTTCAACAGATTTTGTGAAGGAGCAACTACAAGCTGGAGAACTAAATACAACCACAATCCCCTCGGATTTCTGTCTGTATCTTCTCTGCTGGCATGACTGTGGCCCCTTAGGTGAGGCTGTGGATCCACAACTGTGAGTCGTTCTGCACAGCAACAAAGGCAGTGCACACAGTAGGCTGGCATACCCCAGGTTATCTGGAATTCCCACACAAATCCTTCTTCCCAACTGATGCTCACTTTGATCCTGATACACACCACTTTGAAAACAACTAATCCAGAGAGAACAGATCTGTACAGATCAGGTGAATGGAACACTGAAGACCATCACCTGCAAACTCAAAGCACAATGAAACATACCAGGAGCCAACATTTCTCTCCTCCAGAGGTTCCAAGTCAGGGCACAGTTACAAGAAAAGTAAAGTTTAGAAGTCTTGGATGAAACAATGTGTCAGGAACATATTCCCAGTGGTAATGCCAATACTGTATCCATTCCCTAAAAGCTACTGTGGCTCACTAGACAGTCTCCAAAGAAATTAAGTATCCGAGGGATGTACTTATACTCTTCAAGACTAGCTTTTAGCAACTTGAATGCAATAAAGTGACAACATACTTGACACACATTAAACCAAAATTTCAGATAAATTAGAAAAATCCCCCAAACTACATCACTGTAAACTTCCCTTTCATCCCAAATATGTTTTAATCCTGATCCAGAAGGACGTCTCAGAAGGAGGCAGGAGGTAAGTCCGCACAGTCACGCCGTGTACGACTTATTCTGCAGCAGTTGTAGAGGCAGATTCATAAGCACTGGGCTTTGTCCTGACCTGAGACTGTATTCACAGTTAAAACATGTTCACCAGCAATGATTTTCACTCACTGCTGATTTACAAAACTCGTCTGAAGTCTCCAAACCCATTTTCCTACTCTGAGGTGTGACTTCCCAAGCAAATCCAGCAAGATTAATTCTCCATTGCCCTGCAGCCTGTGCAGTCACTTCTGCCTGTGTACAGTGGTGGCAAGATCTGATTCTTTAGCATTTTACACACCTTCTGCACCCAAGGAGAAGGCACAAGAGTGGTGCATGACCACACTAACCATGAAGCAGCGAAAGACTTGCCCAATATGTTATTGGCTGTTTCACAACGGTGCACAATGTAAATCTCATTTTGCACATGCAGATCTCAAATCACACCTTCCCCTAAGTTTCCAAGGGCATTCATTGTGCAGTCAAAAGCAAGGACTTGTTTTAACCACCAAATCTCTTGTGTTTAACATATTCTTCTCCTCACTCTCCTTCCAATAACTTAAAGAGTCTGGAGTAGACAGGAGCAGCAGACATGAGCTATTACAACTTCCAACCTTGAAGGACTAGCCTGTCGCTGAAAAGCAGCGTGAAAAAGGGCACTGGGTACGTACCAGCAAGTGTAAACTTTCTTTGCTGTGTCGTGGTTATTGCGGATGTGTCTGCGCAAGCTGTTGGAGGCGTTGAATGAGCGCTCACACTGGCGACAGGGGTATCTCTTCATGGACTAGCAGAGGAACAGAAACATGTTTTAATAGCAGGGAGATGGAAGGCACTGACTGGATTCTAACATTGCCATGCTCTTCAACTGGATGTGACCTCTCAGATGCAAAAAAATCCCTTACATAACATCTAATTGCACTGATAAAGATCTCTGAGACTTTGGAGTCCTATTTAGACTCAGCCCAACAGTTGGCTAATACCAGAACTGATCTTATAAAAACCAGGACTAGATAAAGCACATGCTTAATTTTACTGATTTTTAATAGGAATTGCATTAGCTGCTTCTCCTGCGGGCTCATTTCACTCCAGGACCCCGCGCAGAATGAACTCAGTGGAAGGTCCCTTCAGCCCCAGAAGGCAGCAGGACCCCAATGAAGTACAAGTCCACTTACCCTTCTCCTCATAATTCAGCACAAGAAAAGGGTAAGATGTTAAAGAACATCACACAGTCCCTCCTGCTATCCATGTATATCCACATCCCACTAATCAACTCTGCCCCATAACCAGCCTCCTCCAAAATCTTCCTATAGCCCTGTATATAACCTGCATGCAGATTTTATTCCACTTAAAATCTTCTTAGACTTGTTTAACGAACACATATATGTAGTAAACTGAAATATTTGGCCAATTTCCTACCTCTATAGAATTCAAATGAGAAAATCTAGCATTCTGACCCTGTCCCCATCATCTCTTGGTATTTATCAAGTGGGATAATTATCAAGTGAATTATCAAGTGGAATAATTCAGCCCTCCCCAAACCACATCAGAAGGAATCAAAGAGCATGTTCCAGATTTCCACAGCCTCTGCTCATGGTTGGTGACTCAGTATATCAAACAAGAAGTCCTGATGCTAAAATACTAAGAAATCTGGCTGCACACAACATCTTGGCCTATGTTCTGCCAGCGACAAAGATTAGCTTGACACAAGTAGGTCAAGGCAACACAAAGCCTGAGCTGGATGAAACTCCCAAAACTGAGATTTGCAGTTCTTGTAATGACAGCCCTGCACAGAGGCCTGGTGTGCAGGAGCCTGGGACTCCTCCTCAGTTCCCCAGCTTAAATGTCTCATCTGAATCCTTACCCTTCCATGATTTCTCTTCATGTGGGACACATAGGTTTCCCGATCAGGGACCCACTGTGAACATTCCTTGCAAATCCAACCACTTCTTCTCAGTCTGGACTTTGATTCGGGATTGTGTCCTTCCACCCTCATGTCCTTCCTCGTCAGAGGGGAGTGGGAAGTCCCATTGGCTACTGACAGCTCCTTTGGTGAGGCATGAACCTGGTTCCTTGAAGCCTTCTCAGATTTCTGCCGAAAGTTTGAGAGCTCCTCAGGATTTTGGGGGACTCCATGAACACCCTGGATAATAATAACAGTGGAAACACAAGCAACATTTATACGTAATTCACTTACGCACATTTGTAAATAAATACTATTTATTATTTGAACAATAATTTAAGTCCCCACTGCCCAAACAATGGGTTGGTGTCTTGCTCCTGTGCGTTTTTCCATTTCTCCTGGAAGCTGGCTGTGGTGCTTTCCCAAGCAAGAGATTTTCCTAAGAAACACGAAGCTTCTGTTTCTGTTTCCTGCATGACAACAGCAGCTCCTTGGTGCTGCCTGTTTAGCATTTTGGATGAGCCCTGGGAACTCTGGTTAAATAGGGAAGATGTAATGGAAGAGAAATGTTAATTGTCATTATTTCAAGAGCTTAAGCTCTAGAAACACAGAGCTTTGGTATTAAATGGTATTAAACACAGAGCTCTGAACTAAATGTTTGCTGGTATCTTGGGAGCTCCAAAGCTGCTTCATCTTTGCTCAAGGGAGGGAAGAGACAACCTTCAAGTTTCTTCAACCCTAGTTCCTTAAATTCTACCGCAGCTATTGCTATTTACATTTTTCACAGTTCAAAACTTAGCTCCTGCCATATAATATCAAGCATAAAGCCAGAGACCTGCCTTATAAGGAATACGGCTCCAGGCTCTTTAATTATTCAACAGACCAAAATCCGAAGTCGCCTAAAAAGTTATTTTAACAAAGAAAATTGAACATAAAGAAAATAATCCAAAAATGAAGAGCTGTGGGAAAGCAAAAGCAAGTAAAACAGCAACATACCAAAGAAACCTCAAGAAACTCCCCTAGGAACAACAACAGTTCATCCACACAAAAGGCTAATTTAGAGGTTTAATTGTGCACAGTAATTAATAATGGGTAAAGTTTCAACACACGAAAGCCCCAGGCCTTTGGAAGTGTTTCTGTGGGTTAAACACCAAACAAAACTCCAAACACAGGGTCTCAGCTGAGAAGTCTGTGTGCTTTGCACCTGATCCAGCTGATGGCCACAGAAGCTTTTCATGCTCCAGGGCACTGCCAGATACTCCAGAACACAGACACGTCCCTTTTCTCCCCATCTGGAAATCTCCAGAGTGTTTTAGTGCCCATTACTGCATTGTTGCACTACTGGGGGAAAATAAACTAGGAGCATGGTAAAATGAAGGGAAGCCAGAAAGCCTTCAATTACCACCTCAAAGACCTGCTGATGGCCAAACAGCCTCGTGGTTAACAGGCAGAAGTTTTGTGGTAGAGATCTCGGGATGCTCCTGCACCCTGAGGGTGGGATCTGCAAACGAACCACAAGTTGTGTACCTCAACTCCAGCCTTTCAGCACTGGGGTTGAATGCCTCTTTGAAGATCCCAGCCTTAATCTCAACTCTATAATGCAAGGAGATTAGCGATCATCGACTTCAGAGGAGGGCTACAAATTGTAATTCATTACTGCATGCAAAGCGCTTCCGGATTTGCATGTTAAAGGCATGGGGGAGAAAGCAAAGATTTTGAATGGGTTTTGCTTTCAGGAGTGAGCTAATGAATCTTCTTGCTTTTTCAGTAAGTATAAACAAAATAAAGTCACTGATGAAAGAAAAATATGTCCTTTTTTATCCCGATCAAAGAGAAAGAAGACTTTGCAAGCTCTTCCTTCAGAATGCCACCAAGAACTCTTTGGAGAGGACTTCCATGGCAGTGCTGTTAGACATTGTACATAGAATCATACTGAGTTAGATAACAGAAAAATGTGGCACTTGTACATTTATAGGATAATCAGATCTGCAAGGTTGGTACCTCCAGGGCAGTCATTTCTGCCTCTGTCACTCCTCTCCTTCTGGCTGGTGTGGTTTAGAGCAGCCAAGGACTGAGGATGTTAAATGCCATGTAAACCCTCTCTGAGGCAGCTGCAAAGGGGCCAAAGCTTTCCAGGTGAGCATCCAAAAGAGGCAGATTCAGCTTTCACTATACAAATGGATTAACACTGTGGGCAGAGAATAATTCTCCCTGTCTGCCAGCCAAAGAGAATGCTGTCACCTTAATTTAATCCCTTCTCTGGGTTTAAGAGGTTGTGGACTCCCCATCCCTGGAAGTGTCCAAGGCCAGGTTGGACGAGGTTTGGAGCAACCTAGTCTAGTGGAAGGTGTCCCTGCCCATGACAGGGGGTGTTACAAGATGAGATTTGAGGTCCCTTCCAACCCAAACCATCTTGTGATAAACAAGCCTTTGTCATACAGTTAAAATACATCTAGATGAGAGGAACTGCCTGCATTAATATGAACTAACACAAACCACTCCACTGAGTGGTTTCTGGATCCTGTAAATCACCGTAGTCTGTTTTTCCACTAATATATTCCTCAAGAACCTTCCACTTCTTGAAGCAATTTTCTCACATGGTTGATGTAAACTCAAAGAATAGGATCTTGCACTAGTGGGGGGGGAGTTACCTACCTTAACATGCTGCATTAGCTGCTGTTTCTGCATATACACCAGCTGACACTGTGGGCACTTAAACACTCCCACTAACAACTTGCTGGTGTTCTGCTGGAAGTGCTCCTGGAGCAGCTTCTTCTTGTTAAAGACTGTCTCACAAGAACATTTGTAGATCACCCTGAAACAATTAAAGAAAGTAAATTCAATCTCTCTTCCTTAAGACGACAGTGGAACTTAGCAACTCCAGAAAGGGATGGGCTTCTGAGGAGGGCTGTGCTCTCCGTGTATTGTCAAGACACACCCACTTGGGTAAACTGAACCAGTAACTCGACTGGGAAGAACAACAAAATGCCTCAGGCACATACCACAGCTTGCTAAAAATAAGTTTACTTCTGTGCATATGCATAACTATGTGTGTGTGTGTGTGTGAGCACAGACAGATGGGAGCAAACCCAAAGTATCCCAGCTGGCTACACACTGCTCTCAATCCCACCCTTCCATAGTTCCTCCCTTAAAACATGCATTTTTGGCATTAGCTCAAGCCTTGGATGGAAAAGTTACAGAGTAGAAAAATCACAAGGTTTCTGTCTAGTGATTTTTGGGGGCAATGCTCCATGGGGAAACTCTCCTCTTCGAGTGCCAGATGCAGCAGTTGCCCTGGAGCCATCTACCATGAGGTGCCACTGTGGGTCCTGCTGGACAAAGATGTGACAATTAAGTTCTTTTTATGGATATTCAGCTCTTCCCAGCCCAAACTCCTCTCTTCCTGCCCAGGAGACCGTGTTTGTATCAAGGAGAGCATGCTCTGGCTCAGAACAGACAAAGCAGCAGCTGATCTTATATGAGTATGGAAACCAAAACCAGAAAAAAGCCTGGGAGGGAAAGGGGGAATCCTGGAGCTACCCAGCAAAGGAGGAGAAGAGATAAAGCCAAACCACTTACTGAGTAGTCTTGTGAGGTTCTGCTGGGTGCTGGCTGGCCATGTGAGCCATGGTGCTGTCAGCTGACTTGAAGGCCTTGGGGCAGAAAGAACACTTGTGGAAGACTTCGCAGTGTTTCTCGTGGATGTGCACTTTGAGCATGGCGAGGGTCATGAAGACAACTCCACAATGGATGCACCTGTGGGAGGCATGGAAAAGAGCTGAGTTACAGCTTCCATCACACAAGGAAAGGACCAGGAAGCAAGGACTAGGTGGTGGCAGGTCCTTGGTTGGTTTCTTACATATTAACGTGGAAGAGTCAAGAAGGAATATGATACAAGAATTCTGGGCAGACCTCACAACCACATGTTAAGAAACAAGCAAACAAGATCTACAAAAGAAACCTTCAGAGACTAGAACAACCCCAAAAATAAGGAAGATGTGGTTGAGCAGAATGTCAGCCCTGTACCTGTGAAAGCCAATTCCAGCACAGGTACAAATGAAGGATTACAGTAAAAGTACCTGGTGAGATCTTCAGGTAGCAAAAAGCAGCACAAATACCAGCTAGTCCCCAGTATAAATAAAAAGAGAAAGAATATCCAGCTACGAAAACATCATCAATTGCTTCTCATGTCACCAAGCTCTAGAATATCATGACAGCAACAGCAAAGATACTGAAAACAGCAACAGAAACACCCAAGGAACTCATTAAGATCATTAAAATCATTAAGATATAGGTGCTGCCTAGAAAGTGCTTGTCTGGGAGAGCTGGGTGGGTGCTCTGGGAGGAGAGAGAGAGAGGGGAGCAGAGGTTGCACATTGAGTCACAGGATTCTTCTTGGCAGCTGGAAACATGGCCAAGAGGAGTGCAGAGCCACCCTGCTGGTCCCAGCCTGCCTCTCCTCCCAACACGCACCTGCAACAGGTCTTGCCTTATACTCCCACAAGATGGCAACAATCAGCAGCCTTACCGTGTTTAACTTTAATACTCAACCCGAGATCTGCCTGCCACGCTCCAACACTCCAAGGGCACATGAGGGTGCAGACACCTGCCCTCATCTGCCTCAGGAACACCAGCCACAGGGTTTATCATCTCATAGGTGCAGCTCTGCTGACCTGGGACCAGAATAGTCTCTCCTAAGAAGATTCCACGACAATGACAACAGTGCATACCTGCTTAAGCCAGCACTGCATGTGCTCCGTTAGAGCAGAGGAGCTCAGCTGGGCAGTTCAGGGATAGTGGGATGCATGAGACACACAGGGGATAATCCCCTCCTCATAAATACCTTTTTTCCTCTGCTCTGAGGGCTGCGTTTGCCCATGGTGCTGTCAGGTCTGCATTTGGTGCAGATGGACCCCAGCTATCACATAACGGGAGCAGCTCCAAGCCCATATCAAAAACAAACAAGCCGCTGGAACATCCTTCCCTCCGAACCAGCCTCCCAACAGTGTTTAGGAAACAAGCCCAAGCTTTGAAGTTACACTTCAAAAGATCATTAGGCAGAAGCCAGCCTGAAAGGAGCCAAACCCTCTCCCCTCCACTTTAAGAAAACACAGAAATGCTGTTTTCTTAGTGTTTGAGAGGGAAGCGGTGACAGAAGCCAGTGTCATCTTTGGGGGAGCATGAAAACATTCTGATGGGGCAGCTCTGCCTTCAAGCCCGATCCTCATCCATGTGAGACAAGGAGAGAGAGAGACTTTCTAGTACAGTAACACCAGAAACCACGTTATCATGGAAAAATAATTCCCCAAGTATAAATGGAGGAACAAATGCTAATCCTGGCAGTAAGGAATAGCTGGTACATCCAGGAATATCCAACGGGCTCCTTCCACGCTTGGTTTTGGGAAGTACTTAATTAAGAATGAGGGATGAAATAAGCACTAACTCAGGGTCAAATGATCACAAGTTAATTTAATTTACAGTAAATGTAAGCTTAAACAACAGCCACTTAGTAATTAAGAAGCCCAGTGCCAGAAGGACAAAGTTTGATAAAGTAAGCTAATTAGCTGAACAAAGTGGATGGAGGATGTCAAGAGGCTTGCCATGTAATTCCTGCAAATTGCAAATTCTGCTATCATCCCGGATCCCTCAGGGCAAGGAGGGGTGGCTAAAAGTCTTGGAAAGCATCCTGTGAGAGGAGATAAAGCTACGAGATGCTGTCTTAACTCTCTGAACACTTCCTATGCCGTCACCTTCCAGCCCCTCAACTCTCCAAATGGCACCAAAGCAGGCAAATGAGTTCCAGATCAGTGGGGACAGCTGGAAGGGGCTTGGAAAAGGTGGGGAAGTGACACTTAGAGCCAAGAGGAAAGGAGCATTTAGGACAGACTTGTTGGGTTTCATTTTTAACTGCAGAAGCCCGTTCTCATTTTCACTGCAATCATTAGCCGTGACTCAACCCCAAAACAAACAACCATCCCAAATTTAATTGAATGCACTGGGGTACTGGCAGAAAAGGAGAGAGAATAAGGGCTTATCACGAAACACAAACCAAACTGATGCACCAGAAATTCAAGAGAAATAGGGATATAAAGAGAAGCAACAAAAGTCGAGCTGATCCTGGGAGGGATTTACAGAATTCCTCAGCTTTTCAGCTCTGCAAGCAACAAAAGTGAAAGGAAAGAAGTAAAGTCACTCGGTGACCACAGGACAGATACCACAGTTTATCTAGATACGGTTCTGCAACCAAAACGTCTCTCTTCTGATTTCAACAATGCCAATGGCATCAACCTTGCAGCAGAGACAGGCAGGGTAATGAGGATGGCACAGCCACAAGTTCACCTGTCTAGTGGACTCAGTTTTCCCAGATGAGCTTGAGCAGATGTGAATTAGAGGAGAAGTGAAAGAAATTTATCTTCTAGAGAAGCTGGGTAAAGCTAAAAAAAGCCACAAGTATCATTTGTGAACTCTGCCTTGGTTTAGACCTTCATTAATGTCCCTGGCACAGAGATCAGGTATCTGCTAAGCACATCTGTAGACAGATGGAAGCTGGATTCCCAGGTGCCACTGTAATTCCCAAAACTGCACCAAACTCATGGATAATTTTCTACACCATTCCCAATTTTCCATCTCAGGGAAAACATTTTTTCTCCAGCTTTCCTCCTTCCCAGATTAACTCAGCTCCAGTGTCACAGCCATTTAATTTGTGATGGAATTAATTCTCTGTTGTGGGCTGGGCCTCCTCAAATCACATCCCACATTAAAAAACCTTATCTGTATATAATTAAACTCAGAATTGGTTTGTTATGTGCCTCTTGTCTTCATGGTTGAAAGAAAAAGCCCCTGAAAACCCCAGTGTGATTTCAGACTAAACCACACAGTGGAGGCTTCCTGAATTTGTAGACATCTTAAAAGAACAGCTCCAAGTGCAGAAATTGCCCTGTTCATTTGAAATCTTAAAGTATTTAATGGCAATCAAGAGAAAAAACAGAACTTTAAGGAAACTCAAAAGATCTCAATCTCATCTCCCAAGCAAATCCTCATGTGTGAAGAGCTGTGCTGCAGCTGGGGCGATCTCAACATGCCAAAGAGGGAAGGCTTGTAGGGAAAAGTAACATATTAGAGCAAACAATTTGGTTGGAGAAAAGACACTGCACCACATCCAGGACCTTGGGAGCCTTCCTCTACCTGTCTCAGCTCATGAGAAGTGTCTGGAGAGTTGCAGGGGCATAGAAGGAAATAATCTCAGTCCTTGCCATGAAGGCATACATCTTCAGTCCTTACAACAGACATAAATATAAATTCAAGCCTTAAGGAGATTTAGAGGATTAAGATCTGCAATCTTTTTGCTGTAAATATCAATCCTGAGACAGCCGACTGCAACTTGAATTCCATACAAGTGCCTTTCAGCTCAGAGATGCCACAAAATAACTTCTGCTCTCAGAAACCTCCCTGAAATCCAGTTAGTGATTTCCCACTTCAAATGTTTTTTGTCATGCAGAAAATCACATCAGGCCCAGGCTACATCCACTTTCATTAGAATCACAGAATGGTCTGGGTTGCAAGGGACCTTAAAACTCATCTTGTTCCAATCCCCCTGCCATGGCCAGGGATACCTCCCACCAGACCAGGTTCCTCCAAGCCCCGTCCAACCTGGCCTTGGACACTTCCAGAGATGGGTGTCTTGGTTTTGGCTGGAATAGAGTTAATTTATTCTCAGTAGCTGGTACAGTGCTGTGTTGTGGATTCAAAATGAGAATAATGTTGATAACACACTGATGTTTTGGTTTTTGCTAAGTCGTGTTTATCCCATGTCAGGATGTGAGTCTCCTGCTCTGCCAGTGAGAAGGGACACAAAGAAACCGTGAGGGAGCAGAGCCGGGACAGGAGCAGCCACAACTTCACCACCACTACCACCACTTTCCAAAAACATAAGTCCCAGCTCGGCAGAGGCCCTGTGGGGCTGCACACACCTGAAGCCGACTTTGCGGGAGTAGTGCAGGCAGTTCTCCTTGACGTGGGTTTGGAAGTAGGCCGAGCGGCACACGGCCCCGCACTCCGGGCAGCAGTACGGAGACTTGTGCGCGTGGATCCTCTGGTGGGCACAGAAACTGCACTGGTTGGGCAGCATCATCTGGCACACTAGACACGTCTGAGGAGAGAAAGGTTATATTAGCTGTATTCTCTACTTGGGGCTTTTCCCCCCAGCCCCAAATTCACCCTAGAAAAGTTTCGGGTTTAGAGGAGGCTCCAGCACATTGCTTCAGCAGCAGCATTAACTCTACAAAGTCTTTGGCTACGCTCCTTATCATCTTTCACAACAACCTCCACAGTTAGCCATTCCCAGTAACAGTATCCATGTTTAAACCATGCCCTCTGTGGTTTATTTCCTTTTTTTTCCCATAAAAAAGGAAAATAAAATCTTTCACCTCTGAGCTCTGATGACATTCCACTTGCTCAGCACTTTCATTTCCGCATTAAGAGAATTTCTCGACTTGAGGAGGAGAGTACTTTTCTCAACAAGCCCCCACGCTGCACCAAAACAGCTCAAAAAAGCAGAAAAACTCCATTACAGCCCGACTCCAAACCCTTGCTGCTGAAGGCAGTGCAGTCCCAATGTGCTCCTTTCCCACCAAAACCACTGCTGTGTCTCTTGCAAAATTTCTTTGGATCAGATGAAATCGGAACTTTCAAAGACCACAAACTATGTGTGCTTCCCTTACAGAAACTTCTTGATGACTAGAAATGATGCAAAGACTCTTTCTCTCCCTGTTTCATCCTTTATGAAATCCACTTTTCCCCACATATTTACTATCAAAACCATTTTGCAGAAGCATTGTTTACTTGACATGTAAAGTTTTTTATGTGGATGTATCATCCCACTTTCATCAGCTGTCAAATCTCTGCTCCCTTTCACGAGTGTCTTGACTCTCCTTCAAAGCCCAGGAGCAGCTACTCATCCTCTGCAGGACACACATTACTGGATGCCTGAGTGGGATTAGACACTAGTCCAACCTGAACCCTCCAGGAGCTCAATCTCTCTTCAGACATTAATAATCCCGCACAAAATCACTCCTCTAGCTTCAGAATGAACTACAGCAAGCAGCTAAGTATGGATTAAGATATCAGGTAATTTAACTAAATAATTTCTGTGGACTTCGCTGCTGGCAGCCAGGGCAGAAACCCAGGACAGGAGTCCTGAAATCTGATTGAGAAATAAAATAAAATTAATGGCCTTTTCTGTATCACTGCGATTTCATACAGCATCTCTGTGATGCTCCACTACATAACATTCATCAGGGAACTGTCAAAATCACTGCAGGTAAGAGAAAGCATCACTTATAATAAAACACAAAGCTATGACAAACCTGAAAGGTTCATGGGGCAGAAGGGAATTATTGAAGGTGGAAACTGAAATTGCCAAATGCATCAAAAGCTACAGACACATGATCTGGGATGTGTTGCAAATTTAAGTTTAGAGAAGAAAAGCCTTCCCCAGGAGGGAGAGAAATGAGTGGAAGAAACGTGGTAAGACCCCCATGCACAAACCCAAATGCAATTCAAGGAAACTCAAGAGCATTTCAAATGCTGCAGAAGTCCCCTAATTTCAGCAAAGAAAAACAGTGCTACTGAGCCATGGGAATGGGAGAATAGGAAATAGAAAAGTCTCCAGGACCTCTCTCTGAGGAGCTGAGCAGGACCTCCAACACACTCTCAAATCCCCAAGTAAGAACTACAGGAAGAAATTAATGTTTGGGGCAGTTTTATTGTTTTATGGTATTTTTTCTAACTGGCTTGAGATTCATAATGGAAAATTTATCTCCTTGGTGCTGTTAAAACAGGGCTCCTCTCGCTGTGATCCCAACTAGTGTTTAAGGCAGACTCAGCACAACCACAGTCTGAAAGCACGTTTGCCCTTGTAGCTCAGCAAGAAACATTCTCCATATCCTGCCTTGTCAAAGCCAATTCAGTTTCGATTTTAAGTCAGTTTGAGGCTCACCTCTTCCTCCCCAGCATGTCATACCCACTGCTCCCAAAATCAATCAGCACATGTTAAAAACTTGAATTTTCCCTGCTCTGCATGTGCTCGTGCTGGATCTAAAATATGTCAAAACCAGTATTTGATGAGCTCCAGCATGGGCTCTGCTGCCTGGGGATGTGCAGAGGAGCAGTGAGGAGGAAAGGCTCTGCAGGGACCAAAAATATGCTAATGCAGGGCTGAAGAGTTTGAGGAGTGCTACAAGAGGCATCAAAACTGTGGTTACCTCCTTGAGGCTTGGCAGGAAGCTGCCAGAGAGTGCGGACACACGATAGGGGAACAAAAAGCAAGACTTGGGGAGGATAAGGCTAAATGAATTCATTGCTCCTGCAGATGCCAGGGAAGGAGCTGGAAGGATTCCCATGCTGACACCACACTCTGCAGGGGGACAAAAACCAGCCCAAGCCTCTGAGCTCGGATTGTTTCATGGAAGAATCAAGAAGTTAGGGAGTAAACAGACAAAACGAAGAGCAATGAGTCACAAGGATGTATTAGTAAGAATAAGGAAAATTGTCATCCTTAGGCAGCATTAATTTTGGACTTGGGAAAAGTCAAGGCAGCTTCGTCTTTCTGGTCTTACAGAGCCATCAGGGCTCTCCAGAGGAGTCAGCAACCATGTAGGTGGGGAAGATCTGAGCCACAACAGGTTCAGGCTACCTGGATTTCCAAAACAGTTTTGCATCATCCTTCACTGAAGGATTTTGAGGAAAGTAAGCTGCCATTAAACTTAAAATTCTGAGGGAACTAAGCTAAGAGAAGAAGGTTTTTGTTTGGGTAAGTAAGTAATAAGAAGAAAGGAATGTCCATTGACAGAGGAAGGTCCCAGGAAGTCCTGCTGGGATTTGGGCTCTTCAAAATAACCTCAAAGTATCTGGGAAAGTGAAACAGCAAAGCTTGATGATTAATTCTACCGCAACCAAAACCAGCACCCTAACCCAATAACTCAGCAATTTACAGATAAGGGCTGACGACGAGGGCTGCAAAAAGAATATGCAGGACTGAGTGACCAGGTAATAAAATGAATCAACCAAGGAATAAAGTAGAGCTTGAAGAAGGTTTCAGGAAGAGAAGAAATTATAACTGGTATCTTTGTGCTCACTCTCATCCTTTTCCCAAGGAAGACACAAGGCCAGAAACCTGCCCAGGGGGAATCACAGGAGGCTCTGCTCACCCCTTTGACACCGGAACCCAACTTGCAGTGGTGTGTGGGCTTCCCCACCAAAGGTTTCCTCTTGGAGACAGTGTTTTTTACTTTTGCAACTCTTCTGTTTTGTAGGAGAAACTGTAACTTGGTTCCAGATGTCACATTTTTATCTCTCTCCTAGTTTTCCATGACTTTTCAAAGAAGTCTGGCAGCAATTTGAGACATTCATTAGTCAGTTATTTCTAAAGCATGTTACCAGGATAGGATTTTGAGTTGTGTAATGTCTGTGTTTTTCATATACTCCCATAGCCTACGCTTTAATCAAGAGTTATTTATTACAAGTTTTCTTTAATTCCGGTTTGCCTGCCACATTTCATTTGGGCTTTTCTTCAACAAGTCACATTCACACACACACAAATGCTCAGAAGCTCAGCCGTTTTGGAATACTTGAGTTGATTCCCATTTTTACTTATTAGCTTCTTCAGAAGGGGAAAAAAATTAAATATTCACTGAAATAGAGTGAAGGTTGAAAAAATATACTACTCAGAAAAAGTTTGTCTATTAAACCCAACCCTGGGGCCACAGAGGTGTTTGCAAATCAGGGAATGTATAGTTAACACACGGTTTTGCTCTGGAAGGTACCTGTGAAAAGGGAACTGGTTTTGGTTCAAGCAAAGAAATGTTACATCAGTTTTAGTCTCATTGCTTTACAGATTTAAGTGATAGTGATGAAGCTCACGTCCTCTTAAGAGCTGCCCCCGGAATACAAGGGTCCTCCTTGATATGATCGTCACAGAGTTCCAGTTAAAAACACTTGGGCACCAACCCTATGGCACAGGATTAGGGTTAGGAAAGAAGAGAAGAGTCATAAGCCAAATGATCTCTAAATAAAAAAAAAAACAACTAAGGTCTCAGAGCGAAACAGTCAGAAGGGAACAGAAATTATATTTGCAGAATTGTAACCTTTTAAAGAGTGCTTGTCCCTTACATATTCAAACCAAAAATCCCCTACCAGTGGTGCCCCAAAGCCCCAGTTCTTCCCAAATCCAGCCTTTTGTGAGCTTTAATTTTTCTACTTCAGGCAGAGCTGCAGGGACAGCCAGGGGATCACAGACAGAGATTAGCAGGATCCTCCTGCTGTAAAAAAAATAATGACCAATTACTACTTAAAGCTAACCTTTAAGTTGACCTGAGCTCTCCCTTACGGCCTGGCTGGGATCAGAGGCAGCAGCCTACACCCCTCAGCAGAGCTACTCCAGCAGTGGTGATGTGCTGGCTCTGGCAGCACAGCTGGGCCCAGCACCTTTCCCTCTGCCCCTCCGTGCTCTCTTCCTGCATCCCAGCTGGATGACTGTGTGCTGGGCCACGCTACAGCCAAGAGCCAGATCCGTGGAGGATGATTTTGACTGATTTCAATCATCCAGGTGACAGCACTGCTACACAATATTTCACCAGTGTGAGGAGAAGCAGCAAGCAGAGAATTTCTTTTGCTGTCACTGTGATAACTGAACTACGCTCCTGGCCAGGCTCTCTCTAGATGAATAGGCATCACTGCATTAACATGTTAATTTATAGATGAAAAATAACCCTACAATAGAAACTCAAGATTATTAATTTGAGAAGAAAAACTCAGAACCCAACTGTTACCCTAAAATCAATGCGTTCAAGCTTCAGTGACAGAATACAGGTCAAGTCCAGTCCTAACACAGAGGTTTTATTCTAATAAACACTCTTAATAGCAGATACTGATATTTCCTTGGCTATAGTTATCTATTTTGTCAGCCTAAGGCACCAATGCCCTGAGGGAGTCTGCTTGACCTTCAGCCCAAGGACATGACCACAACACACCCTTTAATCCCGAGCTCCCATCCATCTTCTCATCTGATACCTTCAGCTCACTCCCCCTCATATCTGTTCATCCTCAGCCTCATCATTGCATCCCACCTCCTCCCATCAACCTTGTTCTCCCTTATTTGTATCCCTGAACCTCACTAAATTCCCAACACTCCCAAATCCAGTGTCCTCCTCAGACCTTCACCAAGACCAACTCCTACACACATCTAAATCATACCAACACACCAGGATGTTTAAGCCTCAAAAAGGCACTCAATTAAAACCTCATCCCTGGAAACTAAGGCTGTTCAAAAAACACAAAATCCATTTTTGTGTACATGGAAAAATCCCTGGCTAAAACATCAGTAAATCTAGAAACTCGACAGCTTTAGGAAACAAAGTGGAATTGCAATGGCAAAAGCCACCAGCATCACAGATCTTAAGACAATGTTGCATCAAATCAGCTTAATTCTGAATTTGCTCAGTCTGTAGCTCGTTTCTCTTTATGATCTCAGCTGTAATTTCAAGAATTTCAGTTTCCACATCTTTTCTTTCTGACCCACTGTGCTGGGTTTACGTGGCATGGTTTTGGCAGTGGGGGGTGCAGGGGTGGCCTCTGTGAGAAGACACCCAAAGCTGCCTCCAGGTCAGACAGAGTCAGCTCCATGATGGACTTGTGGCTGGCCAAGGCTGAGCCCTTCAACAGCACCTGTTGAAGTGCAGTACTCCTGGGAGAGAGGAGTGAGAAGATGTGAGAGAAACAGCCCAGGTGCCAGAGCAGAGATTCCCCTGCAAAACACCATGAATCCATGCTGATGCAGGTTGTGCCACTGACCCGTGGAGAACCACAGAGGGACCACAGCACCCTGAAGGAGCTGCAGCCCTCTGAGAGAGAGTCCATGGAGCAGGTTTTCTGGCAGGTTTTCTGGGCTAGGACCCCATGGGGGACCCACACTGCTTCAGCCTGTGCCTGAAGGACTGCACCCCATGGAAAGGATCCATTCCAGAGCAGATCCTGAAGAACTGCAGCCTGTGATAAGGACTCACACTGCAGCTCTTGGTGAAGGACTGTCTCCCATGGGAAGGACTCCACAATAGAGCAGGGGAAGAGTGTGAGGAAGAAGGCTGGGTGGGCACCTGGTTCCAACCAGAATTCTGAACTCCCACTTGCTAAAACTCTCATATATTGGATTAAATGAGTCTTCACATCCCCACTTTTAAGTCACCAGTATGACCCCACAGGCACACACTCCCTCCCTTTTCTTATGATGGCAACATTAAAGGCCTCTGCTCTTCCCTCCACCCTGCAGGGATGATTCCTGTCAGTCAGGGGTGATGCTCATCTCCCAGCCTCCGGCTCTGTCTCTTTCTTCTCACCTTGCACTTCTCAGTGCCTTGCATCCCATCAAAGACAGCACCATAGGTGTTCAAATACCAGCTTTGCTGTGATCTTCACCAATCACTTTGCTTTTTCAGTGATTCCCTCTTACTTGACCCATTACTTACTTGCTCCCGCTCCAGAAGGAAGATACACAGTAAATGCCTCCACTCATCCCTTCCAACAGCCTCTCCCAGGACCAATTCTTACCAGTAGGTTCTTGCTTCCTGGGATTTCATGACTGGTTTATGCTAAGCCAATGAGTTCCTCCACCCAGTGAGCAGTCACAGAAGGGTTGAGGTTGGAAAGGACTTCCAGAGATCATGTGGCCATCCAAAACCCCTGTTCAAGCAGGGCCATGTAGAGCTGATTGCACAGAACGTGACTAGGTGGCTTTTGAACACCCTCCAAGGATAGAGACTCCACAACCTCCTTGGGCAATTTGTGCCAGCGCCAAGGCTGCCTTTGGCCTTCACACCCTCAGTGTGCTCTTCCTTGCTGGTAGTATGAGGTCCAGCTGAGCACCTCTCACTGGCTTCTCTGTTGGAATCACTTGGCTCAGGACATGATCATCACAGCTGCCCAGGAACCTCCTGGGCTGCTGACATCCTGCCAGGCTGTCCCACTAACACAGATGAGGATAGCTGATGTCCCCCATGGACCACAGTCTGTGAATGTGAGGTCTGGAGGTAGCCTCATCCACTGTTCTTCCAGGCCAGGTGGCCTGCAGCACACACCCACTACAATGTCACCCATATCTTCAATCCCAATCCAGAAGCTCTCAGCTGGCTGTTCACCCATCCCCAGGCAGGGCTCCAGGCACTCCAGCTGCTGCCTTGCATACAGGACAACCCCTCCTTCCTTGTCTTCCTGGTCTGTCTTTCCCAAAGAGCCTGTGTCCCTCCATCACAACACTCCAGTCATGCAACACACCCCATCACTGCCCTTGACGGCAACACAACCAGAGTCCTGAGACAGCACACAGGTCATGGAATGGTTTGGGTTGGAAGGGACTTTAAAGACCATCTTATTCAACAACCTGCCACGGGCAGGGTCACTTTTCACTAGACCAGGTTGCTCCAGGCCTGGCCTTGAACACTTCTAGGGATGGGGCAGCCACAACGTCTCTTGTTCTCCGGTTCTTTGTGTTTATTCCCCACGGCGTGTGCATCAGCATTAGATACCTGAGAGGCAGGACTGAGCAGACCACGACCACCACCACCGGGGCTCTCATGGCCCTGCCTGTCACCCCCAGAGCTCTGTAATCACTTTTGATACTCTCCAGGTTGTCTGGGGCAGCACCATTGGTGACCCCATGGAAAAAGAACGTGGGAGCAGGATTCTTCCTGTTAGTGCCAGCAGACACCAGCTTCCAGCCTCAGTTCCCATCCTCCCTGAGACAGCCTCTGTTCCAGCTGTTCCCTCCTCCTTGCTCTCAGACATGTCCTGGCCCCCAGTTCACATCCCTGCTCTTCTCCTCTTCCCCCAGCTGCTCCCAGTCCCCAGGGGCTGCAGGAGCACCAGGGCCATGCAGGCAGGCGTGGGTGGGGGAGGAGAGGGTGGGATTGTTGCCTCGTGGCAACAGATCACACATTGATTTAAGCAGACCATGGAGCCGCACCCTGGCTTTTCTTTCTCCCCAGCCTCTCCTCCTCCTCACCCCATGCTCTGGTGTGGCCTCAGGGTGCAGGCTCTGCTCTCCTACCACTCATCTCTTTGTCTGTGCTCCCAGCGATCCTTGCCTGGAGCTCCGTTCCCCCAACGTGCTTTCAATCATAACATCTTCCATCCCTTTGCTTCTACAAAATCCACTGGGAAAATTTCCATATAAAACAAAATCTATCCTTGCTTGTACCTAAGGACTCCATTAATCACCCTTGGTTTGGGAGAGGGAGAAAGCAGTGCTTTATGGGCCAAGGGAATTTTTTGTTGATTTTCAACTCTCTTATTTTCTAAATTAAAACATGAACTTGGGGGGGGGGAAGGAAGAGAAAAATAGCAAAAATACAGCTGTTGCCTTTCTTTTTTGCTGCTGGGAAATTACCAGGGCAGCATGTGGTCCTACTAGCTACTGTCAAGTTTTAGCCAATAAATAATAAAGCATTGATTTAAGAGGGGAAAGGAAGAAGAAAAAGAAAAGGCAGCAATAAAATTGCTTTTAAATAACTCCAGTGTAGGTGGTGTGTAAACAGGATACGTCATAACTCATTGAAAAATTCTTACTGGACAAAAAAAAGAGAGAAAAGAACACGTAAAAAAGTAGGGAGAACAAAACCACAAAGGTTCAGGAAAATTCAGAGGTCCTTAGTTTATATTTTGTACTTTATTTGAGTTCTTAGCTACCTCGGTGGATTTTGGGTGGCCAAGGCAAAAAAGAAGGGGGGGGGAAAAGAATTAAACATCTCTGGTTACCAGTAGATGGACAATTATGCCCAAGAGGGTCAGGAAGTACTTTGAATTCTTGCACATGTTATTGTGCACTGGTCTGTCCTTGCCCAGAAAACAAATAGGTTCCGTCTCAAAACCAGTTTGTGTCTTTTGTTCCATTACTTCTGCTGCAAACCTCTTCCAGAATTCACTCCTCTGATGATTACAGACTGTCCTCTAATTTTCAGTGTAAATCTATTTCAGTCTGTTCTTGCATCATTGCTGCCCCTAAATTTAAAAGCTCCTTTCTACAAACATCACACCAGATACAGGGCAAAAGTGGATACAGAGGACAAAAAGCACATCCAAAATACAGGCACCAGGGCCTGCATGGGCTTTGTTCCCTTCCTGTAATTTGAGCCCTGAAAATGCTAAAAAACCCCTGCCTCATGCTGATGAACTGCCCAGGGCAATCCCTGAGAGTACAGGAAGTGCTTTTTTTTGGCAGATTTAGTTTCTGATGGAAAAAAAGTGCCACTACCCTTACCTTAATCCTTTGTCTGCTTCAGTGCTGAAGGAGACCCACTCTCACCAGGTCTTTGCCAAGCAAAACTCATAATGGGTTTTTCATTTCCCCACAAGAGATCATCTTTCCATTTCTCTGCTTGTTCTTCCTTCATTTATTCCCGTCTATCCTGATAAACACAAACAGTACACTCCTCTCCATCTCAAGGGAAGCAAGAGGGAGCATTACCACAGCCCTGCCTGGTGCTGCAGGTTGACTTAAATCCCCTGCACAACTGTCACCTCAGTCATTCAGGGACTTCTCATGACCAAACATCCTGCTTTTGGTTGCTTTTCATCCCATTCATACTCAATCTTCAAGATCACCTAGGTCCTCCTGTAAAATATTCCCAATTTTCCATGACTTCTTACTTTGTTTGTTTGGTTCAGCAAATTTTTCTACACATTCAGCCTCCAAGGTCCTTAACACAAACTTTAAGTGCAGAGGTACCTCAAGCCATTCCTCAGATCTCACAAGAACCTGATCCCAATTGCAGTTATTTCCCAGATTTTATCTGATTCTGCTCCAACCTCCTAATCCAACTTCTTCAGTACATCCATTGCCCACGTAGCACTCTAACAACCACCTCATTGAACATCAAGAAGATGAGGATCTACTCATTTCTCTACTCCAGAAATATGTGTGTATCAGATTAATTTGGCATAAACTACAGCTATTTAAATATCTTTTCTCCCCCCCACAAAATATCTTGCTCTAGAACACACCACCACTGTATCAGACCAAACAGACCTGAAGTTACATGAAACATCTGCTACCACCTTTTGAACATCTGTATGAGCATAATGCCTACATGCAGCACAGCTTCTGGTTTGAACAAAATCCAACCTACCAGCTATTCAAATTCCCATGCTGCTTCCTTCCTGCAGTTCAGCCATGGAAAAGCCGTACCTGGGTCCCATCGAGCACCTCAATTCACAAGCTTGCAAAAACTGCAGAACTGGCCTCACTAGTTGCCAAAAAAAGGCAAAGTCACTGCGATCCGTTATGGTGACCCACTCAAAACATCCACCCAGTAAATCCAGTTCTTTCTGTTTCTGAAGTGGGTTATTCCAGTCTGTATCCTCCTCGTAAGATGCAGAGATCCCACCTCCATGTTCGGCTGGGAGGAACTGCCCTCATCCTACACATATTCCTCACCAAGGAAGCTAGGTAGGATTGCCCTGCTGTACTGTGAGCAACTGCAATCATGTACATGTTTAAAATACAACATTAAGGTCAAGCTCTCAATCATTTTTCTAAAGGTCTTTCCACTCCACCTTCTCAACCACAGCATCATCCCTCTCTCTTCCTCTCATGCTCTAAATCTTCTCCTTTCCCCGCTGTCCAGACCACATCCCTATCTTTCTTGCTTTCTGCAACACAACTGTGACCCAGCCATGTCATTCTCATTTTGGCCACATCTGGGAAAGTCATTTACCCATTATCTGTCCTATTAAGGTGGGATTTACCCAAGACCATGTAGAAATGTAAAACCAAGTATTTCCCAAGCCACCAACTGGGACAAAGAGAAAACCCAACAATCCCCTTTTAAACAGCTCCGGGCAACATGAAAACGTCAAAGTAATTCACAAAGTCATGGTAAGAAATTCCAATTAAAGTGAGAAGTCTTAAGTATCAGCACAGGATAAGTTTTCTCATGGAGCAGAGCCAGCTTAGGCTCTTCCCTCTCTCCAGTCCAATCATTCCAGTCTTACCACAGTGTGCTTGTCCTTCAGCTTCTGGGTAACTGAAAACATCATATTGAAAAATAAATCTCTTTCCTGCTACTTCTTTTCTCCATCAACCTTGTTGGATCAGCCCTTCCTTCTTAGCAAGGTGCCACGCCAGTGCCACATAAGGTCCAAAATGGTTTTGGAATTAAAAGCACCATAACTGAGCACTTCAAAGCCTGTTCAGCTTCTCAAGTTATGGTCACATTGGATGTGCATGTTAATAATCCAGATTTGGTGTCATTTAACAGAAGAGCTTCCAAGAACACCGATCAAAAATCCACCTGGCTTATTTTCCATAGGTCAGGGCTCTCCACCTTCTAGTACAAACCCAGGTGCTGCAGGTAAATTGTTTTTACATGTTGCCTTCAGCCAAAGACACTCTTTACATTATACATTCATCCACCCTTTCTAAGAATCCTCTGTTTTAGGGATGATCTGGTACCAAACATCTCAATAGTCACAGACTAAAAGCTTTTGGCCTGATACAGTGGGGACCTGCCCTGATACTTCTTGAAGCTCTTCAAAAGGCATAAATTAAGCCATGGTTTTACATGGAAAATATCAGTACTTCACAGTTTCTCAAGGAGGCATGGCAAAGAGTTTGTGCCTGAATTCTGGGATTAAGGAGAAATTAAAAAAAACATTAAAAAATTTCCAAATTATCAGAGTTACAATTTTTTTGTTAGCTTTAAGAAACAATGACAATTCCTCTCCATACTGTCGTTTCAATACAGTGAGAAAGGCATCAGGTATGGAGGAAGAAATACACACTGTTTTTTGCTCAAATGCATAAAATTATGATAATCACCAGATAATTAGTCTCTTGAGATCTGGGGATGTGATTCATGTCCAAGCTTGCTTACCACTGTTAATACTATCCTACCTCTGCATCCTGACGGATCGTCCAGCCACGGCAGCCTGCTCTGGATCAAGCATCAGTACATGACTGGTGTGTACTGTGGTTTTTTAATGAGATGTACCAGTAGATAAATGAACACTTCCTCCTCTGTGGACTGGTCTTGAACCACTACTGGGAGGCACTACAAGATGTTCATTACATCAGTGCCTTCCTCAGCAATACAGTTTCATAGCCAGAGGATCACAGAAGGGTTTGGGTTGGAAGGGACCTTGAAGATCATCCAGTTCCACCCCCCTGCAATGGACAGGGACACCTTCCACTAGACCACATTGCTCCAAGCCCATCCCACCTGGTCTTGAACACTCTCAGGGATGGGGCAGCCACAGTTTCTCTAGGTCCCACCATCCTCACAGAGAAGGATTTCTTCCTAACATCTCATTTCTACCCCTGTCCCAAAAAACAAGGGTCCTGGCACAACTCTGGAGATGGAAACCAGAGTTTTCAACCATCTAAGAAAGTGTTTGCGAAATCAATTACTTGATCCTCTCCTGCTCATACCAACATTCCTCTTTTTCCTGATCAAAATAGAATAGTAACCCAAGGAATTAAGTTACTTAATGGAGAGAGCCAGGGGTATCCACAATACCACCTCAGGAGGAGGCTGGCCAGTTCCTGTTCTCCTGGTCCAGGAGTTTATGATGCACATTCCAACACAGCTTTACCTGTGGCCTTCCCACACCATGATTAATATCATTATTATGTTCATTTATACCCGATATGCAAAATCTTCATCTCCTCAGGCCTTGTTACCGCTGGGGGCTACACAGTGTGTTACCCACGTGAGACAAGGGATGACAAGGCCATCCACACCTTCTCCCCTGGACAGCTCAAAGAAGCAGGCATCCCTGTGAAACCACCGAATTTCACCCATCCTTTTACTCTCTCAGCCCAGTGCCACCAAACCTCTGTGTTCTGGGAGAAGGCACCAGGATGGTTTCCATCAGCTCCTGCTAAATCCAGAGGCACACAATTACAGGCATATGGGCACAAAGTGATATTTCCTTTAGAAATGTAACAGCTTTATTGAAACAGATGTTCTGGGAACAGCACGGAGCACCACCGAGCAGCCTGGAGGACAGCAGATACGGTGGAAAAGGACTCCCAGAGCAGTGCATGCATCCAGTGGAGCATTAGCATGGGAAGATCAAACAGGGAGGAGTTGGTTCCACAAGCTCAAAAGTAGCCTCTTTTTCCAATGTTTCTGTTCAGAAAAATACTGCACAAATAATCTCATATCTAGCAGAACAACTTGAAGTGAGAGGCTTAAACTCTATTCTTGGTTAAGTTACAGAATAAATTATTTGATTACAAGCTAAAAATACTTACTATCAGACATCCTTTCCCTCTTTAAGGAGCTCTTGAATTGATAATCGCACAACAGAAATAGGAAATACATTTTTAATGCCACTGATTAACATTTTAGCTCACTTTGGAGCACTCACTGTATCCCTTCTCCTGGAGGTTTTAATGCCAGACTGCTGACATTTCCTAAAAATGCATTATAGTTGAAAAATAAGTTGGGGTGTTGACAGAGAGCAGTGCTCACTGGGCTGCCTCGGGCAAGAAAACTGATTACGTGGCCACGTTGATCCCTTCTGGTCTTGCCAATTTTTATGACATCAAAAACATTCAGCCATAATCTATTTTTTTTTTTGTGGCTGATGAATTTAAGATAACAAAGCACCTAAATGGGACCACAGCAACCTCAATACTCCTGCAAGCCATTCAAGGAGCACAGAGAGGCTCTGGAGTGTGCAGGTGCTATGACAGCCATGGCAGACACCCAGTCATCCCCCCAGAATGTTGGCACCGAGTCCTCGTTTGTGGAGCCCTTGCCCTGGGGAGCCTGCCAGCTTTGCTGGCAGCCAGACCGACCTGGAAAGCTTTCTCCCCCATCCAAAGAGATAAGGAGAAAGGATTCCTCCTCTTCTTCTAACTTAGGGTTGGTTAATGCTTAAACAGGATTGACTGTGGATTCCAAAATTAAAACCATAAACAAAGCATATGGTCTTAGTACACACTGAAGACCATCTCCTCCCCTTCATCTGGAGAATCCTAAGCTGGAGTTTTTAAGGGGATTCCAACTCTCTGCCTGTACGTACGAGGGAGGTCCACCAAGGCAGTGGAGACCCAAGCAGGGCAGCACAAGAGGAAGGCAGGAAGCCATTAACAAGGCTCTTGAACCCTCCTATGCAATCATGGCACCCACTCATCTCCCCGCTACCCAAAGGACAAAAATAGCCCAAACCAGCCCTCCATCCCCCGTGCCACAGGGCTCGGCTCTCGGACAGGCCTGTCCCAACACACACCTGACCACGCTGCAGCAATAGCAATGTGCAAAGCATTACACGGAAGGTTCTGGCACAAGTTCCAGGAAAGGCAACATTAAACTGTGTCAGATCTCCTCCAGCCACGCTTAGAGCACAAAAACCTGTTTCAGATAATGCTCCACTGATCCTTCCCTACAGCACTCGTGCACACCTCATCCAAGAGATCTTTGATCTCCAGCAGCTTCCTTTGATACTCGAGGATCTCCAGTCTCCTTACTATGCTCTTTTTACTAGCAAAGGGTAAAAAGAGGGCAAGCAAGCAACACTAAGTGCCTCTTCACACTCACACCTCTGGGCTCATGTGCATCCCAAATCCTCCCCACAAGCACTTTTTTAGGCAAAGTGACTCATTTGCCACCACCATGCCTATTTTTTTCCCCTTGAGGACAATCTTTTTAAACTCAGAGAGATTTAACTAACAACATTAAAATGATGACTTACCAGTCTCTCATTATCTTCTGAGGTTCTCTGGTAATGAGCTGCTAAAGAAGCATAATCCTGCTCCTGCTTGTTACACTCCAAACACTTAAGTCCATGACGGATTAGCCTCTGTGGGTCCGGGTAGAGAGGCAATGCTGGCTGAGTGTTCACAGAAATCCCCACCCCACCTCCTGAAGCAGCACTGGACTTGGGTGGAGGAGAGGATGAGTGCAAAGTCTGAGGAGCCGGAGAGGCTGAAGAGCTTGCAGGAGAAAGTGAAAACATTTGGTCTATGGAAATTGGTTTCATGAGCAGCTGAGAACACTGCATGATAAATCCTTTGCTCTTGTGATCTCGTGCATGTTTAAGCAAGCTACACTTATTAAAAAAAAGGAGCATAGTTGAACACTGTGTGCACATGACTTCAATGTGAACGCTTCGCCTACTATAGTGTTGAGTCAGGCTTTTCTCTAAGGCAAACGAGTCCCCACATTCCAGGCAACAATACCCGGAGGCAGGTAAATTAATACTGGTGTCAGGTGGAGGGCTGAGGTTCGGAGTATATATGGGCACCGGGTTGGCACTGTGCAGCACTTTGTGGAATGCCTCCATGACAACGGGAGCAGCTTTCTTGACTTGGTGCACCAGCGGCACCGACATCTGTGTCACCTGAGGCTGGTTCCGCCTCTGCGCCGACGACTTTGCCGTAACAGAAGCAGCAACACTGTGGGGGACCAAGTTGAGATTTGCCAAGTGCACAGCTTTGGGAAGAAGGCCGGAGGAGGTGGTGGCACTGGACGGCTGCGTCACCGTACCCTGCTGCTGCCTCTTGACACCCACTTTTATGGCACCGCCGCCGCAGTTTGGCAGTGGAGATAAGGACACGGTACACGTGCTGTTTGCAATATCCATCCTTATACTGTCTGAGTAAGGACTTATGTTTGACAGCTGGATAGCCACACCAGCCCCATTTTTGGTTGAATTCCTGCCAGCCTCACTTTCCATAGCTGCACTAGTGTCAGGGGATGGGAAAGATTTGATAAACTCTTCAGCAGAGGAGGTTTCTGCAGGTGACTCTTCTGAAGATTTGCCCAACTCATCGTTTTCTGGCAAAATTCTCGTTACAGTCCTTTTAATTTCACCAGAGGATGTCTTGATAGTCTTTATTCTAACTTTGGGAATAGCTGGCGGAGAGCCAGCTGCCATGGAAGGAGAGCCTTTCCCACTGCTGTCACTGCATACACTACGAGGACTCTCAGGCTGCTTGCTGGCCTTCCTGACCGCCTCCAAGGGGCTTCGGGGACTCTTTGGTGACTTGGGCATTTTTGGACTTCCCTTTGTCCCGTCTTTAAAAGGACCAGGTTCCTTGGTAAGATTTGGCTGATCACCTTTTGGAATACATGCAACCTTTTTGGCCTGAAGAGCTACTAATGCTGCCACACAGGATGACAATTTGGAATGAGTTGGCTTTAACCTCTGCCGAGGTGGGACTGACGAAGACACGTTCAGCTCGGGCACAGACCCCTTACTGTCTCCTAAATTATTGCGAGGGAGGTCTCCAAACACCAAGCCTTCTCCAAGAAAGCTGTTGCTATCTACCAAGTCCTTGCTTGACTCCACAAACCTCTCTGCTGCTTTGTCCTGCTCTCTCCTGCTCATTTCCAGCCTATTCTCTGGCTGGCAATGGATTTCCATCTTCTGTTCCTTTTTACAGTACTGATCAAACATGCTTAATTCAGGCTCTGGCACCTTCCTAAGATGATCCAGGACTGAAGCTCCTGTCGGTATATACATTGAAGGTGGTGGAAAATAGGGAGTTTGGGCATGTTTGGGTTTATCCCCAATACTGTTCTCTCTGAATGCATCCTCTGGTTCAGGGCTGGAAATGGGGCTAAACTGACTAAATGTTGGCAAAGGCTCTGACTTGGATTGGTCCAGTTTATCAGAGTAACCTCTGGAGCTGTCACCATTAATAAAAGTTGACTCAAACTTGCCATAATTATGGACTAAAGCATGAGCCTCTGCTGGCAGATCAGACCCACGAAACCCGTTGTGTAACAGACCGGTTCCGAGGTGATTCCCCTCCTTTTCTGCCTCAAAGGACTCCTGGCGACTCGTGTTCTTCACGATCACACTCACAACAGGCGCATCAGAGGGAGGCAGAGAGTGGGACAAGGAAACGTTCTCATCGATGCACATTCCCGACGACTTCAGGTGATTCTCACTCTCCTCCCCAGCTGATGGGATGGTCTCCTTGGCATCCAGGCTAGTCGGGTCGGGGATGTCAAAAGCAGCCAAGAGGTCATCAAAGTCAGGGGTTTTCATGTCCCCCATGATGAAAACTACAATTAAAAGCACAAGAAATACTTTGTAAGGTACATTTCCCCCCTGGACAAACTTTGTAAGACTCATTTGCATCAACATTTGTGACAAAAACCACAGCTGCCCAAAGGCCAGTTATGGGCAGAGCTGCTCCCAAGTAGCATGGTAGGAGACAGCATCCCCTTCTCCTGGGATCCCCAGCAGCAGAGCTGGTACAAGCATGACCTTTTACAAGACACCAAGCTCATGCAGGGGACATCTTTTCAACCTGTCAGGTGCATCACTACTCCAAAACCAGCTGCTGTCATGAGCCTCAACAGAAAAGGTTCTGAATTACATTAGTACAGGGGGTTTTGTTGTTTGTTTGGGGTTTCTGTAGAGCTAACTGCTGCAGATCTCTCAACAGATTCTCACATCTGAAGAACTCAGTTGTCCTTCAAAGAAGGAAGGCAGGAGCAAACAGGTGCCCCAAGAGAAACGGGCCTGAAAAGTGAGATGACTCTCTACTCCGAGCAATTTAAATAATAGAAGTCTTCAGTAAATATTTCAATACTGCAGGTCCAAGCAGCGTTATTTGAAACAGAGGCAATCCTTAATTAGGTAACCATGTGAGGCAAAACTGCCCAAAGACAGAATAAAGGACTGTATCCAAATCATCACAAAAAATGGTGTTCCCAGCCAGCAATCTCCTTCCTAAGCCCTCCAGAAGGGAAGTGGGGACTTGGACACTCAACACTGTGACCTACTACAGCAATAATCAGCTCTGATGAGATGCATAATGAAAACTGACAGCACAGTCACTCGAACATTTGTGTTCGCTAATGTCAGGGATACTGTTTTTCCCCTGTTAAATCAAAACATTTTCAAGTCGGTGCAATAGAGACTTCCCATTCATTTAACATGTTTTCCATTTAAAGCCTAAATGTATGTGCATTGATGTATGCTGTATGTAGGGGAGGGGAAAAAAAACCCTGAAGAGTGTCAACAAAACTATCAGGGCACCAGTTCCTGCTTGGCAAGGAGCACCCACAGGCAAGGTAAGTCCTGCCACGCTCACTTGACTTGGGCTGCAACAGCTGCCAAAGCCAGCGGCAAGAGAGGGAGACAGAGGGTGGCAGGATTCCAGGAGAAGGGGGAAGAGCTGGGAGCAGAGGTGCAGGCAGAGAGAAGGATCGTGGGACAAGACAGAGGAAGGGAGAGAAGCTGTGTGATGCCTTCCCAAAAGGCCCCTGATTTAAGGCTGCTCTCATTATTTACAGTTGGGTTTAAAAGTTCATCAAGCGTCACATTCAAACCAAACAAAGCTCAACCCTTCTGGTCAGGCTGCTGGAATGGGGAACAACTCTCCAGCCAGGAGAAATCACTTCAGCCTGGAGCACAAGGACACAGTGGTCTCTGAGCCTTAGCTCAGCCATGCCTCCAGACAAGTCCCAGAGGTGCTGCTTTGGTTAATCTACTGCAAAACACTCTATGGAGATTTACTTGGTTTAAGAGTGGCTTGCTGTATCTGAGCTTAAACTCTTTCTTAAATTAAACCACAAATATGAATGTCCACAGAGGGCTGTGCAAGAATTTACAATCACATCCCTCAAGGAAGCGCAGCTGGGTGTGACATCCCTGGAAGCCCAGATTATCCATACGCTCCACATCCCCAGCACTCGATAAGGACTTTGGGAACATCGCAGATTACTGCAGTTGGCAAAGGCATGGACCTGAAACTTCCCCTTCCTTTGGGTGGGAAATCTTGTGCCAGCTGGGAGAGAGCTAGGCACCATGCAGCTCCCAAAATTTCTGGCACACAAATCCTTCCGCAAGGAAGACACTTCATCCTTATAACCTGGCACGCTTGAGTTCTATACAGAGATAAATGAGCCTGCCAATCACTCCTGACTTTCCCCTTCCCACTCTGGAACACCTCTCCGCCTCTTCAGGCGAGGGCGGTTTAAAATCCGAGACAAAATAAATCCCAGGTATCTGCAGCATCCCAAAATACCCTTTCCTTGGAAGAAAACTTGCATTTTCAGAAGCTTTGTGTACATCTTTGAGTTCTGTAAAAGGCCAGTTTACTCTCTTTGCTACCATGAGAGCACAAGTCTCTATTCAAGTATTTCTCCAAAAAATTGCATCTTAAACTTGTCATACACAAAGCTACAATTTCTCAAAATAAAGCAAAATTTGAACCAGATTTTAGAAAACGTGCATCTTATCAATAGAAGTGATTTTTAAATGACATAAATGGTGTTAAGTAAAAATTTTAAATTTATCTCTGTTCACAGACAACAAACAGAAAAAGGATATTAAAGGAAATTATGTAAACTAGCTTGTGAGGAAAGCTGAAAGTAAAGGCCTTTGTCCTTACTCCATCCTTCTTGTGCAAAGGACTTAAACCCCAAGCTTGGAATCTAATGAAAACATGGAGGTTGAGATTGGCAAAGCAGTAGAAGAGGTGAATAAAATGAGCAAAGAAGGACTTATGGAGTAGAACACGTGTATTTCAATGTGCAAATCCAACCTCACTATAGCACGTTTCTCCACAGCTAAGGAAACCTAGAAGGCTCCAAGCCATACAAAAAAACCCTAGGGAAGGATGTGAAACCCCAGGGCCTTGTGTCATGGATCAGCTTGCAAGTCGGGGAGAGGCACCACAGGACCCGCATCCCACAAACCCCATACAAACCTTTAGCTAGCAGTGCTATTCCCAGGGACTTTTGGAGACTGGAAGCAGATGCTCTGCAGCTCCCAAACCAGTGTGTACCATACTGTTCAGGGAGGAGGTTTGAGATTGCCACCTAGTAGGAAAGCATGAAAACCCAATTACACCAAGGAAAGTAATCACAGAACGGCTTGGGTTGGAAGGGACCTTGAAGACCATCTAGCTCCAACCCCCCTGCTGTGGGGGATTATTTATCATGAACATTATCACTAATAAATATTGATAATTCTCCAAAACAGCAGTGTACAAAGGAAAACATTGCCAAGGACTGCTCACACGGGGCTGGTGTCTCCGGGAGGGGATGCAGGGACTGCCTGCCACGGGAATCCCTTGGGAAGGCAGGGATAGCAGGAGCCGGGGAGCGCGGGGAGGGCAGGGGATGAGGGCACCGGCCGCGCAGGGGCTGTCAGGGCTGCGGGGAGGGGACGGGCACGGGGCAGCCGCAGCGGGCCGGGGGTTAAACCGGAGGGGCGGCTCAGTGGCAGGCGGGACCCGGGGCTGTAACACCCGTGAAAGTTTCAGGAGCCCAGCGCGGCTCTCGGTGCGAGCGAGGCCGCGGGGGGCTCGCCCGGCCCGTGGCACCCCCGCACCGGCCCCGGCCCACGCCGTCCCCACCCGAGACAAAGGCTCGGCCCCGCCGCCCCCCGCGCTGACAGCCCGGCCCGGCCCGGCCCGGCCCCGCCGCACGTGGGCCGCCCGCCCAACTTAGTTTGTGCCGGCGCCGCCGGGCCGGGCCGCCGCGGGCGCCGCAGCCGGGCCGGGGCCGGGGGGAGGCGGCGGCCCCGCGGGCCGGAAGAGCCGGTGTGGGCGCGCAGGGCTCGGTGCGCCGGCGGCGGGGCCGCCCGCCCTGCCCGCGGGGCGGCAGCACCGCCCGGCCGCGGGGCCGGCGGGAGGGAGGGAGGGCGGAGGGCAGCGGCAGGGGCGGTCCCGGCGCAGCCGGGCCCGGGCGGGCGGGCAGGACTCACCCACGCAGGCGGCTCCTCCGGGCCCGCCGGGCCCGCGCGGCCTCACCCCGTACCGGGCACCAACGGCCGCAACATGGCGGCGGCGGCGGCGGGCGGGGCCGGGGGCGGAGCGGGGCGGGCTGGGCACGGCGGAACCGCCCCGCCTTCCCTTCCCTTCCCTTCCCTTCCCTTCCCTTCCCTTCCCTTCCCTTCCCTTCCCTTCCCTTCCCTTCCCTTCCCTTCCCTTCCCGCCCCGGCCATAGGGCCCCGCCGCCCCCGAACCCCCCCACCGCCGCCCACGCCTCAGGGAGGCTCCTGACAGAGGCGCCCCCGGGCCCGGCCCGGCCGGCCCGGCCCCGCCACCCCCTCATGCCGCCGGGCCCCGCGCTCCCGCTTTTCTGAGGTTTCCTCACCCAAAACCTGCCCCGAGAACGGCTCAGTCACCGCTCTCTGCCTTAAACTCCTTCGTCATTGTGTCCCTGGTGCGGTTTGCCCGCAGTTACACTGGTTGACCCGTGTCCCAGAGCGAGGATACGCGGAGCTCCAGCCTCACCCCGATCCCTGCGGAGGTGGCGGAGCCAGTACCCCCTGGGGCCGTTTCCAAACACAGCACGGACAGGGAGATGTCTGGGATCAGTCAGCGAGGGTTACAAAGGGCTTCCATCCTTGATAACCTGATGCCTTCTGCATCGAAATTACTAAAACAGTAGATTTAGATTAGAGATTACAGAGAAATTCTTCCCTGTGAGGGTGGTGAGGCCCTGGCATAGGTTGCTCATAGAAGCTGTGGCTGCCCCAGCCCTGGAGTGTCCAAGGCCAGGTTGGATGGGGCTTGGAGCAACCTGGTCTGGTGGAAGGTGTCCCGGCTCATGGCAAGGGGCGGAATGAGATGAGCTTTCCCTTCCATATCTATTAGAACCTGCAAGGAGGGTGCAGAGAGGATGGAGCCAGGCTCTTTCCAGTTGTGCCCAGAGACAGGACTGGAGCCCACCCACTGATACACATAAGGAAACACTTTTCCCCTGTGAGGGTGACCAAGCACTGGCACAGGTTGCCCAGGAAGGCTGTGGAGTCTTCATCCTTGGAGACGTTCAAAAGCAGTCTGGATTTTCTGAGCAACCAGCTTTAGGTGGCCCTGCTTGAGGCTGGACCAAATGACCTCAGAAGGTCTCTTCCAACCTCAACTACTCTGAGAGGATTTGAAGCATTTTGTATCCAGGTGTGAATATGTCACTCCCCCATCGTAATAAATAAACAAACAGTATTTCTTGAGGTTTTCTTTCCTGTGTCCTGGCATTTTAACCACCTACCCCTGCTACTGGGTGTACAGCATTGCTCAACTATTTCTCATCTGGTTAAATACTTATTCTTTCATTTGTCATCAATCCCATGGGCAAAAAAATTTCTTTTTTTTCTAACTGACACATTGTAGCTTCACATCTTTGATTTCTGAATCGGTGTCATCACCTTTCTCCTTTTGGAGGCGATAGCCAGTTTCTCCAAACCAGCAAAAGCACAAAGGGAGTCACAAAAAGGAAACATTTTCAATATTGCAACTGTTAACCTGTAATTTTAGCACATCTCTGTGAAAAGCTCTAAGTTGTATCTAGTAAGACAGCTGACATTTGTTACACAATTACTAAGAGCTGTCACAGTCCTGAACAAGTTGTGGCTTGCAGGAAAGCTGTGGTAATTTGAAGGCTTGTGCTAATTAAGAAATATAATGCTAGTGGGAATTTAGCTCCATCCCAGATGGCCGAGGAGGAGAGGCAGCCCTGGAGTGGCTGGGTCCCTTTCTCAAGACAGCAGAGACACAAAATGCACTGAGGAGAGTCTATATCCTTCTGCATCATCTAAAAATCAATTCCTTTTCTTATTTTTAGTTGAATGTGGTGACTCGACAAATCCAGAAATAAAAAAACCTTCCCCCTTTTTTTTTTTAAGTTTAAATTTGTCCCTTTAGGCTTGTTTTGTAAATGTTGTGGAATCCCCATCCCTGGAATTATTCCAGGCCAGGCTGGAGGGGGCTTGGAGCAACCTGGTCTAGTGGAAGGTGGCCAGGGGGTGGAACGAGATGGGTTTTAAGGTTCCTTCTAACCTAAAGCACTGTGATTCTGTGCTTTGATGTGGAAAGGACAAAAGATGTGGGTCTAAGGAACTGAAGTCTAGAGTAGCCTCCTGGAGCTGGAGCAGCGTCAGCAGGACCCCTTGTGCCCTGGTGGCACCTCGGAGAGGGAAACCCTTGGATGAAATACTCTCAGTGTCCAGCTGCATCTGAGACCTTCACTTTTAATTCTTAATCTGCTTGGGGTTGTTGGTGCTCGCTTTTTGGCTGAGGGAAAATAGTTCTTCCCAGGTGTTGGCTGTGTCCGAGGGTGTCTGTAGGCAGGCGGGCTGGCAAGGACGGTGAGACCCATTTTATTTACAATACAAACATCACTGAGCCCTCATGTCCAGGCAACTGTCAGCGCGATTCATTTGCTTCTGTCAGAGGTCAGTGTTAGAGGGAACTACCTTGAACTGGTTGCAAAACTTGTGTGTTACAAAACTATAATTAATGTTTCAGAAACTCTAGGGAAGGTTTATTACTGGCAGGGTGAGAATGAATCCCCAGACACAAACATTCCTCTAACATAACAGCATAGCCTTCAGCATTATCTACACACACAAAAAAGCCATGCAACTTAAATCAGGGTAATTAATTACACAGATGTCTTCTATATACATTTAAAACCATTTACACCTATTGCTTTGGCTGTCTGGTCTCCCTCACTCCCAGGGCATGCCTTCTGCATTGCCCTAAACTGATTTTTCTGCCTCTCTTTCCTTATTGACACAAATATGGATGAGCTGATGCAACTCTTCATTGAAGATCCCTCTGTACTGATCCACCATGAACATGTAAAAACTTGCCTCTACTCCAAATTCATGCTCAAGACAGCTTGTACTGGTCATGGTACTCTCTTGCAACCACGGAGCCCTGACCTCAAATTCCTGAGTCAAATTGAAGGGAACAAAGCTGTGTATCCTAGCAAATTTGGGAACAGGAATAAGAACACTAATGTGGCAAAATCATATTGGAGAAGAACTGCTTCATGCCCTGTTATGCTTCTAAATCCCACTTGTTGGAATTTGTTGGATTCCCAGGTGGAGACATGATGAGATAGGCTGATTTCTTGCAGGGAGGTTGCAGTCAAACCCTGCTGAAGCGCCAAGGATGCACGTTGCCCATATCACTAGCGCAATACCAAACCTGTTCTACTGCTCGACTGGAAAACTGGGAAAATAACTTCCAGACAGCCAGTTTTCTTCACCCATGAGAACTGCAGCCTCTGGTGCAGTACGGACACGCTCCAAGGTCTGGGCAAGCAGGGACCCTTTGCGCAATCCTCTGCGCCCCTGGGCTCTGTGTTGCTTTGCCCGAGTAGCAGTGACGCTTGTGAGGTGCTACATGACTGCTGAACATGAGCAGGGTTCACATTGCTAAACAGGAGCAGGATTCACAGCGCCCCTCTTCTTCTCCAGCTACCTCCAAATGGACTCACTCCCATGCTCCAGGCTATGGCAAGAGGACTTTTTCTTCTCCAGCTGCCTCCAAATGGACTCACTCCCATGCTCCAGGCTACGGCAAGAGGACTTTATCAAGATGCTCTCCTGTTTCATGTGGCTGCAGCCTCGGGCCTGCAGTGGCCAGGGCAACTATGGTTTCCCCATGCATTTCCCAGGGTGGCAAGGCTGCCTTGAGCTGTTCTTGCCTTTGTGCCTCCAGTTGCCCCACGTGGTGGCAGTGGGACAACTCTGTGAACTGGAGATGACTGATCCAGGCTTGTAAACCTCTTCAGGGAAGAAATTAAACTTTGAATCATCCCTCATCATAGAATCATATAATCGTTTAGGCTGGAAAAGCCCTCTACAACCTTTGAGTCCAACCATTAACACAGCACTGCAGTGTTCACCACTAACCCACATTCCCAAGTGCTACATGTACACATCTTTTAAATCCCTTCAGGGATGGTGACTCCACAACTGCCCTGGGCAGCCTGTTCCAATGCCTGACCATCCTTTCCATGAAGATATTTTCCCTAATATCCCACCTAAACCTCCTCTGACACAACTTGAGGCCACTTCCTCTCATCCTGTCCCTTGTTCCCTGGGAGCAAAGCCCGACCCCCACCTGGCTCCACCCTCCTGTCAGGAAGTTGCAGAGTGGGAAGGTCCCCTTGAGACTCCTTTTCTCCAGGCAGAGCCCCCCAAGGTCCCTCCCCTGCTCCTCATCAGACTTGTGCTCCAACCCAGAGCACTAGAGGCATTTAGGAGAATGTATGGATATATTTCCAGGTGTCAAACAAGGATTAAGGGTAACGTAGCCCTAAAACAAGATGTAGGACTGAAATCATGTACAGAAGCTAATTCCAGTACTAGAGTAAGGATAAAATAGGTCAGAAGTGAGGGCTTATGGTGCACAGCCCCCTGACTGACCATGTCATTTCTGCCCCAGCCCATTCATACCTGAGCACTCTTGTTCCGCTCCTGGCTGTTGAAATTACCTCAGGCACTTTCCCAGGTGCTCACAGGAGCCCTGATGATCCTTCCTGGAGCGCAGTGGAAAGGTCTGGAAAGGTCTCCGGTGGACTGTGAGGCATCTGAGCAATTTAATCTGCAGTGGGGTGGGTCCAGCCCCAGGCAGGGTGGCACATGTTGAGGCTTTATCCCACAGCCTGCACTGAGGAGCAGGACTGGATTTTAAACTCTGCCCAGTCTGGGGCAGAGGCTTTTCTTTATAACTAGGGACAAGAGGATAGCTAGCAACCAAAGGATTTGTCTTCTTGCTCTCCAAACATTGTGAATTCCTAGGAATCCCACGGGTGAGGCAAAAAAATCCTGTGTTTGATCTCTACCCTGTCATACTAAGGCATCTGCATCAGGAGCTGGTATCCCCTGTGTGCCTCCCCTGAGCAAATGTGTGCCAGTGACTTTCTTTCTCTTCTCCAGAACTTTTGTTTTTTATCCCTAGAGGGAGAAGGACCTTGGGAATTCACACATGATATCTCACCTTGCTTTGTCCTTAAGTTCAAACCCGGCTTTAACCGAGACAACTGGTGATGTGTCTGTGTGTTCCAGAGGCTTTTCCTGCACTATAAGACTGAGAAAGCTGAACTGGCCTCCACTCTGTCTTTGGTATTAAGTTGCCTTCAGACTCATATGTCCCTGGAAAAAAGAGCAGCCTCTGACTAGAGTTGGGCTGTAACTGAGGAATTGCAGCCTGACAGGAACTGCAGGGCCTGTCAATGCCTGGCTCCCAAGTCACATCTCCTTGGGAACAGGCAAATTTGGGCTACGAGTCAACAAAGTATGGGAGAGTTGTGGCATCAAAAGGTCATGTTTTTATGGTTTAACAGTAGAGACTATCTCATCTGATGACTTTTTGGTAGAGATGACTGGGAGAAAGAACAAAATAACACTGCGTATCATAGAGTCATGGAATCACAGCGGGGTTTGGGTTGGAAGGGACCTTAAAGACCATCTTGTTCCAATCCCCTGCCATGGGCAGGGACACCTTCCACTAGACCAGGTTGATCCAAACCCCAGTAGGGCACAGGGTCTCATAAGAGGTGCAGGATGCTGAATACTTTTTGTGCAAACCAAGCTTTGAGAGAAAGAGGAAGAAAGATAGGAAACTATAAGGGGATGTGACAATTGGGCTCTTCAGGAAAAAAAAAAAAGAAAACAATTTTAAGATTTGTTAAGGAGAAAATTCTTTTTATGCCTTAAAACCACAAGGGACTGTGCTGAGAAAGCACTGTAATAGAACAGTCAAAAGTCATCTGAAAATGAAGTTTTCCATCGTGGGCCTCCATTGACCCCATTAACTGTGAACATTAGAGCATTTTTGTGTCCTTTTTTATCCTGTTAGATATCCACAGGCCCTCAGTTACACTGGGCTGTCACTCAGGACACTAAACGATGGGCTGTGGTGGCTCCGATGTGTCAGTGAAAGATGTTTAACTACAGGACAAACAAATGTCTCTGGCCTTCAAGAAACAATTTTCCAAAGGTTGAACTCATCTTGACTCACGGCAGCGCAGCAGAGAAATGGGCTCAACACTCCCATTGCAGCACTGGGAAGCAGTAGCATTTCCTGGGAGGGAAAATAGTGGAGAGGAGCCAAGAATGAATAAGCAGCCTTATTGCATTGTGGATTATAAAACCTCTTCCTGTGAAAAGGCTGAGTAGGGCTCATTAAAGCATTGATGAAGACAAAGAGTAAAAATACAATGAGGTAGACAGAGTAAAATTATAACCTACAGCTTTGGGGTAGGAAGGAAACAGGTAATAAGGGAATTGGCCTGTCTGGGTTGTAGCATGTCTCACCTTCCTCTGGAGCATCTCCCTATGTCATAGAATATTCAGGGAAGAAATCTTTCCTAATATCCACCAGTCCAGCTCTCCTCCAAACTCCTAATATTACAAGCACATTTACATTCCCTGGGATGTTTCCCCCCAAAAGCAGCCCAAAGACTCCCTAAATGAGCACCTGAAAAGATGCAGAGGCCTCAGATACCTGGAGCTAAAAGCAGTCATTAAAAAGGCATAAACAAAGGGCATCGTGATTGTTTTGCCACGTCTCCAGACTTGAGAGGAGGCTGAAATAACCTTTACATTATCCCATTAGCATTTTCTAGTGAAAACAACGGCATTTTAGGAGGCAGAACAATGTCTTTTCTTATCATCCAGAAAGGTCAAAGGTATTTATCTGATTTAATATTTTATAATTGATATTAAGTGACACAGAAGAATAAGGGAGGCAGGCAGGTGATGGCTGCGGTGACACAGCAGAAGCTGCCCTCTGCTCTTCCAGTAATGTCTGGGGCTGGGCAGGAGCCAGGTCTGGGAGCAACACCTCCTGTCCATCAACTCCACAGAAAAGAGGACTTTCTGTCATGCCTTGCTGTGGTGAGGACCCCAGATGCCAAGGCCTTCACGCTCACAGTCCTGCCACTTGACCCTATTTCAGTGTCACATCTGCAGGAGCTGACATTCCAACCAGTGCAGTCCAGGGGATGAAACACCTCAGAGAATCACTGAATCATTAAGGTTGGAAAAGCCCTCTAAAATCTGAGTCCAACCATTAACTGACCACTGCCAAGGCCAGCACATCCCCAAGTGCCTGATCTACACATTTTTGAACACTTTCAGGGATGGTGACTCCACCACTACCCTGGGCACCCTGTTCCAATGCCTATTCACCCTTTCCATGAAGATATTTTCCCTAATACCCAATCTAAACCTCCCCTGACACAATTTGAGGCCATTTCCTCTCATCCTGTCCCTTGTTCCCTGGGAGCAGAGCCTGACCCCCACTTGGCTCCACTCTCCTGTCAGGGAATTGCAGAGAGTGAGAAGGTCCCTCCCGAGCCTCCTTTTCTCCAGATTGAGCCCCTCCAGCTCCCTCACCTGCTCCTCATCAGACTTGTGCTCCAGACCCTTCCCCAGCTCCCTTCCCTTCTCTGGACACATTCCAGAACCTCAATGTCTTTCCTGAAGTGACGATCTCCTTGTCATGAGTGTATCTCCATCCTGCCTGTCCTCTGTCCTTCCCCTGGTTGGGTAGGGTGGTGGCACAGCCCTGGCCAAACTGCTGCATCCTCCATAGTGGGAAGGGGTGAGACAAAACCTCTGTGGAAGGGAGAGGGAGAGTGGGAGAAGGAGGAGGATATAAAGGCTGGGATCTCAACACTAGGCCACAATGCCCAGTTGGAACGAATGCAGTCAGTGCACACACACGGTCAGGCATCGATGCTCTCCATGATGGTCACTTTGAATCTGGAAGAGCAGCAGGTCAGGACCAGCACCCCTCTCTAGGCCCCCAAACTGCCCCATCTCATGCACCCTATAGGCAGGTAGGGACAAGGGTCCAGTGTTACAGTGGGTGCCCCATTACTGTCGAGGGTCTGTGACCATGCAGCCCGTGGGTAAGTATCTCCTATTTACCATCTTTGGTAGGGAATGGAAATGAGGATGTTATTCTTTGCTGAAACATTTTGGAAAGTCACAGCTGAAATCTCTCACTTGTCTCTTCCATCTGTTTATTTTTACCACTTAATAACACGTCTGTCTCTTCAACTATTCCTGACACCGTTGCAAGAAAATCCAACTCTGTGAAGACAGTTTTATCAAAGAGACATTGGCTCTTCATTACTGTGTGACACCACGTCAGCTCTTTTCCTGTGCATGAAGTCTGCTCTGTAATTTCAAAGGGTGTCTTCTATCTCTTTGAGGAGGTGATATGACCAATATATTTGAAATTGTTGCTTGTTATGCAAAAGGTTATCCAAACTGTGAAGATAAGAAGCAACTTCAAGCGCTTCAAGGATTCTCATTTGTTTGGTGATGTTTTTCTCTTCACTGCCACATGATGTCACAGACCTAATTCCAAGTGATTAGTAACAATGGCAAAACAGTCATTGAAATAATCTGTGATAGAGAACTCTGGGACAACATGAAGAAGCTGTGCTATCAATAATTTCTCACCATTAATAATATAAAGTCCTGGTCTGCAGACACCAGACCTGCTCCTGCCTCTGCTTTCCAGAGGTGCCCCAGCTCTCTGCAGAGGGGCAGTGTGTCTGAGTGCAGGTCAGTGCTGTTCAGCTCCTTTTAAATTTGAATAATCTTGGGTTTATTGACTTGGCAGTGGATCACTTCACTCATCTCTTTTGTTTAAAACTATGCTTCTGGTTTCATTTGTGAACCATCCACCTGAAGGGGAGGCCTGGAAGAATGGAGTCTGAACCACCTGACATTTTCAAATGAACTGTTTTACCGCCTTTCCCTTATTTTCTAGCCCTGCCATAAGTTTTTAGTTTCATAAATTTTGGAACCAGCCAAGCTGAGCCAATGTCCTTGTTTGCTTTTTGGACAGGGAGTAGGGATATTTCACGGAGTCTTGGAACTCGCAGTTTGCTGTTCAGAATCAGTGAGAACATGTACACTCTTTCGAGCATATTCTGGTAGCAGAATCCCAGCAGCGTTGGTTGGGAGGGACCCAGTCCAACCTCCTGTTGGAAGCAGGACGGTTGCCAGCATTAGGAGAGAGGAGAGCACAGCCGTGGGTGTCTCCATGTGCAAAGCATGATGGATAAAGGCCGTCTGTGACAGCAGCACCTGGATTTAATGATTCCAGTCTCCTCACTAGTCCTGAGCCTGGTATCTCCTTGTATCTTGTGCATGGTCCTGTTGTGCTCACAGGAAGTTGACTGCCAGTGCTTGGTGTTCCAGAAGTGATCCTCAGTTAAAAAAGCAATCCTCAGCATTTCAGAAAAAAGGCAATTCCTGTATCAAATTAATGCAAGAGATCATTCTGTTCACTTTGTCCACATGAAAGGCAATGTAACTGCCAGAGACCATGATAACCTGCCCTTTGGGAAGCTCCTTTCTTCCCTGGGAAGAAATGGCCACCCAACACCTCCAGGACCTCTCCTGCCTGTATAAGAAGCTAATTCCAAAAACTAGGGAAAGAGGACCAAAACTGCACTGTTGAATCTCAGAGTTTTCCTGTCTGTCCCTCTGTATGTTCTATTCCACTGCAGGTGTATTCCACTGACAGCACCACGAGCTCTGCCCTGAAATGTGGAGTAGGAAATGATCTGGCAGGTTCTGTAGATCACGGAAAATCTCTAAGTGGAAAATAAGGAGAACCTAGCAGCTTCTGAAGAGTAAATTCAAATTCACTCATGTGAGAGAGAAGGATTTGTTCCAAAAAGGTGATGAGTTAAGTGAGCTTGTAAGTAAAATGGCTCAACATTGCCCCATATTGATTTTTTTCTCCCAGAAATTACTCCTTCAATGAAGGACTTGCCTTTATTCTTCTCTCTCTCTTTGTCTGAGACTGAAGAGTGGCTGACCTGGGACAAATCTACCTTTTCCTTGCTTTGGTCACAAAAAACCCAGCTGAGAACAAACCTTCAGGAACCTGCTGCCAACAGAAGGGTGCCAGGCTTGGGTGCATCTGCCAGGGCACATGTAACACACCTCCTGACTGTGGCTAGGCTCATGATTTTCCAGTAACACACTGAAATGGCATTTCCCAGATTCCCTGATTTCCCCTGCCTTGTTTTCTCAATCCTTTTGGGTGCACTTGCCTTGTTTTGTCAGAAACTGCCAAACCTCAGCAAGTGAACCGAGAACTGCCTCCCAAATGAATTCTGTAGCAGAAGGAGAGTGTATCAGGCTGTTGTCCAAGGTCCTTTCCTTCAACACATCTGCACTAGCAGAGAGGAAAAGAAGGCACCTATCTAAAAATAAAATTATGAAACATTTAGCTGTTGCTATTTTCATCACATATTGTTTTAAAGCTTCGGTTCACTTGGTGCCTCTTAAAGAAAATATAGACTTGGGTGAAGGGAAGCACCTGTATTACCTACAGAAATGCTTCTGAGTGCTGAGCTGTTTGCAGCCTCTGGGCACAGACTGGCCCAGAAATGAGGGAAGTGGAGGGTGATGGCTGTGGAAGGTATGGAGGCAGAGAGGGAATGTAAATTGGAGCTGATTTCTTGGTCCCACTTTACCTGCTGTTGCCTGGGTGCTCCTTCCTTCCCACCCTTCCAGCCAGCACAGGGAGCTGTGGAGCCCAAGGCTGCAGATCAGGAAGGACATGGTCAAGAGACACACGGTGATCCTGGGATGACTTGTCTGTCCTGGATGCTGGGAGATGGAAATACAGATTCACAAAAAAATTTACAGGCACTCAACAGTTTAACCACCATGAGGGAGTTTGGATTTCACATGAGAGCGGGGAATGAAGGCAGACACAGCTTCACTTCCTCCTACAACTCCAGCTGTCATGGCCAGAGGCTCAGGACACAATCAAACTCTACCTTTTCAGTTCAGCTGATGTTCCCAGACATAACACACCATCATCTGAGGGGCATGGGAACGTGGCAGTTCCCCTGGGCTTGGCTGCAGGGTCTCATTGAAAGAACAGGAGAGCTGGGGACAGGGACAAATGCTGTGGTTGACACCAGGACAGGAGGACCACTAAAGCTGATCCAGCCACTCAAGAGCCACACTTACAAAGGCGATGGATAAATCACAATGAATCCCGACTTTTTACATCTGCACATTTCACTTGACATCATTTCATCCTATCTAGTAATTTGATCCACCTCCTAAATCCAAATATCAATACTTTCAGTTACCTAAAGAAAGAAACAATGCTCACACATAGGAGCCCAGAAGCTAGAATTGAAAGCATAAAACCCCAGTAGGTCAACACTGAGTCACACCCTGGCAATTAGAGGGAAAATGAACACAGTTAACTCAGAACCACGTGAAGCTTTGTGCATTCAAAAACACCAATAGTGTTTTATTCAGAAAAAAGAAAGACTGACTTTGAATGAGATTAACATTCACATGAGGTGACATTTGCCATGATAACGTGAGCCAGAAACAAGTCTTGCCCTAACAGTACAGGAGGGTGTGTATAATCCTCACAGAGGCAACAAGACCCCCCAGCTCTTCCCAAATTCCTGCAGAGCCACTCTGATGACCTGTCCTCAGTGGCTGCTGGTGTTGAGTTGATCTTTGGTTCTCCCTGCAACTAGTTTATTGTTTTCTGGTTTAGCTTCTCTATCAGTCTATCTTATTTAAACTACATCCTTTTTATTTTTTTGAGCTTTACATTTTTGCCTTAGAGACTTTCTAGTCTGCAGCCAGATGGGGCCCCTCTTCTTTCCCTTGGCTCTACTCACTGTGAGGAGAATAAAAGTCTCCTCTGTTCTCTTTGGACAGGTTTCCAGCACTTGTAGGATGGTTTATCTGGAAGGAACATTTCAGATTTTTCTGTGCTGTAACAGACACCATAGACAGGGATGTATCTTCATTGCTGAAGGAGAGCAAAACTGAGAAAATGCTCTCTCCAACCCTCTTTTAAACTATGAGGGCTCAGGCCCTCTCTCCACTTTGTTATCCTTGACCTCTCAAGAAGTTTTGCTCTACAAGCTCTTTCTTTCACAGGACCACAACGGCCAGAAGGGATCTCCAGTGCTCTCTGGTCCAGCCCCCCACCAGCTTGGATTAGGTCACCAGCATCTTCTGCAGTCCAGAGTGAACTAACTTTCAAGGACGGAGGCCCGACACTTCACTGGGGTCACTGGCCCCTGTGGAACTATTGGATCACGCTCCCAGGCCCTTACTGAGCAACCAACTTTATCAAATAGATATTACAGTAGCAGTCAGGGAGGGGACTGTGCCCACCCAGGATGTCCATTGGGCCCTGCTCACCCTGTGGCTTTCTCTGGACAGCTGGTTGTCCATGAAAGGTAGTACTTGAGGTTGCCCACAGCACAGATAGGCACTTAGAAAAAACAATTTGCACTAATAATAACTTTTTTAAGGTTATTCTTTATCAATCCCAGTATTTTCCATCTCTCCTGTAGGACACTCTGCACCTGAGAGGAACTGGGGACTGCACAGGGCTGAACACCCTTTAATGCCCCTCGGACCATGCTGGAAGGGGCAGGTGTCAGTGTACCTGCTACTCCTGGTGGCTGTTCCTGGTGGAAAACCAGCCTCCCCCCTAAACACACACTGGATGGAACTTCCTTTTCCTGGCAAGTGACTGTCACCCCAATTATAAATACATTCTTCAGAAACACATAAATGCATAACTTAACATCTGCTTTGACACAGGCAAGGGAAGAAAGCGACACTGTTACCCCAGGGAGAGCTCACACCATTTCACCTGGTCCCCTTGGTGCAGCCCCGTGTCCCTTGCACAGGTGTGATGGCAGCCAGCAGCCACGGCTGGGACTGGAGCTGGGGCTGTAGTGTTTGGGGGTTTCTCATCACATTTAATGCTGCAATGTTTGTTTTCGGGCAGAAAATACCAGCAGTGCCCTTGACTTGCAGCAGTGCCTTGGCAGTGTTATGACTGGCCGGGTGGCCCTGTCCTCTGCAGACACCACAGTGACTCCCCACTGATCCCAATGCTCACGTGGGACTGGGGGTAGTCCCAGTGGGCTTCAGGCCCCGCACGCCACAGGGTGCAGATGGGAGAAGCCTTTCCAGGAAAGCATCCTTGGCCTCACTGGGACAGGGTGATGCTGAGACTGGGAGGCAGCTGTGGATTCTGAAGGATTCAGCACTTGAAGAGCTGTTGCCTCAATTAAAACCAGGGCGGAGGGTCAGGGGCCAGCCCGGAGCAGTGCCGAGCAGAGCTCGCCCAGGTCGCTCTCGTCGTTCTCCTCGGGCTCGCTGCTGAAGGTGGAGGGGCTGCTGCTGGGCAAGCTGTGGCCAGAGCCTGTCCTCAGGGATCCTTGTCCCTTTGGGTCTGGTGTGTCCCGAAGGCACACGCTGCCTTTGCCGGCAGAAGTTTGCTGGAAGTCTGGCTGAGAGTCGTTCCTCTGGCTGAAAAACTGCCCCAGCAGGGATTTCTGGAGGGTCGTTCGCAGGCTTTCACAAGTCCTCTGCTTTGTGCTCGGCTGGGTGTAATGCAAATCCAACTGCAGGACCACATCCGTCTGGAAGGGGAGAGCGGAGGACGCTAAGTGAATCGGAGACTCAGACTGGAAGCAGAGCTTTCCTGCTGTTGCTGCCAGACATGAGAGCCTTGGCTGGCTGTTGAGCAGGCTCACAGCCCCATGCTGTGGCGTGATGGAGCAACGCTACTGCCAGAGAAAACAAGCTGTTACACACTCACACAGCTCATGACGTCTGTGGGCCTCAGCCATGGATTCTGGATTTCAGGACTGCTCCTGAAATCAGACCACCTCACTTGGGATCTTGTCAGCCCCATCAGTGAGCCCCAGTGCTCACTGTCACTGTGAGCATCACGCCCAGGATGCTGGCACAGGGGAGCAGGAGAGGAGGCAAGGAATGGCACCACGTCCATCCTGGCCGTGGCTGGGACCATTGCCCAGGGGAGAGGAAAGCATGAAAGGGAGAGATATGAACCACTCCCAACCCTGGAAGTGTTCAAGGCCAGGTTGGAATGGGCTTGGAGGAACCTGCTCAAGTGGAAGGTGTCCCTGCCCGTGGCAGGAGGGTGGACCGAGGTGAGCTTTAATGTCCCTTCCAGCTGAAACCATTCTGGGATGCTAAGAACTGAAACCACATCACACTGTAAAAGGCAACAGCTTTAAGCAGCAGCACTCCACAGGGATCCATTCACAGCCTAGCACTATTTTAGAATTTTATAAAAGATGAAGAAATCAGAAAATAACCATGGCAGCCAAACCCCTGAAAGCAAACCCCCAGCATGGGGCTGTGCCTGAAATGCCTGGCTGTATAGAGCAGGGAGATGTATAATGGAACAAGATTTTGACAGGCAATGCAGGGTCCAGGTCTCCTGTCTGCACTTAAAAGCAATGCAGAACAGTTGGGAAAGGTTCAGAAAAGAGCTCCAGGAACAATCAAGGACTGAAAGCACTGCCATATGCTGAGGCACGTCACGTACTCAGCAAACGGAGCTTGCTGTGGGCAGCAGCAACCCAGGCAGAGAGCAGCGCTCAGTGCAAGATCCACTGGCTGTCCCTCCTGGGGAGGAGAAAAAAATCAAAGTAGAAACAAGGTGCACACTGCTGGGAGAGACAAGCCAGGGGACCGGCAATTCTGCCTCTCTCATGGTCTTTAAATAGTTTGAGGGTGTTTTGAAATGTGTCAAAGAGGCACAGTTTGGATCAGGCCTGGAAGAGTTACTCTGACGACAGGAGCTCCTGGCCAGCCCATGAGCTCATCTCTCAGGCAAGAATGCAGCCTAGTGAAGACATCCTTCATGTGAAATATTTGGGCAAGTCTGACCCCCCCCAGGCTGATGGAGCAAAGAACAGTCTCCTGGCCAGGTAGCAAAGAAAAACAGAGCAAGCTATGATGGGTGATGCCTCTCCCCACTCCCAGGGCAGCTGCTGTGGGTCAGGTTTGCTGGGAGGGCCAAGCAGGGGAGACAACATAAAAGCAAAGAGCATCCATGCTCAGGCTCTGCAGGCTGATGTGTAAATCAGAAAGGTTTTGCAGAGGTGGAAAAGGTGAGGTGAAAGAGGACAGTCCTCTCCTATGGAGCTAGGGTGGGAGAGCTGGGGGTGTTAAGCCTGGAGAAGAGAAGGCTCCAGGGAGACCTTAGAGCTCCTTCCAGTGCCTAAAGGGGCTCCAAGAGAGCTGGAGAGGGACTTTGGACAAGGGATGGAGGGACAGGCCAAGGGGGAATGGCTTCCCACTGTCAGAGTACGGGGTTAGATGGGATACTGGCATGAAATTCTTCCCTGTGAGGGTGGTGAGGCCCTGGCACAGGTTTCCCAGAGAAACTGGCTGCTCCATTCCTGGAAGTGTTCAAGGTCAGGTTGGACAGGGCTTAGAGCAACCTGGGATGGCAGAAAGTGTCCCTGCCCATGGCAGTGGGGTGGAACAGGATGAGCTTTAAGGTCCCTCCTAACCCAAGCCAGTCTGTGACTCTGTGAAAGAGGACGGCTTTTGTTCCTTGAAGATCAACAAGCTCCTCTAACATCAATCTGGATGTGACACTGACACAGACGTGTGGTCAGAGGGGCACATCCAGCTGCAGCCACGGGGATGGGGAGCACCAGTTATGAGAGGATGTAGGAGAACAGCAGAGAAGCACCTGGAAGCTCCCTACCTGAATTTTCTGAAGTCCGCAGAGCTGGAAGATGCAGTCCAGCTCCTCCCACTTGTACACGGAGGCGAGCAGAGTCTCCACATGGTCCAGACGGCTCTCCCTCTGCATGGCCATGGCCTCCATCTCCTGGGTCAAGAAAACAAGAGGAAATGCAAGGAAATTTCAGCATCAGCATGGAGCATTGAGGCACAAGTGCCCATCAAAAGTGCTGCTTCTCTGTACACAGCAATGCCCAGGGCTTTGATTGACATGCTGCAGGGTGGAAATGCTGTGTATCCTAATGGAAGTACTACAGAGAGCAAGCAACAGAGATTTTGCACATTCACCTTGTGACAATCAGTGAGAAGACCAAGCTAAACATCCCTGGAGTACATCTGTTGGGAAAACTGGGGTATAATGGGTTTGCAGCAGAGCAAAGAGCAGCTACAGCTGGTACCACAACCACTGGTAGCGCCAGCATGGTGTCATGGAGGGAGCAAATTTTCCAAGGGCACAGCTGGAGGAAGCTCAGAGTTGAGCCGAGTGCCAAATTAGCCCCCCACCATCTACAGAACTGCCAGTTCTTGCTGAGTTACTCCAACTTAGCCAAAACAGCCCTGTCTCTATGAGAGACACTTCTTGTACACCTCCTTTTCACATGTGAGCTCAGGTAGGAGCCCCCAGCACATCCATGCAGGCCTCCTGCAGCATTTGCTTGACTGCCTGTTCATCAGGATCCTTGAAAATCCCCCAGCTCTCCGGGGCTGTGTCCCACAGGAACACAGCTCTCCAGTCTAGTGACTTGGAGACATTCACCTGGGAAAGGAGCGACCTGATGTGTTTGCTTTAGCAGGAGGGTTGGACTGGATGATCTCTAGAGGTACCTTCCAACCCCAAACATTCCATAGCTCTGATCTCAAGGGATCAATTAAAACCCTGACACACGAAATTCAAAGCCCCTCAGCTACAGCAATTCATTAACCACAAGAATCTGCACTCTGCTAAATTCCCAGCCTCCATAGCCTCCTGTTCCACAAACTAATTCCCTTCCACATTCTCCATTATCATTTCTGGCTGTGTAGGAGAAAATGGAGAGAAGCATTTTCTGAATTAATTTTTTTAGCCAATTCATACTTATTTATAAACCTTTCCCCATGGTGGAATACATTTTTTAATGAAGATGATGCCCAGGAATTGGCAAGGCCAGAGTTTTAGCTAGCCTAGAAAAACAGATATTCTATATAAATGGGGGGAAGGGTGACTGGAAAGGCCATTAGGTCAAACAGCTCCAGATCAAGTGAGTGGAAAACAAGGAGATCTAACATAAAGGTTTTTAAAAAGTAAGGATTCAAACAGTATAGAGAAAAAAAATGGGAATGCCCTAGCTGTCAGCATTGTTCCTTTCTACACATGTGCTACAGCAGCCTCTCCCTCTGAAGACAGTGCTTGTCAGGTAAAATGCAAGTCAGGCGAGACACAGGATGGTAGGGAATATGGGACAACTAAAGAAAATTGATCAATGCCAGAAAATTCCATCCTAATTATCCCTGCCAAACACACAGCAAACTCAGTTAAATCCCTTTGATAAGCAGAATGTGGCAAGTGGTGGGAAAACTATCATTTCCTCAACGAAGTAGCTTCCTGGGATCATTCCCCAGGGCTTGCAACCTCCCCTTCAGCCTGGTTTTGTTGGTCCTGCACTTCAGCAACCCCACCTCCCTCAGCATCCCCCGGGAGGGCTGGCACAGGGATCCTGGCAGAAGCCCTGCAGCCTCCTGCAGATACCTGTGCACTCCCGTGGTCCCAGGGGTGCGGGGGTGGCCTCTGTGGGAGTCTGAGGTGGGGCCGGTGCCAGGGCCGGTGCGGTCGGAGGATGGTGGGAGGACGTGCTGCCGCCTCAACAGACACCACTGGAGGTCAGTGTGAGCCAGCACCGCCGTGCAGTGGGACAAGGACAGGGATCCCACTGCTGAACTGGGGTGCCTTTTTTGTCTCCTCAACCCTCTTGAGACAGCTCCAGAGGCAGAAGCACACGGCTGAGTGCCCCTTTATCCTGAGCTGCTGATGTGGGGTGGATGCATGCAAATATCTGCTCACACACACACACGCACACGTTTTTCATGCATGATTAGGGAGCTCACAAGGGGAAACGATGCTCCAGCTTGGGAACAGGTAGGATCAGGCTCCAAACCTCCTGGATAGACCACACTGCATCAGTGACCCCAACGTACTGAGGAGCAGTGTCCCTCCACGAGCAACAAGGGCTGAAAAACCCACCACAATCAAGCTACACTTCAGCAAAAGGACTAAAGAAAATGAGGGAGATGGTTAGCAGAAAGGAGCAGCAAGTTAAATCCTTAGTGGTGGCATGGAGACTATGGAGACCACCAGGAAAGACCATGCTGGGCAGGTGGTCTGTTAGGAAAGGTGTGAGAAAGGGTGCAAGGAAGCTGGTACGGCTCAACAGGGAAGAAATATGGAATATGAGCAGAGCAGGCTAAGAATGCATGATTCAAAAAGCCAGCTCTGCTTCCAAACATGGAAAACAGAATGGCTCTTCACCTCAATCAGATTAAATACATTAATTTAATCAGGCAGGACAGAAATCAATCTGAGGAGTAACTGGTTAAAGCCATCAAAACGGTGCAAAATCCTTTTTGTGATGCATGAGGAGCAAGGCAGGGGGCCTGTAGGGAACCCACTGAGGCGTGGAAGGAGCTTCAAGGAGGTGTGTGCAGAGGAGGGGATCCTTTTCCACCTGGGATCAGCCTTTCCCAGCCCTCAGGACCCCCTGGGCTCAGCCCAACCACGCTCCCACCTGTGTCCTGGGGAAAGCAGCCCAGGAAGGGGAGCTTAGAGGACTCACCGGGGGCTGGCAGAGCAGGAGGCGAGGGGCAGTGACATGGGCCGGGGGCGCCTGCAGCTTTGCACACACGGACATCAGGTTGGAGAAGAGCCGCAGGAAGCGGAGCTCTGCCCGGGCCCCGCAGGGGAAGGTCAGTGTTCTGCTCGGCAGCTCTGGAAGGGAAATTCAAGAGGGATCAGCTCCTCAGAGGGTCCAGCCGACGTCTCCCTGCAGCCCGGTGTCCCTGAGGGGCACAGGGACCTCCAGCCCTCTCCTCCCCATGCCCTGCATGGCTCACCGTGGCTGTGTCCCCAGCGCTCGGCACCTGCGCCGGAGGGACGGATGGGGTCTGTCAGGGACCGGGCTTCCTTCAGGGTGTGTTTGATCTCCATCACCTGCTTCCCAGTGACCAGGGGATCCCGGCCAACGTCTGTGGGAAAGAGTTGGAGGCACATGGGTCACTCCAGGTTCCTTATTGATCTCCCTGCCTTTCAGATCCTACATGAATGTCTCCATACTGCTGCCAGGCTACTGAGAGCTCACATGGGGCACAGCCTGAGATTTGGATTTTAGGGAGAAACGGTTGGCTGGCTGCCTGGGATGGAGTGGTGCGGAGCCATCTCTGGTCTCTCTTCTCACCCCTGCTACTGAAGCGAGTGGTTTCTTGCTTGTCCCTCACCTTCCAACACATCCTCCAACATGTGTGTAACCTTCTTCTCTTTCAGAATGTGTTTCTTCAGGTATTTCATGAAGATCCCAGAGCTGAACTCCCCATCCTGCAGTTCATAGGCTTCTGCATCTTCACTCCTGCAAGAATAAGGACATTTCTTCAGAGTCCCCACATTTCTGCACCAGGAACAAAGTCCTGAGGGTGAGTCTGGGCTTGCCAACTCCATCCAGATTCTTCTGGCTGAGTCTGAGTTTGCTTCTCAAGGAATAACACAAAGTGCTTGGGTTTGGCCCAGGAGATGGTGGGAAGGGCACAGGATGGGAAAAAGCAATGGAAGGGGATAGGATAGAAAAGCACAGTCTCCAACCTAGGCAGGTGACAGAAGGTGAAAAACCAGAAAAGCTGGCACTGGAGCAGTAAACAACACCCATCATCTCAGGAGGCTTCAGGTGGGCTGTTCATGGCGCATGAACCTGGGGAATCAGGCTCAGGCCTGAAGGACAAGTGACAGTAGCTGAGGTCACCTTTATGCACAAGCACAGGCTGCCATGAGGGATGGCAGGAGAAAGGACAGAAGCGCCTGAACAGCAAATGCAGCAGTTGGAAGGCAAGAGCCAGAGGAAACATAGTGAAGCCCTCTCCAGCCTCCAAAGCCACCGTGCATGAAAGGATGAGAGTGGGTACGGCTGTGCCAGCCTCTGGTCCTGTGTGCCAGCGTGGGGACAGCAAAGTGCACTTACGTGGCATAGCCATAGACAGTATTTCCCCAGGGCTCCAGCGGCTGCACCTGGGAGAGGGCACGTCCTGGGTTGTACCTGGAAGAGAAAGAAAAGGCACAAGTCAGTGTTGAGGACATCTGTCAGCTGGAGGGGACAGATGCTCTCCCCACACGCTCTCCCACATCCATCTCCTAGGGATGGCAATAGCATCAACCCTCACCTCAGATCCAACCACAGAGACAAAAGCTGGGAGTCCCACCAAGAACCCAAACCACAGGGAAATGAGTAGATAGGTCCAGCTGTGACCTATCTGCACTGGTGAGCTGCTCCCTGCCCCACACTGAGCCTGGAGCTGTGGGGACAACCTTCCCTCCTCTCTCCCGAGGCTGGATTTTAACAACTCCAGGCAGCAACAAAGTGCAGGGAACACACGGGGTCACTGTGGCCCAGTGGACAACTGTCCCTGCGGAAATCAGAGGTGTGCACAACACATGGTTACGGCTCAACTGCCTGTGCTGGGGTCTGGGGCACCCCACAGGGCCCCTCCAGACCACACACACACTTATGCCTCAGGGAACCAAAGCAGGTTATGGTTCATACACCCCCAGATCTCACTGAGAGATGGGATCAGGAGACGCACACCTGGGTCTTGAAGCCCAAAACTGGCCCTGACACCCTGGTCTAGATACAGCTGAATGAGAACAGCTCCTATTATTTCCAAAATCAGGTAGAACCACGGTGACAGGCCTGGTTTTCACCAAAAAAGATCTCATGGTTGCACTGAATGGTCAAGCCTTGCCCATCTGACTGCATAGGGACAGGCTGCCTCCAGTTCACACCAGTGACATGGAGCTGTTCCCAGTCACATAGTGACAAGAGCCAGGCACAGAGGCAGCGTTACTCCACATTATTCAACTCCAGCACTGCTTCCTGGGGCTGAAGCTGGCACACTAAGGAGAGCAGAAGGGATGGCTGTATCACCAGCAGCCAGTATCACCTACTACTGGTGGCACAGTCTGGAGATATTTCATGGTACGATTCAGTTGGCTTCTGTAAGTTGTCTTAAAGATGATCAGAAGAGAAAATGTGGGAAAGGAGATACGCTTCTAGATATGAATACTGAGATTTATCTGCTCCTCAGCTGCTCCTAAATTAATGCAGAAATCTGGCATTCCAGGTCCAAGGATAAATCAGAGAATTCCTGGAAGAGGCAATCGCATCCGCCCAAAATCAGCACATAAATGTATGAGGCTACACACAGGCTCCATGTTCCTGGTTCCTCCTCTGCTAAAGCTGAACATCTGCTCCCACTTGGCAAAGGAGGCTGTGTTTCTCACCACCCTGGCATTTCTGATGCCAACATATGGGGTGAGGAGATGCTCTGGGTGAGCTCCTTCTCAGCACAGACACAGCCCCTCCTGGTTTGTGCACAAGCTGTTGACAGACCTGCAGCACCAGTCCTTTCCCAGACCCAAGGGCCTTGGGAAAGGAGACCCTGGCAGCCTCATTTTACACAGTGTTGTAAACACATACAGCTATGAAATCCAGACGCTTTCCCAAGCTAAAATGGTGACTTCTCAAAATAAAGGAGCTCAGGAGAGAGTTTCTACAGCAATCCCCCACAAAATCAGGGATAACACCCACTGCATGAAGTGCTGTGCTTGTTGTGGAAAAGGGGAGGTGTGAGCTTTAGGGGAGGAGAGAGAAAAACAGCTGCACAACCTTGCCTAAACATCCCAGCAGATCTCACACTGCACCCTCTTCCCAGAGCCCATTGAGACTCCACTGAGCACAGGAACGCCAAGGAAGGAGACAGCAGCTCAAAGGCAGACAGCAGCTCAAAAGCTGTTTTATAGACTGTTAACATTTGTGTTGGTGATCCCTGTGCAGCCTCCATGTCACCTCCCCATCATGCACTGCCCTTGGACAGCAGCCCAGAGGTGCAGCTCCAGCGGTGTATCCGTGAGAGCCAGGTGTTCCTGCTCGGCTGCATGCCATCCTCTGCCTGTTATCCTGCTGGGGAGAGCAGGAAGGTGCTGCCAGGTGTGCCAGGGAAGTAAAACACACTGCTTTCAGCAGAGAGCAAGAAGGGAGAAAGGGGATGCTTCACTCTGGGGAGCTCAGGGCAGGATCAAGGCACATTAAGATCTGGTGACACTGGCAATTCTGAGCTGCAGGATAAGTCTCTGCACAGCCAGCTTGAAGCTATTCAAAGTGAGCATCCTCACCTCTGCAGCTACAAGGCATCAAAGATTTATCCTCTCTCCAAGGGCTGGCAGCTCTTTCAGGGTATCAAAATCCCTGTCGTCTTTCCGGTTCTTAGCACAGGAACCACAGCAGGAAGAGAGAGGCTTTCCTGCATTTGCTCTCCAGGTCTTTTCTGACCTGTAAATATGCCTCAGGAGACTGAAATAAATGAACTAATGACAGCTTCTACTGCAACAGTCCACCCACCTCTGCTGAAATTGGACAAGTAGTAATTTTCTGCAGCAGGATAGAGGTCTGCAGGCCAAGAGAGGATGATAGGCTTTCCACAGACAGTGGGAAAACGCTGATCTCTGACCTCGGCAGCAGCTGCTTCACAACACAACCACTTCAGAAGGATTTAAGGCCAGTAAAAAGCAAGTAGCAGGGCTTAAAATATTTTCCCCATCATGCTGCACTCTTCTCACTGAGATGTTAACAAGAATGCAGCCAGGAGAAGAGAGGTGAGTTGAACACTCCCAGCCTGAGCACTTGGGAAACATGGACCAGGAAAGCACATGATCAGCAAGACAAGGTTAGGTGGGTCAGGCTTGAAATATAAAAGACAAACCCTGTGCTGAGTTTCAGCCAACAATTTATGCCAGACACAGCCATCGCTCCATGGGCTTGAGGCAACCTGCTTGTATTTGCCAGGCTTCTTCACCTCAAAAAATCCAAGGATTTTTCAAGCCCCTTCTCTCCAGCAGATCTCAGACAACATTTGATGCTCTCTGCACTAATATGTGAACGACCCATCTTTCCAGAACATCCTGCAGAACCTAAAAGTGCTGCTGTTTTATGACACACAATCAATAACCTTTGATGGAGCAGCACCACGGGGGACGTGGCCCGAGCAATCCACGGGAACACCCCACAGGGGGAGTTGAAGCCCAGAGCTGAGGCTGGACACCCTTCCCTGGCCCCTCAGAACACCCATCCGAGGTGAGGAAGGGGGAAGAGCACCCTACCACTTCCTGCAGGTGTCCAGCAAGATGATGTTCAGGGCTGTCTGCTGCTGCTGCATCTTCTGGAGGATCCTCTGCACGCTGATGCAGTTCTCAGGGGAGTAGGGCTGGGGGGCATCAACAGGGACCATGTAGTTCCTCCCCAGATGTTCGTACCCATGCCCGGCATAGTAGAATATAGCTGGGAACAGGGAGAGGAGAGAATGAATCAGGATGCCAACCTGCAGGTCTGTAACCAGCTCCCCATGGCCACATCCCACCTCCTGTTCTGATGGGATACTGGAGCAGGGCAGACCTAGATCAGCAGCACCTATGGAACTGCAGCTACGCTGACCTCACAGTTTTGACTTTTTTCCAGTTTATCCCTTCTTTATCCCTTTATCCCTTCTGTAGAGTCAGAAGCAGCCCTGAGAGGCTCCCTTGTGCTTGTGGATTCCCACAGTTTGTCACCTGAAGTCACTGGGTTTACATATTTCCAAGCCCTCTGTGCTACAACACCCAGGCTCAGCACCTGCCAGGCTGAATTCCACCTTTGTACAAAGTTTGGGTTAATCCTCAGGTCTTTAAAGGAAAATGACAACAGAAAAAGATTTTACCACAGGATTTTACATTAACAGTCTTTTAAATGAGAAGCTTCTCATTTAAAAGAAGCTTCCTAGTTTTGGAGAAGAGATTTACCACTGATTAGGTGATGAAAAACACTCTCCAGATCTCAAAGGTCTGCCTGTATTTATACACCTATAAACTGGTGAAAAATTAGACAGAGATGGAGAGACAGAGAGTTCTCCAGACATCCAGAACACATGGACCACACACTTCAACAACCTCAGACCAGACAGGAAGACGTGTAAGGAAGGAAGAGTCAGACCCATCCAGGTGCTGGTGGGAAGTCCAATACTCAACAAGAATTTTGGATTTTACTCTTATGCACGTGGAACTTAGTAATGTTTTCTGCCTTCACAAGAGATGGCAATACAGGGACTTTCAGGTGGAAAGCACTGGGGAGCTCAGCATGGCCCAAGCTGGTGCTCCCCTCTGACCCGTGTCCCGTGCAGGGCTTTCCTCCTGCACAGGGATCCCTATGTGGGCTGAAGCTTCCCTAAAGGAAATTGCACAGTGGCTGGTCACCCCTCCCCAGCGCTGATGACGCTGCTTGGGGGATGCTGATTGATGAAAGCCAACTTGGGGAACTGAAATGGGTTAAAAATAGCTCTGTGAGGTGACCCAGTTGTGCTACCACAATGGAGGGATGGTGAAAAGTGAGAGATCAGAAATGGGAACAAGCAGCTAAAAGGCAGCAGCAGGAGAAATTCTTCAGTCAGACTCACTGCCAAAGCCCACACGTGAGCGAGTAACCTCTCCTCTGTATTCCCTCCACTGTTCCTGCCCCTGGACTTGGCAGGACACTCGCCTTAATCTCTGATTCTGCAAGGGATGTGGTGACAGGGGCAGGAGCTGAAGGACTAAAAGCATGACCTCATCGTGTGGAAGATGGAAAACATGATCTCATAGTCAAAGAGGCCTCGAGTCACCTTTGGTTTCTATTCTCAGGGGACAATGGAAAGTTTCTCAAATGGCTGTTTCCACAGACGCCCACAAGATTTGGGTTCCTCTTCTTGTGGATTGCCAGCCAGATACGGCGGGCTCTGACCTGCAGAAGCTCTGAGCTTTTGTAACTTGCAAATCAAAGCCACAAAACCCTCCCCTGAGACTAGAAAAGAGTACAAAACTGGAAGCCTTCTGGAAAAATTAGATGCAGGCATTACAGGCTGGGCCCCTCAAGTCATCAAGTACTGGTGCCTTTCATGCCTCTGCCCCTGTTCATGCAAGGAAGTGATGACATCTATCATCAGGCAGCATCACTGATGCTTGGAAAAAAATTAAATGCTACAGAAAAGCCCACAAAGAACGATTCAATCCTTAAATTTTCTAACTTTTGAGGTCTTGTGCACCTGAATGCACCACCAGGTGCTCCCCACACTATATAAATCCCAAAGACTGGTGTTCAAATCCAAAAAGACATGTTTCACAACAGCTGAGCAACTTTTCCAGCCTCTTCTGGACATAATTTCTCTCCTGAACAGGAAAGTCAACAATTTGCTCAGAGAAGGAAAGGGCTTTTTTATTCTGAGCTCTTCCCACGTCGTGTGAGTCAGAACTGCTGATCACAGACAAACTTCCGAGTACCAAATTAAAAAGGGGAAGCTCCAGGCACTGCTCATAATGCAGGAAATGTCAGCATGAGGCTTAATTAAGGCATGACTCCATATTCCAAGTATTTCACTCACAACTTTCTGCTCTCATTGCATTTCCAATGCAATTTTTTTGACTCAGGACTTTTTAGGACACTCAAAATAACATCCTGGGGGATTCGCCTGAGGAGAGAATTATTTAGATCACCCAGAGGATGCTTGGGGCCTTCAAAAATCCTCTGCAGCTTTTCTAAGAGATCTGGAGGAAAAGCAGCCCAATGACCCACCACCTCCATACTGTGAATTGGAGAAGCCTTTGGTACATAAAATCACTAAGCCTGGAAAAGACCTGCAAGATCATCAAGTGCAACCTTGGACTGAATCCCACCATTTCCACTAAACCATATCATGCAGTGCCACATCCACTCACTTTCTGAACACTTCAGGCCCAAGGCCTGGGAGGAGGGGGGGAAGGCGCTGGTCTGGTCTAGAGTTGTGGAAGTGGATGAAGGTCTCACGACAGCCTACAGTTCCTGAAGGGGCAGTTACAGAGACCATAAAGCCTTACTCCCCTAGTCAGCATGGATCATACAACATGGGGCAGTGAGCACCAACCCATGGAGGCTCATGTTCAGCAATCAGCCCTCTCCTCCCTCTGTATGTCCACACAAAGCTCTCCTGATTTCAGCTGTGGTGATTGCTACACAGGAGGTGTAACCTCCAGGTAAAGCCTGAGATACAAGGGGATTTCAGAGAGCAACCACAAAAGGAAGCTGCAAGTGAAGTCATAGGAATACACTGTCACCAGGTGATGCCACGGCCGCGTGCGGCCCTTCCCACCAGCTCAGCCTCCCTGGTGAGTCAGTGCTTCCCGGAATAAGGTGGCTGCACAGCATTTCCCTCGTGGCCATGTCCCTATTATCCATTGCACAACCTCCAAACTTCCTGCTGAGTGCCAGGCTGGAATCGGCCCACGCTGACTTTCACTGTCTGGGTGCCGCACAGCTGGGAGATAAGCCTCACACTGAGGTTTGGAAGCAAAAAAAGCCCACCTGGCAAGGTATTTTCAGGGTATCTGTCGGGCTGGGAGAACTCAGGGACCCCAAAGGTGCTGCTTTACCCACCAAATCTGAACACCTGCTTTAAGACCCACAAGATCTGCCAGTTGGGTTTGTGTTTGAGGATCACTTCCCACTGAGAACAGTGCGCAATAAGCTCAAAGCCCAACCTCAAAGCCATCTGCAGCTGGCAGTGGTCTTCTGCAAAAGGGCTGTCAGGGGCCCAAATTAGACCTTCAGGAAAGAGAAACAAGGAAATCATAGCCAGATGCAGCAGTCAGGGCTCAAAAGGAGCTCCCCTACCTCACACAGTCTCCTCTATTCTGTTATCTACAGAAAAATGAAAACCCCTTTTCCCATTCACTATCAGAAGCACTGGCTCCCCAAAAACTCAGCGTGAGCCCATGCTGTTGGGGCTGGAGGCTGCCACGTGATGGAGAAACACTGCCTTTGCTGGCTGTAACCTGCCCAAAACTGAACAACACTTATCCAGGGGCTTCTGCCAAGCCTGGCACCACTGCAGACTGTGCTGCAGGTCTCCCTTGAGAGAGGAAAGTTCAGTTTCTTCTTTTTCAATTCAACAGCTGTTCAGAAAATTGCCAAATCCCTGCTCAGCGTGGGCAAGTGGCTGGGCTGGCTTGGCCTTACCATAGACTCCCTTTTCCAGGAGCTGCAGGAACTGACTGACCGCTGTCGCCATCTCAGCCTTGTTCAGATCCAGGAGGGAGACAACCTGGAAGCCCAGCTGTTCCAGAAGACGACTCAGCTCAAACACATCCTTGACAGGAGCCATGAGGTTGGGATGATGCTGGTAGCGGTTGTTGCCCACTAAAAGTGCTATTTTGCCTGTAGCTGAAACAAACATCAGGTGACAAAGCTGTAAACGCTCAGTGGGAGGCAAGGTCTCACCTTCTCCGTTGGAGTGAGGATTCAGGAAATCTAACAAAAAATTTAGGCAGGAAGGATAGACCCTAGGCTGCTGCAAGCCTCGAGCACCCTCCGGAAAGCCCTCGGCTTTCTGAACACTTCAACAAAATACACAATCATTTTGACAGAAAGGGTTGAAAAGTTTACACTTGACAGCCAAAATCTCAGGAGTGCAGGAGGTTCTGCTCTACCTGCCCTATCGTGACCGTGGGCCTGGTGTGCCAGCAGTGAGAGGGAGGGGGATGCACTGAGCCATGCTAAGGAGTCCTTTCCCTCACAGGGCTGAAATAGAGAAACCCTGGGGTCCTGCTTTGATTTTATCCCCACCTCCCCACTGTAAAAAAAAAGGATTTATGTCACTCAGCAGTGGTGGGAGTGAGGAGCTTTGCCCTGCTCTGAGGAGGTATTTCAAGGAAGGGAAAAGGTGTCATGTGAACAACATCTTTAAACCCATTTGGCAGCCCCAGAGCTCAAGACTCAGTTACTCATTAGGAATAATATTACTCCACTTGCTGAGAAAGATCAGGGCTTGGCAGGGGACGGGACTCATCTTGTGCCATGCAGCTCTGATCTCAAAAGCAGAGAGCCTGTTGCAATGTGGGCATAAAGGCTTGAAGTGGTCTCTGCAGGAAAAGAACTCCCACTCCCTGTCTTCCCATCCACTCTGGAGTCTGGCTTTGAATTAAGATAATAAGTGCTCAGGAAGAAAAGACGACAGTACTCACCAAAAAACTTTTCAGAGCCACATGTACCTGGGAAAGAAAGAGGGAAATGATAAGCCTGTGCCCAGCATCCAGTGCCAGGTCTGAATCCTGCTCCAACATTCCCAGCAATGCACAGCTGGATCAAACACATAGAGGATCTGTATAAGCAACGCTCCTGGGGCAACTTCTTCACAGCCTGACTGCTAACCTTAAACACACCAGTCTGCCTGATTTATGACATCCTGAGCATCTGGGAAGCAAAGACTGGAAAAGGGGTAGGTCAGGGAAGGAGGGTCAGCACGGAGGAGCTCATACGTGGGCTTCCTGATGCGACTCACCTACTCCCTCACTGCAGCAAAAGCAAAGGTAACACAATGACTCAAGGTCAATAAAAGCTCCAAAACAGAGTTTCTCCCCATAAACATCTGGTGCAGAGAGAGCCACCATTTGCTTTTGATTGTGATAATATTACCCGAGTTGTTCATCTCCCTTCTCTGACTTTTCCTGCTTTTTAGCAGTTCTGGCTCAGAAAAGCCCCCCCAAATGTGACTCACTTTGGTGAGCCCCACAAGCTTCCCTGCCCAAGCACCTCCAGCTTCTTAAAATTGTTAGTCAAACAGCTCCAGCTTTTCCTATTTAAATTAGAAATTAATTTCAAAAGTCATTCCAGGAGAAAATTCTAAAACCCTACAGGCTCTAAAAGAAGAAATTAAAGATAAATTTCATACATCTCATGGGTCTGCAAGACCTCTGGCCCCTGAACCAGTGTTGCTGAGGCACCAGGGATGCCTGGAAAGTTCAGAACAAAACCATTCATCCTTTTCTGCCTCTGACAGAGGCGCCCGTTGCACGTTAAGCTCCGTAGCTGTAATGCTTTGAACCCAACCCAATCTGGTGTCCTTTTCTTGCTGCCTGTCCCCCCTGGATGCAGTTTTGCCAGCTGTGAGGAGGCAGGCAGATTGCTCTCTGGATATACAGGATCAATTTGCACTTTGGAGAAATTTTAAAGCCAGCTTAAAAGGCAGGATGAGAAGCTTACGGCATAGAAAAATCTCTAGATGGAGTAAAGAGCCAGCCAAGCCAACTTGTGGTATTCCTGCTTCACACAGAGCAAAGGCAGGGGGCCAAGGGAGAGGTGGAGCATGCCTGAGGCTCTGGGGACACATCCCTGGGATCTGTCACTCATGCAGCATCAGCGCTCAGCTGCCAGCCCGAGGGGCCTGAACCTTCCCAAAATAAACCCCATCCTCTCCGGCTCTCTGTGTCTGAGTGCATCACTTCATCCCAGGGAGGCTGGAAATGAGTTTGGGCACAAGAGCCCACTGTGATTTGGCTGTGGAACTGTGAAATCAGCACCTTGGCAAGGCAGGAAAACCACAGGGAGCAGCTGAGAGCACCGAGCCTGCCCTAACACAGCAGGTTTCTGGCAGACTGCAGAACCCAGCATCCCACCCCACCAGACAGTGCATCAGCAGGTCCGCGGGGTTCTCTTTTCCAAATACCGCTTCCCTTGCTCCCTCTGAGCCCTGATACCAAGGAATCCTATTTATCACAGCCCTCGTTCACCAGCTTGGTGCTTCCAGACAAGAGCATTAAATTCCATTGTACCCTCTAATTACTTCTCACTCCAGGTGATGTGCAGCAAAGCAACGGGGGTTGGCTCTGCTCACCTACGTGAACGTCCACAGCGTTGGTCCAGTGCTCTCCGTGACTGTTGGAGGCACAGCAGAGGTACGTGCCCGAGTCACTGACCTTGGCATGGGTGATCTAGACAGATCAAAAGGTAAACCACATTATTTATGGTGAAAGTCTGCAGCTCCCCGCCAGGATCTGCTGAAGGCACCCATGTTCCTGGAATAGAGTACTTTTCCTGCTATTCACTGAGACTTCGCCTCACAAAGAATCAGGACAGGGACAAGAACCAGAGCAGTACTGGCTGGCAAGGACTCTGGTTCTCCAGCCCAGGATCCTGCTCAGAGAGGGACTAAAGCCACCACTGAGTCAGGTTGGCCATAGTTCTGTCTATTCCAGCCCTGAACATCTCCAAGGACAGAGACTTCACTGTCTTTCTGGCTCCAGTGTAGCACCATTCACCTCCAAATGAACAACCTCTTCCTAGTGCCCAGCCTGAACTTCCCTGTCAGAAGTGCACAGAGGACTTTCCCACAACCCCGCAACCAGCTTCTCCCATCACCCGCAGCCCCGCCGAAGCTTCTGAACTATCAGTTCAGCTGAACTTCAGTTCAGCCAAAGCTTCTGAACTATCCCCAGGCAACCTTACCCAGAGTTTTTTTCTCTTGTGCTGTTCCAGCAGGTTCCCATTCCGGTACCACTGGTAGCAGGGGGCTGGGACCCCCATGGCAGCACACTGCAGCTGCAGTGGCTTCCCCACCTCCACCCTCTGCTCCATGGGGTTGAGGATGATGACGGGCTCTCCTCGCCACAGCCGAGGGGGTAAACCTGCAAGGCAGCGACATGGAATTGGTTCTCCCTCCACGAGGACAGCAAACAATGGCCATTTTTCACCATCACCACTGCACCTTTCTGCTTTGGGAGCAAGGAATGCTTGGGAGCAACACCTGCAATAGCCAACGCCAGACCACAGCCCTGCCTCTGGCTTCCCAAACCTGACCCTTGCCCTTTCCTGCCAAGGGTGCAGTCAACATGCTGAGGTCAACCACACCCTGAGTTATTTTTGGTCAGCTTTGAAGTAGCCAGATGGACTCTTCTAGTCCAGCACTCCAAATAGCCCTAGAAAACCCACAGTGAGTGATCAGCAGGAGGTGTAGGTACATGCCAGGTTGGATGGAGCTTGAACCAACCTGGTCTAGTGGAAGGTGTCCCTGCCCATGGCAGGGGTGTTGGAACGAGATGAGCTTTAACGTCCCTTCCAACCCAAACCATTCTGTGATTCCATGACACATCAAGAAGGTAGAAGACATGCTCGTACCTCTGGCGACACACTGATGGACCTCCACCTTCACCCAGTCAGAGAAGACAGCATTTCTGTAGAGGTCATTGACTCTGCAGGTGTAGAGCTGGGTCTGCTCTGCAATAATGGGCAAGTCTGGGTTGGTTGCTCCAGGAATCTGGTGGCAGTCAGACTAAAGGGAAAACACAGGCAGTGGGCAGTGATTCCCTCCTCATTCCTGGCAGCAGAAGGCACTAGGAAGCCCCTTGTAAGAGCAGTAAAAGTGGAAATTCCTGATTTCCTCCCTTCCTTCAGCTCCCCCACTGTGTGCAGGGACCCAACCTGGTGCCATACCCAGGGACACACGCTCCCACCCTCACCTGCTGCTGACAAAACCACTGGTATTCCAGCAAGGTGCTTCCCTCGGCTCGGCACCGCAGTGTGAAGGAGTATCCCACTGGGACAGAGATGGAGACAGGCTGCTCAGTGATGGTAATGGCTGTGGAGAAACAGGGTGTGAAGGTGGAAACAATGCAGTAAGCACAGCCCAGGGCTCGCTGGGCTACAAGAGTGGCATCCATCCTAGCAGGAAGGGAAGTTTGGAGGAACAGGGATGCTCTGTGCAGAGGGAATGGACGAAAGGACGGATGGGTGGGTGGATGGGTGCCACGAGGATGCCACGAGGCTCTTCTGGGTGCTCTCCCAAGTGCCACAGGGGTCGCACGGTCACTCTTCCCACCGCCCCGTGGCCGCTCACCTTCCTGCATCGCTTCTCCGGCGGCTCCTTCCTGGCCTGGGCGGCCGCCGGCCGGACCCGCGACGGCTCCTCTCCCCGGGACGCGGCGGCGGCACCTGCGGCGAGGGGTCGGCGGCGCTGGGGGCGGCTCGGGCCGGGCCGAGCGGCCGCTCACCCGGCGCGGCGGCCCATGGCGGGCTCGGGGCTGCGGCGCCGGGCCGAGGCCCGCACTCCGCCGCCGCGGCCCCGCGGCCCCCGAACTTCCGCGCTCCCGGCCCGCCCCGCGGAGGCGGCGCCGCGACACGGCGGGGCTGCGGCGGCTCCGCAGGGACCGGCCCCGCACGGCCCGGCACGACACGGCCCGGCCCCGCGCGGGGTCGCCGGGGACGCGCCTCTCGCTCGGGTGCCAAGGCTCCCGCACCACCCTGCCCACGAGTGACCTCTCTCCCTCCCCGCCGCATTACAGGTGTATTTGAACATATCCGCTCCCTATGGGTGTCCTCCTCTCCTTCCCGCGGTGCCCCTCTCGCACACTCCTTAGAGGTGACCTCATCTCCACCACCACTGTTGACCTTCCTCTCATTCCCACAGGTGTCCCCCTTACAGGTGTACTTGTCCATATCCCCACGGCTGTCCTCAGCCCCCTCTACACGAGTGTTTTCAACCCCACCAGTTACCTCATCCCCACAGGTGTCCTTGCCCCTATCCTCACTGGTGACCTCAACTCCTTACCCATGGGTTTCCTCCCTCCTCCCCATGGTGCCCCCTCCACTCCTTACAGGTGTGGATATCCCCACTGGTGACCTTGCCCCTCTCCCCAAGAGTGTCCTCCCCTCCTCCCCACAGTGCTCTTCCCCCCTTACAGGTGTATTCACCCATATCCCCACGGGTGTCCTTACCTCCCTCCCCACCAGTGTCCTCAACGCCTTCCCCACAGGCGTCCTTGTCCTTTCCCCACAGGTGACCTCACCCCCATCCCCACAGCTGTCCTCACCCCCATCCCCAACGGTGTCCTTAGTCCTTCCCCACAGATGTCCTTGCCTCATCCCCACAGGTGTTCTTGCCCCTGTTCCCATGACCACCCTTGCTCTCATCCCCACAGCCACTCTCACCCCCTCCCCACTCCCACCCAGCCCACCACCCTCACACCCCACAGCCACTCTCACCTCTCTCCCGGGAGCCACAGACAGAAAGGCTCATGTTGGGCCCAGTGCTGCTTTGTGGGTGGGCACATAGAACCTGCCTCCTCCTCCAAGAAGTCCCAGCCAGCTGGGCCAGGCATCACGAGGGCCCCAGGGGAAGTGGTGCCGGCAGCACCAGAGGTTGCACAAGCCCCTCTGGGAGGGAAGGGACACAGTGGAGCGTCAGGACTCCAGCGCTGTGCCGTGACTTGCACTTACAAGGTTAGGGCAAGGTCAGACTTGTTAACCCAGAAATCTTCACCTTTCAAGAGGCAGCAAGACTACAAGGAAATGAGCTGGAAATGGTGGATGGAGAGGACAGAGGGTGGCCAGGGAGTGATTGATTGTCATTCCCAAAGACCTTTGCAGTGACCAGGCAGCGAGACTGACACAAAGCCTAGGAGGATGAAGGAGGTCTGGGCTCAGGACTTGGGGTGACAAGATTCCTACTCCCAGGGCAGAGAAATTCCCACCAGGCTGGCTTCTCCCCAACAGTCCTAGGAAGCAGGTCCCCACAGAGCCAGGAGTGATGGGGACCAGGACTTCTGAGCATGAGGGGGGATCATGGACCAGCTAGAGAAGAGGTTGTGAGGGGCTCTCACTTTTCTGCTGCAATTTCTCTCCCCTGGGGCTGTAACAGTGCTTATGGGCTGACCAAGGAAAAGCAAGGCCATCAGGGATGTCTCTCCTAAGTGGCAGCATGGAAGGGCACAAACAGATCATCAGGATGGCAGAGAGAAGCAGTTGTGGCTGAGAGTGGTCATGGATCACCTCCACAGGGCAGGGCCATGTGGCTGGGCCATGCAAGGGTCCGAGGGACTAAGCAAGGCTGAAGGATGTCCCTCTCCCTGCTGCTTTTCTCTTAGAATGGATGGGGAAGAAGGTGGTAGGAAAAAGCCAACCCAACACAACTGGTAAATGCAGGAAGGATTTTCTCTCTCCATGTCCTTTCCTCTGTGCAGGATGGAACAGTTATGCTGCAAAAGCAAGAAAACCTGCTACACCCTGTCCATCCAATGTGATCCTGAGTAACCCCTGCTTCAACCAGGACTGGTCTTTTCCTTTCATGGATACAGAAAAGGTGATGCCTAGCTCATCTCCCCAGCTGTCTGAGATCACACGGACCCTCCTTTTTCCTGATTTCTTAGGGGTCCAGCCAGGCATTTGGAAATATACACTTGCAGGTTTAAAACCTATGAATGATTGCAAATGAAGGTTCTGGCTGAATATGTGCCAGCAGCTCCGTGCCACGCCTGTGCTGCAGAGTTATTATCCATGCAGCACAGGCAGCTAATAAAAATGATCATTAAATTAACCCCAGCACTTTCCTAGAGCTAAAGATGACAATTCTGGTTGATGCAGCATCTCTTCAAAACAGCTGGAGGTTGCTGCATTCCCTGTAGACTGTTTCTCCAGGCTTCAGAGAGAGAATCCTTCTCCAAATACCTGCTCAAAAAGTCTGTCATATTTGTCCTCTATCAGAGCCCTGCCCTGGCATGGTCTATGTGAATATCTGGGGAAGAACCAGGGGTGAGAGCTTGTTGTCAGAGTGCAGGAAGAAGCCTGTGATTTTAGAAAGGGAGGAACTTATGGGCGCAGGGTGGGAAAGGGAAGGATAAATTGTGTGAGAGGAGTGAGAAAACATCTGCGACGTGCTGTGAGTCAGTGCTGGATTTGCAGGCAGAGGAGGAAAGCTTTGCTAACAAGGACTGAATCCTTGTGGCTGGCTGGCTTAGGCTTCAGCAGCTAAACATGTTTCCAAAGTGAGACGGGAGCAGAGGGCACTGTCACTCTCTGTGAGCAGAATGACGGGAGAGCAGATGTGAGAGGAAGCTGTCCCAGCAGGGATAGGCACAAGAACCATTCAGAGCCTGAAAGGGCAGAAAAGAATACAACCCCCGTGCGTCTGGGGGGAGGATCAAACACCACAGCAGGCTTTGTCTCCTCACATCTGAGCTAAACCTGCGCTCACCATCCAGGTTTCCCTCCACTGCTGGGGTGAGGCACTGAACCATGTTGTAACCAGGGTGGGAAGGGACCCCACTCCAAGGACGTCAATCATCTGCTCAGCACCTTGTCCCCTCCACTGTCTCACAGGATGGAGATTGCCCATTTCTCTGGGACCCTGTGGTACTGTTTGATCTCTGTCACAGGCCAACTAATTTTCCTAAGATCTAATTGGAACCGTCCTCCTTGCCACTTGCATTTTGGCCTCTCAGTCCATCACTCTGCATCTCTGAGTCTGTACCTTCCTGTGAGGTAGTGAAGGAAACGAGGAGGTCTCTGTTTAGCTCTCCCCTGAAGCCTGAAACCCAGCTTCTCTCACCCTCTCCTCCTATGTCAGGTGCCTGAACTCCCTCAATCTTTTTGGTGGCCTTCACTGGACTCATTCCAGTAAATCAGTGGCTTTCCTGTATTTGGGACTCTGCAACCAGACATAGTTCCAGGCCCAAAGCAGAGACCTACCTGTTCTGGACACCCTTCTCAGGTGGGCTGGGCTCTGTTCTATCAGATCAACATGCCAAGAGATTGGGCTCATGGTGAAATAATGTCTAATTCATATGCTGGGGCTTGAATTCAGGTTTCCTGAAGCTGTGGGACCTGAAAGTCCTCCTCCTCCTTCCAGAGAAAGGGATGGGAGCAGGAGAATGCTACATTGCATCCTCCCAGCCCAGCATCCTCCCTCCCACATTTGGGCAGCAGCCAGGGCGCAGTGAAGGGTGTGAGATCAGGGCATGCACACTGAATATTCTTATGTCGCTCAAACGCTTCTTGAGCCAAAGGTAGTGTCTTCATCCTGCATAAACCTCAGGAGATTTTAGCAGCACAGGACACATTTGTCCTGTGGATTTTATTAACCCCTACTGAGCAGCCACAGCTGTGTGTGGGAGCAGCTTAATGCCAAGAGGAGGGAGGAAGCATCTCCCTTTTACTGACTTTACCTCCTGCTAATTTCACTCGATGCCCCTGGTCTTGTTCTCCTCGTCCCTCACAGCTGTGTATGCCTCAGTCATGGCACCTCAGTTCATTCTCCCAGGCTGAAGAGTCACAGTCTATGTAGTTATTCTTCATGCAGCAGCCAGGCTGGACCTTGGCTCATCCTTGCTGACCTTCTCTGTGGTTTAGGTTTGGGGGTTTTTTTGGGTCTACTGTACTCTGTTAGAGATGGATTATTCCTAAGTGGCATTAGCCAACACAGAGCCCACTGCTGCCTATCTAAAATGACTATTGTGGTTTCCCCAATGGATCATGTTATGTTTGTTTTATGCAATTTCATCTGCTATTTCACTGCCTGGAGAAGACGAAGTCTTCAGTCAGCCCTCTGGGACCACCTTTCCTTATATGTCTTAGGACCACATCCAAACGTCTTAGGAGGTCCATCCATCTCCTTTGCCTTTGCCAAGATTAAGTATCTTCTCTGGTATTCAGCCATTTACATGCCTAATAATGTGATCACCTGCCACCATAGTGCACCCTGTGATCACCTGTATGGGTGATGCACACACTGTCTGTGTCCGTGACCACCCTTGTGCCAGTGCCTATTCAAAGTCACCCTCCAAATCACAGTGTTAGCTGGGGAAAAGGAATCAGGAGTGTCCTGCTCCAGGTGATCCATCACATGCCCCCGATTGTTGTTGCATCTGCTGCCTCTCCTGCCCCAGGAGGATCAGCTCAAATCCTGTTCTCTTTCACAGTCTGGAGCAATTGCCATCATCTCCCTGCTCCTGCAGCAGTCACTGCTGTGCAGCTGTGGGCAGGCAGTGATCCACAGTGAATCTGCTCTATCCATCATTCCAGGGCTGGAGGGATGCGATGCCACCAGTGATGTGCTTGTGGCGCGTGATGCAGCAGCTTGACAGGCAAGAGGAAGGCAGAAAAAGAATAAATCCAATTTTACTACTCATTATGTTTTCATTTGGTATTAAATCACTGCTGGTAATAGTTTGTGACACGTATCCACCTTTTATAGCCCTGTTTTGTGCTGTCTTTTCCATGGAGACTATAAATACCATCACAGACCGTCTCCTGAGCATTCTGGGATAAAGAGCAGATTGCCAAGGCATAAGACCCCAGTGTGAGGACGTGACTGCTGAGTGGTGCCACCAGCGAGGGTGGGAGCCTCGTGCCTACAAGAAATCAGTGGAGGTTGTAGCTGATCCTGAGAGATCATAGAACCATGGAATATCCTGAGCTGGAAGGGACACGCAGGGCTCAAGTCCAGCTCCTGGCCCTGCACAGGACACCCCAACAATCCCACCCTGTGCCTGGAAGCATTGTCCAAATGCTCCTTGATCTCTGGAAGCCGTGGAGCTGTGATCACTGCCCTGGAGAGCCTGTTCAGTGCCTGACCACCCTCTGGGGGAAGAACCTTTTCCTGAGATCCAACCTAATGCTCCCCTGACACAGCTCCAGCCATTCCCTCGGGTCCTGTCACTGGTCACCAGAGAGAAGGGACATTTGAAGTGTGAGAAATTCCCCTCATTGAGGTGGAGGTTATTATTAAAAAAAAAAATAATAAAAAAAAAGTAGACTTCTTCCCCAAAAGATGAAGTGGAGCTCGCAGCCATGGGGAGAGGGAGAGGCCGGGCAGCCAGCCCAGAGAGGCCGGGCCGTGGCCGCTGCGTCACGTCCCCAACACCCCGACTGACAGCGGCATGTGCAGGGTCGCTATAAATGCCAGCGGTGACTGACAGGGCGGGCAGCCGCGGGCAGGGGCAGCCTCAGTCCGGCCGCCGCCATGGGCTCGACCCGCCGGGCCCTCGCCGGGCTCTACGAGCGGGGATCGGGCCACGCCGATGGCGCCGAGGAGGCCGAGAGCGCGGCCTGGGCCTCGCGGCCGGACCGGCGGAGTTACCTGCTGGGCATCCGGCCCCAGAACAGGTGAGAGCGGCCGGCCCGGGGGAACGGGCTGCTCAGGGGTGTCCCCGCTCTGGCCGCTGCCGTGGGTGCGAGTGACACCGGGGACGGCGCCTGCGGGAGAAGCGCCGAGGGCGGGCGGGGGCCGGAGGTGGTCCGGGCTGCCCGGAGGGGCAGCAGGGCAGGCTGGACACCTCCCAGGCCGAAAAGCAACGCCCGGCTCCAAACCGAGCTGGAAGTGGTGTGGCCACCTGGGCCTCATCATGCCCTGTGGGGATTCTCCCCACGGACCATTCCCAAGGGGGAAAAGCCAAGTGATGGCTTGGGCTCTCCAGAGGGGCTGGTGGGCCCCGGGCCAGTCCCTCTTGCCCCCTGGAAAGAGCTGGGGGTGTCGCGGTTGTTGCTGGGGCAGGGGGTGTTGGTGTCGCGCATCACATGTAACTGGGTGGGTGTGTGGAGTCCTGGAATCATAGAATTGTGCAATATCTTGGGCTGGAAGGGACCTGCAAGGATCAAGTCCAGCTCCTGGCCCTGCACAGACACCCCAACAATCCCATCCTGTGCCTGGGAGCGTTGCCCAAACACTCCTTGAGCTCTGTCAGCTGTGGGGCCATGACCACTGCCCTGGGGAGCCTGTTCAGTGCCCAGTCACCCTCTGGGGGAAGAACCTTTTCCTAATATCCAACCTAAACCTCCCCAGACACAACTCCAGCCGTTTCCTCAGGTCCTATCACTGGTCACCAGAAATTGATCAGTGCTGCCCCTCCACTTCTGTTGGTGAGGAAGATGCAGACCCTGATGTGTTCTTGGTCGATGGCTTCCCTGTGAAATCCTGACAAACATGAGTGTCTGTCTCTCCAGTTAAATTCAGGGAACAGCACTGACCTTCCTGCCTTCATTGTAGTGAAGCTGCTCAGCACCAGACGCAGAGCAAGGGGCCATACTAGTGCCTTATCTTATTGCCAAAAAGGCATTTCTACAATGTAGATAGGGGCCAACAGCAATGAGAACAGCATTCCTGGGTCAGGAATGGCCTCAGGCAGAGGGTCTGGGGTAGAAATAAGGCTTTGTTCGCTGGGGAGAAGGTATGAAAAACATGCTGTCAGCTGAGCCTGACTGAGGGTAGCTCACACAAAACTACAGGGCGATGTGCCAGTGGAGCCAAAGGTGTCGGTGATTGTGTGAGGTGTTTCAAAAAAAGCCTCAAAATTGCTTTGAATGCACTGGGAACACTGTTCAGTCTCCAAACGAGTGTGCCTCTTCCCTGCTGATGGTTTATAAATAATCCATTTCCAGCATGTCAGACATTGATGCCTCAAAGAGTGAGGCATTCATAAAAATAAACACAGGACCAAAAGACATAAAAAAGGGCTGCTTGGAAGTCAGGTGTTAAAACTGGGTAACACCAAAGTGGAGCTGCCTAAATTAAGTTCCTTTGTGCTGGCATCGTGGGGTGCAAGCTAATTGTGGTCTGGCTGCACACAGTGGCATCTTCAGCACCAACAAATGCCAATACAGGGTCCACAACCTGCAGTCTCAGGAAAATCTCTGAGCCCAGTGACTCCAATCTGTGGATTACAGGCAGAGAGAGGATTTAATAAAGAAGATCTCAAGGTGTTTGGATTGCCTATAGCTTGACTTGAGCATATTCCCCCTGACTATGCTGGAATTGCAGCTTTAATCAGTTTAACCGTAAAGGAGGGTTCATCCATCCTGCAAGCAATACCTCCAGTGTTCCCCAAATCCCCTGAAGTTTTCCTTACATCTGCTAAGGAAGGCATGGAGTGATTTTGGTCTCCTGGGCAGTGCACCTGATGTCTTCTGACTGAATCGACTCTGTGGCTGATGTATGGTAAATCCAGCCCATTTCTGCAATGCTCTGAGCCCTGAACTCCTTGAACTTGTCAGACTGGTGCTGCCAGGGCTGCACCCCAATTCCCATCCATGGGAGCCTAATCCTGGCAAAGGGACTCTGTGCTGCCACACTCAAATCTGCAGCACATTCAATTTCCACAAATTGGCCGATCCTTTTTCCAATCCGTTTATGTTTGTGGTTGTCAAAGCCTGTGGCAAGGCAATTTTGTTTTGCCTGTTAACCCCACTGTCTGCCCCTTCTGTTGTAAGAAGTGGTGAATAAATACTTGCCAAATAGCAAAACTGACCTTTCCCTGTCAGGGCAACTTCCAGTTTCCCTGATGAGTTAGGGTAGAGTCATATAAAAGTCTTGTTCCCTGTGGAACCCTACAAGTGGTGAAGGCTTGAGCCAGGATGTGTGGAAACTGTGTTGTTGTTGTCTAAGATGTAGGGTAAGGGGTTGAATTAAGTGGGTCTTTTTGTCCTGTAATTAAATAATGGATCATAACAATTATGGAAAGCAAGTGAGTGGAATGGTGCAGCAAGGAGACTTTCAGAAAGCAATTATGAGTTTAATTAAATCCAGGAGCATCTGGAGAGCTTGCCTGGGAGAACTTGAAAAGCAAGATGAGCAACATGCTGAACGGCAGATAACATTGAGCAGTTCTCTTTGACACAGAACAGATTTGGGTTTGGAGCTAACAAAGGCATGGGACAAGTGATGCAGACACAGAATTGTGGTGAGAGGCTGCTGTGATGGTTAGAAAACAAAAATGGATATTCTGGTCTAAAGAAAGTGCAGGTTTCTTTCAGGCTTCTCTGTTGCTGTCTTTTTATGTATTTATAAAGTGTATTTAATAAAAATATTTGCCTGCTCTTTTCACCCATTCTTAAAGCAGTAAAAAGTGTAGTGACATGGTAGAGGTACATGCAGGCATCTTTAGGAAAAGAAACTGAAGTTGGGAATCCCTGCTTCTGGGGTGACTCGTGGACACATTCTTCAGTCAGCTCTGGGGTCTCAGGATAGGAAGGACTTCCAAAAAGGAAGGACTCTTTGGAGTGAGTCCAGAGGAGGCCACAGAATGATGAGAGGGATGGAGCCCCTCTGGTCTGAGGAAAGGCTGAGAAAACTGGGATTGTTCAGCCAGAGAAGAGAAGCTTCAGGGTAACCTAATTGTGGCCTCCCAGTACCTGAAGGGAGCCTGCAGGAAAGATAGCGAGAGACTGTTTACAAAGTCTTAGTGACAGGCCAAGGGGGTATGGCTTCCCACTGTCAGAGGGCAGGGTTAGATGGGATATTAGGATGAAATTCTTGGCTGTGAGGGTGGTGAGGCTCTGGCACAGGTTTCCCAGAGAAGCTGTGGCTGCCCCATCCCTGAAGTGTTCAAGGCCAGGTTGGACGGAGCTTGGAGCAACCTGGTCTAGTGGAAGGTGTCCCTGCCCACAGCAGGGGGTGGAATAAGATGAGCTTTAAATTCCCTTCCAACCCAAACAATTCTGGGATTATATGTAGAGGGCAGTTTGGATGATCTTACTTGGTCTCCCTAATCCTACAGGAGGAAAGGGATGTTGTGTAAATTGAAGGATATGAATTTGAAAACCAGAACATGCTTTTTCTGTTTTTTAGCTTGTAGAATATGCCAGAGGTGGTGCTTCAGGGGCCAAAAGAATAGAGGTGTTGAAAATGACTGTAGAGAGAATATAAATCCTTTTATTAGACAGAGTGTTCAGGGTGTTTATGCTGTGTGCCCTCAGGAACTGGTATTTAGGAAGGATTTTTCCTGTGAGCAGACAATTCAGTGTCAAGAGATCACTGGCTTTCCTTTGCTGGTCTTTTAACATACCTGATATTGGACAATATGAGGAGCAGATTGGTGATTTGCCTTCTGCCCTGGCTGTTGACAGGACTTTTTTATTTTGGGGTAGCTGTTTTGTTTGCGTTGGGGTTTTTTTTAAACCCTCTTATATCTCAAAGCACTTGACTGTAATTATTTCACGAAATGGGAGGAGGAGCTGTCAGTCCTTTCCATGGTCTGCCTTAGCTGCATTCATAGGCCACAGCTCCAAGACATCTCTTTAGGTGTCCTTTTTGTAAGAACTAGTGAGACTGCAGAGTGTCTTGTGCAGAGAGATGCAATTTTATATAAAATCTTCACCTGAGTCCCAGGTGAACTCCTCTGCTGGCAGCGATGTGCACCTCTGGCCTCGTGCAGGTGTCTGCTCCTTGGTCTCGTTAGAGCATTGCCTCCTTGCTTATATATCTTTCTACTGTCATAGCTGCATCACACACAGATATTTATAGAGTGTAGTGACATTGCCTCTGATCTTTTCTTGGATGACTCTCTCTGTTTGGGGTGGCAGTTGAGCTCAGGAGACAGCCTTGCCACCTGGCTCTTCTGGCTGGAAACCATTCCCAATCTTGTCCCTCTTGCTTTGCACATAATATCGAATGAAGGAGAAAGATCTGTTGCTATAATAAAGTGTGCTGGAAACTCAGGAGCACTTGTTTCCTGAAAAGCATGTTTAGTTCAGAGGAGTTCCCTCTTCAGCAGCCGGGCACCTGTATCATCCTGTGTGACCTTGCGTTGGCAAGGAATGGTGTAACTCCCGGATGAGGTGCCAGCTGAGGCACCTGAGAGCATTCAGTCAGTTTGATTTGTGGGATGGAAGTGTCCTAAACTCTAAAAGGAGGGACAGCCAGTACCCACTGGAAAGGCAAAAGTAAAGGCGTCAATGATTCAGCTTCAAACCCTGTGATCTGTAGGACAGAGGCATCTGTTTCCCATTGGTGTAATTACTTGCACAGTGGTGTCTGGTTTGAGTGGGGCTCCTTGGCAGTGAATAACGACACTGAATAACAATCCCAAACAGTCCCAAAGGGGGATTTTTCAGCCCCCTTTCCAAAGTCTCCTGTCCATATATCCCCTAGAAAGCCAAGCAGAGAGGAGTGTGTAGGTGATAACCAAGGCTGGAGGAACTCGGGCTGGACAAGCAGTGCCCTTCAGGGTCACTGTTAAAATACAGAGCATATCACATGTGAGAACTTTGGTCTTCTCTGGAAACCTCATAAATGGAGATGTTTCCCAGGCCAAAGATCCCATCTCATTGAGTGTAGGGGAGTGTGTGGTCCTCTCCAAACAAGGCATTTCCCATGCCACAGCAGATGCAGTTCCCAGCAGAAATTAAAACCTTCTCTACCCTTGCTCTGTTTCAACGAGGGGAGGAGAGTCTCGGGTGAATGAGGTTTATAGTGACTCAGTCTCACACTTCACAGCATCACCTGGTCCAAGGAAGAGGAAGGAGTAAGAGCTGTTACAGGCAATTTTACTTTCACTTTTCTTCTTTTCTATGCACAGTGAGCTACCAGGAGGATGTCAACTTTCCTGGGCATCTCATTGTCCAATATTTGCTTTACTTTCTTTTGCCATTTCTTATTCCTCTGTGTCTTTCTAAGTTTAATTTGGACCATAGAAACAGCAATAATTCAGAGTTAAAATACACAGATCTGAGCCATCTTCAGAGCATTAGAGAGGCTGATACAGGAACGTGTAACTTAATTTATTGTTCTCCACCTTCTCTGTTAATGAAATCTAACTCTCAGTTGTTACACACAAGTCTATGTTCATCTCAGCACAAAGTAAATTACCTGCATAAAAAAATGCCATATTTCTGCAGTTCTGACATCGATTCGGTCTGTGACCTTGACAAGCAAAGACTCAATACATCCATTTTCCAATCTGAAATAACAATGTGTCTTGTACAGCAACACAGCCCTCACAGCTGCTTTATCAGGGACTGCTGATAGCTGCTGCCATGGTATATGAACACCAGCACACTCCTTCTGTGTGTGCATGGAGTGCTTGATAAGGAGCGGGACACATGGCAGAAAAGCGGCCTAAGCATAACCATATGTACATGAAAGCCTCATTATTGGATTTTAAATGTTGAAAAGGGTTTGCTGCCGACAGCTGAGGCAGTATTCGGAGTGCCTTGTATTTGTTTCAAGTAGTATTAACCTTGGAGGCAGACAAGTTCATAGGAAACCTTATACTTGGAAGTCTACGTGTGCAAAACACGCCAAATAATGTCACGGGTCAGAGAGTCAGCAAGGGGATTGCCAGGGCTGTCCCTCTGTCCGGCTCCCGGGTTGGACAGGCTGCCCTGCTCCCTGTGGGCTTCCTGAGGAGCTTTAGTACAATGCTTCTTCCCTCAAAACATAACTCAGAGCTCTCTGCTTTGCTGTCATGGACTCATTTAGCTGTTTCCTTCCTGCACTGGGCAGCTTGTGTGGCTCAATTTTCGTGCTGTGGAGAAGCACAGAAAAAAATATTGATGACTGCTGCAGTTCAAGCAGCTCGAGTCCAGGTGCTTGTCCGTATGAGGATGGAGCTACTGTTAAGCCTATTTCAGGGTCTCCTGAGCTCTTGTTGACTTCTGTGTGAGGAATGAGCTGGAAGGAGAAAGATTTCTTTATCTCGGGGAGAAGAAATACTGAAAGAGGGCAATTTCATGGAGTGATTGCATGAGAGGGTTAGAAAAGGTGTCAGGTTGAACGTCTATGTTTTTCAAGCAGTTAACTTTTCAGTGCCAGTGGGGTGATGTACCAGCCCAGGCCATCAACTTGAGTGGTTAAAAACAGTGAGTGGTGTTGACAGTTCTGCCTCCTGCCCGTGCAAAACTGAAATTTGGCAAGTGCCTAAAAACGGGGAAGGCTGTCTTCACTTCCAAAGGAAATTATGGGTAGTTGAAGGGCTAAAACATTTAAGAGTATGATAAATGGCCAAAGGAATTTGAAAGCCTCTGATACAACAGAATTTAAAGAACTGAGACTGGTAGAAGGTATGTGCTAGAGGAGTATAATTCTGTGTCCAGCTGTTAATAAACAAACCTGTATTTTCAGAACTAGCTTATAAAAAGCTGAGCTTCATTTCATGGATGTGAGGTGTGCCCAAGCTGGCCTCCTCCCACTGATGCTGGACATGCCTAGAGCAGACCTCTTTGAACTCCACTTCTCCAGTAGAAAGAAGCCTTATACTTGAGACTGATTCACCACTTTAGATGTGTTCCTCGGGATAACATAAGCATTTACATTCATCCAGTAACCGTAATGGCCCTGAGCTTGCTCGAGGGAGACACATCCACTGCTGATGCTGCATTTCGTTAGCAGAACCCTGTGCTGTTTGTGCTAATAAGTCCCTGGGGAGCCCAGGGCACAAACAGCCCAGTCCCAGCAAGGATCAGACCAGGCACACTGGGGTTTCCAGGTGAGTAGATTGGGTTCAGAGTCTGATGTAGTTGTGCTGTTGCAGCTCTACATGGATATGCTGGAACATAATTGAAGTGAAGCACCAGCTGCCTGCAGGCAGGGCTGTGCTGGCTGCAGCATCCACGGTTTGATCTTCCTCTCTCGGGGTTTAAAACTCTAGTCTGAAAAGCAAATTTAGCATATTGAGGTTAAACTTCAGTTAATACATCATGGCCTTTTTCTTCTGATAATATCAAAGCTCCTCAAGAGACCCTCAGTCCAGCGTTCAGCGTTGTCTGAGGATGTGAAGTGAATAAAGCCCACGTTGCCTTAACACTGGGGATTAAAAAAAAAGCACTGTCAATGCTCAGTGTTTGATCACATGCATGAGCACAAGGGGTTCATGGCACTGACACCCTTCCTTCTGACTCCTCTTTTCTTTACATCTAAGCCAAGACACATCCCCATTTGTCTTATGCAAGAAATGATGATTAAAACCACACTTCTGCCTACACTAGCATTTTCCAGCAAGGATTTTGGGATCTTCCCTCAAGGGATGCCCAGGTCCTTATTATTCCTGGAGGGCAAGCGGATGTTTTTCCCTTTTTTTGCTTACAAAATGATTTGGGGTTCATTTACAGTTGAGAAGTTGGTGGTTGAGACAGTTTAAGCCCATGAGTTGTGTTTCCAGACAGACAGAGCTGCCTGGGGGCATCCCAGAGCACAGGGATGAATCTGTCCATGGGATCACCTGCAGTGGTAGTGCTTGGGAGGAGCATGGGGAGGAGGAAGCTGGATCCCTGGGAGGTCAGGACAGGATGAGAACAGCAAAAGGTGCAGTTTGAGCTCTGAGGGTGTCTGTGAGTGATGAGGACGAGGTGAAGTGGTGATCAGTAAAGCAGGTAATGCAAAGGTGTGCCTGGCAGTGCCAGAAAGGACATAGAGCTCACAGAGATGTCACAGGTGGTGGAGCTCAGCTGGACAGACAAAGTTCTTCTGTCTGACTTCTCCCATGGGCCAGCACAGCACACGAAAGATGGATCGTGTGAGATGATCGTGATGATCAGCCTGTTATGGTGAATGTTTGATTTTCCCAGCTGGATAATGCCCAATCTCTGGCATCCTCTGGCCTCATGAACAGCAGTTGGCACTGGGAAGGGATCAGGATTGTGTGGCTGGGGGTGGAGAGGGTGAAGCCACTGCTACCCATGTTTGTTGGGTTAAAGCTGCTCCTGAGCAGCTGTCTAAAACTTCTGCTGTCTTTGCTCTCCTGAAGGAGAAGAATCAGTGAGCCCTTCAGGGTTTTTTTCCCTGGTGTAAATGTGCAATGATTTGTGTAAAGCGTCAGGCCTCCGAGCTGAACTACTTTTTTTCTTCTACTCATGTAAAGGTTCTGCCTCCACTGGTGGAACATACAGTTGGCAGAAGCACTTTTCAGAGTCTCTCTGTCGTCATTTTTAGGGCAAGACTTGGAGTCCTGCTGACTTCCACGTGACTGGGACTCGCACATTTGGGTAGGAGACCTGAAGAGGTGCACCTTCAGGTGGACCTTCAGGTGGTTCTTCCTGCTGTCTTCTCTAGCACCTTCATAGAGCACTGAAGTTTGGTGGTTCACTGGTCTTCAGAGCAGAAGCTGAGAAGGTTTGATCTGTCTGCATGGACGGATGTGGGAGTCTGGTATCCTACATCCCAGAGGGGATATCTGCGCTGCAGTCATTTCTGAGGCTACATGGTGAGGCTGTTGCATAGGCACAACTATGTATCTCAGTGCAATTAAATCCCTGAGCTTACTTACTGTTGATTAGTCAGTCCCTGGTTAGTTTTAGACTTTTGATTGCCACGTGGGGTGAGCTCAGGGCCTGAGGAACTGCTTCTGACTGCTGCATGTCAATGCGCAGAGGTTGTCACACTGTCACAATCCGGCAGTGTGGCCTTTTGGCTAGGACATGAGTCCTTGAAGACACTCCCTCGAGAGAGCTGGTGACCACTGGTAAGTAGATCATCCGGGTGTCCTTTGTGCAGGACTCGGATGTTTGATTTTGTTCCCTGAATCGGTTAATCTTACAACATGCTCCTGCAAAGAAAGCAAAATGTGTAGATTCTTGTAAAATCTCCTTCTGTTATTTTATTTTAATGTTTTGCCAGACCTTAGTGATTTGGTTGGCAGGCTGGAAAGCCATGTGTAGTGACCAGGGAGCTATCAGCTTCTCCCAGGAGCTGTCCTTGGAAGCACAGAGGGCACCCAGCTCAGGCCACCTGCTTGCCATCAGAGAAGGGGGGGTCCCGATCCAGACTCCCTCCTGCTGTTTAATTGGACACCTCCCCGGGGGGAGTTGCCTGCTTTGAGCACAACGCTGGTGCATGGAAGGCTCAAGGTGCTGCTTCTCAGAAACCTACTTGTATAAATGTCCTGACACTGGTTCTCTGCGGTTAACGACCATTTCATTTTTACAGCCTTTGATTTCAATTCACAATGTGGCTTGCTCGTCCTGGCAGGCAGCCTAAGGCAGCTGTACCTTCTTTAAATAGGAACTCTGACCTCTGCAAAACGACTCATCATTAATACGTCTCTGTAACGGTTTGTTTATTTCAGCTCCTTTCCATGCTTCTCTCTCTAATGGTTTTTATGCTGTTTTTTGCTTAGCTTATCAAGCAGCAGATTCTGTCCCTCCAGTTTAGGAAGGTAAAACTGCGTTGCATTAAACTGTTCTGACCAAACACATTTCTGAATCTGCCTGCACATGACTAACCTGTAGTGCTTTGGTACTAATTAATTAATCAGTCGAGAGACCTGAAGTGATCTAACAGCCTCATTCTGCATGACTGGATCCCTAATACTTTCTTGAACTGCAGACAGAAAAATGAATGTTCATTGTAATTTCTGTATTAAGGTGCAAGAAATATTCCTCTTTTTTAGCCAAAGGTTGGGTGTTCAGCTACTTCTTGATATTAAAGTGAGACTTCCATACAGAGACATTAAAAATTGGATATGCCTGCCCTGAGACTTTTAGGAAAGAGATTTTCTTCCCCCATCCCCCGCCAGTGTTGTGAGTATCCTCATTCACTTGGACTCTGCCCCAAAAATGCATTTGTACAGCTGTACTTTGCCTTTGGCAAAAGAACACATTTGGAAATGCACTTGCATTGCTGGTGTGCTGCAACGGCAGGTAGAGGAATGACTGTGGAGGGAAAGGCCTCTCCTGAACACCCCTGTAGCTGTGGGATTGCTAACCAAAAAGTCAGAAAAAGAAAATCATGATGAAGAGGAATACACTTCTCGAATCTCCTTCTCCAGCAGGCTTTTGTATGGAAATCCCTCTTTAATGTGAAAAGGCTACTGAATTGCTAGGGTTCCTTCCTCATCTCCAGGGCTTTTTCTGCCCCAAGGATGCAGCTCCAGGAAGGCCCGGAGGAAAAGCGGCTGGTGCTTTGTGTCGAATTCCTTGAACACTCTGAATTACTCGTTTAGAAAGCAATTTGAATTGGACAAGCCTCTTTGCAGCTGGAATGAGTCAGCTGAGAGCCCCACAGTGCCCAGCATCCAAAACCCCTGTGGCCAACACAATGGCTTCTTTGAAAGACTCAATAGACCTTCCAGGCTTCCTGCCAAGTGTCATTGGGCAAGTCTCTGATTCGTCTGCTGAGCCTGTGGAGCCCCCAGCTCCTGGCCACGCTGCTTTCCAAAACCATTCAGTAGCCTTTGCTGTATTTCACTTGGTTGTGGGATTTGCACTGAGTGGACCAGACTTATTCCTGGTGCTGCCTGCTGGTGCTGGTGGCGTGGTGCTGGGATTAAACTGGGTCCCGAGTGTCACTGTGTGTGTGTGCATCACTTGATTTTTAAGATGCTGACCCAGTTGCTCTCCTGCTGGGGTATGAAATGTTCATTGATGCTTGGGAAGTTCCTTTATGTGGATCTAAAAGGCATTTACTGGTATGGGACTGGGGATCTGTATTTTGAAGGGAGAATCAAAACCCTACCAGTAACTGCCTTGGTATTGGATTGTCTGCCTTGCTCTGTGGAAATGGGCATTTGGGCATTTTTTCTCTTGGGGTTGGACTTTGGGAAGGTTTCTCTGGTTTGAAACAGCTTTTGACTCCCACAGCCCTTTCCTGGCCCCACAACTGTGTGAAGAGTTGCTTACCAGGACCAGTGTCCTGTGGACCATTGGTTTCCACAGAAAAGAATCTGAGCAGTGGAATCTGTTTTTTTTACCCCATCCCACACATATGTTTGGATACAGACAGTGCTTATAACCCTCATACAGTAGATGAGTCAGGTTTGCAACAGCCTGAGCTTCCCCTGTCCCTTACCCAGCACAAGGTGCCTGGGAGCTGGGTGAGACTCCAGCTGCATTCCAGTGGTTTGTTACTCAGGGATCATCTCCCTGTGTCTCTTACAAACCCATTCTAGCAGGAAGTCAGAGTGAAAATCATGACACTGCAGCCTCCAGGTAAGTTTTCAGGGTGGATGGAACAGGCAGTTGCTGTGCCTGGAGCTCTCCTGACACCTTCAGCCATGTCTGCTCAGTCCCTGTCGGTGCACCTGCCCTTGCTGGTTCACGCTAAATGTGGGGGTTTCTGTTTTTTTCTCAACAAGTTTGCTTCCTTAGCAGGTAGAGCATGAGTAGCAGCAGCACCAGCATCCTGCCTGCAAGCCAAGGGCTGCTTGTGAGGCCAGGGTCCTCCTCGTGGAGCCCCCACCATGTGCTCTGAGCCCTTCTGCTCGTGGTGGAGCTGTCTCAGGAGTGGTTTGGGGGTTTGTTCCACCCCTTGCATGTCTCTAGAAGCTGATCACTTGTTTAAGGAATGTCTTTCACTGCTAAAAATTATATAAATAGAGCTGCCAGCTACAGTTCTCTTATAATATCTGCTGTTTCTGCCAAGATCCTTTTGCTTGAGACCATGGGGTCCCCTCTCCTACTGTAAACATGTAGTGTTTTAATTGCAGAGGGAAAAATTAAATAAGAAGTTCTTAGTTTCCAAGAGTCTCAGAGCATTATCTGAATGAAGACCCAAGCTGGAATTTATTTAAGAAAGCCCAGATCTTCTGGAGCCTCCCTTGGTGATGCTTTAGCAGGGTTGGCAATGCTGGATGAATACAGTGATTTATTGCTCTCATTGAACAGTGCTGAAATATCTGGGAAATTCAAGGCCCACTTTGGAGCTTCACAGATTGCACTGATTGGATAGTTCTGGCTATTTGGGTATCCCAGCCTAAACTTTGAGGTCAGTGCCTGAACTCAAGGAGTAGGGACTGTGAGTCCTACCTGCAGCAGTGAGAGGTTAGGCAGGAAATGGATGCCAGCTTCCCAGCTAATTCCTGAGCACAGAAAGCTGCCAGCCAGGCTCAGTCTCCCTCAGTGAGCTATCCCACAGCTGCCAGCTTTTCTTAATTCTCAGACAGCTGCTGTGTTCTTGATATGTATTCAGTTCACACTTGGCCTAAAATGACATAAGAATTCTTCAGAAATAAAGAAAAATCCCAGTGAACAGAACAGCACTTGAAACACTGACGGTTCAGAAATTACTTTGTTAGGTCTGGCTCTGAGCCTGCTGACTGGCCAAAGAGATGTTTTGTTGTAATAAAGAACTAAAATGGTTCTTGACATTCATTGCCCCGATAGCCATAAGGGCTAAGACAAAGGGAATGTCTCCAAAATGACACTTTAAATTACCAGTCATCTTAGGAGGGAGAAATCAGTCAAATGCTCTGACACTGGACTGGACTTATGAGCAAGTGTAGGGATGATGGGAGGGAAGAGGGCATGTACAACAAGGACAAAGGCTGCTGAGATGAGACAGAAAGCAGACCCTTTGATTTTTCTGGTGCTTTGATCTCTAAGAAATGCTTCTTGAATCTTCCAGGAGCACCTTCTGCGCAATCATTTCTCAGCTGACGGAGGAAACACAGCCACTATTTGAAACCACTATCAAATCCCGTTCTGTGTCCGAGGACTCTGATGCTAAATTCACGTGCATAGTGACAGGTAACAGTGTCTTCAGTGAATAACCTGGTCCTGCCTCATCTGCTGGACTTGCGCTAGTTAAACTCTGCAGCAAGTGGTAACAAGGATAACAAACCCACTGTTGTCAGACTGCTAAGTAAGAGATTTGGCAATTGCATGATGATTTTAGCTTTAACTTAAGGGAGGGGGGAAACACCTGAGAGTGTAAAGAGGCAAAGACATAAGCTAACATCTCAGACAAGGCAAATGAAAGGCCAGAAAATGGAATATGCTGGTTACTTCTTGGACCGGCTACATTTTATTGTCCTAATCTCGCTTCTTCTCTAATCCTGGACACCTTAACTCAGGAATGTGCAGTTTTGAAGACTAAGGCTATTGTACTGGAGCCGACTCTGTCTGTCTTTGCTGGCTGTAGATGGTTAGAGCGTTTGTATCAGCGATAAACTTCTGTGTCTGTCAACATCTGAAATAAAAGCTGGTTTCTGCACAATGAACCAAAATCTCCTTTTGGGCAGGAAGGGGTTAAGCCAAAAAAGAGGAGGAGGAGGGAGAGGCTGAAAAAGAGGACTGCTGCTAAGAAATTGTGGTGATGTGGCATGGCAGTGCATTGGTGTAGAGGCAAGGGGCTCCTTTGCTGATGAGATGTTGTTCTTTAAGTATTGATGCTCTAAAACCTCTGCTCTCTGTGGTATGTACCTGTGGTCCTTCCTGACCTCGCCTATGTTAATTATTCTGTGACATGTTACTCAGTGAGAGACATTAAACAAGTTTGTAAATTTTAGAAGGAGAGTATCCTTCTCCAGTGAGCCTCTTAGGCACAAGGACCAAGGATTTCCTAAGGAAATCTAGTTTGCCATTAGAAACATGCTGGAAGTAAGCTGTGCGCCGGGAAGCGCAACCTGAGCCCTCTGAGAGCTGCTGGCTTTGAATTCTTGGCTTTTCTTGCACAGCTTCCCTTGTTCTGCAGGTCTGACTTTCTGAACTTGCAGGGGTACAACTGATATATTGATGTTATTGAGGCTTAACTTCAGCAGACCCCCTCTTGCTCGAGGGCTGTGCTAGGGAGATGCCTCCAAACCATGCTGTTTGGGGATTCATTAGAAGGGCTCTTCCCAGTTAAAGCTTTCTGAAAGCAGAAGTTTGACATATTGTGCAGTACCATGGAACTCACCATTCTGTAAGTGTCAGAGGTGGGAAAATGTTTAGATATGTTGGGAAATCCAGAGTAATAGTCCTGGCTTCCCTCACTGGCTTAAATCTTTACCAGCTGCACCTTGAAGTTGATGGGTCACTCCAATGAGCTCTATCTGTTTCAAGTGACTTGCACCAGGTGGAAAACTTGACCTGATACTGGCTTCATTTTCTACTCAAGTGAAGGAAATTGTCAATGAGTCTCTTCAGCATGTATCATGGTATTTTTGTGCTTGGTAAACTAGGCTGGGGGATGTCTTTATGCACTTCAATTAATAAACCTGTAAAACTAGGAATTTTCATGGAAATGTTCTTAAAATCAGCCTGGACATATGGGCAACTCCTGCACATGGTCCTATGGACTGCTTTAGGAGCTCAGGATCTCTTTGGGAAAGAGGGGCAGGAGATGGGATGCTTACTCTTGACTGCAGGGTCTGGTCAGTAGCTCAGGTATCTCACCCTGCCATGATGTTTGCGTTCCACTGGGAGATGTTACTGGGAGAAAGGAAGTGGCAGTGGCATCCCTGGCCAGTGACCAGAGTGGAACCAGTTCAGTCCCAGCACTGTGGCTGAAGTCCAGGGACGCTTTGGTGGAGGCAAAGGGCAGACAGTCAGCTGCTCCTGTTTTGACGCTCAAGACACAAATATGGATATGTGACCTACAATGATACCTTAACTTTTTTTTGCTGCTTCTTGACCAAGAATGAGAGTTACAGGGCAGTCCCACATGAGGGAATACTTGGACTAGGACTGGGCATGTCCTAGGAAGGCAGAAAGATGCAAGTGTTTGAGGAGCCAATCTCCAGAATGTGCTGAGTGGTGCAGGCAAGGAAAAAGCAGGTCAGGTAGAGGCGGGTTCCTAATGCTCTCAGGAGGTGGCACAAACCCTCCTTTCCTGCTGTTGCCTAGTTCTGTCTGCTGCTGGTGTCCCTACTACATCTGATTTGATTGTTTTGGGTCAAATCCTGCATCAGTTATGACATGTTTTCTTTTTTTAGACAACATTAGTTCATCGTTTGTTCTCTGAGAGATGTGAAAAACGGAACATTTCCATTTACTGTGCAGCTTCACCCCATGTCTCTGCACCAAGTGTTTTCCTTGGTGGGTCTGTCTGGACTTTGGGACCTCGAGTGCCATTACAGATCCTTCCCAGTGAGTGGATATTGGGCTTCTCTCTTCAGAGTGGCTCTTAGTGGAGCTACAAGGATTTTCCAGCTTTTCAGCCATTTCTATATAGCGTTGGCTGGGAAGGAGAGATGTTGGCTGATGAAATGGGGAGGCTTGGATGAAGGTGCCTGGGTCTGTGGCTACTTGTTAGGGAATGAGTCCAACCAGGAGACGTGATGGCTGGATCCAGCCAAGACCATCATATGTCAGCGCCAGCCCATTGTTGTAGAGCTGCCTCTTCAGTGCTGTTTCGGCCCTCCTTAGGCCAGTTCAACCCCTGTGACCTGGCTTCCCAAATGATCAGCTCAGGGGCTCAAGCCCATCAGTGTCTCCATGGTTTTATTATGAGTACAGAGGGGAAAGGGCTCTGCCCATACCTTGGGGAAGAGGTGAGTAGGCAGTCACAGACTTAGTGGATGAGGATTTTAAGGATAAAGGAGCTTAACTTGTTGCATCTGTGGTGGTCCTCTGAGGGAAGTGTTTGAAAGATGAGAGTGAAGTGCTTGGATGAAGGATGTCTGGAGAAATGCAGGAGGGGTTTGGAAGTGGGGTAGTGAGTACAAGAGCAGAGAGCAGGCTACTGGGAGATGAGGATGTTTGGGTTTGGGGCAGCCAGGACAAGGGAAAGATGGAGAATGAGCACTGCCCACAGGCTGGTGCCGTGGCGAGCTACTGCCCTTTGTATCTGTCCCTCCTGCCAGCATTGCTAGAAACTTTGTCTTCAGGTGCTGGGGAGGTTTAAATCCATGAAGCCAGAAAGAATGAGATAGATCTTACCATGAATTTTATTCCCCAAACTGCCTGAAATTCCTACTCCACGTAGCTTGTGTAGAGCAGAAGCAGGAAACTGTGGTGATTACATGTAATGGTTCTAAAATCTTACCACCTTCATTTCAGAAGACTTAACACTCCCCACTTTCCTGCTCCCAAAAAATCAAAAGAAAAGTTACTTTAAACAGAGCTGCTCTGGGTGATTTTGGATAGATATATTAAGAACTGTCTTGGATAGATATTTTAAGAACTGTTTTGGATACGGTCACCAAAGCTTTGAAGACTTCTCAGATTTTAACAGCTTTCAGAAAGAGAATGTTTGATCTAAACCTGGCAATCTCCATGAAAAAAAAATCCTTGCTCTGAAAAGTCTCCTGGATCCTGTGATGGAAGTCACGCTTCCCTAAAGGCTTTTGCTAGGCCCGAAGATGTGCAGGGGATGCCTGATCTCCTCCCTGGAGCACCCGGCACCGCTTCATCTGCAGCAGCAGGGCTCGGGCTGGGGCAGGCAGGGGACGAGCAGCTGGCAAATCCCTCCGGCACCATCTGCACGGGGGTCTGCAGCAGTGGCAGATTTTTGAAGGACGAGTGCTGATTTATGCTCAGGGTGTCTCATGCTAAGGGTGGGCATCTGGTGCCCTGCAGTATGGCAGTGCCCACCGATGGAGCCTTCGGCTCCACCCCGTGCTGTGGTTGCAGGGGATGTGCCAGGAGTGATGCCTGCCCTCTTTCCGCCTCCCCCCCCCACCCCGACCGGGGGAATTCATTCACTCAGCAGCCGGAAGATGGATGCCTGCAGCGTCAGCAGCAGCTCCCCTCCCCATGCCAGGGAGCCCCGTCCCTGCACAGGCATCACTCCATCCCCTGCTTGGCTCAGGTTACAGCCTCTGGGGAGGGATGGATGGTGTTTGGACAGGCAGCTGGGGCCACTGTCCCTACGTGGGAGGTGGGAAGCCTTTCAGCATCCCTCTGCCTGCAGACTTCTAGCCCGCACTTGCCTGCAGCTCCTCTTGGCTGCAGGACGGGAGCGTGCAGTGGGAGCTGGTCCCTCCCTGCCTGCACTGGGCTGGCACGGCTGTAGCCCCTCAGAGGGAGCAGGTATCCTCAAGGACACAAGTGCTACAGGTCAAACAGAGTTTAGGCTTAGCAGGAGGAAAAGCCTTTCCTCGAGGCACTGCACAGTTATGGAAAGCACAGTTCTTTCCGGCAGATGTCAGCTGGGAATGGAAATCAGCTGCGGAGGCCACGGGGGGACATCACAGGGCTTCTCGGAAACGATCTGCTGGCAGTTCCCGGAATGAAGGGCTGGGCTGTGATAGCTGCCCGTAGGGTATTAGGAAAATCAACCCATCAGCTCCCTGCGGTAAAGACCGTGGGGGCCTCCCGAAGGGCTTGCTTGTGGAACAGCCTTTGGGAAGGGTTGGATTGCTCTTGGCAAAATGTGAGCTTTGCATGGAAATTGTTTTTTTTCATCACCCCTGGAGCAGAAAGAATCCATCACAGGCTCATTCAGCCCAAGGTCCTGCTGCCAAGTATAGCCAGTAGCTAATATTTTATGGAAAATATAAGCAACAGTATCAGTCCCTGATGATCCCATTGCCAGGATACTCTCATGACTTTCTCTCTCCAGTTCCCAGTTTAGGGCTCATTTTCTTCAGCCACAGGTAACTGAGGGCTTTGCACATCTCTAGAAACTGGTTTGGGGATGGTCAGAGCAGCAGCAAAAAGCAGGCTGTGGCAAGAGGTAAGGATGGAGAGCCATGCAGGAAGGGCTTTGGGAGAAAGTTGTGGCTTGGCTTCCTGCAGAAGAGGAGGAACGAGGCACTACCCAACGGAAAGCCAAAGCTGCTGGTGGCAAAATGAGGCAGCAAAGCATGTGGGAGATGCAGGGGCAGTGAGGATGGAGAGAGGGGGTGCTGGGACAGTGCAGAGCAAAAGACCTCAGTGAGGGAGGAAAATAATAGAGTAAAATCCGGTCTGTGGAGGTGTTTGGGCCATGGGGATGGCTGCTGCTCATGGAGGAGAGCAAGAAAGGAAAATTTCTCTGAGACTATTTTCCCAGCCCTGTCTGGTCCCAGTGGGCTAAATGCCTCCAGAGGACCAGGGACCAGAGGACACTGGGGAGCCCCACAAGCAAGGGATGTGGACAGGAGTGTTGCAGAAGGGCAGATTGGGGCAGAGGAACCAAAGCAATACGAGATTTGGCATACGCTGCTTTTCTGGAAAAAAGGCATTTTGGATTGGCCAAAACCTGGGTGAATTCCTGCTGATATGTCTCTGCTGCTAGACTTTCACTCCTGCTATAGGACCTTCATAGGAGCGGGAGTAAGCTGGGCTTAGGCATTGCTATGGGCTGCCAGCATCTCTGGCTGGTGCAAGGAGGAGGTTTGGGGTCCTGGTCAGCCTTGAAACCTGTGGGTTGGCAACTGGGAAGTATCCAGGATAGGTAGGGAGTGCCCTGTCTCTGCCCTGTCACTACTCCAGAGTCATTGAGTCTGGACACTTTGGATATTCCTGGAAAGTCCTGACTGGCCTCATGCCAGGGATGTCCATAGGAGCTGAACCCCCTTGCATTCTGGGATGCTGGGGGCTGGTGGGGTGAGCCCTGGGGACTGGTGGAGGTGCCGAACTCCCTTCCTTTGGCCACAGGGAAAGCCGGCAGGGACATGTGCAGAAGATAAGTTTTGGGTGCCTGCCTTGGGGCTTTGAACAACTGCTGAGCATATTGACTATAGCTGAGACATGACATGATCATTGAAAACTTCCATCCTGTGTCTTGGGAGTTGGCTTGGCTGTGCCAGGAGCCCTGTGTGAAGTGCAGGAACTCATGCTGCCTGCTGGCTTGAGCAGTTTTTACATGAAAACTTCTCTTACTCTGAGCTAGAGCTGTTGTGGGTGAGCGCTGAGGGCTGTGGCTAGCACTGGTCCATGTGGGACTCACATGCTGATCCAACACTGCTGCCAGTGGTGGGAAACGTGGCTGTGTGCCCGGCCTGCTGGCCAGCCAGTCACACACATCATGATGTCATTCTACTGAAAAGGCAGGTGACATCTGTTGTCAAGTGACATTTGTAGGACACTGAGCTGACTGTGATGCAACCAAGGTTGTTTCTGTTCAATGGAAAGTTTCAGATCAACTTACAGGCTGTGACACCATGTGAAATGCTGAGAGCTCCATGGAAGGGAGAGCTGTTCTCCAACCATAGCCTTGGTCTCATCAAAACATCCCTCTTCACATAAAAGTGACGGAATGCTCACCTTCTCCTCCTGGCCAGTGTTACAGGAGATGAGCGTGTGATCCACACTCCTCTGTTCAGGAATGAAGTGCTGGTATTTTTTTCTCAAAAATAGCCCTATTCCTAAGAGTGATAAAAGTCTGAGATAAGCCCATCAAGTTTCCGTTGTTTGTTTCTGCTGTGTGATTTAGGAATGTGGTGAGCCCAGAATAGCATCTGTCCTGGTCTGTTGGAGCGTTTTGGTTTGCTGCTGATACCAGGCTGGCTGTGCTCCTGGCTGGAATGTTTCATACCCTCCATCTCCTCCCCAGGGTTCCCGCAGCCGGAGGTGACATGGTACAAGGATGATGAGGAGATGGATCGCTACTGTGGCTTACCCAAGTACGAGATATTCCGTCATGGAAATCGCCACACCCTGCAGCTGTACAAGTGAGTAAAGGAGCTGGAGAGGGGCTGGATTTGGTGGTGGAAGCTCTGAGTGTGTTCTCAGTAGCTGGAGGAGCTGTCAGCAGTGATGTCCCCCCAGCACCTGTGCTGGCCCTTTCTGCTCCCCACTGCAAGTTCCTGGCTGTCCCTTCCCCTCCAGCTCTTCGCTCTGGTGACTCCCCAGTCATACAAGTATGAGATCCATTACTGCATCCAGGGATAGCTGCCATGCTGCAAGCAACAGGAAAGGCAGGATAAATCCTTCTCTCTGGAGCCTTCCAGTACTGAGCAATAGGGCTGGACAAAGGTGACCAATGGCAAAGCACTGTCTGCCCCCAGGATGATGGTCCAGGGAGTCAGGCAGGACAAGGACAGAAACAGTTCACAGGAGTGTCCTAAGCTACAGCCCTGTCCCGTTCCTAGCTGTCACCATGGAAAGGGCTGCTTTGGCACTGATGAATGGAGGCAAGGCCCTCCTTTATCCAGCCCTGACTACCAGCTTCTTTTAACTTTAAGCGAGGACTATGTTTCTGAAGAGCCAAGCACACTGTATCTCCAGCAGGCAGGGACCTCTGCACCTCAAGTCCTGCAACTGGGATGTCGGACAGGTGCAGCAGTGACAGAAAACGCAGAATATCAGTGTTGCTGATTGTCCTGTCATCCTTGTGCTTCAAGCCTGGGCTTTTCTGCTGCCCCAGGTGTACTCCAGATTTCTGTCAGAGGCTGGCTCACCTCTTGCAGGAGCAGGGATCTCCATGGGCCAGGTGTCCTCGAGGGGTGACAACAGGGATGGCAGGCACGTGTTTGTGCTGCTGCCTGTGACATGGGGTGGGAAGGCTTTGGTAAGGCAGTACAGTGGAGGAAGAACAGGTTTCATGTAGGCTGTGAAGAGCTGAGAGGAGAAGGTTCTGCAGAGGAACGTGACCAAGAACAGTTGGGAAGCCTGGTGCTGCCTGTTCCTCCTCCATCACAGCCCTCTCTTACCAGAGTTACAACCCAGGGTGGAGCTGGGCACGGATTTAACATCAAACCTCCTTGCCTGTTAGTACTGAGAGAGCGCAGAGCTGGGGAGGGAGACCAGCCCCAGGCCTCCACACATTCTGTGGGCATCTCATGGGCCACATCTTCATTTTCTGGCCTCCCTGGAGCAGGAGGTGGGAGAGCAGGCAGGGAATGCCTGTGTGCCCAGTGGGAATCCTGGGGAGGATGGGTAGGTCTCATGCACAGCTTTTGGTTTCCAGGTGCCGAGAAGAAGATGCAGGCATTTACCAGGCCTCAGCTAGAAATACCAAAGGCATCGTGTCCTGCTCTGGTGTGCTGGAAGTGGGAACCATGACGGAATTCAAAATCCATCAGAAATGGTTTGACAAAATAAAGAGAAAAGCTGAAGAAAAGCTGCAAGAGATAGAACAGGGCAAGAAACGAGGAAAAGAAAACGTGGAGGTGGAGAAGTTGCAGGGAATGAGCCCCGAAAGGCTCCAGAGGAAGCGGAGGCTGGCTAGGGATCAGAATCTTCAGTCGGGAGACTCTTCATGGGAGAAGGAAGATGCAGCGAAAGTGCACGTCGCGGATTCACAGTCCAGATTGCACAAGGATATTGCTGAGACACAGGAGCAGCCAGTCAGTGCAGTGAGGGGCTTCTCGAACAAACTGGTAGCACCTCTGAAAGCAGAGGTGACAACCAATGGAGATGCCACTTTGGAGACTGGGGAGGAGAACGGGAACAGCTTTCTCACGTATATCTATGAGACAGTGGAGGACCTGGCGACTAAGCCAGGGGCAAAAGACTCTGCAGCTAAAAAGAAAAAGAAGGTGGGGGCTCCTTCAGCAGCAACGCAGGAAGCTTCCAAGCGAGAAGAAAGTGGGAGAGACAGGGCCAATCCTTCCTCAAATCCCAGGTTTGCCCCTCCTGTCCCCTTACGTAGGAATGCACGTTTGAGGGCGGCAAAGGATCAAGAAGTGGAAACCAGTCTGAAAGTCAAAGAGCCTGAGAAAGCTGTGAATCAGGACACTAAAACCAGTGATGACGTGTACTTCTCATTAAAGGACATGTATTTTGATAAGCAGGTGAAGCCAACAGCAGGGAAGGAGGAGGTGGGAGCCAAGGATGAGGCCGGGAGCGAGACTGCCCTGCGGCCAGTGGCCATCAGCAGACAGACAGAGGATGCTCCATTGTCCTCTGAGGTGTCAGAGGCAGGACCTGTGCTGTCCGAGGGACAGAGAGGCCAACACCAAGCACAGAAGTTGGAGGGAAACAAAGAGGTAACTAGGAGAGAGAGCAGCCAACGCAGGGGTGGCAACAAGAAAATACCTTGTGCTGCAGGGTTGTGCTGTGGCACCACGCGTGGGAGGCTGCGAGTGCCCCGTGGGATCTGCTGCCGAGGCTCCACAGCTCTCCACTGGTGAAAGCACCCAGGGAAAGGGCTTTCTGGACTTTGTGTGCCCGGAGAGCAGAGCTTCCACCCCATCTCCAAACAAATGTCAGCTGAGGTGGTGAGAGATGTAAGCCGGGGCCATGCGAGCAGCTGGTCTCCGGGTGGCCTGGGGTGGCTGTGAGCTCTGCAGTTTAATCGGCAGCCTGACCTCATGCGAAATGTTTTCAGATCAGTTCAGCAGGCAGCACTGAATGGCTATTTATAGCTGGGGGTGGGGGCCTTGTGCGTAGACAGATGAGGCCAATGGCATCTGTTCAGTTTAACAAGGGAGCCGGAGCTTCAGCGGCGCTTAACGAGCCCCCCCATGCAAATGAGCACAGTGTGCCAGGTACAACACATGAGCTGCGCCGCAGGGACTCAAGGTTTGTTTACAGTGCAACATGTATACAGTAGGTCTGGACTGGTTTTTTGGCTCTTCCCTGTTGGAAAAACTCTGTTGAGAGACTCATTGTGGTGGTGATGAAGCGCCAGGGCACAGCACCTGCTCCTGACCCTCAGCGCATCTTTTAGTCAACTGCTATTTTTGTCGCTTAACCTGAAATATTTTCCATGAAAATATTAGACTGGAACCTACCAGACTATTTTTTACCTTTTTTTCTTTAATGATCCCTTCTGTGGTAAAAGGTTCTCAGAGTCCAGTTTGCTATCAGGATCTGGAGTTTGGGCTGTGGTAGGTGCACGCTTTTGGTACAGACAAGACTTCAGGTACAGCACCTCTCCCTTGGTAGGTAATGCACATACTTCAGGATGTGGAAACATACACAATACAGAAAGTGGGATTGCTGGGTGCCTCAGTGGAAAAAAAGCCCAGACCTTTTTTCCTCATTTAGATTTCTTTAGCCACAGGTAGGAGGAGCTTTGCTGGTAAGAATCTGCTGTTTTATGCAGTGACCATCTCTGTTCTGGCCTTGCCACTGCACAGCACCCTGAATCCATCTCCAACCTGACCCACAGCATCACATATTGCTGCAGAAATTATTGCTGTGTAGGCCAGCCTGTGGCAAATCCATTTTTTCCCCCCTCTCTGCTCTCTTTTACACCCCTTGCTCTCAAAGAGGGTGGAAGATATTGGAGTGCAGCAGCCAGGCTTGGGCTGTCATCCCTGAGCTTTTGACGTGCATCAAGGTATTTTTCTCTTCAAAATCCCACTCACAGAGGGAAACCTGTGACTTGTCAGCTGGTGTGCCTTTGAGGAGACAAAAGGGGATGCTCTTGATTTGAATTTGAATCCTTCAGCTCCTTGGTGCTGCTGGGGAAAGTCCTCAAGCTTTTGTGAGACCAAATAAGCTGTTTTAAAGCCCTTTAAGGCTGATTCCAGGCATGTTTGAGGATATTTTCACTCCTCAGGACACGGGTTACTTGTCTTTTTCTCTTTTATTCTTCTCTTAAACAAGACAAGGTCGTAACATGGGTATTATCCTGGCCTGGGGACCTAACTGGCCCTCATGCTCAGGACTTCTCTTTTGAGCTGGATTTGACTGTAGCAAAACGCCAGACCCTATGGTCTGAAGCCAGTTTTTGAGCAACCTCTTTAAGCATCCTCCTCCGTAAGAGCCAAGAAGAAACTGGATTTGCATGATGATCACTCTTGCTCAAATTTTGAACTGATGATTTTATTATATTTCTTGTATATGGCCCTAATTTTGAGTGATTTACAATTACTTAAAGACAGATGCTTTCCTGAAAAGCTCCCAGAAAGCTTTTCTGACTGAGCTTTAGCTCGTGCACTGGTAATAAGCAAATTTCCCACAAGCCCTGAGCCCTCTTCAGCCAAAGAGTTGTCCCCATTGACCAGCACCACTGTACAGAGCCACCACTGTGCATCCACCTGTGAACCAGCAGCCCTGACCCACCTGGAGTCCCCCTGGTTCAGCCCCAGAGTGGAGGGACCAGGGCTGGCCCCTCCTTTAGATTGGGCTATTCCCATCCCCATCCCTTTCTGTGTCATGGAGGATCAAATACTGTGGTAAAATTGAGAGGGGTTTCACTGCATGAGTTGTGTCAGTCTCTTAAAATCAAACCTTTTAAGCCTGAGTGCTGGACTGCTCTGTGTTGTGACACAGCCCTCTGAGGCAGGATAAGGACATGACTCCAAGGGAACAGCAGCAGGGACCTGTGGCATCTGGGGGTGCCTTGTGCAACCCTGAGAACTGGGGCCCCATTTCTGCACATCCTGAGTGTGGAGACTTGAATTTTGTGGGCAGGAGTGGCCCCTAATGGTGCTCGTCCCAGCCCAGCCCTCCGATACTCACTTTGTCCTAACAGTCAAAGGTGGACTTTGGACAAAGGCCTGGAGTGATAGGACAAGGGGGAATGGCTTCACACTGACAGAGGGCAAGGTTAGATGGGATATTGGGAAGGAATTGTTGGCTAAGAGGGTGGTAAGGCCCTGGCCCAGGTTGCCCAGAAATGCTATGGCTGCCTATCCCTGGAAGTGTTCAAGGTTGGGTTGGATGGGGTTTGGAGCAACTTGCTCTAATGGAAGGTGTCCCTGCCCATGGCAGGGGGTTGGAATGATGTGATCTTTAAGGTCCCTTTCAACCCAAACCATTCTATGATTCTACAAATTCCTCTGGGAAGGGCTTGCTGAGAGACTGGTGCTACCTTTCCTCTTTTTCCCAAGCTATCAAACGAAGCAGAGGCAGCACAAAATAGAAGGTCCAAGTGCTACAGCCCTCCTTTGCCACAGCCTCCATTTGGGAGGCTTAAAGCTCAAGTCAGGGACCTCAGGAGAAAATCCTTAGCAGCAGATCCTTGGGGACCTGTTGTGTGCATGCCCTATCCCCATGCGATTGTCCTGGTGTTGCTCACAGAGCATCAGCCAGGCAGGGCGTGTATCTCTGCCTTCCCCACAGAAATAGATGGTGCCCCTTGGCTGGAGAATCTCAGCAGATCTCCTCGGGATAGAGCTCAGCCGTCGCAGCAGGCAGCTCCCTGACAATGTCTGCTGGTGTGTAGCTGCGGTCGGAAACTTCGGAGCTTCCCAAATGTCAGAGGAACAGAATGGTTGGGCGGTGCTGATAACACTGTCATGGTGTACAGTTTCTCTATAAATCACTTGGTCAGCCTCATCCAGATAGTGTCTGACATCCCCATTGCCCCATCTTGGAGTGGAGGTAGGGGAGCACCAAATATTTAACAAAAGCAAGGGAATTACACAAGGTCTCGGCAGTGGCTGGGGAAGAGGGAAAAGTTTTGCTCTTGGGAAGGTGCTGAATTCAGAGGAGGTTGGATTAGAAGCCACTGAATGATTTAGAGAGGCAGCTCTCCTGCCTGTCTGTACACAGCAAAGGCATTGAAAGGCAGAAGGGTTGGAGCTGGTGAAAAGAAAACACATTTTATGCAGCAGGTGGGACCCCTTCCTGTGGGATGATGGCAAAGCCAGGAGACCTGGATGGGTATCAGCAGCGTCAGGTTAATACTCATGATTCAGAAATTGGGCGGTGCCATATGGTACAGGTGGACCACAAGTATGACTGAGCAGACCCATGTGGTAAAATTATGCTAATTTTCTTTTTTTTTTTTTTTACTAGATTGCAGCAACAGTGGGACAGTCGCCTGGTGATCTAAAACACCCAGTGTCTTGTCCAACCACAGAGTCTGGTCAGCAAGCCAGTAAGTTAGAGGAGGTCAGAAAGGAGGTGCCTGTCTGCCAGGAAACCAGGGGGGCTGTGAAAATGACAAATCCTCGGCTGAGGCCTCAGGAGCCACCAAAGCCAACAGCACCTTCTCCAGACCACGTACAGTCCGGCAAGGAGCACCCACCCCCCAGGAAACAGGCAGAAAGACATTCCCGTGCTCTTGAGGGCAGAGAGACTCAGCAAGGACTGTTAAATCAAGAGAACAAAAGCCAAGGCAGGGAAGAGCCATCGCTAAAAAATTTGAGTCCTTCAAAGGATAAAACTGGAGAAAACACTGGAGAAAATGTTTCTCATGAGCAAATCCCACATCAGACAGTCAAGGATGGGAAGAGCAAAGAGGCAGGAGCAGAGCTGTCTGAGAGCCATCCCGGTGTGAGGACAGGAGGGAGTGGTGAAGCAGAGCCATGTCATGGGGCTGTGCACAGGGAGGCAGGAGGGACAGTTTTGGGGCAGCAGGACACTGAAACAGCAGCTCCTGCATCAGTTCCACTTGCCAAGGAAAAACTGCTTCCTGCTCCTGCAGCAGAGCCATTGGTGGCTCAAGAGGCACTGCTGACAGCTCATGGAGCCCCAGGGATGGAGGCTACCACAGGAGAGGTCCCATCTGGACCCCAGCTGCTTCCTCCTGTGAGGGGAGAAATGGAAACCACAAAGACAGATGGATCAGCCCCGCAAGAGACATTTTCAACCAGCATGTTAGGAGAGGAGAATGCCAAACCAGTGCCCGTGGGACCTCAGGGGAGGGAAGGAGGAGAGCAGACAGCCACAGCTCCATGCCAAGGACCAGCAGCACCTCCAGGGGCTTTTGAAGGAGGTGCTGAGGTCCAGCCACAGGTACCGCTGGTCCTGCCTGGCCCCGAGAGATGTCAGGAGATGTCTTTGGAGGAGAAAATGCAGCACAAAAACCTGGTTTCCTCCTTAAAGAACTACCTGCTGCTGCTTCTAAAAATGTCAGATAGCAGTAAGGATGCCACGAAAGGAGACACTGACTCTGGGGACAAGGAGCAGTCAGATGCGGGGGAAGGCATGATGCCAGAGATAGGCATTGCTGGGCTGAGCCCTCGCACCTCAAGGAGAGTTTTGGAAAAGGTACAAAACAACCAGCTCTTTCAGACAGCAGAGAACTTGCCTCTGACCCCCAGGACATCCAGGCGGATCACAGGCATGATCAACGAGGAATTTGTTCTCAGCCAGGAGATGCTGGCTTGCAGGCCTGTGCCACCAAAGAAACACGCCTGGGTTGCCCCCAAGGCCGAGGGGCCACCCCTGCTCTCTGTGCCCTCCATCGTGGTGGGCAGCATGCCAGCATCAGGAGCAGGGCAGCCTCCTCACTCTTCTGATTTGCCTCCAGTGAGCTCTGGAGAGAGCCCTGGTGACCCTCTGGCAGTGCTACCTTGTGCCACGCCAGAAGAGCTCGCTTTGGGAGCCCGACGCAAAATATACCTGCCAAAACCAAAACAGGTGGGGGAGGAAGAGGAAGCAACCCTGGAGAGCCCAGGACACATGAGAAGTCCGACTGTTTCGCCACAGCAATCCAGGAAGAACACACCCCTGTTGCATTCTCCTGCCCTGGCTCCATCCTCTCCCACAGAGCAGTGCTCTCCAACCCTCACGAGGAAGATGGCTACGTTGGAGGTTCCTAAGCTGTACGAGGAGCCTGCAGGTGACACCAGTGGTGACCACGAGGTCCCTGGAGATGCTAAGCCGGAAGCACAGCGAGCAGAGTCCCAGAAAGCAAATAACCCATTTAAAGGTGAGGGAGGAGCTAATCCCCATAAACCGTGTTCTGTTGTTGCCTACAAAGGGAGCTGGTGATAGTGAGTTGGGGCCACATGAGTTCTCTGCACTTGCAGGGTTTTCAGCATTGTCCTTTGGCTGTGTGAAAGCCAAAAGTCTCCCCCAAGACTTCTGCCCAGTGCAGGGAGGGTGGAGGAATGCAAGAGGCAGCAGCACTGAGACTGGCTGTCTCCACAGCCTGGACTTCCCTGGTCCAAGGGATCATAGAATCCTCTTGTTTTTGGTCTCCATGTTCTGGTCCTCACCAAACCTGATGCTGATTGGGAATCCTGAGCAACCTGGGCTAGTGGGAAGTGTCCCTGCTCATGGCAAGAGGGTTGGAACAAGATGGTCTTTAAGGTCCCTTTGAATCCAAACCATGATTCTCATTCAGTGGGCATCAGCGAGGTGCACACTCCTCTTCAATATCCATGGTCAATGCTAATTTGATCCCTCGTGGCATTGAATTAGAAAAGGTATAATCCTGGAGTTGAAGCAGATGATGCCCTCACAGGAAGCAGCACTCTTGCAAAGTAAGAAAAACCTTAATAAATCCCCACTTCAGCAGATAAATGTTTCCTCCAACATTCCATAGTGTTTTCTGCATTGTGTCTGACCAAGCTCCACTGGGTATTGCAGTGCTGCACTGTTGAATGAATTTGTACCACTTCTATCCCACCTTATTTATCCAAGCGGAGTTCCGAGACCTTCCCTGGGAGGGCAATGTTCTACCAGGCTGTGCTGACACGTGTGTGATACCCAACACCAAAGCCCTGAGCAGCAGCATTGGGGTAGGCTGGCCTGTCCCTGGAGCTGCAGCCAGCACTCTGTGTCTCACCATCCATCTCTTTACACCCTGTCCTTAGTTCCACAGGTGGTCCGTAAGATCAGGGCAGAACAATTTTCCGATGCATCAGGAAACCTGAAACTTTGGTGCCAGTTCTTCAATATATTGAGTGATTCTAAGCTGATGTGGTACAAGGACGAGATCCCTGTAGCTGAAGCCCAAAGGAGGTAACTTGCCAGCTCTGCATCGTCGTAGTCCTTGTGTGTCACCTGCTAAATCCAGCTCCTTGCCTTGACTGGGGTGTGAAAGTGCCCCTCTCTTAAGGCTGCATGGGAAGCTCAGTGCATGGCACGGTACGTTGTGAACTTCATCTTCTCAGTGCCCTTGGAGGGAAAGATCACCCAGATGGGGAATTGCTGCCAAATTTGTCCTATTGATGCTCCATCTGGAGTCTGTGCTTTGAGTACCCAGACCTTGGGGAGGGCAGGGAAGGTATTGTGCCCATCGCAGTAACTGAAGGGTGGATGTAAACTGCAAAACAGTGACCCCAAATGATCCATGTGAGGGTGGCAGCGGTGCTAGGAGGGTGTTCGATGCAATCACCGCTGGCAAAAGCAGCTCTGCCCGTGCCCTCTTTATCCCTTGGTATTGCCATTGTGCAGGGAGAGCATATTGGGACATATGGGTGGTTGGTTGTATCCTGGATGCTCCTTTGGGTGCACTATGGAGAGCAAGTTGTTCTCAAGCCCAGAGGATTTGTGTAGGAACATCATGTGCATCAGTTAGGATTTGCCTTTGAGTGTTGCTTGATCTGCCTTTATAATGAGCAGGCAGAAAGAGGTGATTCTGGGGCAGAAATGCTCTTTTGTGGCAGATCTTTGAGCTGGGGCAGATGGACCAGGAGTGGCCATTGCCTTCTAGGGGACCAGAGCAGAGCCTGCTCAGGCAGCAGGTCTCAGGATGAGGGTCCCAGCTCTTACTTTTGCAAAGCCCTGACCCAGCCTCACTCAGAGGCAAGTACCTTTATCAGTCTGTAGCCCAATCCTGGCCAGATTTTGCAGGGCTTGCCTGGAGGAGGAGCATCTCTGTGAGTACAAAGCACAGGGCAGGACTCCAGGTGCCATGACGTGCCAGGGGAGCAGCTGGGATACCCTTGAGCTGGCTTTCTTTGTAGCTCTCTTCCAGCCCCCTGAGGGCAGCAGGGTGCTCACCTGCAGCACCTGTCACAGGGCTCCTGTGTGCCCCCACACACCATACAGGGCTGAGGCCACACTCCATTTTTTTCCCAGTGCTGGCGACGAGGGCCAGGCAGCTCTGGCTGTTGTGCAGGCGTCCCAGAAGGACTGCGGGGTCTACCGGTGCGTGATCAGCAACGAGTACGGCACCGACTCCACCGATTTCCTGCTCAGCCCAGAAGGTGAGGAGCCCTCAGCAGCCTCTCCCATCTGCCTGGCTGTGCTATGGGGTGGTGTGCCCAACTGTGGAGAGGGCTTGGTGTCAGGCTGTAGCAGGGGAGCCTTGCATATCCGTAATATCCCTTGCATATCCCTTGCATACCACCTCTGTGAGGGGCATCTGCCTCTGTGTACTAATTTATGAGCAATTCCCACCATCCTACTTGCCATCCCTAGTCATGCAAGTGCATGGGGCAGGGTGGAATCCTGTCAGGACCTTGACACCTCTTTGCTTTCTGTCTCCTCTAGTGTTGTCAGGATTTAGCCTGCGGGAAGAGATTGAAGGTAAGGGCCATATGTGATGAGCTGTGACCACTGCCCCTCGCTGTGCAGGGGACGGGCAGCTCTGTGGAAGGGGCAGGACGTGCCCACGTTGTCCCCACTCACCAGCACTTCCCCCCAGCAGTTGGAGAGGAGATCGAGATGACGCCCATGGTGTTTGCAAAGGGTTTGGCCGACGCAGGCTACTGGGGGGATAAGCTCTTCGGGCGCGTGGTGAGCGAGGACATGGAAGTGGGCGCTGGTTTCCTGCGCAAAGCCTGCCGTGCCAGAGCCATCTACGGCCTGGAGCCCATCTTTGAGTCTGGCCACACCTGTGTCATCAAAGTGCACAATTTCATTGTCTTTGGGACCAAGAATGAGAACAGCCTCATCGAGAAGAACTACGATATCACCATCCAGGTGGGCATCCTTGTGGGGCACCATCCACCTGTCTCCCCTCCACCCTCCCCATCTGTGTAGGTTGGTCCCCAAACAGTCCCCAGCTCTGTGCCCACTTTTGCTATTTCCTTCCACTTTTGGAATGCTCTGAAGAGCAGTGGTCTGGTCATGTTCTTGTCATTCTTGGCTTCAGCTCTTCTCTCTGAGCAACACAGAGCTGCTTGGAACCTTCCCATTACTTGTCCTTTGACCACCAAGACAGGGAAACAACTGGCAGGGGTCCCAGGGAGGTGTTGGTGCGAGACAGGACAGGTCCTTGACTCTTCTGTTTGCACCTCCAGGAATGTAAAGTCCAGAACTCCAGCCGTGAGTACTGCAAGATCTTTGCTGCCGAGGCACGAGCCGTCCCTGATTTTGGAGCAGTGCCCGAGTAAGTAAGGTGCTGCAGCTCCACTGGCTTGATGCCCTGGCAGAGCATCCCAGGAATTGTGGGAGGGTTCCCTGTGGGCGCTGGGGCATCCCAAGGGACAGTGCACTGTTCTCCCACCCTCAAACAGAAGGTATATTAGGGGAAGGCAAAAGCCAGGGATGCAGACCATGGTGTGAACCTCTGCTTGCAGTGGTGTGAGAGCTCACCATGCTGACCCCATCTGTGCTCTCCCACACAGGATAATTCCACTGTACCTGGTTTATCGACCGGCCAACAACATCCCTTATGCCACAATGGAGGAGGACCTGGGTGGGCCCTGTGAGCAGTACTGTGTCACCGAGAGAGATGGCAGCTTGGTAGCAAGAGGCACCTCGGAGATCGTGCTCAAATGCTGTACCTTCCAGCACTGGGTCTACCAGTGGACAAATGGAAACATCCTTGTGACTGACATGGAAGGTAAAGGGATCTCCTGTCTGACTCCTGTGGCTCCTCACCACCCTCCGGCCTGGGAAAGGAGGAAAAAAAGCCCCAGCCTTGCCCTCCTGCCTCTCTCCCCACGTGCCGTGGAGCCCAGCTCCCAGGGCAATGACCTGCCCTTGGTGCCAGTGCCCATCCTTCTCTGGACAGAGCCTGATTGTCCTTCCTTTAATTGCAGGAGTGGGCTGGAAGTTGACCAATGTGCGGATCGCTACCAACCTGAAAGGGTGAGTGACCCCGAGCTGCTGGGGCAGCAGACCCAGCTCTGCTGCTCACCTGGCAAAGGGCCATGGTGGTCAGTGTGGTCGGGCTCCATCCTCGGCTCCCTGCTCTGATGGGACATCTCCTGGTGCAAAACAGGGGCTGAGAATGACTGTGTTGGCAGGTACCAGGGCCTGAAGGAGAGCTGCTTCCCCTCCCTGCTGGAGCAATTCCCGGCTGCTCACCGGTGCAATCATTACTGCAGCATCCTGGGCCTGAAGACACTGGAGCCAGCCAAGCCCAAGGGCTCCAAGAGCCCCTCCCTGGGCAGGAAATCTGCCCAGTCCAGTCCCCAGCTCCAGAAGAAGGCACTGTCAAGTCCTCAGGGCACCCGCAAGGCTGCTGTGAGCCCCAAGAGCTCCCGGAGAGCTGCAGGAACAGGGGAGGCCCCGACAGGCTCCAAACCCAGGTTGGGAGAGAGCAGCAGGGCTGGCTGCCCGCAGTAGCCGGAGCTGCTGCAGCTGGGAACCCCGCTCTGGACCCAGCCTGAGCAGCCCCGTGGCCAGTCTGGAAAAGGGAGATCCTGGCAGTGGTCTCTGCCAAAACTCTCCTCCCTCCAGCCCTGCCCTGGCCCGCAGCACTTGCGTTGTGTGGTGTGTGTTAGTGTGAGCGGCTGGACCGGGGCTGTGGGGGGCTGTGAGCTGTGGACAGCAGGGATCCCTCACCAGTACCTCTCTACAAGAGCTGCTGCTGCTGGTGGAGCCTGTGGGGCCACGTGCCCCTCCACACTGGGACTCGCTTTCCTGTCTTGACTCTCTCCATGTGCCTTCCTTAAGGCAGGGGCAGAGCTGCTCCCTTGGGCTTTGCAGGTGCCATGCCCCTGCCTGGCTCCCCCAAGCAGACTGGGAGTCTGGGATGTCCTCTTGGCTCCCAGCACCTCATGTCCCTCTCTGTGTCCTCCATAAAGTGACCAGGCCAAGCCCTGCCAGTGTTCTGTCCCTTGAGAACCCCAACAGCACCCAGGCAGTCCCATTTGCCCTGGTACACTGTTTTTGCTGCAGAGGGTTTCAGTGGTGGCTGCAGGGCTCCTCTGCTATGACGTGGGGCTCTGAAGTGTGTGCCAGTCCCACTGCGGGTACCAGCAGCTGCACAGGGAAGGGATTTTGCATCCCTCCCCTCCCCTGTGCCCTGTGGGAAGTCTCCCACGCCCTTGCTGGGTGGCTGCTGAGGGTGATGGTGCTGCTATGGTGCTGGCCAGCGCCATGGTAAGAATGCTCTACCTCACATGGGATACCCAGGATCAGTGACCTCCTCTCCGTGCCAGTCTCTGCCTTGGCACATGTGGGTGTCCAGCCCTCAGGGCTTGCTCCTCTTTGTCCCCCTGCCATACAAAGATCCCATATACCACGCCCAGCCCCACACCATGACCTGGTCATGCTTAATTAGCACCACCCCTGCTTGGCACATGCCAGACTCCAGCGGCAGCTGGCAGCACGCACTCCAAATCCTGCTGCCCCGTGGCAGGAGGCAGTGATGGACAGGCAGTGATGTTCATGCTGTTCAAGTAAAGCACCCTGCATTGCATCAAGCTTCCCTTGTGCCTGTCAGCTCACCCAGGCGTGCAGCAGCCGGCGGAGTGTGGCAGTGGGCAGGGGCCTCACAGAGAGCCCAGCACTGTCAGCTTCATTGTGCTGCAGAGCATCACCTTCCCTGGGGCTTTGGAACAGGGTGCTGGGTGCCAGTGACACCCCCCTGCATGGTGGGGTCCCAAACAGTGACTCAGTGCAGCCTGGCAGAGGGAAGCAGCTGGGCTGGGAGCACCGTGCACGCTGGGGCCCTGGTCCTTTCTCGCTGGGTGATTGTAAAATACCGATGTACATAACGTGGCCGCATTGGCGACTGGGTGCTCTCGAGTGCAATAAAGTGAGGAGGACTGGCCTGTTCCCCAGCACTGTGGTCCCTGTGGGAAAGATGCACCCAAGCAAGGGGTGATGGGGCAGCTTTGTGCTTGGAGGAAGGAAACATCTTCAAGTACCACCTCTACCCCCATCCATGCCCCACGGGGAGAAGAGGGTGGCTGTGGCCAGACCCCAAAGCTGGCAGTGGGTGAGGCTTGGCTTGCAAGGTCTGCAGTGAGCATGGGGTGCAGCCTCAGCAAAGCACCTTGTGCTGTGGTGGAACAGCTGCAGGTGGGGGCCAGAGGGGGTCTGAGGGCAAGCACATAGGGATGACCATAATTTATTTGGGAGCAGCTTCCTTGTGTCCATGGGGCCAGCACCTAAGGGTGCTGGTTGCAAGGTGCACACAACTGTCCATCAGCACTTTGGAGTGGAGAAGACAAAATGCTCAGGTGTCTGTCAGGGTTTTTTCTACCTTTGGGGCCAGCCTTGCAGACCCTGGTGCCCCTCCCGTGGTTCTAGGTTGTCCCTGCACAGGATGTGTGGTTGTAGTGCCCACAGCACTCCATCAGCCACAGCACACTCTCCGCCTGCCCAGCCCAGGATCCTGTGAAGGAGAGTGTCCCGTTCTCGAACACTGAGCTGGAAGGAGAGACATGTGGTCAGGACAAGTTGTTGCCCCACCACCTGGGTCCCAGACAGCTCTGGGGCCCTTCATACCTACCTGGCAAAGAGCTGCTTGCAGCAGGTGTATATGGTGTAGCTGGTACTGTTGAAGTTGGCTGTGCTGAAGAATGTCACACAGTCACCCACCTCCGTTGGCACATAGAGGAGACCTGGGGGACAAGGTCTCCTATTGGGACTTGAGAGGGACCATGGATTCAAATCCCATACCCCAAGCATACCTGTAAGTCCTGTGTCCCAACTCTGCTCACAAATCCCATAGCCCAACTAGTGAATCCTGTACCTGGGACTGTGCAGGTCCCACGAGCTATCCCACCTCACTCCCTGAAACTGCAGGGAGCTCCTTGCAGTACGCCAGATGTTGCCCTTGATATGTCCCCATCCCAGCCCAGATGAGGACGAGGGGCCCCAGGAGAGCTGTTGGGCTTCGGCAGCCCCTGGCAGAGCCATGAGGGGAGAACAGGGTTTGGAGGCCTTGGCAGAGCCATGGGGAGGACAGGCCAGCCACCCCCATTCCTGAACCTGCATCTATAGGGGTCTTCAGCCCTGTGCATGTCCCTCCCCAGCTCCTTCTGGCCCTGCTGGCAGTGGGCAGGGACCTACCTGCCAGGCAGGCGTTGAGCATGGAGACGCAGATGCCAGTGAGCAGGGCCCGCAGCACCACGGAAGCAAACTCACCCTTGCGGTGAGGTGCCAGGGAGCCTGTGGGGCAAAACAGAGACCAGGGGGAGTCAGATCTTGACTCCAGCTCTGCCCTTGGCTGGGTACAGATGTGTCCCTGGTCCCCAGTTGGCTCTGCCACACAGTGCCCTCCCCACACCAACTCCTGCTGTCTGGAGGACATGGTGGTCCCAGCCAGCACCCAGCACACTGTCTGCCTGTCCTGGCAGCGGTGGGTGCTGGCAGAGTGCTGTGCCCACCCTGCACCCACGGGTGATCAACCAGAGCCCTCAGTGCTCCCAGCATCAGAGTCTCTGCTCTTTGCACCATAGCTGGGTGACACCCAGGCTTGTGGGACATGCATGTGCTCTTGCCCATGGGTGCAGTGCAAAGCCATTCCTTTCACATCATGCAAATCCTGTTTCTTACCTGGCAGAGACCAAACATGGAGGCTTGAGGGCAAATTCCTCCTGCCCCAGATGAGCCCTTGCTCCCTAGCCCAGGATCCCCCCTGCCTTGTGCCTAGGCACCTAGGACATGAGTTACACTCACCCAGGCTTCCCAGTATGATCCCAATGGAGCTGAAGTTGGCAAATCCACAGAGGGCAAAGGTGGTGATGCTCTCAGCTCGCTCCTGGAGGGCACAGGGGGACGGTCACCTCTGCCCAGGAGCAGCCCCAGAGCACCCAGAGCTGAGCACCATGTCAGAGCTCCCAGCCCAGACAGACATGATGGAGATAAGTCCCCCACCCCAACGCTTTATCCTTTCAGCTATTTTGGGGAGCAAGAATGAAGGCTGTCCCTGGGAGAGGCTGGGCTGCGGGGACAGGTGACAGGGGCCCTGTAGCACCATGATCTGTTCCATCAAGGAGCAGGATATATGGGAAAGGGCGTCACTGACTCCTTCCTCCCATACCCAGTAGTTGGGGAACATCCAAGTCTATTTGGCCATAGGTGCCCTCCCACCCCCAGCACCATCATCCTGATTCGATAATCTTAAAGGACTTTTCCAACCCTCTGCCTGCCTACCACTCTGGCCAGTTCCCATGCCCCATTCCAGCTGGTCTCATCCCTGCCCTGTGCCCAGCAGGGTGGCAGGTGCCTCTCACAGATATCCACTGTTTCCGGCTCCCATCCCACTCCTCCAGGCCCGCCAGACGGTTCTTCTTGTATGTGGACAGCTGCTGGTATGCCACAAACTCGTTCAGGAAGATCTTAATCCCCAGGAGCTCGGCCACCACCGGCGAGTCTGCCCAGTCTGCCCCCATGAGAAAGGCCACGGGCATGAGGACATAGGATAAGATCACCTGGGAAAAGCATTCCAGAAGGTAATGACTCAGAGCGGACCTTCTGCATAGCCCCCAGCTTGGACACCCACTGCCAGCACTTGCCAAACACTCAGCAAGGATCTCAACAGCCTACTAAGGCAGCGGGCAAAGGTGGGGATGGGTGGGGGATGCAGGGTCTGGCAGCCCAGACCACAGGCCTGTTCTTGGGAATACCTGGAAGGTGAGATCCTTGATGTCTACCATCTCCCCAAACCAGCGCACGGCAGCGTTGATGAACTCCAGCACCGCCAAGAAGGCGATGAGGTTGGCTGCAATGTTGGCCACGAGCCCCACAGAGGCGGCAGCCCCATTGCTGGCAGCTTCCAGGATGTTCTGCTCTTCCCTTGTGGAAAAAGACCCCAATGTACTCATATGGTCAGGCATCCCTTGTGCAAAGTCAGGTGTCAATCCATGGATGTCTGAACAACACAAGCTCTCCCAGCCTTGGGCCACCCACAGCATCCACTTGTGCCCCAAACTGCCCCCACGGCTTCCCCACAGTGGCAAAACACTCCACCCCCCAATGCACTCCCACTCCCCCACCTGTCCCCTCACACTCACCCACTGGCGATTTGGACACTTTCTTTGCCCTTGAACTTGGACTCCTCCACTTCGGGGTACACGAGTTTGGACATGGCGAGGGCGCAGGGTGCAGCCATCACAGAGGCTGCGATCAGCGACGCCGCGTCGATCTGCAACGCGCAGACCGGGGGCTTAGACACCTCTGTGCAAGGCTGTGCCCCGTGACACACCACACCAGGGCATCCCAGCATCAGCCAGTGACACTTGGAGCCATTCAGGGCTCCCTGTTTGCTCAGGGTGCACAAATTGGCTGGTTTTCCCCACTAAGCAGCAAAGCACATGGGGCAGCTTGTCTGGATGGAGGCATTGCTGGAGCTGCAGCGATCGTGTCCTGGGGGATGTTAACCTCTCCTGCTGTTTGACTTAATCATGATGGTTATTGTCCCTTCCTTGTCGCTATTTACGAGTATCAGAGCAATAGGTTGTGTAACATTGCGAACTTTTACCTTCTGAGGATGGGCTAAGCTCCCAGCCTCACCCATCCCCTGTCAAGGTCTCATTTCTCTGACCTTCCACCCTTGGTTCCTCATTTAAGGAGACTAATTAAAGTATAAATAGCAGGAGCTCAGGCAGCAGGTCAAGGGGAAGGTTTATTTCCCATGACAGCACTGACGAACTGGATAGAGCATCCCCGGGGGTCAGGGCCAGGAGCACTGAGGTGATGCTGGAGGAGCAGGGCTTGTTTGGCTGGGAGAAAAGAGAGTTGAGGGGGGGTATGGCTGTTTCTGACCATGTAAAAGGGGTTGGAGGGAAGACATTGCTCATTGGTACCCAGTGAAAGGGTGAGAATCACCAGCACAGCTTTAGTGGGGAAATTCCACTTGGATATGAGGAAAAAATTGTTTCTTGTGACTGAGGCACCTGTTGGGGAGACCAGAGTTGGTGAGGCTGGACCTGTCTTTGGGACAAGGTGAGGCTGGACACCCTGCCTCCATCCTGCTTATGGAAGGGGACAATGGGGCACCTGCTGGAGGTCTCCCACCATCAAGTCCAGGGCAGTTCCTGCATGTCAGGACTCTGCAGCAGGGAGCATGTGGCATACATCTACTCATGCACTCACCCCAAAGGATATGTAGGCACCCATCACACTGCCTGCGATGGTGGCAAAGCCACCAGTCATCACAGCATGGACTTCTGAGAGGGTCATGTCCGCAAGGTACGGGCGGATGAGCAGCGGGGCCTCGGTCTGCAGAAGAGAAAACCCTGCTGTCCTTGAGACAGGGCCACACAGGGCCTCAGGTCTCCTAGGAAGGGAGGAGAAGACCCTTTCTCCAGGGCAGGCTCAGCTATAAGCGCTGAGGAACTGGATCTCCTGCCCAGGCCCTTACCTGTCCCACGAAAATGTTCCCTGCTACACTCAGGGTCTCAGTGGGAGTGGTGCCCATCGAGACTTGAAGCAGCCAGGAGATCTGGGGAAAGACAAGGCCACCATGTTTACAGAGGTTCCTGCACCCTGCCACCATCCCCATGAAGCAGGGCACTGTTTGGCCCCTACACAGAGGTAATCTTGGGAAGCACCCCCAGACTGCATAGAAACATCAGCCCTAGAGTTGGGCTTTCTCAGAAGAACATGCAAGAAGGATGGGGTTTGTATCTATTCTTTTAAGCAGGACAAATCACCACAAAGTAGTACCATGACAATTTTTCCGGGACATCCCTCAGTTGACCGTGGTAGTCAGAGAACCCCCCAGGTTCTTCTCCTTCCCATAGCTATCCCAGATCCAGGAGTGAGGCCCTACCTTGAGAATGAGCCACTGCATGACGCCAAGGTAGTAGAGGATGGACATCACACAACTGAAGAAAACAACGATGGGCAGGGTCTGCAGGGAAGGCACCAGGGCACAGGGTCAATGGAGAGCTGAGACACACACAGGCACACTTGGAGACCAAGAGCTGGGCATGGCATGGTATTGCATAGCCAGCCCTTGCTATCGGGTGCCACAACACTGGACCAGGCTGGCAGGAGGGACAGGGACAAGTGCAAATCCCCCAGGTACAGTACCCCCCAGGGTACTGAGGAGGTCCATAGATGGATCCAAAGCTAAGGGAAACCCATCTCTGAGAAGCTCAAGCTCTACTGCAGCAAATCTGGCTGCATTTAGCTCTGTGCCTTTCAGGACCCAGCAAGGAGCCAGACTAGAAGAAAACCTCTCCACACCCCATTCCCCAGCTGACCTGGAAGGCAAAGACTTCTGTAATGAGTGTGTTCCCAAAGACGAAGCCAGAGCCAGCTGTGGTGTAGCCCAGGAAGATCTGCAAGGGAAGAAGTTACACAGTAGGATGGAGATCTCCATTAGGTCCTTTCCCGACATCTCACTTCTGCCTAGCAGGGGGCTGTATCCCCAGTCCCACAGCTGACTGCACACCAGAGAATGACCCGCTGAAACCTAAGCTGGGGACACTGGTGGGCTGTCCCACAGGGCTCTGCTACAGCCTGCAAGGGAGACCACATCTAGGGGTCTGGGCTGCTTCAGAAAACCAGGGAAGAGCTGGCTTTCCTCCAGTTCCCAACATATATGTTTGTGAGCGTGCAGTCCTTGCCACTTCCCCAGCCCATGCCATCCCCTGCTCTTCCTGTTCATCCCAAGGTGCAAGCATGGGATGGGATGAGTAGATGTAGTACCTGGATCTGGTCACCCAGCCACTTGAAAGCTTGGACACCAGGGGTTGTTCGGAGGACGAAGACTCCAAATAAGAACTCCAAGCCAAGACCCCAGAAAACGGCTCTCCAGGACACCTGGGGACAAAAGCAGAATGGGGACTGCGATGTTGTCAAGGCCTACAGGCTTCCTTTCCAGCACATAGTAAACACCATACACTGTGCCCTGGGTGAGGGTCATGGGGAGACCAGTAAAGTGTCACAGAAACCCACAAACATGGGTTGGTGACAGAGGAAGATATTGAGTTGGTGGGACTCGAACTGGCTGGAACATAACTTGCCAGCCTGATCCAGAAGGGGACAAGCATCAAGACCTTCTGATGGTTCACTGGTAGCACAGACCTGCTAGACCAAAACTGCCTGTTCATTAACCCTCTGGAGGAGGAGGATGGAGGGGTTGCCCAAAACATTGAAGCAGGTTGGGCTAGAAGCCACTGGGACTTCAGTCACTTCTGACCAAGTTCCCCAGGGCACCTGAAGCTCAGGCCCACTCTCCATCCACAGCACCTGAAGCTCAAGTGTGGGGCTGGTGCTGGGCCTCTGGGTCTGACCCACTGCAAGGGACATGGTAGAAAACAGGACAGAGGCACTGTGGGGCAGCCCTGGGTTGGGAAATGGGAAGGAGAGCAGTGAGAAGAAGAGCAGTGAGGTGGCTTTGGGGTCCATCCACCCAACCAGTTCAGCTCCCCAGGCTGTGCCCAGCTCTGCCCAGGAGCTCTGCTGGGCTTCTGCTTCCTCCAGGGAAGGGGATGCCCATGGGAAGGAAGCACTTGTTCTCCAGTGCTGGGTGGCCACCTCCTGTGAGAGGACTGATGGCCAAGCCACACCCGAAGCACGTACCGCACCGTGGTGCTTGGAGCAGGCAAACAGGAACAGCACTAAAGCGCAGAAGCCACCTAATGAGATGAGCTGCTCTGGGTTTTTGGCAGTGTCCAAAACCAGCCACGCGATCAGGCCTGCCAGGATGGCCACCCACAGCAGCCTGCAAAGGAAACACCAGACTGTCAGCAAGAGGATGTGCCCATGGGGAGAGCAGCTTGCGAAGGGCAGGAGCTGATTGTGCAGGAGTTGCCACCGTAAGGTCCATGTATCTGAAGAAACCTGGGGCTCAGACACAAACAAGGGATGTGAACAGCCATCACGCTGCCGAGGCAGATGAGCAAAACATTTCTGCCATGGCTTTTACAAGGCTCCAGGCTGGGCCATGCCTTGTCATTCGTGAGGTGCCTGCATGGCACTAGAGCACAAGCCCATGCCACTGACTGTGGCTGTGCTGACAGGACAGCCACGAAAGGGGACGCAGATGCTGGGAGGAATCTGGCCCTGCCTTCTCCTGACTCACCATTTCAGCCACGGCCAGGACTTTTGGAAGCATTTCCCAACGGGACGGAGGAGATGCAGTACCTTTGCCCCACAGTGCTTCTTGAAGAAGCTCCAGCAGATGAAGAAGACAACCACAGCCGTAATGACCACCAAGGCAAGGGCTCGCTGGAAGTTGAGGTAACAGGCCGCAATGAAGTAGCACAGGTAGGCTGGAGAAGGCACATTGGGGGTCAGAAACATCAGGGCTGTAGGATCATGGGTTCATAACACTAACTGGGGCCAACAGAGAGGTTCATTTCTTCCAAATATCCTCCCCTGGCCACCCTCAAGGCTCCCATCTTTGCACAAGGAGACCTTAGGGAGCACCACCCCAGCAGGGAGCAGAAGGGGCAGAGCAAACCCTTTGGGCAGGTGGAGAAAGGAGAGGACAGTGAGGGGCAGATAGTTCTGGATAGGAGTGGTGGGGTGAGGAAGGGGCAGGCAGTGAGGGCTGGGAGTGGATACAACCTCCATGAGTGATCACATTCAGTGTGTGGAGGCTGGGGGCATGGCCAGCCAAAAAGAATACGGAGGTGGGGTCTGAGTGCCAGGAAGTGCTCACCTGCTCCAAGGAGCCCCAGGACAACCCTTTTCAACACCTTGGCATGAGCCTTGCAGAAGTGCTTTGCCTTGGATACTGGCTGCAGGGCCTTCCTGGGGAGAGTCACATGCCAAAGACGTGAGAGACGCAGAAGGTGCATGTGGAAGATCAACCCGACCCAGTGCAACCCAACTGAAGCCAACTCAGCAGAGCTGGGTCATGACCACACCTCCCCCAGGCCACTTCTGGCAGCAGCACAGTGGTAATGGTGTGCCATGGTCCACACATCCCAACATCCTGGCACCATGAGTGGAATCCGGCACCGGGTGGCTGGTAGGGGGACAGAGATCTGCCACTGCCACCTTACAAGGCCACAATGACCCATCAGACATTGTCCCCCATGTGTGGTCAATATGACCTTACTCTGCTCCCAAATGAGGTTTGTCTCTGACAGAGCACACACACACCTGTGGGGGTTATCCTACCTGCAACAGGAGAATCTCCCTTTCCCTTCTCCTCTCCTCTTCTCTTGGCTCTCACCACTTGGACCACTACATTCCTCATAGTGTCTCTCCTCTCCCTAGAAAACATCATTAGCTGGAGCACCCTGTACCCCGATGGGAAGGGAAGGGAAGGCAAGGCAAGGCAAGGCAAGGGAAGACTTACCTGGAAGCTGAAAGCTGGGTTATCCATGCCCTTCTCAAGGCTGTCCAGGGTTATCTGGTTTCCTTCCATCTCTAGAAGTTTGCAGCTTCAATGTACTAGAGAAAAAGCTGACTGAGGAGAGAAAGATGGGATCACCTCTGGGAAGGTCAAATGTCCCATTCTGCTTTTCAGTTTTGTGTCTCTGAGAGGAGAACACCCTTTGCAGTAGGGATTCAGAGCAGCTCCTGCACTAGCACATCAAGGGACCATTTCATGGGGTCCTGAGGCCATGGGGCTGGTGTGCTGAATTCCTTTAACTCTGGGAAGGTCTTTGCTCTTCCATAATTCCAAGGAATTACAGGAGAGGATTACATGCATCAGGGAGTGCTGGTACTCCTCCTCCAAACTGGTGGCAGTGTCCACCAGCCTCTGTGAGTCCCTTTGCAAGTGGGATTTTAAAAAGAATAAATGTGGCTGCATCCTTCATTGCAAGGTCTTGGTGCAAGCTAGATAAGGAAGAAGGTCCTTCCATGTTGATAACTAGCACAGTGCAGGAGCAAGGGGTAGGAATGAGTGGTAGTTTGCATGGGGACTGGTCCTAAAGGAGCATCATACTGGGAGAACTAGTCCAGCAAAGCCAGAAGAACCAGTGTTATGCCAGGGCAGGAACCCTCAGAGCATCATCCCATTTGGACACCTTCCCAGTTCCTCTGCCTGGAGAAGGATGAGGGAAGAGCAGAGAAGTTGCAGACAAGGCAGTGATCGGCTGTAGGAGCAGAGCACTCCTGTGTGAGGACAGAGGCAGTAAGAAGTTGTCTTTGTTTTGAGGACAGTTGTAAAGGTCTGTGTGGAGAAGGAGGAGACAGCAGTCATCATCATCTTCTCACAGTGTGAGATCAGGGCCCACTGAAGGGAGGAACGCAGCCCCAAATGAAATTGGTGAATGTGAGTAGTTTTGGAGACCATCCCCCTCAACACTGGCAGCTGAAGGTGGTGTGGGGCTCCACAGGCCAGCAGAGCCACCATGGGGGAGCATTGGGGAGTGATGGCCCCAGTCTGTTCCTGGGGTCATGGCTCCCCAGCAGCAGGGCAGGATACAGGGCCATGGTGGGAACCCAGGACCTCAGACCACCCTCCAGAGTCTCCAGCACCCCCAGTGTGCCTGCAGCTCAAGGACATCTCACCAGGACCCTGGCAGGGATCAGGAGGACCCCCCTCTCCAAGTCCACCACCACTAAAGGGCACTCCCCAGGACTCGTCTGGGCTTAGACCTCCCAGAGTTCCAAGCCCCCCAGGGTTCCTGGCTTCCCCCCTCTTCCAGGCTCAGTGACTTCCAGGTCCCCTGGGCTGATGCTACCTCCATGTCCCCCCACCCAGTGCCAGCCCCCTGCCAGCTCATTACCTTTTGTTTTGGTGCAGCCACATTGGCTGCCCTCTCCTTCATGGGTGGGACCACACCGACAGGCAGCAGGTGGATGCCCCCATGTGCCCCTGTGTCCTCGCACCATCCCCATGACCCCCACGCCCTCCTGTTCCCTATGGGCCCCCACGGGCTTGTGATGCAGTGTGGCCACGCGCCCCTCTGCCCTCCCCACCGTGTCCCTGCACCCCACGCCCTTGCAACCCCCATCCTCGTGCCCCACACCTTCACACTCCTGTTCCCTACACTCCCCATGGCCTTGTGCCCTCCCCGTGCCCCGTGGCTCCCCCCACCCTGGCACCCACCGTCCCCCTGCACTCACCCTCCAGTCCCACCGGCCGCAGAGCTCCTGGCCCGTGCCCCGGTTACGCATTAACAGCTCGGTCCAAAGAGCTGGGCTGGGCACTGCAGCGCCGGGGCTGCCCCGGCTCCTCCCGGGGCTCACTACCGGGAACCCGGCGGTGTGGCCGTGCAGGGCATCGTGCCAAACACAAAAAGGTTACCCATGAGACATCCACTGACATGCAAAACAAACCTTGAGTGGAGATACGGAAAGAAGATCACCTTTACCCCACCCCAGGAAGTGCTTCCCCAAAAAAACAAAGAGTGGGACACACGTGACCTCCAAAGCTTCAGTGGTGTGAAGTCACGTCCCCTGATGCCTGAGCAGGATGGGGTGGCAGCCAGCAAAAGAGTTCCGTGCCAGCATGTGTTGGAAACCACTTTTTCATGCAGAGTGGTGGGAATCGCATCCCCAGGTGCGTCCACTCCACGTGGTACCTCCTGCTCTTTGTTTGCACAGGGAGGGGTGATGTGGCTCCGAGGGTGCCAACACCTGGGCTGGCAGGAGTCAGTTTGGAGATCGGTGATTAATGACACCACAGGGCACTCAGGGCACTCACGTGCCACACGGTCCCCGTGGACCTTTCTGTGCCTTCTCCCTGTGGATTTTGGCCAATGCCATCGCTAAAGCTGCCCAGGGCTGGGGCCAGTGAGGGGTGAGGGCGCGAGGGGGTGACTGTGCAGGTCAGCGTGTGGGTGACAAGGAAAGAAACCCTGAAAGCTGCTGGTGCGACGGCGGTGTAAATTCCCCACTGTACGGGCAAGGCCCTCCCAGCCCTGCGACACGCGCGGGCCTCCCCGGGAACACCCTCGGGAACACCAGAGGCGGGCCCAGCTCGGCCCGGCCCCGCCGCGCGTCACCGCCGACAGCGCCAAGAGCCGCCGCGCCGCCCCGCCCGCCCAGAGCCCCGGTAGCGCGCCGTGATCGTATAGTGGTTAGTACTCTGCGTTGTGGCCGCAGCAACCTCGGTTCGAATCCGAGTCACGGCATCGCCCGGCGGTACCACGGCACACGGGCTCCTCTTTTGGCACTTTCCGCCCCCCGCAGACCCCTGAGTCCGCGGGGGTTTCTTTTCGCGTCGCGCCGATATTTCACTTTTTTTCCCGGCTCCCAGCGGGGCTGCGGGGCCGGACCCGCCCAGCGCGGGGGTTCCGTGGGGAGAGGGAGAGGAGTGACGGGAGGCAAAATAAACTGCCATAAAATTAAATAAAATAACATTAAATGAGATATAATACGTAACATAATAAAATTAATATTAAGAATAAAACAAAATGAGACGAAAAGGAAAAAGGAAAAGACACGCAAAGTAAGAGTACAATTGAAATAAAGATCAAATTAAAAAGTTAAATTAAGAAAAATATAATAAAATGTAATAGAAAAATATAGTAGTAAAATATAACAGAAAAATAAAATGAAAAATTAGATTACATAAAAGTAAATATAATAAAATAACAAAATACTTAAATGGAAAAATAATATAAAATATAAAATATAAAATAAAATTAAGTATAAAAATAAAATATATTAGAAAAACTAAATTAAAAATAAAATTCGATTACATGAAAGAAATGTAAATAAAATAAAATAAATAACAAATTAAAAATAGAATAAAAAATATAAAATGAAATATGATATAAAATAAAAAAGGAAAAATAAAAAATAAACAAAGAATTAATATAAATAAATAAAAGTTAAAAAATAGTAAAATAATAATGAAATTAAATTTAGGTAATGAGCCAAAGCAGCCGCGGCAAAAGAGGAGCCCGTGTGCCGTGGTACCGCCGGGCGATGCCGTGACTCGGATTCGAACCGAGGTTGCTGCGGCCACAACGCAGAGTACTAACCACTATACGATCACGGCGCGCTACCGGGGCTCTGGGCGGGCGGGGCGGCGCGGCGGCTCTTGGCGCTGTCGGCGGTGACGCGCGGCGGGGCCGGGCCGGGCCGGGCCTTCCCGCGGGGGCCGCGCTCCGGGACCGCCCCGCGGGGGCCGGGGGAGCCCGTGAGGGGCCCGGGGCCGGATCCCCGCCCTGCGCCCTCCCCCGCGATCCCCGGCCCGGGCTGGCCCCCGTGCGCTGGCCCCCTTCAGCCTCTCCCAGGCGCAGCTCCCGGTGTCGGCCCGGCTTCCACCTCAGCCGCGGCGTTCACCCCCTCACCTTCACCCGCTGCCCTTGGCCCTGCTCCCTGCTCTGACTCTGCCCCTGACCCTGCTTCCAGCCTTCACCCTGACCCCCCCCTAGCTCTTACCCGACCCTTCCCCTCATCCCACCCCTCATCTCCGCCTTCGCTGTGTCCCCAGACAACCCCATTCCCACCCCGTAACCCCACCTCTCACCCCCCCGCGTGTATCTCAGGGAATAAAGTTTCTCCCGACCACAGGATTAACGAACTACGGGGCACAAAGGGACGGCAGAGGAAGAGAGGGACTAAGGAAATGGTCCTTGTGCCCAAACAGCAGCAGGGATCAGTCTGTGCCGCGGCTGCTCGTTCCCCCTGCTCAAACACACATCAATAGTTAATGACTGTCCTCACCACTGCCGCTGCTTTCCCCACTGCTCCCAGTATTAAAGGCTCTTTCATTTTGACAGATACACAAAGAATTCCAAATACTTGGGATCAAAAGGATTTCTTGACGGAAAATATTTTTAGAGCAATCGCAGCACTTCAAGGCGCTGGGATGGCCCGAATGATTCATCCCCTGGGAAGAGCCGGGCACAGAAAACTCGGCTCCCGCGTGTGCCATGAGCTCATTGCTTGTCCTACGCATGCACCTCCCGTGGGGGGGGGTGTGCAGAGAGAGGCAGGGGTCTTCTACAACTTTGCTGTGCAGGGGTATGTCCCTGCACCACATCCATCCTTGGGTATCTGCTGCAGCTGGCAAATCCTAAATCTAAAACTGCCTTCCTGAGGCTTGGGGTAAACCAGAGGAAGGCCCTGTGCACCTTGATTACTCCATGAAGTAATTACTCCTGCCATCCTGAGCTCGTCTTGCTCATATCCAGCCCAAAAGAGCTCAGAGTGGTGGAGAAAGACAGAATAGTCTTTTGTGTCCTCCCTTTGTCTATGCCCATGTCATCCTGCCCTCAGCAGTTTGCTGGTGTGCACTGGTGGGCAGTGGTGTGCATGCTGGTCTCTCAGCAATGGTGGGAGCCTTTGCAGTGGGAGATGCTCTCCACATCGAATGTGGCTGACCAGAAGGTGGTGGAGGAGGGGCTCTTTGGTGTTTTCTCTGGATGACCTGGGTGTCCATGTGGTGCCCTTCTGCCCCAGTCTCACCCTTCTCCCTCCTTCATCTGCCTGCCAAGATCCCAGTCCATGCCTCCCATGGGGATGCAGGGATACTGCTGCTGCTCATCTGTGGCCAGCCCTGTCACTGTCTGTGGCCTCATGCTGGACCTAAAGTGGATGCAGTGACACTGGAAGGAGATACATGTGTCTCCTCCCATGTGCAGGGAGTTTGACACTGTCATCATCCCCTTGGCTGCACCTTGGAGAGAGATAAGGCCAACAGACACCCACAGGACAGGTGTAACTGAGCTGTAGAGGTGGGATCACTGCAACCTCCAAATCCCAGGGCATAAGCTTGTGAAGGGGGAAGGTCCTTGGGCCTTCCTCCATGCTGTCACAATGCCATGAACTGGGCTGTGTCCAGGGTGAAGGGACAAGCCCAGCTCCATGCTGGCTCAGACAACTGCTGCATTGGGTCAGAACAGCTGTGGTGGGACCCACGGGAGATGGTGGGACAATGTGGAGATGTGCAGCCCCCTGGCAAGACATGCTGCCCATGGCTGGTGGGGACGCGGAACCCACAGCGATGCACTGGAAGATTCCTCGGTGGCTGGGAGGAGCCAGCTGGGCTCCTGCTTTGGCTGCTTGGCAGATGTTTCTGGAAGCAGGGAGATGACAGCATTACAATGACCTCAACTGCTGGAACAGGCATGACTGAGATAACACTGTAGCAATACAGGAGAGTCAGCCAAACACGGAAGGGAGAAGGGAGGTGAGGGTGGACGTGGAGACAAAGTGTCCCGAGGGGCCTGGCAGGTGCAGAGGAGGAGAAAAAGGGATGAAGCTGCTGCCACTCACAGCTTCCTGCTCACAAGCCTGGAAGAACTCCCCAAAAGAACTGGGATGTGACCACTCCTAAGGAAATTGTGCCAGGTTGTCAGGGCCTCAACAGCCCTTTGCCATGTGGTTTTGTCTGGATGGTTCAAACCTGCCAGGATGTGTTCAGACAGCATGGAGGAAAAGGGATGAGCTTGTGGGAACATTGAAGGACCCATCTGTCTGCTGGGTGACCTGATCTTTTCAGGCTCTGCTCAGCATCCAGGCAGAATGGCTGCTCCAGGCAGGCTCCTCTGCTCTTCCCACCCTGTTCTGTCCATCAGTGCCTTTTCTCTGAGCCCTCTGATGCCTGTGGGTTGCATTCAGTGGGATTTTAAAGGTGCCTGCAATGTCAAAACACTGGTGCAGCCAGGCAGAGAGTGCTGCTGGGCCCAGATGTGTCCACCCCATGGCACACACATAAATCCTGTGGCTGGCACAGGGATGAGCAATTCATCACTGCACTGCTGCCTCAGCTGCTCTGCCCCTCCAGCTGTTCCCTCGCTGGGGCAGCCCCTGGCCTCCTTTTCTGGTCTCAAGGAGGCAGATGGGAAGCAGAAGGATCCCCACCACCTTCTCTTTTTATCCTGGATCCCCAAAGCAGCCCCAGGAGCAGTGCTGATGCCGGGGAGGCAGGATGGATGCCTCTCTGCTGAGTCAGAGCTGGATGCTGGAGCAAGAGCAGGGAAATGTCCTGGGGATGGGATAATTTTGGAGGTGAAGGTTTAGGCGGGATTTGGGAGTGAAGGGCAGCACACCTGAACTGGGAGGCAATTGCAAGCAACCTGACCTTATCCTGTCCCCACCATCCACCTCCCCATCTTCTCCTAGGGCCACAAAGATGGTCTGAGGGCTGGAGCACAAGGGCACCTGCTATGATGGAGGATTGAGAGAGCTGGGGTTGTTCAGCCTGGAGAAGAGAAGGCTCCAGGGAGACCTTAAAGCCCCTTTCTGTGCCTAAAGGGGCTCCAAGAGAGCTGGAAGACAGACTTCAGACAAGGGTCTGGAGGGACAGGCCAAGGGGAAATGGCTTTCCACTGCCAGAGGGCAGGGTTAGATGGGATACTGGGAAGAAATTGTTGGCTGTGAGGGTAGGGAGGCCCTGGCACAGCTTGCCTAGAGAAGCTGTGGCTGCCCCACCCCTGGAAGTGTTCAAGGCCAGGTTGGAAGGGGCTTGGAGGAACCTGGTCTAGTGGAAAGTGTCCCTGCCCATGACGGGGGGTGAAATGAGATGAGCTTTGAGGTCTCTTCCAACCCAAACCATTCTGTGATTGTAGCTCATGAGACATGCACCAAGGACTGAAAGAGAAGGACTTGAGCATTTCTGGAGGTGAGTGTTCAGCTGTGATGCTCTCCAGAGGCTTTATGAGCCCACAACAGCACATGAGATGGTCCCAGTTCTTCTAAAGCCTGAACCTCAGAGGACATTTTCCAGTCTGCCAGTAAGAAGATTGGAAGGGAAAGTAAACAGGCTATAACAGACTGATTTTCTGCTAGGTTATGTTTTGGGATTGCCTTGCCTGGCTCCAACGCTCAGAAATCAAAGAAAATAGTCACCAAAATGTATGTGCTGTCCAGGGGAACACAGAATCTGGAGCAACTTCTTGAGCCCTTTCATTTTGTGGCCAGCACCCAGCTGAAGATGGGACATGACAAAAGTGTTGCAGGGGAGAACCAGCCACCCTGCAGCTCTAGATAAACATTTCCGTGTGTCCATGTGTGCCCTGCCTGATTCCAGCTGCCAGGCCCAGCTCTCGCTCTGCCTTTGTCTGTGCACAGCAGGAGCCTTCTCCTGCCGCAGGGATTTATGGCCTTCACACAGCCACCTCTTAACCCAACTTCGTGCTGCTGAGTGGGCAGAAAACAGGCAGCCACGTGCTGCCAGGCGGCCTGCCAGCCCTCACCTCTGCACCTCTTAAGCTCCTCTCCCAGTTCTCCTTCATTTTCTGCCTCTCAGTCCTTTCAGAGACACTGGGCTAGTGGCAAAAGCAATTGATCCTGTCTCCATAGGAGGAATGGCTGCTGTTTTGCTCTTGTCCACTGAGCCCATCTTCTTGATGGCTGATGACAGCCCTATTAAGAGATATAAGGAGATGCCAGGGGTGGTTCACACCCCACAGGCAATGTAAAGCCAGTGAGCCTGTCTGGGGAAGGACCCAGCTGTGTGAACACGGACATTGCAGCTGGATTAATCAAACCTGCCATTAACACTTTCCCGGGGCACTCAGGTCCCCTGCCAGCCCCACAGCACAGGCCCCCATGAGCAGGTCGCTCTGATTGAGCTGCAAACGCTCCAGCTCCTTAGTTTTCTCAGCCTCAGATCGATGAGTGCAGGCGGCTCCAATCAATTCCACTTTACCACTTGCTATCGAGTTCAGATCTGTGCTCTCCCAGCTGGTCCTGCTTCCTTTGTTCATTGAGAGGAGGAATTCGGGCATTTTATCCCACTTGGACACTGCTGTGCCCTTGCAGGGTCAAACCCCCTTGGTAGGAGCAAATAAAACCCCACGGAGGGCCAGCAATAAAGGGATTAAATTTGTGCTATGGTTGGAGCCCTGAGAGCATCTGCCTGGCTGGGCAGAGTGTGGAAGGGGGTGGCTGGATGAGGCCATGTGATTTGCATGATATAATAGAGCTGTTGCCACAGCATCTGTCATGAGGTTTTCCTGCCATGATCCTGGTTTTGCTGGGGAAATACTGAAGGCAGCTGCAGGGAGATGCTGTGTCTTGGTTCCCCTGTCTCCATGGGTACTGACTAGGGACAATTCAGCTCTCTGGGGCTTGAGCCCACGCAAAATGATTTTGCAGTAAAAAAAATAACATCAAAGAGTTTACATGGTGGCTGTTTGGAAATTTCCCTCAAACCTGGAATTTGTCAGTAAAAGAAGCATTTTCTACCCTCTGGGTGTCAGCCCTGAAGTAATTTTTCTCTCGTTTCTGTCACCCAGCTCTCTTGCTGGCCTGTCTCCGGGTTGCTGCGCTTGGATTTGTGGAAATGAAGCTCCCCACGGCTCTCCACACCTCGTTGAAGTGTTAATGAAATAACGGATCGCATCAGAGAGCAGTTGTGACGTGCAGAGGGCTGTCAGTGCCGAGGGCAGAGTCAGGGACCGGGCTCGGCGTGGCTGAGGCGATGACCGATGGGTCTGGCTCTGAGCTGGCAGATGTCTTTCAGCGAGTTGTCACCTCTTCTTTTGGTCAATTAGCATGGCCTCCATTATACCATCAACTGCATAATGATTTTTTTTGACAGAAAGTTTGTGGAGCTGCAAGAAGTGTCTGCAGGAATTTGCTCCATTTGGTAAAAGCACATGCTTTGAGCGTATCCTGCCCAGGCTTTGACGGCCTCCTGGTGCAAATGTGTTGCAACACTTCCCATGGACACAATAAATACTCACAAGGCTCCTTGTGCCAGTCCTTGTATTTAGTATGTGTTTGTATTTATGGATTTTTTTTCTGTGGATTTGTCTGGTCTTGTTCCTAAACCACGTAGCATCTGCAGTGGCCCCCAGCAAGGAGAGCTGCTGTGTACTGTCTCCTCCTTGCGTTATCCCTGATATTCCTGTCTCTCCCCAACTCCCCCAGCCATGCAGATCTCTGTCTTGTGACCCCAGCTGTCTCTTTTCCATGCCAAAGATCCCTGGCCCTTCACGTGCCCCATGTGCAGAGGCCTTGGATCATCCTGTCATCTTTCTCTGCACATTTTCCAGCTTCACTGTATCCTAGGGAAGGGGGAACAAGGATCACACACAGGCTGGGACTGACCAGGGAACAGTGGCAACTCCGATGCCATCTCTCCTTTTTCCTCACCCTTCCTATCAGCTTGACGGAGAGTTTTGCAGTTTTGACCTCTGCTGAGTGCTGAGGGGACAGTTTCACAGACTGTCAGATCTCCCAGTCCCAGAGCCCATCACATTAGACATGAGCCTGGGCTTGGTTTCCCCATGTGTGTCACTTCCCTGACCCTGGCTTTTGTCTCGTTTCATTGCCAAGTTGCTCAGCCTCTCAAAGTCCTCCTGCAATTCTTAGCATGCATCTGCAGTATCCAGATTAATTCAATATTATTGCAGATTTTGCCACTGACCTCATCTCATCAAAGGACCTGCGTGTGGAAATGCAGGAACCTCTCTCTGCTGGATCACCCTCAGGGGCCTGCTGGCTTTTTCCAAGAAAGCCACTAGCTTTTGAAAAAAGAAATTTGCTGCAAGAGAGCCGTGTCGACTCTTCCCCACTATGTCATATTTATCCATCTGTCCCCTAACGATGCCAGTTTCCTCCTTCGTGTGCCAATTTTTGTTCATTTGCAGAGAACAGATGTGTCATTTATCAGTCTGGGACTCCCTGGCTGCCGGGAAGCATTTCTGGTGTCACAGTTGCCACCTTCCAGTCCTTGCGTCTCCTGCTGTACCCAGACCTTGAGGGAAGTTGGGGTCTCACCTGGCAGATGTCACATCCTCCTGGTCCCTGCTGTGCCGCACAACGGGGTGTATGTGGGGTGCTCCTGGGAAGGGAAGGAGCTGCAGTCACCAACAGACATTTCAAAGCTCCTGGGAATGGCTTTTATTTGAAGCTGTGGAAGAAATACCTGGAGATTCAAGGAGCTGTAGGCTTCCCTGGCAAGTCAGGGGAGATGCTGGCATCAGGGGAAGCAGCCAACCCAGCGCCTGACTCAAGTGACACGCTGGCAAGTGTCAGATTCAGCCCCCACATTACCTGGGGGTGAGTCATCCGGGAGTGTGCAGGAGCAGAGACCTTCTCCTCTGAGTCACCGGAAGCTGCTGCCTGGGGGATGCTGGGCTGTGCCCACACCACCTGGGGTTAAACTGGAGGAGAAGGTTTACCAGGACGATGTGGCATGAGCCCTCCTAAACCCAGGGAAGGTCCTGTCTCCTGTTCTTGGCCTGGCTGACAAACAGGGCTCCTGTCCCCAGCTGCAAGTGAGCACCAGAAGCACCAGGGTTCAGCCAAAGCAGCTCCCTGGGCCCAGGGGGACAGACGAGGGCTGAGGACACACACAGCTCTCTGCTGGGCTGGCAGGAGCCTGGAAGACATTGCCTGGCTTTTTCTTCCTGGTGCGTGCTCCGACCTGCCTGGATTTACCCAGGCAAGCAGCTACTGCTGCCTTTGGTGAGAGGAAGGGCCATGCTGTGAGAACCAGCCCAGAGGTCTCAGCGAAGAGCTCCTGGACCCTTCAGAGGTGGAGCAGAGGGTGGGAGCAGAGCTCCCAGTGCAGAGGGCCACTCCTGTGTCCTTGCAGGCCACTGCAGAAGGCCCTCTGCCTCCCCTAGTCCGGTGGTCCATCAGAGTGAGCCACAAATCACTCCTCTGCAGCCATGGATTGTTCTCTTCCCACCTGATGACTGTGTGTGAGCGGCTCCATCACTATCCTTCCCTCTTTGCTGGGGGCTCCATGGGCTGTGGGCAGTGCCAGGGCTGCACATCCCACCTGGTGGGGCTTCCCACCACAGCTGTGCGAGAGAGCAGCTGAAATGTGGAGTCTGGCACACGAGTGGTGCAGTGTGTGCTCCCCGATCCTCTCCTGTCTGCCAGTCCTGCCCCTGTGCCCTGCCAGTCCCTACACCCGCGATGCTGTGACAGCCATCTGTCACGGTGAGCCGCGGTGACTCACAGGCAGAGAGGCATTGTGGTCACCCTTGTGGTATCGGGGACAGTCTCTACCATGCAGGCATCAGACCTGGGGCCCAGTGTGCATCAGATATGGAGCGTGTAAACAGTTGGGATTGGAGCAGCATCAGCTGCAGCACAAGCTGCAGATGGAGCCTGGCTTTGATGGTGTGAAAGCAGAAATCTGTCACTGCTCCTTCAAACCTGAACCACTGCGAGTGGAGGGATGTCACCAGGGTCTCGTTGTGACTGTAGAAAAAATATGAGCAGCTCGTGCCTGTGCCAAGCCATGCGGGGCATAAGGAGCTCATTTGGACTCCTTCTGGAGTTTCCTTAAAGGTCCCCAAGCACAAAGGAGGCTCCCAAGGGGGCTCCCACATCAGATGAGTTCTCATCACCTGATGCCCTGCTGCCTAGGTAGTTTTGTCCAGGGGAAACCAATATCCAAGGGAAGCTCAAATCTGAGGGCTCAGCTGGGACCAGGGATCTTGATGCCTCTCCTAGCTCTGCTGAAGCCTGAGGTGAGAAGGTGATGTCCCATGGGGCACAGATCAGAGAACAGGGCTATGTTGGGCCAGCTTGGAAGAGAAACAGGCCCAGCAAATGGTGAGGAGGTGCTGGGTCCTTCATGAGCTCAGACCACAGGCCCTCATTGAATCCCAGCATGGCCTTGGCACAGCTGCCTCTCCAAGGAGGGAGGGATGTGAGGGATGTGCCAGGACCGGATGGGAAGGAAAAACCTCTGCAATTCCTCTGGTATGGTAGTATTTAAAAAAACCAAGCTTGATCCCTCCTCGGTTCTCTCTCTGGATACACTGAGCGTGTGTTTTCCAGGCCCGAGGATTTAACAAGAGCCATCTCCGACAGATGTTGCTGAACATCCTCCTTGGTTACTGACAGAGGGTGGAAGTGCTCTCAATTTCTGTGCCATCAGCCCTGCATCCTGCTTCCTTCCAAATGCTGGACAGGCAGATTTATTGAGAATCTCTGTCTTTTCTGCATTTTAATAACAACCTCATCATCCCCATCTGCCAGGACTGAGGTCTGCTGCTAGACCTCAAACAATGCCTGGTGATCACTCTGTTTCTGGCAGACGCTTTTTTTCCCTCCTGATGCCTTTTGTGTCTTGCATTCCCTATGCTTTGAAATTTCCAGTGTGTGCTATGGCTGTCTTCTCCCTAGGGAGGAAGCTCCCTTGGTGTCCATTTGGACCCAGGGGATTTGTCTGGGTTTCTTGGGCAGGAGTATGCTTAATAACTCAGCAAACCTGGGACCTGGTGGGTTCCCTGGGCATGTGTTGGGCATGTGCTGGGCATGTGCCATGCCAGGCTGGCACAGGAGGCTCAGTTCCATGGCAGCCCCATCCCCGCTCTCCTCCTGCACAGGGCTGGAAGGAAGGAGGTCAGCACGAGAAGCTTCTGTCCCCAGCCATCCTCTCCTCCCAGCAGCAAGCACCCTGACAGCCACATCCCAACATCTGGCCCCACAGTGAGGCTGCAGCATGGCTCACAGTGTGAAGACATGTAGGAACACACCGTGGCATCTATCCCTGCTCACTGGATGCCTCCGCATTGCTTTACCTCTGCAGAGGTCTCGCTTTTGGAGCATCCTACCTCTGGCCCCCTTCTCTCTTCATATCCTTCTGGGGATTAAGCCTGGGAGCAGGTCTGGGAGCAGGTTTTAGTGAATGGTGTGTGTTTAGGAAGGGATGGAAGGATTCGGGGGCGTAGGTCAGAAGACAGGGCTGCACAGAGTGGCTGCTTGGGCTTGGGAGGGTACACAGTCGGTCCTGGGTGGTGGGTGAGCAGGGTGGTGGTGGCTGGTGATGGCTGTGTGTGCAGGGGGAACAGTCAGAATGTGTGTCATCGTGCTGTTTGCTGCTGTGACCACGTCGGTCTTTGCTGCCATGCTCCAACACACTGCTCCAAATGCCCCGTTCCTGCTGCATCCCAGGGGATGTCCTCCAGCCCACGTGCTGCAGATCAGCCTTGCATGGTCGCCCCGATGTCCATGCACATCCAGCCTGGGTTCAGCCTTCTGCCGAAGCACTTCCCTGCCTTGTCCCTGCTCACTCCTTCCCGCAGTGCCAGCCTGGTGGCTGTTTCAGTGACTCTCTGGAGCGATCTGCTCCGGGGGTCCTGCAAGGGGCTGGTCCCACCAACACCTCCCAGGCAGCGGGTTTGCACCGCGGAGTTGGACTCGATAACCCTCGTGGGTCCCTTCCAGCTCAGGGCACACTGTGATTCCACGAGGGACCCTCTGTCGCCTCTACCTCGCCGGCCGCCTCCCCGGTGTCCCTTCTCCCGGCGCCGGGGGATGCCCCGGGGTGTCTGGGGGGCAGCGCCGGGGCCGGATCGCGCCCGAGGCCGCGCTGAGGGAGCCGAGAGCGCGGGGGGCGGCCCGGAGCGGCGGGGAGGGCCGAGCCGGCGCGGGCCGGGCGCGGCGGAAGGCGGCGGGGAGCGGGGCGGGCCCCGGGGGAGGCGGGCCGGGGAGGCCGGGCCGCGTTCAGGGCCGCGCCGGTCCGTGCCGGGGGGAGCGGGCGCGGGGCCGCGGCGCGGGCGGGGCGGGGGAGGCCCCGCACCCGGCGCTCCGGCAGGTGGCACTGGCCGCCTCCCCCGGCCGCCTCCCCCGCGGCCCCCCCGGCCCCGCCGCCGCGCTCAGTCCGCCGGCGCCGATGCTGCTGAGCGGAGCGGCCGGCTCGGAGCGCGGCGGCGGCGGCGGGGCGGGGGCCGGCGGGGCCCCGCAGTGCGTGGGCACCATGGCCCGCTGGCTCCGCGAGCACCTGGGCTTCCGCAGCGCCCGGCCCGCGCCCCCCGCGCCGCCCAAGCCCGACTACCGCGCCGGGCCGCCGCCGCAGCCGCCCCCGCCGCCCGGGGGCGCGGCCGAGCCGCTGGCCGCCGCCCAGCCCGACATCGTGGCGGCCTACCGGCTGCAGAAGGAGCGCGACTTCGAGGACCCCTACAGCGGCCCGCCACCCGCCGCCGCCGCCCCCGACGGGCCCCGCTACGTCTCGCCCAAGCACCGGCTCATCAAGGTGGAGGCGGTGGAGAAGGTGCCCGCCAGCCCCCCGCCGCCGCCGCTGGTGCCCGCCGCCCCCAGCTCACCCCCGGCCGGCCCCGAGCCGCCCGACGAGCCGCCGCAGGAGGTGAGTGACCGGGCATGGGCGCCCCGCCGCCCTCCCCGCGGTGTGCTGGCACGGGGGATGCCCTGGGTGACCCCGCCGTGAGGAGCCGAGCAGGACCCCCGGGGCAGGTGGAGCGCCCCGGTCACGGAGATGCCCTCGGTGGTCCTGCCAGACCCCTGGCACCCACAGTAAGGAGCAGGGTTAGGATCCTCGAGTACCAGAGGCGGGGGGGGGGGGTCACGGCCAGGCTCCGCGGGGCTCCCGTGCCGGGTCCCCCCGTGGCCCGGCAGCACAGACATGCCGGGCACACGTCAGCGGGGACGGGGACGGCCCCGGGTCCTCCTGCGGCTCCCTCGGGAGGCAGGTGGGAGCCCCATCAGGAAGCGCGCTCGCCGAGGGGCGAGAGCGCGGAGTTGTCGGCCACCTTCGCCCTCTCCTCGTGCCGTTTCTTTGCAGCCAAGTGCTTGGTGCTCTACGGAGGTGAAGACCTTCCAGCCTGGAAAGGCCCCGAGCGGCACAGGACCATCTGCGGTGGCCTCCGATGCTGGGGCCGATGCTCCTGGGCCTCCCAGCGCTCCGTGCCCGGCGGCGCGGGTCTCCCTGTGCCCCCGTGCCCGGCGTGCCCGTGCCAGCGGCGGCGGCCGAGCCCTCTGAGCTGCCGAGCTGCTTTGTCAGGGAGCCTCAGCGCCTCTTTGTCTGCCGCCTCTCCGCCGGCTGCTCCGGGGCGAGAGCAGAGCCTGGCGCTCCCGGCGCTGGCAAGGAGGCGAGAAACATCCCCGGTGAGAGGCAAGAGACTGGGAGAAGACCCCCGTGGGGAGGCGGGCTGTTAGTGGCACAAGGACCTGGTGGAGGATAAACCCAGCCGGGGCTGCGGCCGTTGGTGCCGAACCTCTCTCCCTTGGCGGAGAGGCTGATGCGGGGACTGCGCAAATAAAGGCAGGAGGGGTAATTAGTGCCCGCTAGCGCTGCCGCCTGCAAGACGGGGCTTGTCAGGCGAACTCGACGGGATTGCAGATCTGGCTGGCTGGCGGAGGGAATGGTGGATACAGTCAGTGATCCCATCCGTGGCCCTGGTGAAATGAGCACCAAGCAAAATCTGCTCGGGAGTGTTTTAAGCAGATAGAAGAACTTGTTGCTGGTGGATCTCTGGAAGTTGCTCGTGCTGACTGATTGCTTTTTTGAGGTTTCCAGAGGGGCCCAGCAGAGCCCCCCTTTTGAGCTGTGTAAACTGGTTGCAGTGGGCAGCAGAGGAGGGGGAGGCTCTGGCAGCAGGGACCTGAGGTGCCACTGTGGTGCTGTGGTTTGCTGACTTGGAATGGTTTTTCCTTTGGAACAGGCATTGCAGGATCAGAGGGAGCAGGAGCGGGTGGTTGTCATAGGAAGGACTCAGGCTGTAATATGCAAAGGGGTGAGCAGGAGCTGCGGGAAGCAGGGACTGCTGACAGGTACAGCCAGGCTGTTTGGGCATCTGAAGGCTGGGCAGAATCTAGAAAGTTTAGAGAAAACTCAGAAGCGGGGATACATTTGGGGAAACCCTGCTAACAGCGCTGGGCTGAAGAAGATCCTTGATCTTGTCCAAGATAGATGGTGATTAGATTACTGCTGATCTCCCTCGTGCCTCTCTGGGGAAGAGGTTTCCTGGTATGTGATGGACATCCAGGCAGAACTCCAGAGGCTGGGTGAAGCTGGAGCGCTGATAGTGCTCTCCATTAAAATAGCTCCAATGCAGCTCTCCATTAAAATAGTTCCCCTGGAGGATCCAGGGAGCATCCACCACGTGGAGCATCTCTGTTGGGCTGATATGCCCGTTGCAGCTCCCATCTGCTGGCCTTGGTGCTGGGCTGAGTGGTGGGAGGGTTCCCCAGCTGCTCCAACGTCATGGCGGCTCTTCCTGGAGGTGGTGCAGGAGGATGGAGGTGCCTGCTGGAGGGTTACTGCTGCTTGTGACCCTTGCTTTTGGTGATTTCAAGGTGTTCTGGAGCAGGGAAGGGATGCTGGGGCTGGGCTGGAGCCTCTGCTGAGATGATGGTTGTGCAGGGGGATCAGTGCTCCCACGCCTAAGGAAGAGGCGGTGGGCACTGTTCCCTGCCTGCTGCAGGGACTGGGACTCCAGACCCACAGATGTGAGCTTTGGGTTGTGGCGAGGCTGGAGATGAAGGAGAAGTATAATTCTGGGTACAGGCGAGGCTGCTGGAGCAGAGAGGGTTTTTGTTAATGATTGATGGTGAAAATCACTCTAATAAAATGTGCAGTCCTCCTGAGTGGGGATGATGATGATGGACAGAAGTGGAAGGAGCAGCCACCATTTCCTGGTTTAGTGGTTTGGCTGAGGCTGTGTGGTTTGCAGTATGGGCACTGGGTTGAGGCTGGGGGCTGACCATGTTCCCTGGGAGCCCTGTGCCCGCTATAGCTGGCGTGACCCTTCAGGAGAATGGAAGACAGGGCAGGAACATCTTGGCAGTGGCATCCTTCCTGCCTGGGCTGCACGATGCTTCACTGCTGTAGCATGAGCCGGCACATCTTTCCACCTTGTGTGGGATCTGCAGCATCTTGTGGGGACACGTTAGAGTGAGCTCTGCAATGGCTCCTACTGCTCTCCAAACCCTGCTGGGCATGGTGGGGACCAGCACAGATCCTTCTCCATCTGCTTGGTCTGCCAGGCCCTTCCCCACAGAGTGGACAACGGACTGGCCCTGTGTGGTTCACCTGAGCCAGGTGGATGACCTGAAGGTGTCTTCTCTGCCTGTTTGGATTGGGCACAAGGAGCACTGGGGTGCTGTGGGGAAAGGTGCGAGGAGGGACCTTCTTGCATGTGGACACCTGAACCTCGGGCACAGCGTGCTTGAGGATGGTGTTGAGGATCTGCCTGGGGACATCTCTGTCCTGTGCCCGCCAGGACCGGTTGCTGCCGTTCTTGCTGTGAGCGCAGGGTCAGTGCCGTAGGGTGTGGGAACGGCCGGCCAGGAAGCTCCTGGGCGTGTGTCTTTCCTGTGAGAGCCTCCTTGAACTGAGTCATCTTACGCGATGCCAGTGCTGTCCACCCCCTGCTCCCTCCTCCCGTGCCACGAGTGCAGCCGTGGGCTCCCTGCCTGGCCCAGCCATGCCCCGTGGGCTGCGGACCAGACCCTTCTTGGAGATAGTGCTCTGTTTACTTTTGGGTTTGGCTTCAGCACCTACCGAAAGCCAAGCTGCCAGGTGTGTAAAACTGGGGGAATTTTGCACCTGATAGAATGAACTGAATTTGGTTAAACCCAGCAATCTCCTGAGGGGACCCCAAATGCGCTTTATGTCCAGGGCAAGAAACTTGTTTTTAAAGTGAAGGATCTCCCAAGATACTCTCTGGGAACCTCTTTATAGAGTGGAGCATCTTGTGGGGGCAGGTAGAATGTTTCTAGGCAAGATGGGGTGAAGAGCCCCAGCTCTGCCCTGGGATCTCGGTGTCTGAACTGTGAATGCTCTTGGAGAGCTGTGGTCTGTTGCCTTCACTGGTGGGCAGCGTTTTTACTGCAGCCATTTGCCAGAGCCCAGTGATGATCTGGTTATTCACCTTAATTTTCCTTTGATTTTCTTTTTTTTTCTTATTGTTGGCATAAATAATAGAGTGAGACTAGCCTCAGAACTGCAGCAGGGATCTGGATGTGCATTGCCATGGCAGATAGCGCTCTGGGCAGATAACACTCTATGGCAGATAACACATGGTTTGAAAAACACTCCTATGCTCAAGCAGGATGTGTGTCCAGATGCCAGCAGTGCCCAGCTGCTCCCTGAAGGACTAGTCTGCACCAAGAGCTGCCCTGGGGTGGTGGCTTTGCAGTCGGGCTTTTGCTTTGCACCCAAATTATTTCCAATCTCACAGAGCTTGTGCTGTGTATGAGCAGGCGATGCCTCCGTACCCAGGCGCTAGGATCAGCAGGTGGTCAGCAGCATCCTTTGTGACATGGAGCACGAGCAAAGCATGGAAATGCCTGGCCTTTGTCCGAAGTGGAGGAGCCTGGGGCACCCTGGGAGCTGCCCTGCCAGCAGCTGTGGCCTTCTCCTGCACTGGGGAGCAGCTGTGTGTCCTATGGCTGCTGCTGAGAGCCGTGCATGCTTAGGAAATGTCAGAGATGCAGTTTCCTGGGCAACCCTAATTCGGCTCCACGTGCAAGGGCATTAGGATGCACCCAGCAATGGTGTGATCCCTGCTGTTTACCTCGTTCCTGGCACTGGCTGGAGCCTCCAACCCCTCAGCCTTGGGGCTCACGGTAGCAGTTCTTGTGTGCTTGCTTGTGCATACCAAGGTTGTGATGCTCCTGGAGACAGGAATTGCCTCCCCACCTTTTCTGTGGCTTTTTGCTGTAATATCTGACCATTTAAAAAACAGGTGGGTTTATGTTCTCAGCATGCTACAGTTGGGAGACCTCACTCCTATGAAGTGGCATCCTTGAGGCAGTGAGCCATTTGCTCTGGGTCCAACCTAAGCCCAGCAAACCACATCCTCTGCCTGCAGAGCCTGTATAGTCTCTCTGAGTGCCTCTGCACTCCTCTGTGAGCAAAATATCCAGTTTTAGGGGTCTTGACAGAGACCTGTTAGGATTCTCTACCATCTTCTGCTTTCTAGACCTGGAGGCATCTGAGTGGGGGCCACTCTGTGAGCTAGCTGAAGCTTATGTGTTCCTCTTCTGAGAAGCCAGACCCAAATGCTGAAGGAATATGCTTGGAAATAAGGTTGGGCTTGATGATCTTGGAGGACTTTTCCAACCTTAATGATTCTCTGACAGAGCAACTACTGCAAGCAGGGGAGCCTCTCAGGCTTGTCTTCCCTGAAGCTGCTCTGTGTGTATGGGGCAGAGAGAGGGTCCAGGACTGGCACCGGCAGCCAGCCAGGTCTAGCAAAATGCATCTAGGAACACGGGGTTCATGGCAGGTTTGAATGTGGGCAGGTTGGGCTTGGGGCTGGAGGAATGGACAGCTAACCCCTTTTTGAGCCCAGAAGGGTCAACAAATCGCATTTCACAGCCCCCAGCATGCTCGAAGCCATGAGAGCTCTCTGCAAAGGGTGAGTGTTGGGCATGGTCCTGCCTGTTTGCCTGCCTTGCCTATTGAGCCATTTTAGGGGATTTGTGTGTGTAAGGAGGCTGGGGCTCGCTACATGAGCTCACTTGACACGAGCATCTGTGTGAAGGTACTGTCACTGGCACTGGACTGTGCTCCACAGATGTGGTGCAGCGAGAACCTCTTTGCAGCTTTTGAGGCGTGGGAGCAGCCCATGGGATCTCCCAGGTGTTTGGAACAGCACTGCTGATCTGCCCTTGGGATCTCACAGGCAGCAGGTGGGAACCAGGTCCTGGTGACCAAGCAGCTGCAAAAGTCACCAGCAGCTTGCATTTCCCTGGGGGGGCTTTGCCCTGGTGGTAACAAGCAAAGGGCTGCAGCCCCCTGGGCTTGGTGTTGCCCCTTGGTGTCCCTGGTGCTTGGCAGGGCCTGAGCGATGCCACGTCGTCCCTTGGATGATGAAGGTGAGAGCAGATTGCAAAGCCAGGGGCCTGGTGCCTCGCTGGCACCAGGCTGCGGCTCGGGTAGAGCTGGTGCCCCTAGCAGCTGTCTGTCCTGCTGCTGCCTTGCCAAGAGGTGAGAGCATCTGCTGCCCCCCCTTTCTGCTTGCCCGGGGTGGCTGTGAGCCCTGTGGCTGGCGAGGTGTGCTCTGGGGATGATCTGCTTGCTCGTGCCCTGGTATGGAGGGACCAGATTTGGAGGGCTGACTCAGGTCCCCACTGCATTGGCTGCCCAGGGAACTGGGATGTTTAGGGAGGAGGTGGTGAGCCGGGCACAGAGAACCATGTTCCTCCTGTAGCTCATAGGGATGTGAAGGCTCGGGGCTGCATGGAGGTGTTTACAGCTCCAGTTCCTGTTCCCTTTTCCTGCTGGGTTTTGCTGCTACAGGCTATTGTTGGGCGTTTTGCACAGGAAGGAGGGAGAAGTGTTTTGTTTTAAGCCGATTATTGGAGCTGCAGAGGAATGTGTGAGCAGCCTTGATCTCCAAGGCTGTCCAGGAGCAGGGGCAGCATGGCAGTGAGGATGGAGCCTGGCACCAAGTGGTAATCCCACCAGCCGCCAGGCCAGTTTGGGACATTGATTGTTACTGTGAGACATCTGCATAGCCTGTGTTGTGGTAACAAAGGCTGGGGCTTTGCATCCGAGTGGACAAGGTGCTTGGGTGCACTTGGATGCTGTTGGAAGTATTGCCTGGCCCCATCTTGGGAGCAGGCTTTGGGGCTGGAGGTGGGATGTACAGCTCCAGGCTTCTTGTGGACTGCAGCATCATGTGATGGGGTGCCCTGGCCGGCAAGCTGCTGAGATACTGGAGCAGACATGTGGCTCCAGTGCTGGAAGGGATTGAGCTGTGGGACGTACTGCATGTCCTACTGCAGGATTGTCTCCTTTCCACTAGAAAGTGCAGACCTTGGGAATTCTGTGCCATCCCTGTGATATGGCACTTGAGAGGCTCCTGGTCCTGCTTTCCAGAGGAAAGCCCTGTCTTGTGTTATTTGGGGCGCATCTGGGGATGGTGCAGGGGCCTGGGAAGGAGCGGAGAGGAAGCTATAAGCTGTTCTTAGCCCTTTTGTCAGAAAACCTCTTCAAACATGCCCACAGGCACCCTGGAAAACAACCGGTGAGTTCCCAGTCGTGCCAGTGCCAGCTGACGCCCCTGTTCTGGGATCTGTGCCCCTGCTCCACCTTGGGAGAGGAAACGTGGCTGTGTGCACGGAGAGATCTGTGTGCTGTGGGGGTACGGCCCTGCCAGCAGCCCTGTGCCACACCGGGACCCAGCCGGGTGTCTTCGTGGGCACTGTGAGTGCTGAGCCCCATCGTGAGGGAGGGGGCCAGGCCGCCTTCTGCTCTGCTTGGCTCCATCCCAGCTTTTGGGACAAAGGCTGGAGCATTTCCATGGCCGAGTGCCGGTGCCTGGAAAGCTGTCAGCTGCCAGCACCTGCTCTGGGGGCTGCCATGATGCAGGTTTGGGCTCCTGGCAGCCACTCTGGCTGCTGCTAGCAGAGCTCATGGTGAGCTCCCTCCCCCCCCCCCAGAAAAGGCAGGGACTGCCCTAACCTTTCTCCTACCCTTCCCCTTTTCCAGCTGGCTGTCCTGGAGGACTACGCAGATCCCTTCGATGCGGCGCAGGTGGCAGGTAGCCAGACAGGGCTGGAGAAGGTGACTGAGAATGATGGATATATGGAGCCATATGAAGCCCAGAAGATGATGGCTGGTAAGGTGGAAGGCTCCATGCAAGGGCCGCTCTTTGCACCTCTCTTTGGTCGTGCAAACTCCCTCAGTTTAGTTGTCACTGTACTCTGTTCCTTGCAGCCTGTGACAGCACCAGGTCTCCCAGATAAGGCAAACCTGGGCGATCACTGTGATGGGGAACAGCTACTTTGTAGGCAGATTTTCCCATTTTTATCCATGTGCATTGGGTTTGACAGAGCCAGAGCACTCAAAGGCTGCCTGGGCCACACAGGCACATCTCTCTCTCCCTGCGATGCTGCCCCCTGAGACCCCACTTGCCAGGCTGAGCCAGGAGAGACCTGACATTCCATGCATCTAGCTTAAAACTAAGATGGATATGGGAGCTATTTAATTCTGTTAGGACTGGGCCAGAGCATGCTGTGTCTGCCGCAACAGCAGGGTCCCCAGTGGGCCTGTTTGGGGCTGGGAAGGCAGTGAGGTGGGAGCATGTGCTCCTGAAGGCAGTGCTCAGGATCACCATGCTGGCTCATGTGTTCCAGGCTCTGCTCAAGCACAGGCTCTGGCTCTGCTTTGCAGCTCTGTGGTTTTCCTGGAGCAAGTGGTTTCTGGAAAGCTCATGTGGCTTTTTGGAGTAGACCATTGTATTTCTTGGAAAAATCAGCAAGCAGTGGAAAGGCTGCTTGTGCCTGTGGAAGAGACTTTGTTTTGCATGAGGGAAGGGTGTTTTATTAAACCAGCCACACTCCCCTGGGTGTCCAGGGGAGAAACCCAACCTAGCTGCTTGCAGGAAATCAGGCTCTGGGATGCTCTGTCCCCATGGATCCTGCTTTGCAGGGCTGCCCAGGGGTTAGAATGATGATGTACTATGGAGATCTTAGTACTGTGAACTGCTCAGGCCCTGGCTGCCCAACAGCTCCCCTGCTTTTGGCAGGTGCTTGCTGAAGGTTTGGGGGGGGTCTTGTCTATCACTGGCACTCCCTATCCCATTTCACCTCTGGGTGACATTGAGCCCTGTCATTTAGCTGGGCTTCAGGGACTGTGGCCAGGCTGTGTTGAACAGAAAGCTCATAGTCTTTTCCCTCTTCTACTGCCAGAGATCCGCCAGAAGGGCTTACGGGAGGCTCCTGCCCGGCCGCTGCACCTCTACGACACTCCCTACGAGCCTGTGCTGGACATGGACAGTGAGCGCCCGGCCTGCCCCAGGCCCAGGGAGTCCCGGCTGCCCGAGGACGACGAGCGGCCACCAGAGGAGTATGACCAGCCCTGGGAGTGGAAGAAGGAGCGGATCTCCAAAGCCTTCGCAGGTGAGTGATGGGAGCAGCCATAAAGCAACCAGCACTTTTTGTGAAGCTGGATTCTTGGGGTTCCTTCATCTTCTGGGGATCAGTAGTGTTGGCGTCTGTATTTCTGTGGCCCAGAGAGTGCTTGTGCACTTGCAGAAGCTGTTTCTCTGAGCAGGGAGCCAGGCTGGGCAGAGTGATGGATAGGACTGCCTTGGCTCCCTTTGCCTCTTCCCTGCCCTGACTGATCACAGCCTCTGGTGCAAGTTAACACCCCCAACCTTGGATTGCAGGGGAGAGGCTCGGCCCTGGGCTCAAGCAGATCCCTCCTTCTTGGGAGCGGGATCATCCCCAAGGAGCCTTCGGCCAGGCTTTGTCCAGCCTCCCTGACCTATTTATCCGTGCTGCGGGATCGATTGTGTTTGTGTTTGGTAATGAGGAAATCCATGCTGTGCATTAGTGCTGGCTCCTCCACCGGTGCTGGCTAATTGCCACGCTCTTATCTAGGATGCATTTTAATTGCAGCATTGTGTGTCTGCTGCAGCTGGCGTGCAGGGCGCTCGGACTGGCAGCGCTGTGTGGAGATGCTGGCAGAGAGAGATGTGGAGATTTGGGCTCGAGGAGTGGTTCACCTTTTGGGTTTGAGCACTGCAAGCTGGAGATGTGTGTTCTGGGTTCAATGGCACAGTGTCTACTTGTTCCTGGGGTCACTGTGCCAAGGATTCGGCTTGTTGGGCTCCATCACAGAACATGGTGCCCTGCTGGGCTGGGTTTGTGCTGAGGTGTCTATGCTCTAGATCTGGCCAGATGAGCCACCTTGCTCCATGTCCCTGGGTGGAAGCGGTGTGTTCTCAGGTCTGGCTCACATGTGGATGCACATGAGCACTGCCCAGGGCGCTTCAGGCCTTGCTCTGAGTCCCGAGGGAATCAGGTTTCCATGCCCTAGGCCATGTTGGGACCTGCTGCCTGTTTTTTCCTGAAGCCAGAGCAGGTCCTGCTGTATCTTGGAGGATATTTTTCCCCTCCTGTGATGCCAAAATCTCTCTGCTGACCCATTCCCCCTTTGGGGGGACCCCTGGGACCTCTGCTGGTGGACATTTGGTACCGGAACAAGACTGCAACCCATTGGTGCCTGGCAGGGAAATGTGGATCCTGTAGGTGGCTGGGAAGCCCCCAGGGCAAGATGAATGCATGGGCAGGACAGATGGCAATGGGATGTTTGGCCAAGGTCCCTCTGAGGGACATGTATGTGTAACGGGGTGATCACAGCCTCCCCCACACCCCAGAGAGGATTGGCTGGAAAAGCTGATGGAGGAGCAGGGTCTCTCCATCAGGAATGTGCCCTGCCTCAGGCCTGTTCCGACTTGGTGCTGTGAAGGGGATGAGACGGCCAAGCTAACATGAGGCTCCTGGGAATTTAGTCCTCAAGTCTTTCCCCCAACAACTGCTCTCTTTCTCCATGGGCCCTCTGGTGTTGCTGATGGTTTTTTCTAAGCCCTTTCTTTCTCTCTTTCTCTTTCTCTTTCTCTCTCTTTCTCACCCCCGCCCCCTCCTGCCCCCAATCCAGTTGAAATCAAGGTCATTAAAGACCTGCCATGGCCCCCGCCGGTGGGACAGCTGGACAGCGGTGAAAGCCCCCCGGATGGCGAGGCCGGTGCCCCCGTCCCTCCGCAGCACGGCCAGCACAGCTATGAAGACGCCAATGGTGGGTCTTGCGTGACAGGGGGGTGTCCGGGGGGGCTACGCTGGCACTTGCTGTGACCCTGCCTCGCTGCCACGCCTCAGGGCTTGCCCAGGGCACTGCCAGACACCCACCCTCCTCCTCTGACCTCCCCCAGCCCCTCCTGGCCCCTTCAGTTGTCCTGTGCTGGACACCAGACATTTGTCCTCGCCTCTCCTGCACCTTCTCCAGCTTTACTGTGCCTCTTTGCTTGCAGCAGGAGATTATTTGGTGGCAGAGTTAGTACCGTCTCTTTTGTTCTCCCCTCTTTGCCTCCAAATTCGCAATGTTTGATGGCTGCCTTTATGGTTGTCTCGACAACTGTTCTGAGCATTTAGCTGATGTTTTCTTGCAACTCATAATGCCCAGGTCCCTTACAGGTGTGCTAGCAGCTAATTCAGGTCCCAGCGCACTGAAGTTGGGGCTGTTTTTTTCCCTCTTCATCATTTAGCGCTGCTCTGTTTCCTCTGCTGTTTTATTACCTTGCTGCTCAGTGGCAGGAGGTCCCTCTGGATTCTCCGCTCTCGCTTTTGCTATCCTGAGCAGCCAAATCTCCCAGGTACACTTTGTCATCTCAGGTTTGCCTTGTTGTGAAGGCTTTTTTGTGTGTGCCGAGCACAGAGCCCCTAGGCAAATCCCCCTTGGACACTGCCAGCAGTCTCGCTTATGAAAGCCAAATATTGCTGCTTGCCTTTTAACCCTTTATTAATATTTTAAGGACCTCGCTCTTATGCTGTGGTAGATTAGGATTTTGCCAAGAGCATTAGGTGGGGGCAGTGTGCTGAAAGGCACGACGGGGTTGTTACCGGGGGGAGCTGGGACACGAGGCGTGCCGTTCCTCTGCAGCAGCAGCGTGCCGTGCCTGCCCATGCGTCACTAACGCTGTCCTGGTGGGCACTGCGACGTGCCAGGTGCGGATGGCTGATTTCCTTATCTGCAGTTACCCAGATCTCTGCAGAGCTTTGTAGAATAAAACCAGTGTGGCTTTTGCTGCCTCCCAGGTGGGTTTGAGCATGAGGCTGCAGGTGACAGCTGATTTTGCTGCTGATAGTAGGGACACTCCAGAGCGAAGTGACTGCTCTGCCACGGCTGTGTTGGGTATTTCCCTAATCTGTAGGGATGCTGCAGGCTGAGATCAGTCCTGAACAAGAAAGGTCTTGGCAGGTGGGAACTTCCTGATTCTCTTCCTGCAATGACTGCAGGTGTCAAGAAAAATTAATCTCTTTGCTATGCAGCCTCTTCTCTTCCCCTGTCATTTATTATCCCCACAGTCACTCTGATGTGCATCTTGCTCCTGATGAACACATCAGTTTGTCGTTTTTCCTGAGTTTAGCAACACAGAGTCTCTTTTTTTTTTCCCCTGACTTGCCTTGCTTTGTTGTGTTAAGTTTATCTTGCCAGAGTTTTGTCTCATTTTCTACTTCCCCTGTCTGGGGGTGACTTGAACGTCTTGAAGGATGTCTTCTTCCTCCTAAGGGCTTGTTTTTAATATCCTGTTTAATCATGCACATGCTTCTGCCTCCCTCTGACAGGTGCAATGCATTTCTTCTGAGCCTGTAACGCAATGACTTTGTGCCGCCAGCGAACACTTGGGCTGTTTGATTGTCTGACTTTTTAACGATTGCCCCAATTTTTTAAGGTGATGAGTTGAAATTGAAGCCAGGGTGTGATGTACGAGGGTGAATGTGGCCTGCGAAAAGCCAGAGCACTGCAGAGGCAGTGCTTGTCAAGGCTTAATGTTGGACACCACCTCCTCCCTGAGCTGCTGCTCAGGGGGGTTTAAGCCGTGCTAAGCTGCAGAGGATTTTGACTGGGTTTGCTTTTGGCTGCCTTCCCCTCCTCGCAGAGCTGAGGGGTGGAGTCCTGCTCACGTGCGTGGGGCCCAAACAGCCACCCTAGAAGATGCCCTGCTAGATGCCCTGCTAGAAAGGAAAACATCCCTCTTGGGGTATTTTTTACCTCTCCCTCCAGCAGCCAGGAAGCATGGTGAGGAGGGAAGTTGTCCAGTCTGGGACATCCCAGTTGTCCTGGGAGCTGCAGCTCCTGGTCTCGGCCACCTGCAGTGTGACTGTGCCGCTACAGCATCAGCCCCCCGCAGCCCCACACCGAGGCAGCTCTGCCCGATCGATAAGTAATTTGTGCGAGGGGGCTGGTGGTGCCGGGGAGCAATAATGAACTCTCGTGAGGAGGGAGAAACAATATTGTTAATGCTGAAATCATCCTGTGTGGAAATAACAGGCAGCGGGCGGCTGGTCCCCAGGGCACGGCTCGGTCAGTCCCTTGTGCTTGCTGGCACTGGTGCGCAGGGGCCGTGGCTGGGCTGGTGCCAGGCAGATGGCTGCATCAGGGAGGTACCTGCAGTCAAAATATCCCCTTCCCACCTCAAGGAATTGTTTTCTCACCCCAGCTTTACTTGTGCCAGCAGAAACGTGTCCATCGGTTCCAAACCGTCTGCTCCCTTTAGCTCCATCTATCCCCTCCTCTTTTTTTTTTTAACTTAATTTTTCCCCCCAAGATTGGGGAGCCTCTCCTTGCTGCATCTCACTTAATTCTGTGCCGCAGCTGCTGAATCTATGGTTGCATTAGCAAAACCTCCTGAGCTTTTGAGACCTCCCTGGAAATATTTTTCCATGGGCTCAGACCCTGGCCCCAGGCTTGGTGTGGTGGGCACCCAGCCTGGGCACTGCAGTGAGTAGCAGCCCAAGAGCTGCCCTTCCCTTGCTTAGAACAAGTGGATGGGGCAGCATGAGGGAATCCAGTGTGATGTAAAGTGTCTCTGGCTCTTCCCTCAGGGGGAAAGCTGGGACCCGGCCTGTCTGCCTGTTCCTGCCCCAGCCGTGACACGGGTCTGTCTTGCAGGTCCGTCGGAGGGGCTGGGCTACGGCCGCACCTCGCCCTGCAGGGAGGAGAAGGCCAGGGCTGCCCTCAGACACGGCCCCAGCAGCCTCAAGAGCACGAAGACGCTGATGGCTGAGCCCGGCCCCTTTGTCGGGGAGAGGATTGACCCTGCCCTACCCCTGGAGAGCCAGTGGTGAGTCCTGCCTGCCCCAAGTGGCTGCCTGACCCCTCCACCTGCCTCATGGATCCCTGTGGATCCATGAGGAGCCCTTGGGGAGACCTGCTTCTTCCTTTCGTCCCCGGCCCCACATTTCTGCCTGTTTGTCTCTGCCCCTTGTCCCCCAACCCCGGTGGTGCCCCCCCATCCCGCTCTGTCCCCGGAGTGCTGGCATTGCTGCTTTCCCAGGGCAGAGCCCTTCCTAGGGTGTCTGCTCTGTACCTGGCACAGCTGATCCCTCTCCCCGCTCCAGCTGGTACCACGGGGCCATCAGCCGGACGGACGCGGAGACGCTGCTGAGGCTGTGCAAGGAGGCCAGTTACCTGGTGCGCAACAGCGAGACCAGCAAGAACGACTTCTCCCTCTCCTTGAAGTGAGTGAGCAGGGGCTGGGGGGTCGTGGACCCACAGTAGGGGTGACCCAGTGCTGTGGGTTGGTGCCCCGAGTAAACTTGTGCCCATGCCGACTGAGTAACTCTCGACCACAAGTGGTCAGAAATGGGTGGAACATGAAGTCCACACTTTTCTGTGGTGTGGCACAGGCTTCTGTTTTGGTGTCTGGCAAAAGCATCTCTTGGGAAGGCTTGGAGATCTGGAGGCCCACTGCTCTTCCTTGGCAGTGCTAGTAATCCTTCAGATGGATCAAATGATCTGCCTCACTGCTCACTTGAATGTGTCTGGTTACCACTTTCAGCTCTGCCTTCTTGTTCCCCCTTTTTTTGTAGTTTAGTTTCATGGGAAAAGAGAGTTCGTGTGATCCTGCTGTAGATGGAAATGTGGGTACCCATCCCTGCCACCCCAGCCCACAGATTCATTGAAGCCATTGCTCAGCCTCATTGTAGAGAAGGGGGTTTTCCCTGCTCTGGTTTGCCAGCAGGGATACCCCATCCCCACAGCATGGCTTGGCTTCTGCTTGGGGTTTTCTGGGGGTTCTTCACATCTTCCCCAAGTTTTCCAGGTTCCCTGAATGCCAAAATTGCGTGAAGCATTGCTGCAGCTCCTCATCCAGCTCTTTCCTGGCTCCTGGGGCAGTGCAAACCCATGAAATCAAAGCTGTTACTGTCTGAAGATGATGATGGATGAGCAAATACCTTCTTGCCCTTCTGCTGGACAGCCATATTAGCTCTGTTCTGCCAGATGGGAAACAAGTATTTATGGAGCACTTCAGCCATCTCTGCCCAACAAGAGGCCTCGAATCCCTGTGCTTTTCTCAATATACTTTGAGTTTCCCCAGTGGTCTCTCTTACCTGCATTGTTCCCCAGGGGTTTTGGCCTCCCTGTTTATTTCCCACTGGCACAACTGTGAATTAGATTGCTCTGTCTCTCTCCACGTTTTTTTGTTTCACTCTTTTTGCTGCCTTTCACACCGAAACAGGGCAGAAGTTCCACTGAAAGTATTCTTTCTTCCTTCTGCACTCGGAGCTTTCAGATTAGCCAACAACCCTTTCCAGAAAAGCTCCCTCCTTTCCTTTTTTTTATGTCAGAATTTTTACTGATGTTTTAATTTTGAGCCATTTTGGAGCAACAGCTTCTTCTGGTTGATGAGCTGTATTTGAGGGTGCGAGAGGTGTCACCATCACCTTGTGAGTGGCATTAGCCAGCACGTGTGTTGGAGAGCCTGGGAGGTGATATTCCATCACCAAAGGTGGCTTTCCATCACCTCTCCACAGGCCAGTCACCCATTTCTTGGTGGTTTTTTGCTTACTTCTTGCCACCCATCCTTAGCCTTGTGGCAAAATGCTCCTCTCAGGTGGCTAGCACTGGCTGTGCAGCAATGTGCCACCTCCCCAGGGGACACTGCAGCCCATCCAGGAGCTACTTGGGCATTGCCTGTCCTTGCCCACAGCCTCGGGAGCAGAATTTTTACTCCACTGCCTTTCTCTGTAGAGTCTGTTCAAGGAAAATCCCCTGGGATGCTTTTTATATAGCTGTAAGCTGGCTGTCTGCAGCTCTATTTTTTTTTTCAACTTTTCTTTTTTTTTCCTTGAGTAAGGAGGCACAGCTGAGGAGATGGTCTGAAAAGAGCTCCTGATGCTGACCTGAAGCTCTTTTGTGCTGATTTAAAGAAAAATATGCACAAGAGAGAGCAGCAGGAGCAGGTCAGGCAGCCAGAAGGACTTAACCCTGCTGTGACAGTCTTGGCTGGTTCAGGCTAGGCAGCCCCACGCTGCCTGTCATGGACAGGGTTATGTCATTGCCTCAGATGCTTGGAGGATGATTCCCTCCTGGCTTGTGCCTCCATGAGAATGGCTGAGGCCACGCTGCAAAGGTGGGGTCCTTCCTTATGTCTCCAAGGTGCTCGGCAGGAGCAGCACTTGCCCCTTGCCCTGTCTGCTGGGGTTTGCAGAGTGTTCCCTCACGCTTCTCTCCAGGGGTGTGCTTTCCACATCCCTGAGCTCATGACAAAGACCTGTGGAGCGATTTGGGCAAAACACAACCGACATCACCTCTCCGTGGTCCGTGTGGCAGTGCTCTGGCTGGGGACACAGGATGTGGCCAGGCTATCACTTTTCCTTGGCCCCTGATGGGGGGCTGTGGCTGTCCCCTCTGCCATCCCCTGGGACAGCTGGCTCCTTGCTTCTGTCTCTAAATGGATTGCAAACCCATCCTGCTAATGCAGCCAGGCTGTCCATTACGGCCCATCTCCAGTCGGGGGGATGGGGCCGGGCTGTGCAGTGCTGGAAGCAGCTCAGCATCGCTGATGAGGCCCTGTCTGCTTTTAAGTCATCAATATTTTGCTGTAATGTGCATTCCAGACGCTGCAGACAGGCTGTGGCTCTCCTCGGAGACGCAAATTAATAGCAACAGGGCCATTAGCCCATCACTTGGAATCAGCGTTCATGGCAGGATCTGCCTGCACAGCCTGGTGTGGCTCGGTGCCCGTGCTGTGCCGGGAAATGGCCTCGCTACGCTGAGCGGGTTTTATGGAGCCTGCAGCAGTGGTGTGGGGAGGGGGAGCAAGGAGAAAATCCTTCGGCTGCTGGCCGAAGGAGAAAATCCTGGTTTGCCGCGGTGAGGCTGGAGATCTGTGAGCTGAAGGGGTCCTGTGTGAGCCAGGGCAGTTGCAAAAGGGACTTTTCCACATGTAAAGGGTGAAAGCTGCTACCTCTGTGTCAGCCTGCAGTGAGAGCTGCTGTTGGTCCTGCCCAGGTGATGCCCTCAGTTACCTGCCCACACACACCTACCCCAGCCTTGGCACCGTCCTTGCCCCCACATGGATCCCACACACCCCACTGCATGGGGACAGGAGCCAGCAGTGTCCCCCTCAGCTGCAGGGGCACGCTGCCTGTCTCAGGTAAGGGGGTCAGGAGCTGAGGGGAGGCTTGGGCCAGCTGTACCCCCTAACCCTACCTTGATCTGCCCTTGCAGGAGCAGCCAGGGTTTCATGCACATGAAACTGTCCCGGACCCAGGAGAACAAGTACGTGCTGGGTCAGCACAGCCCGCCCTTCGACAGCGTGCCGGAGATCATCCATCACTACGCCAGCCGCAAGCTGCCCATCAAGGGGGCCGAGCACATGTCCTTGCTTTACCCGGTGGCAATCCGTACCCTATAGTACTCACCCCCCACGAGCCAGGCTCGAGGCCGGGTGTACCCAAAACCAGCCCATGCGCAGGGCCGAGCGCTGCCATGCCGAGGATGGGCTCCGGACCGTCAGCCCACGAGCAGCTCGCTGGGCACGGCCGGTGCCGTTGGGGGATTGCTGCAGCCGGACCCCTCGTCCTGCTCTCTCGGAGGGCTCCCGTGCACTGGTTTGCCCACTGGCATGGCACCGGAGGGACCCCCTGTGCGAGGAGCTGAGTGGGGCTCGCCGGCTGCCCGCTGCGTGCGCCTGCCTCCAGGCAGAGCTCAGGACACAAGGACTGGAGCTGGGGCCTGGGAGACGCTGGGGAGGGGGGCAGTGTGTGCGAATACGGGGATAAATAATCCAGTAGCAGGCCTGAGGTGCCTCTGTGAGGGTGCCTGGCACTGCCCATGAGAGACAAAAGGGCTGTGGGCGAGGAGGCTGGTGGAGGCAAGCGGGGCCTGCCCGGGGCTAGCGAGGCGCAGGGGGCTGGGCAGGCTGGCCCTCGCCTGCACAGGTGCTCGGTACTCAATACCATCCTTTGCCAAATGTAAATAGAGACCAGCCTGGGCTGCGCATGCAGCACCACTGCCTAATAAAGCGGTGCATGGTCACCTCCTGCTCCACGGGGACTGTGCCCGCATCCCACCTCGAGTGGGGCAACTGTGTGGCAAAATGGCAGGGAGGGGCATTTTGTTACACAAAAGCTCTAAGTGAAGTGATTTTTCCTGTGCTTTTGCATGCACTGAGACCCTCTGTGCCTAAGCAATCAGCTGACTCCTCCGAGACACAGGGGACAAGGGTGGTCACGTCCTTGCGATGTCTTTGAGACCCTTCATGGGCAGTGATGAGCCAATTTTGGATATGCCTGTTACTCCCTATAGAAGGGGGTGCTCTTCAGGATCTTTTGGCTCCTTGTTTTCCTTCACCTGTTGTAAGTCTGAGGCAAAATCCCTGAATTTCACAGATTTCCTGATCTCTTCCTCTGAGTATTTACTGATTCCAGTCCTGTTCTTTGTCTTCCTGACACCTTGTCTTTGGGCCAGCTTGCTCCTCTTTTTTCTGGCTGAAGCTCTATCTGGTGTTCTTTACTGCTTCATGCATACCTTGCCTTTTAAACTTGTTCCTGGTGTTGCTCCTGTACCCACAAATATACATTTCCTCCATCCTTGCTTCAGCCTAAGCTTTATCCCACTGCTACTCCCCAGCAGCACATTCCCTTTCCTCTCTGCTCCCTGGATGGGGATGGCAGCTGCAAATTGCTCAGGCATCGGTGGGGTGAGTTAGCAGTGGCTTGATGAAGGCTTTGTGAAAAAGCATCATCCTCCTCTCTGCCTGCTGCCAGGAAGAAGCTGTCCCTGCTGGTTGCTGGAGGGGGACAGAGGTGATGGATGAGACCACAGGGACCTTGCGTGAGTGGGTGCTGCAGCCGCAGCAGGAATCCCGCTTGACAATCCAGGGCTCTGGGATATTCCAGGCTCGATTTGTAGCTGGAGGATGGCTGTCCTGGCTTGTCCTTCACAGTTTGGAGCTGCTGTGGGGACCATCGGGCATGGCCAGTGTGGTCTGTGAGTGCACCCCGCGGTTGAGAGCCTGCAGAGCTGTGGTGGCTTGTTCCAGGATGCCTCAGCCGCTACCACTCCTTAAAAGGCAGCGGATCGAGCTGGTTGGGCGCCTGGTGTCTCCTTACAGCCCACTTGGCTGCTGGCAGCCCTGGCTGCCTCCCTCCATCATCCCAGTGAGGCATTTTGTCCAGCAGGGACAGAGGTGACTCCAGCAGGAGGGTTTTTTCTCCCAGAGCCTGCAGGAAGGGCTGGAGATGCAGAAATCTTCAGAGATGCTCTTGGATGCCCTTGCTGCACTTAAAAGGTTTTGAGTGTCCTTTACCAGCCCCGCTGTGACGTGATGGCTCCAGTGAGGAGCTCATCCCAGAGGATCCTCTGCCTTCTCTGTGGCTGGGTAAGCAGAGGCTTCTCATGTCCGTGCAGCTGGGCAGTGGAGGCACAGGAGAGCCTCTCCATGTAGAGGGGGGCTTTTTCCTCGAGGAGCTGTGGCAGGGAGCAAACTGCCTGGCAGCCAGTGCTGGCTCTATTAGCGTGCTCACAGCCTTACAGTACAGTCCTGCCCCGGCAGCCTGGCTCCATTCCAGGAGTATCTGTGCCAGGCACAGGAATGAGAGGAGTGAGACTGTGTGCATTGCAGCAGCTCCCCAGAGCAGTCATGGACCCCAGAACTGCTCTGCAAGCTGGGCTGTGTGTCCAAGTGCTTCAGCAAAGCAGCTCTTGATCTTCACTGTGGGAATTGCATCCCTCCTCAGCCCTCTCTTCTCCAGGCTAAAGAAGTGAAACTCCTGAAGCATTTCCTTGTACAATATGTTCTCTGGCCTTGACCATCCTCACCAGGACTCTCTCCATGTACCTGGGGTCCAAAACTGGACAGAGTATCCAGGTGTGGCCTCACCAATGCCAAATAAAGGTAAATAACCCCTTCCTTTGTCTTGACCACCAAAAATAGATGACTCCAAGTCTGGGTGGTGCATTGCACCCTTGATGATGGGAGCTGAACAGCAGCTCCCCAGAAAAGTTGAATTTAATCTCTCTTATAAGGGTATTTTAGTGCTGCCTTTACCATCCTGTGACTGAAGTGAGTGTTGTGTGGGAGCGAGGTGGGTGAGGGCAGCCATCCAACAGGGCTAGAGAGGTGACAGGGATCCCCATTCATGAGGATGCTAATCTCCAACAGGGACAAGGGCCTGAGCAATCTGATGTGGCTTTGAGGTTAACCCTGTTGGGAACGTGAAGATTGACCAAAGGCCTTTGTTTGTAGCAATTCCCAATCCCCTTGTCCCAGCAATGCCCCGTGTCCTCCCAGCTGCCTCTGTTCTCTGTCCCTCCTCCCGGCAAGTGAAACAGCCCTGTCATTCATTGCCTGATCTCTAGTCTCTCACTAAGCTCTCCATAATCAGCGAGCTGGTTTAACATACTACAGGCCCCGGTAATGAAGGAAGGAAGTTTGTTTTCTAATTGGATTAGCACTGCTGGGAACATGCAGTGTCAGGGCTGAGCTGGCTCGTGCTGCTCTGACTGGGTGTGGGCCAGCTTGGAGCTGTGCTTCCCCTTGGACTTCCCTGACCAAAATCATGCTGAGAGGTCTGTATCCTATGAAGACAGGTTGAAAGAGTTGAGGCTGTTCAGCCTGGAGAGGAGAAGGCTCCATAGAGACCTTAGAGCCTCTTCCAGTGCCTATGGGGGCTCCCAAGAGAGCTGGAGAGCGACTTAGGACAAGGGCCTGGAGGGACAGGACAAGTGGGAGTGGCTTCCCACTGCCAGAGGGCAGGGTTAGATGGGACATTGGGAAGTAATTGTTGGCTGTGAGAGTGGTGAGGCCCTGGCCCAGGTTGGCCAGAGAAGCTGTGGCTGCGCATCCCTAGAAGTGTTCAACGCCAGGTTGGACGGGGCTTGGAGCAACCTGGGATAGTGGAAGGTGTCCCTGCCTATGGCAGGGGGGTGGAATGAGATGAGCTCTGAGGTCTCTTCCAACCCAAACTATTCTGTGCTTCTGTGAAAACATACAGTCGTGCAGGATGGAGGCAACCAAGAAGGATAAAGGACTGACTGAGGGCAGAATTGGAGCTTGCCCTGCTGGGAACCTGGGCTGTGTTTGCTGAACTCTGTCCCTAATGTCTCCCATCTGCTGGAAATAAAGTGCTCTGGTTAGTGTCAAGCCTGAAATCACCCGTCCCAGTACAAGCCATCAATGCTGCTGAGCACCTCAGAGGCTGGAGAGAATCACCAGCAACTGATCTTTGTGGGACTGGGTTAAACTTTCAGATGTGTTTAGGGTGTGCTCTGTCATCCACACCCCATTCCTGCCCCTCTGGCCTGGAGAAGTTCCCTGAAGCCCAAGCCTAGTAATTAGTTCGAAACCCCAGCCCTAGCAGGGATGCTTAAGTTTCTTGAGTATCCCTGAGAACACAGTGCCCTGTGTTCTGCCTCCAACCACAGCAATCTGCAGGAGGGTCAAATAACCCAAGAGCTCAGCTGCCGGAGTTTAGAACAAGGGAGAGAAATTTGTTCCTGATCCCTGCAGGCTGCAGTGGAATGTGCAGGGAAGCACATACATAGCACAGACGGTTCACATGGCACACACATGGCCCAACTGAATATGTCCTTTCAAATCTCCTAAAGACCAACAAGTTTGACCCAAGGGGTAAGTTTCAGCTCCTGACTTGGAAACCACCCTTGCTCAGTCCCTTCAGTACCATTCCCAGCATCCTCTCAAACCACTTGCTTGCTCCAGGTGTCCTGTTTGAAAATTGTCCCAAGACATCTGTGCTTGGATGCCTCCACCTAATTTTCAGTCTACACTAGTGAGCAGTTCTCTCTTTTTCCTTGCAAAGTTTTGGAGGCTGTCTCCAAAGCAGCATGCTCAGGCACATAAGACAAGGGGTAATGGTTTTAAGCTGAAGGAACATCAATTTTAGATTAGATATAAGAAGTATTTTACAATGAGGGTGGTGAAACCCTGACACAGGTTGCTCAGAGAGGTGGTAGAGGCAGCATTTGTGGACTCATTCAAGACCAGATTGGACAGGGCTCGGAGCAACCTGATCTAGTTGAACGTGTCCCACGGCAAGAGGTTGGACTAGATGACTTTTAAAGGTCCCTTCAAACCCAAAACTTCTAGGATTCTATGATCTTCCAGGTGAGACCACACCAGTACCTTGCTACTGATCTGTTTGTGTCCCTCCCCCAAAACATCCCAGGCATGATGATTCCATGCTCCCAACCTTACACTTCTCACTGTTGCCATTGGTGGGGTCATCCCACGACTGAGGTGGAGAACAGTGCTGGAACCATTTCTCTGCTCAGAGACACTCCTTTAATACAGCCCATCATTTACTTGGTTAGCTGGTTCCTCCTCTTGCTATATCCACAGCCATGACTTCCAGCATTGGAAAGTGGTTCATACTGGGTGCAAACCTAACCAGGCAAAATCGTCATAAAAGCACAGATTCATAGAATGGTTTGGGTTGAAGGCACCTCATTCCAACTCCTGTCATAGGCAGGGACACCTTGCACTAGAATGCTCTGCATACCCTTGTCCAAGTTAATAATAAAAAAAAAAATTGTTACATTATCCTGAGACAATGTATCTGTGATAAAGTCTGTCTCCATTTGCTTTTTTTGCCTGGAATCTGGGTTTCCTTCAGAAAAACCCTAGAAAATTATGAAAGTCTAGATATGTTTGAGTCCCTCTTTTCCATTTTCTGGTTGTGAGAGGCACATTTGCTGCATTTGCTTGCAATTTGAGCCCTATCCACGTTATCCTAAAGCTGGCCCTTCCTTCATGGGGAAAGGACATTGCTCCTTTTCTCCCTGATCTCATACAGCCCCTCCTGCATTCCCAGTGTGTCCTCAGCCAGTGGCTGTGCTCAGGCATTCTCTGCCTTTCCCATCTTGCTCAGCTGGATGACCCACACGTTGTAAATCTTCCTCTTAATTCCCACCATAAACACGTGCATGCTGAATTTTTCTCCATTCAATGGCAAGCTCCAACCTGTGCCTCTGTGGGACCAAGGGGCTCGCTGCTCACGTCCTGTCTCCCTGTTCCAAATGCCTTCTGCACATCCACAGCACACTGTGATTTACTGCCCGTGCTTTGCAGCCTCTGCACAGGCCCAGCAGGCCCTGATTTACTGCTCACACCCAGGGCTTCCTCTGCACAGCCACAGCACGTCTGGCTTTAGTGTGCTGTCTCTGACTGTGCACAGCGTGTCCTGATTCACAGGGAAGGCTCCTTCATCTCTTTGCCTCCACGAGAGCAACATCTGAGCAACCCCCAACTCTAGCTGCTAATTCATGGTAAAGATTGCAGGCTCTGTGCTGCACCTAATTCCCTTTTCCTTCTGCACATGCAGGATGTCAGAACCTCCCCTGCCCCCATTTGCTCAGTTCTTCTCATAACTGTGTCCTGCAAGGGCTGAGGTGCAGCCTGGCATCACCATCCCACGCTGTCCTGGCTCATCCTGCTCTGGAAACTGTGGACTGAGCAGTGACTGGGTGTTAAAGTCCTGCCAGAGGTAATGGAGGGTGTCTCTGGCAGGCAGCAAGACCCAGTGTCCTGCCCAATATCATTTAGGCCAGAGTCCCAGGTGCCACCAAACTGCAGCTCCAATAAGTGACGTATTTTCAGGGGATGTTTATGGGTTCCAAAGGACTTCCTCTATTGACCTGTTGGATTGGGAGAGCAAAAGGGGGAAACTGGGAGATCAGAGCCCCCAGAAATGCTTCAGAAGGAACCTTGAAGTTCAGAGGAGAAGGCTGTCAAAGTTGCAGTCTGTGCCCATCCAGGCTTACACCAAGAAATGTGGGGAAGGTGTGACCCACAGCCATGGCTACAGAGGCCTGTGAAGGAGGCACAGGAGGGGCAGGGTCTTCCATCCCTTGCCCTGGAAAGTTCTCCAGCCCTGTTTGTGATGCTGGTGACCACAGCATGCAGGCAAAGCTGCCAGCTGGAACAGGCTGGGGCTGGGAAGGAGGGAGGTACAAGTTGAAACTTCTGTTCGTTGTAGGGAAGGTGGTTCCTGTTTTTTTCTTTTTTTTTTTCCAGAAAAGGGCTGAGCTAAAAAGCACCTTGTCCTCTTCTGCTGTGACTTGTAGCTGAGCTCTCAGGTGCCACAGGCTGGGGGAAGTGGTCCAGGTGGGACCAGGGAGGTTTGGAGACCGTATCACCCACAAGATGAGGGCTCTTGCCCTTGCACTTGACTTCCAGCCTGTCCCAAAGGAATAGGTACATTATACACCAGAGCTGGCAAGAGAGCAAGCACTGAGATGTTCCTCAGTCCCCTCTGCATCACAGACCCTGCACTGCCCCGCTCGGCCGAGGGTCCCCCTGGAAGTCTAAAATTCGGGACAACCTCAGGCTCTGTGTCTCCGGCACTGTCAGCCCCTCAGACAGCCGGGTAATTCGTGCTGGCAGCTGGAAACGCCACCATCTCTGTCCCTGCTGGGCTGGTCCCACTCGGGGCCATAAGCAGCAGGATCCTTCTTCATCATCATCCGCCTCATTCCCGTCTCGGCAGCTGCAGTAAATCTGCCTGTCAGCGGGGCCTGTCGGGACACACGGTCTGGTCACCTGTGGCAGGGGATGATTTTGACACACTTGCTCGGGGTGTGGAGTGGGAGCGTCTCTCTCCTGGTGTAGGGGTGGGCCGGGGTCTCTCCTGGCGGTACCGGGGGGACACAGCGATCCCCCTGCTCTGCTCTCCCTCCGACAGCGCAGCTGGTCTGGGTGTGCTGGGACGGGAGGAGCGGGGACAGCCCATCTCTCCCTCCCCGATGGCAACAGCTCATTTCCATTTAGATAGAGGAATTTCAATCTCAGTTTGCCGGCTTCTCGTCTCGCTGCGACTCAAGACCCAAATTTTCAATTTTCTTCCCCACGCCACGCCAGATGCTCTCGGGGCTTGGGGGCGGTTGGGAGCGAAAACGCGGGGCATGATCCGTTTGTGGCTCCGCGGGTCCCGCGGCTCCTCCGCACCCTGACCCGCGGCACCGCCCCGAGCGCTCCCGGCGCCCCTCGCTGGCCCCGCCCTGGAGCACAGGAGGCACCGGCGGGGACAAACAGACACCGGGGGGGACAAACAGACAGCGGTGGGGACAGACAGACACCAGCAGGGACAGACGGACGCCGGCGGGGCCGGGGTGGAGGCGCTGCCCTGTTGCGGGGCTGGAGCGCGGCTGCCGCCTGCCGGCAGCGCCGGGAACAGCAGGGCCGTGAGAGGGCGGGGCGGGGCCATGAGGGGGCGTGGCCATTCAACGAGGGGCGTGGTCTGGCCGTGAGGGGGCCCGAGCTGGCGGGGGGGCGCGGCGTTCAGTGAGGGGGCGTGTCCGCGCCGTGAGGGGCGGGCCCGTGAGGGGCGGGTCCGTGCAGTGGGCGGTGCGTCTGTGCCGTGACGGGCGTGTCCGTGCAGTGAGAGGCGTGTCCGTGTCATGAGGGGCGTGTCCGTGCCGTGAGGGGCGTGTCGTGCCATGAGGGGCGTGTCCGTGCCGTGAGGGGCGTGTCGTGCCATGAGGGGCGTGTCCGTGCCGTGAGGGGCGTGTCTCCGTCGCGTCGGAGGTGGCGGTGGAGGCCATGGCGGCCGTGTCGGTGTCGGAGGCGCGGCTGCGGCGCAAGCAGCTCCTCAGCGCGGAGGAGGCGGAGCTGTTCGAGCTGGCGCAGGCGGCGGGCAGCGGGCTGGACCCGGAGGTGTTCCGGTGAGCGAGCGGGGGGCAGGCGGCGCGGTCCCGCGGGAGCCGCCGCGCTCCCCGCCTGACGGGCGTCCTCCCTTCAGGGTGCTGCTGGACCTGCTGCGCATGAACGTGGCGCCGCTCGCCGTGTTCCAGGTGCTGAAGTCGATGTGCGCCGGGCAGCGGCTGCCGCCGGGGCCCGAGGGCGGCCCCGCCGCCACAGCGCCGCTCCCCGCGGACACCCGAGGTACGCGCCGGGCCGGGCCGGGGCGGGGCGGGCGGGAGGTGGCACCGGGCGCGGAGTCCCCTGGGGACCCTCCCGGGCACCCCCCCGGGCCCGGCCGGGCCCCGCCGCCCCCCGGCCCCGCGCTGCGCCCGCCGCGGCCCCGCGGGCTCCCCCCGCCCCGCGCCCGCCCCGCCGCGGGGAGGGGCCCGCGGGCCGGTCCGGGGGGCGGCTCGGCCGGGCCCCGCGGGGCACGCTCCGTGTGAGAGCGGACCCGGCCCGGGGCGCCCGCTCCGTGTGAGCCTCGGCCCGGCCGAACCGCCCCCCTTTTGTCCTCATTCTTATCATTTTGGGGGGGGCTGGGGGGAGGTTGCTGCAGCACACGGGGTTTTGTAACTTCCTGGCTCTGCTCGTCAACAGAGAGAACCCCTTAATCCACACTATTACATAGTGCTGCTTTGCTCGTATATAACTCGAAGAAAAAGGGTAAAGTTTCTGGTCCATGAGGAATCCCTGGAAAAGGAGGGATGCGTCCTTTGCTCTGTCCCCTCCTAACACTCATCCAGTGGTTTCCCTCCTCTACAGATGGTATTTTGGTGGGAGGATGAAGTGGGAGGCTGTGGGGAATTGTCAGATAAAATAGGAACTGCTTTTGACTGTGTTTGTCTTTCCTTACTGCTCTGATTTCTGTGGACAGCAGCAACCATAGCCCTGAACTTGTGCCAGATATATATATAAATTTTTTTTTTATTCCAAACCAGCTCAAATAAAACTTGTATTTACTCCCTCAAGTGACTGTTGGCTGGTTGCTCACCACATCTGTGGATTCAGTCCAAAATGTTTAAAAAGAGGTAACTAAAGTAAGTCTGCTGTCACTAAGCCTGAATTCACAGTGAAAAGGCTCATTTTTCTTGTGTTTAAAAATGTATCAGAAATGGGCAATGATCCCATCAAGGGCCTAGAAGATGATGAGGTCAAGTCTAATTGTATTATGTCCCATTTTCCCATCCTCTCTCTGTTTCAGGGTGAAAACTCTGTTGTGCCTCCTGGGTTTGTGTTGACCCACTCTGAATTTCAGGTCAAAACTTTAAAGAGTAATGGTCAGCAGGGACTGTGTTGGGAACTCAGAGAATAGGACAAGAAAGAAAAGCTTGGTGGGCACAGATGGGGAGAGTGATGTTTCCCTGTTGTGACCACTTGGTCTGGTCTCACTCCTGAGGCTGCCTTGGTGGTTGGGTGTATTTATTCTCTTAGCTGTGCTTGCCAAGCCCTGTAGAAAGTGAAGTTGTGAAGCAGGATTTGTTTGATAAGCAGTCAGTTTTGGGATAAAGGGATTATGCCTCAATCTGGAATCTTCACAACAGAGCCTGCTGCTCCAGTGTGGATTCCCACATGGTAAGTGGGTGGGAATCCCCTCCTTGAGCAGCTGAGGGTGGCTGCACAGAGACTTGGGAAGTCTGCAGAAGCCCAAATGGAAGTTGCAGTGTGTGGATAATGTGTCCAGGACTCCATGGACTTCACCATGAACAGGTTTCCCTTTCAGAGGAGATGCTCTTGGTGAAGAATTCCCTGCAGGGAAGGTGGTTATGGTGACAAGAACAGCCTCACATGTGACTGAGAAGTAACTCTAAATATGTACAGGGCCAGGGGAGGACACCTATCTGGTTACTTTTTTCTGAGCAAAATGGGGGAGGTACAGCACTTGTTTTTTTTTAAATAAGAAGTAACGTGCTATTCCAGTACTGAGAGGAAACATCCCAAAAGAGCACAGATTTTAAACAAAAGATGCTGTTAAATTTTGCTCTCTCTTCTCCACTGTCGGTGGTCCAGCTGTTACAGGCTGCTCAAACTGTGAAGGCACACTGGTAAGGTTTTTGTCCCTGTCTGTCTATAATGTGGAGCATCTCCTGTTCTCTCGTCTGTGCTGTTTGGGTGGTACTTTCTGGACAAATTAGGCTTTTTTTCCAGCATTGAGCCACTGCTATGAGCTAATTTTAGCTAGTAGTAGGCTGGCACAGGTTTGTAACAGTCAGATGGCCACTTGTTTGTTAATCAGCATTAAATTTCTCAAGAGGAAAAGCCAAAAGCCCTAAGGTAGAGTTGATATGCCCTTAACCATTCCCTCCTACCACCTGGATGTGCTACAGGCACCTTAGGGAGGCTGAATTTGCAGGAATTAGTATCTGTCTTGGGAGCTTAATTTGGTTGTGTCTGTACCAATCTAGGATGCTCATTCTGCATTGTTTGCCAAGCATCTCCTGGTCTGAATCAGATTGCAGTCCTAGTGTGTCCAGCTAGTATTCCTTTAAAATTGACATTTCTTCCCAGTATCTGATCTAAATATACCGTTCCCTCAATTCCATAAAGAATCACTCCTCATTCACTGAGCTTTCTAGTTCTGGGCACAGTCTAAGTCCATCCTTCAGGAGCTAGGTAAGTGTTAATAGGGTATCTGGGGGTGTCCTCTGTGCTGGATCTGTTCTGCAGGAGCAGAACAGTTTGCCTTGCCTCCTTTCCCTTTGGGAGCTGTTGCAGGGAAGGGGAACCAAAGCTCTGTCTGCTGCTGGCTTTGCCATCTCCTGTTGGAAGGTGCTGCTTCCATTTAAGAAGAGGATGGTGCAGCTTCCACGCAGGACCAGGCATCTGGAGGTGAGAGATGCCTCTTCTGCATTGGTGGGACTTGTGTCTGTGGTTACAGCCAGAGCTCTGTGCTCTGGAACAGCACCTGTCCTGCCCTTGCTGAGCTGCTTCATGCCCTTCAGCTCTGCCCCTCTGCTCTGTCTCTGCTTCTTCCCCTGTCAGAAGGCAGACAATGGGCTGCAGTTATCCAGGTCCATGCATTTGTAACTACTTTCTTCCTGTGTAAGTATTTAGATAGTCAAGGTCTCAGAATTGTAAGTGTTGCTGTTTGATTATTTCCTAAATATCCCTCGTCTACTACACAGCTTGTTGCTGACTTTGTCCTTCCTGAGTGTTCTTCTTGCAATCCTTGTGTTTTTTATCCTTCCCTGTTCATCCCTTTTTCTCACTTCTTTCACTTTGTGCTGTCTGTCTTTAGCTGTGATGAGCCTTTTGGGATGGTGACCTTTGCTATGTGGGCCCACAGTGGCTGCCAGTGCCCTTGGGTGCTGCTGGCTGGCCGTGCCAGCTGCTCTGCATTCCTCTTACACTCAACTTTGAGTTATCTCAGGGACTTGGTGTGGGATTTGTAGTGTAGACTCCTGTATTAAGGAGATAAGGATAATGCTGACAAGGATAATGCTCTGTAGATCTCTGATACAGCAGAGGGAATCCCCTTGGAGCTGCTAAGGATTTTCCTTAAATTTATTTAATCTGGGTTTTATAAATCACCCAGTGAATTTTCCTGTTGGCTATACTGGCTGTTATGCTTTAATTGCAGATTAAATATATCCATGGGATCTGAGTGATAGAGAAGTGTTCTCAGCCGTGCCATGCACCTGGAAACGTCCTCGGGCACTTGGTGGTCTGTATGTCTTCCCTGAAAAAAATTCTCTAGAATGATCCATCAGTGACTTGTAGCACTAATCAAAGGACTAACGGAGTCCTGATCATGGTTTCTTACTTAGTTGCTTCACTCATACTCAGTTTTTTTCCAGTACTCTGACAAGACTACTCCAATGAGTGGATTTCCTGCATTTCCTAAGGAGCATTTAGGTTGCTTTCTGGATCTTATCCTGCAACTCTCACTCGTTCCAGCTTTTCCTCCCATAAACAGTAGAGTTTAAGCCTTTTGAATTAGAGGCCTTATTCTTGTTTTGTGAAATGATGGACATGGTAAATACACAGGTCAAGTTTTATGCTCAGAGCATTCTTGGTGTGTTGTTGCTGTCCCTCTCCCTTCCCCCAGGCTCACATTCCAAAATGCACTTTTTGAAATAATGCTTCTGTATTGTAGGCATTTCGTTAGTCCATCAGCAACTGAATACCTTCGATTTATAGACCTTTGTCATCTTGTGGTACAGAAATTATCATATGATGTCAGTTGTTTTAGAACTGATAAAAAAAATTCTCAGCTGTACTGTGCTTTCTTGGATGGTTGAAATTCCCTTGGTTAAAAGTTCCTGCACCTTTCCTCTCCCAGGGGGTTTATGATAAATTTTGATACTCTCAAAACACAGGTGGATGGGTAGCGAAATAGTCTTTTCTACTTCAGCAGAAACAGCACACAAACAGCTTTTATTTCTTCCTCCTTATCCTAGGAACAACTTACAAAAAATCTAGGCTGGAATCAAAACCTGATGAGGCTCCAATAGAATAGATGGCCATGTAGGTCTCTCTGCTGTCACACTTCCCCTGTGGAAGGTTTGCCGGTTTACCTGATGCTCTGAGTTTTGCTCTCTGCTGGGCATTGAGTTAAGTTTTCAGAATGTCTTTTCAGGCTGCTTTTCAAGCTTGGGGTTTTTTTTCTTTTTTATGCTCAGTGAGGCGAGAACTGACAGAAAGGAAACGGATTTAGAAGAATACAGTAAATGCCAGACTTGTCATGTGTGGCTTTGTGGCAAAGTAATGAGATATGAGTTTGATTGATAACTCATTGAGTGACAACTCATTCTTCCCCCCTCACCCTATCAAAGAAACACTCAAAAAAATCTTATAAATATAGACTCAATAGAGTTCTCTGAAAAAAATGAGAGACCATCTTCTCTTTCTGTAATCTACGTGCAGGAGAAGGGAAGGAAATGAGATATCCCAAGTGTGATGGTGAAAACTACTAAAATAAGGAGCAACCAGGGACTTGTGAGGATTTGTAGGGAAAAGACCAGTGCATTTCATAATGATCAGTGATGGGAGAGGAGCTCCTGTGGCTCTGCTGAGCAGCCTGGAAGGGAGCCCTCCCTCAAGAGAGCAGGAGAGGTGAATGATTTGGGGTGATGTTTTGGCTCTGGAGAGAGTTCAGGGTGTGTATTAGCTGTTGAGGATGTGGCAGCAGTTTTGAGGACCTGAGAATTTCCCAGGTTGTGTTGCAGAAGAGAAGGACGTTTGTGTAGGGATGTGAGCAGGAATCTGGGGGCAAACCTGGCAGTTTGGCAATGGATTGAGTGTAGTGAGCCATGGTCACATACTGGGAGTGCTTGTGGAGTGAAGTCTGGCTGTGCCTGGGATTGTTCCATGGGTGGGAGGTGTTGAGGTTTGAAGTGAGTCCTGTCCCTGTCCTCATTTCCAGTGACTGGCCAGAAGGTGTTTGTGTGGTCCTCCAGGTAACACCTCGTGCTTACACAGGGTTTGTTTTTTTCTATTCCCACCTAAAACTGAGTCTTTCTTAGTCTAGAAAAGCCAGCTGGTTTTCTATGGCTGCAGTAAGACTTAATGCAAGACAGAAACAGGAGCAAAATTTTGGTGAATTTAAAAGTGCTCTCATGGTGGTGGCTCTAGGCCATAGTCAGTGCCAATATATCAATATGCACTGCAGGAGATATCTTGAGAGTGCTGCACCCCTGGTATCGCTGACTGGGCTACAAGTAAAGGTACCAATAAGACATTTATTTATTTATTTACCACTGAGAGGAAGATTTGTAGTCCCTGTTACTGCTCAGAGGCAGGAAAGGATCCCTTGAGGAAAGCAGGTAGGTTGAGTAGAGAGGAGACTGAAAGAGTGGAGCTTTCGATTTCTACTTCTCAAATCATATTTGGGGTTGGGGTTCCTTTCCTAAAGCTGATTGATCTTCTCTTACCTCCTGCTTGACACAAGGCAGTACTTTTTTCTCCCTCTGGTACTTAAGACTGCTTGTGTGCACATACTATTCTTCCAAACTGTCTGGCTCTCGAGAAGATAAATGCAGAGCTGCTGTTTCTGGAGTCACCGTTGGGGAGGCAGGTGTTTGATTAGGCTCTCTTGTCTCTTGCATCCTTAGCTGTCTGGGCTGCAGTTGTTCTGTGAAGCCAGACACATTCAAGATAAGGACCTGTTGTGTCCCCAAGGAAAATACCGGTGGAATCCTTTTGTTCCTCTGTAGTGCTTGAATTAGTTTGTGGTTGTTGAGCTGCTTTTGTCCTTCCTGTAACTGAATCTGTTATCTCTGATAGTGTAACTGAGGGAAGCACAAACCATTCCTATCCTTGCACACTTCAGGAGCTGGTTCACAAGTCAACACAGGGTACTTCCAAAAATATACTGAGTTTTTATGCTGTTTAACTGGTTTGTTTCCCTGTGATCTCAAGGCTAAGGGGATGGAGGGCACGTACTTTTGAATGCAGTTTCTCTTCAATCAAGTGACTCTTTCTGCCCAGGTAGTTTCAGCTGGGTCAGAACATCCAGGGCTTGACTCCAGTAGTGTTCTAATGGTACCCCTGTGTATATGCACATGGCTGGAGTTGTCTGTACATGGGTGAGGGTTGAGGCCCTGCCCTCTCACCAGACAGATGCATGTGACAAAGGGGAGGGCAATCACCTGAAGAGCTGTCCTGGATTGCTAAAAGCATCTTAGTGAATAATGCTTTTTATTCCTGTCACTTTTTCTCTCAAATACTCTGAGATCACCTATTGCCTTTGGCAATGTGTTTGTTTTCATGGTCAACACTTGCACTAGTGAAGCTGCTTAAAAATGCCTGAGCTACAAGGCAGCTGGCAAGGCTGGTTGGCTGGCTTGGGATGGTGACTGCTGGCACGTCACTACTGTGCTTTACCTTAAGAGAGTTTTTTAAGAGCACCTGACTTGGCTGGGATAAGTGAATGGATTTTTTTTTTTTTTTGCCACCCAGATTTTACAGACACGTAGTGGCCACATACTCTTATTTGGAAGTTCATAGATTGTCTTTCTGGTACACCAGGGTGTTAACTGGTGGTATTGATGTGAGTCCTGTTCCCAGACAGCTGCTCCAAGGAGAGAGGATGGTTTGGTAAGTAACTGTGTGTGCTGTGCATAGCACAAGTGATCCAAGATGATGATTTCCAAACCGTGCCCTTGGAGACTCCAGAGTGTGGAGCAGCTGTTGGTATTGTGGAAGTTGCTCTGATAACTATTGCCAAGATGTCACTCTTCATTTTAATTGCATGCATGTAACTACAGCTCAGTGTATTCCTGTTCTATTTCCTCCATGCTATTATGAAGTTTTATGATGCTTCGTGGAGGTTGCTGTCTTTAGAAGCTGCGACCCTTCACATCGCATTCCTTTTATTCTCTTTCCTAATGCAAGTCCTACTTCTCACCTGAAGCAGTTTTCTTCAGCGCAGGGAAAGTCAGTGACCCTCCCTTTATCCCCTCTGGACATCTGTGTCTGCACACAGAGCCTGTTGCTTTCTCCTCTGCTGGATCCAGCACCGTGAGCCATGTGCCCTTTGCTTCCCTCAGCTCCCACCTGTGTACCCACTGCTGCTCCTTGCTCTCGCTTTGCCATCTGGAGACGGTTTGTGCCCACAGGAGGCAAACTCTGAAACTCTTCTGAACTCAGTAAGAACATCTCTAAGTCCTAGGCAGGAGTCTGAGCTCCTGGAAATCCCAGAAAATGATAGGAAATCCAGACCTGCTCATGGATTGACAGAAGTGACATGGGGAGAAGTGTTTGTGATCTGATGGTGTGGTGACAGCCTCAGACACTGGTGTGCACTGACACATCCATTCACTTATCCGAGCTGGAGGTGTTGGAAGCTCTTGGTATCCCAGCAGTGCTGTTTGCCATGCTGCTGTTCCCATGTGGAATGAGTGGAACCAAGTGGCTGGTTACTTTGTAGATTAAACCTGATGAAAAGGAAAAATGCTCCTGCTGCAACATGTTTGGGTTTTGTGGTGCTGATCCCTGTTGGGCTGAATTCACCAATCCGCTTCCTGTGCTGGGTGCTGAACACGTTTGCGGGATTCAACAGGATTTTGCCTCTTGCATGGTTCCTGAAGGAAAGCTTGCCCTTAGCTGCTGTGTGCCTGATGCTTGGGTTGGGATGTGAAAATTAATGGATGTGTTTGTTTATTCAGGGAGAAATAAAACCAGCTCTGCCATCAGTGGGACCCAGGTTCTGGCAGAAAGGAGCAGCAGGGAAGGATCTGCCCAGAGGATGCCCCGACAGCCCAGTGCCAGCCGGATGCAGAAGGCTGGAGCCTCTGGGAAGAACACTGGGGGAGGCAACAGTACCTAAAAGGCCTTGGAACTAGATGGATTTTAATACTTGACAATGTATATAAAATATGTTTGTTAAATCTGCTTGTGTTGTGTGTATTAACCAATAAACATGATTTGTAATACAGGACTGTTGGTTTTTATTTCCAAAACTTCTTTGGCCACACAGTCTGTTAGGAAGTGTTCTTTCATTTGTTCTTGCCCTATTCCCCTCCTGTGCCTGTTTACGGGGTTTTAGCATTATATCTGAAATCAGGTGGACCTTTCCCATGGCAGTCCTCCCAGTGCTGGTGTGATTATAAAGTGTTACAGTCCCCTTTGCCTCGTGAGCCAGGTCAAAAGAGGAGGTTGTGCCAGATAAGGGAGGCAAGAGAAGTACCTGAAACAAGTAAATGGGTTTGTTAGGGCTCAGGTGTTCCCATTCATCATTCCAGAGCATCTCCAGGCAGCTGTGGGGGCAGGGGCTATGAGGGGAGGTGGCCAGGCACGAATGATCCCAGTGCTGGCCTTCAGGAGAGCAGAGTTTGGTCTCTGTGGGATCTGCTTGATACAGTCCCATGGGAACAAGCCCTGGAGGGAAGTGGCACTCAAGAAAGGAGGTTTATAGTCAAGGATTACCTTCATGCTCAGGGGCAGTCCATCCTGACACCCCAGAGCTACATCCCATGCCTGAGTTCCAACTGCATCCCTGACACCCACTCTTAGAGCCGTGTCCCTGACCCCCAAGCCCATTTCTGACCCCTCATAGCCTCAGCCTTGTTCCCTCCAGGCCCTGCAAAGCTGAAGATGCTGCTGTGGGGCTGCACTGGCTGGGGTGCAGCACCTTGGGGTCCCCCATGGCACCTCAGATCAGGGTTCTGGGGGTTGTGTGTCCCCTGAGATTGGTGCAAGGGGCACTCCAGAATGGACAGGGCAGGGATGAGGGGTGGTGGGGTCAGCCAGGGCTGCAGGGAGCCCCCCCATGCCATGAGACAGCCTTAGGTTATGTGACTAAAAGCTCATCTCTGTGAGTGAAGAGGAGGAGAGGGGCAATGAGAGGTGGAGGAGCCCTGGGAGTCTCCACGGTGCCAGGGATCCCCTGTCCTGGCTGCTCGTGGGGCTGTAGGTGGGCCCAGGAGGAGCTCCCACCCTGATGGCCAATGGGGCCACTCTGCAGGTCACTTCTTCTGCTGAGGGGGTGACTGCCTAGGGGTGAGGGACACATTATGGGATGCAAGGGAAGAGCATTTGGGGATTGTACAAGACTTATTATGGGATGGTTAGAGGGAGGAACCAAAGGTGGGGAAAAGAAGGTATCAAGGTGGTTTAGGGAGCCTTAAATGTGGGAAAATTAAGAGATAAGGATATGACAGGAGCTGTGTAGCATCTAACTGCCCATCTACCATCTGAGGGTATGTGCTTCCAGGGGATACACTGCTGGGGACATGGACATTTGTCACTATTAGGATGCTTAATCAGGTGCACGTGTTGCACGCTAATTGGTGACTTTCTGTGCAAAGCTGGTTTTCAATAACTCTTCACTGTTTAAATGGGCATCATTTGCTGTAACACTGTCCTGGAGGCTTATAAAATCAAGACAATTTTATATTCAAATGAGATTTGTTTTATAAGCCAGTAATAAGTAATATAAGCAGGTAAGCCAATCAAACCAATTAAAGCTCTGTCAACGTTTGAATAGAGATTTGTGATGTCAAGTGGAATTGGTACTACCCAAGTGACTTCAGAATTCTCAGGATTTTAGAAGGATAACACAGAATGTGCAAACACTCCTATGGTAAGTTGGGGACTCACAACTTCATGGAGTTACCTTGGTCCTGACCCAAGGGGAGGGTCCCCAGCTGTCATCTTTCAAGGAGAACTAACTGCTGCCCTCCCTGCCCATCTGGGCTCCACCTATATCCCAGCTGAATCTGATCAGTGGTCAGATCCAGTCACAATAACCCTCAGTGGTCGGAGTCTGACCTGCCCCACCACAGCCACCACGCAGAGGTGCTGCACACCAAACTCCATCCATGGCACAGCTGAGGTCAGTCGCAGGTCACTGTCTGCAGGGCTGCTGGAGCCGGTGCACTGTCATGAACATCCAGTGAAGTTTATCCTTGAATAGGAATGAACACCTGCAAAAGGAGGAATAGGGAAAGTAGGGGGAGAGACTACAAGCTTTGCTGGGGAACCTTCTGCCAGGACCTACAGACTGTCTCCCTTGCACCGTCACTGCCACAAAAGGGAGGGGAAAAAAGAGGGGGAAAAAAGGCGACCAAGACCCAGACAAAGCCACGATGGCCCGTACGGGGATCGAACCCGCGACCTTGGCGTTATTAGCACCACGCTCTAACCAACTGAGCTAACCGGCCACTGTCGCCCTCCCTGCCTCACCGCCTCCTGCCCCGCCGCGGCCCCGGGGCCCCAAAAGGGGCCAAAAAAAAGAAAAAACTAGCAGAGGATGGTTTCGATCCATCGACCTCTGGGTTATGGGCCCAGCACGCTCCCGCTGCGCCACTCTGCTGTCACTCTACCGGCTTTTTTTGCCGTCAAGATCCCCGTTCCTGCCCCGCCAGGCCCGACGCGCAGCGCGGGGGGCCCGCGGGCACGGTGGTGGCCCCGCACCCAGCGGGGTGACCGCGACAGCCCCGCTGTCCCCTCACGAGGGGTGACAACGGATGAACCGCTGTGGTGCGCGGCTGTCCGACCTGCTGTCGGAGCTTTGCCTTTCTCCCAGGAACTCGCTCCACGTCCCCCCGCTGAAAGCTGAACGGAGACGTTACCGAACACGGCAAATTTCTTTAAAAAGGGTTCTACGCAGCAGCGGGGGAAGATGTTGGAAAATTCTTTTAACTTTTAGCACAAGAGTGTTTGCCATGGTTACCACATAGTGCCTGGTATGAATACCAGAGATTAATGTGGCTTTGTGTTAACGCTCTATATCTGTGACTAATAGTCTTGTCCCAGATAATGCTCCCTTATTTACCTGTATCAGTGATTAATATGCACTAGTCTTATGTCTTATAATTAATTAATTAATTAACTAATGTGTACTAGTCTTATATGTCTTAGTTTTGAGAACAAAGACGGAGTGCCAGAGCAAAGAATGGTAAGAGAAGTGCATCATGACCTGATCACGTATCTGAGATACTCATTAGGAGATCTGGAACAATAAAAGGGAAATTTGGGGAATGGGATGTTCCCCAAAGACCACCAAAGACCCTCAAAAGACCCCTGCTCATATCTAAATAAGTCCACAGAAATAATTATCATATATGCATGTATTCAAGAATGTAATTAATATGTAATAGGAATGTAGTGAGTATGTATTAGTTTCATGGCTACAACTTGGTCTCTTTGGTTGCTGGGTGTGCATTATTCCAGTGTGTGGAATAAAGAAATGTTGGCTTCCTAACCCAACAAACTGGTTGGAGAGTTTATTTCCCAGTTTTCAATGACAGAGACAAAGCCCATCTGGAATCTTCTATTTTCTGGCCAGCCTGGAAGGAGCTGCCATTCACCTGTCATATGTTACTATCTGTACACAAGATTTTGGGAAAACAGGCAAGTATCCTAATGGGGACATATTAAGGAAGGTGGGTGGACTTTTGCACAAGTTTCTCACAAACTGGGGGGCCTGGCTTGCAACACTGCTGTCAGTGGGAGATTTTATTATTTTTGGAAAAAAATCCAGAAGAGAATATAAATTCTGGGACCAGAGCTACTCAGCACATCACACACCTCATATCTACCACAAACAGCACCAGTGTGTTCCCACCAGCCCCATGAGAGCCAGACTCAGGGGGCAAAAGGAGGACACGCTGCTGTGTGGCTCCTCATTTTGAGGAGAAGCTAAGGTTGTCACCCATCTGCTTACTTGGCATGGAGCCCGTTTCGCTCTGGGTTTCTGGCAGTGACTTCCTCCCTCTTCACTCTCAGAGCCTGTTTCTGATGGGCACAAGAAGGTGGGGTGGACCTCTGGAGGGCTGGTGTCATGCCACAACTGTCACTCCAATCTTTTGGGTAAACCCTTTCCTCTTCTTGTGTCCTAGGATGACTGTCTCCAAGAGCTGACAACCCTACTGAGATGTTTCTGCCTTGTACCATCAGTATTTGCCCCATGGGAGTAGTACTGAAGTGTGTACAAGGGCCATGCTCAGAGAAAGGGACCTCTCACCTCTGAGCCACTGCTGGGTCCAAGAACTGGGCTGCTGCAGAAGCTGCAGGTGGTGCAGAAGGTGGAGAAGCCATGTATATGACCTTTTTGACCTTAAAGACAGTCAAGCAGTGGAGTAGGTCATGCAGGGAGGTTCTGCAGCCTCTGACAGACCCAGCTGACTGAACAATGTGGTCTCACCCCAACAGCTGACCCTGCTTTGAGGATAAGATGAACTAGAGATCTCCTGGGGTGCTCCAATCCTCTCAGGGCTGTTCTGTCTCAAGAGCTGTGTCCATATGCTCTGGATATGTGGCATCTAACAGAATATGCCTGCTACTGCAGCCCCTGCCCATATCTTTTCCCTTGCAGAGCTTGCCCTATGGGAAACTCCCTGCTTTCCCACATTCCTTCACACTTCTCACACTTGCTGGAGTGTCATCCCCCAGCTTAGATTTGAGTCATTGTTCGTGATTTTTGCCTTTTGGGCAGCACATCAGGACTGTGAGTAGTTTCCTGTAGAATCCCAAAAAGGGGGTGAGGTTCAACTGCTTAGAACTACATGGTATCTTGCATTGCTTCCTGAGATAGGAATCCCTCTCTGGACTCATTACCAGATATACTCAGAAGGCAAAACATCTCCCTTGGTAGCAAACTGCAAACAATTTAAGTTAATGGAAGGTGACTTTATTTTTGCTTTTTAATCTTATATGAGTAGTGGCAATAAAGTTAACAATGATTGGGTTAACATTTAAATTTAAAGTGTAAATAACAAAATGTGAATCTCCATTTGAAGATAATGGGAGGACAAAAACACTCTTTGCTGGCTGCCTTGTTTGAATTATTAATCAGGTCAGTTTTGGTGGACAGAAAGGAACCCCAAACCAAAACAGACCACTTGTTTTGGACATTTGAGGATGGGTACATCACCTCTGAAGGCAGCTGTCTCTTTTTATTATGAGGCAGGTATCAGCAGCAGCGTGTCCTTCAGCTAAAGAGTCTATGGTTGAACAGATACACCGTGGGTGTTAAAACTAAAAGTAACCTGAACATACCATTAATAAAAAATGGTCTATTTGCTATAAATTGTGTTTCAACTTATTCTGAACTGAGTTTCAGCTGTAGTGAGGAAAAAGCAAGCAAGCAAGCAGACTGGTAAGAAGATATCAAATCCAATAATATGTATATAATGACATTCATAGATTTATTTTGCTTACTTTACAGTGCACACCGCATATTCTTTATCTCTCCCCAGACCACCCCCCCCCACTGATAGCAAGATTATTTACCCATTTTGTTCCTCTGGTTATATTTTTTTAAGAGATACACCTACATATTTCCAAGCTTTATTCACACTAACTACATTCACACGCAATGTAATTGTGTCTGTAACTCATTAAGGATCATTACCCCTTATTTTTTGTTACAGAAAGCGGCCTTCAGAAAGCCAGCAATTTTCTCATATGCTTCTGCAGAGCTTTCTTTATTTCTTTGTTTCTCAGACTGTAGATGAGAGGGTTGACCAAGGGGGTGAGAATGGTGTAAAAAGCAGAGAAGACTTTGTTTGGCAGTATGTGGGTATCGTGAAAAGGGAGTATGTAGACAACTACTATTGACCAGTAAAAAAGAATCACCACAATCAGATGTGAGGAGCAAGTGGAAAAGGCCTTTTTCCTTCCAGTGGCAGAAGGAATTCTCACGACTGTGGCAATGATGTGGAGATAGGATGAGAAGGTCAACAGGAATGGAGGCAGCGAGCACACACCTGCCACGACAGAAGTGACAAATCCCGCCACCCGCGTGTCGCTGCAAGAGAGTTTCATCACCGGGAAGGAGTCGCAGAAAAAGTGGTCGATTTCATTCGGCCCACAGAAATCCAAATTTGAGATCAGGAACGTCAGTATGGAATTGGACAGAAAGCCACTGACCCAGGACGCAGCGCCCAGGCGGAGGCAGAGCTTGGTGTCCATGCGGGATGGGTAGTGCAGGGGCTCACACACCGCCAGGTACCGGTCGTAGGACATCGCGGCCAGCAGGTAACACTCTGCACCTGCCAGGCAGCCGAAGAAATAGTACTGTGTGAAACACCCCCTGACTGAAATGCGCCTGTCTCCACCTGCGTAGCTGAGCAACATCCTTGGCAAGATATTGGAGCTGTAGCAGATTTCCAAGCAGGCCAAATTGCCCAGGAAGAAGTACATTGGGGTGTGGAGGTGCTGGTTAACCACCACCAGCACAACGACGCACGTGTTCCCAGTTATGGTCACCAAGTAGATCGACAGAAACATCAGGAAGAGAAAACAATCCAGTTCAGGGCCATTCCCAAAATCTAGGAGGATGAACTCTGTAACAACTGTTCCATTTTTCCACTCTTGATTTGCCATAACTTTTGTTCTAGTGTTAAGTCAGGAAATGCTACCAGCAATGAAGACCTCTACAGTTAGGAAAATAACGAAAATTTCCTCACAGAATAGAGAAACCAAGAGTAAAAAAGTCTTTGCATCACCAGACCTGTCATGTAATTTTTACAAAAAGATTTCTCACACACTCAAGAGTCACATTAATTATTACTCCACGTACTAAGAGGAGTACCTGCAACTGAACTGATGTCCATGTTTCTTCTCTGGCACAAGGGTGCTTTCTAGCATGTTTCCAGCCTGTGCAAGCAAATTAAAAATCAAGTTGCTGTCACAAGTTTTGCCATATTCATTTCTGTTGTGAAGAAAATAAATATTTGGTCAGATTGCTCCAGCAGTGACATAGCTGTATTTGCATTGTTAGTAAGTATTGATGTCATTGATGTATATTATATATTCACTATTTATAGGTATATAGCTTGACTTCTTGTGCAGACATTTTTCTTATTTGAAGAACAATTCAAATTTGGCATTTCAAACACATTTCAAATCTTATTTGAAAAACAATTCAACTTCCTTCAATGAAAAGAAGTATGAAGGACATGTATACCATCCTCCACATATGTTTACCCTGTCAAAAAAACCCCTGAAACACTCACAAACAAAAGCACTTTGCAATTGTCTCATCCTTCATTCTTGTCAAGAGGTAGAACAAATTTAAGGAGTTTAATTCACCTAAAAAAGACAGAGTAAGTAATCTTTTGAAAGGACCGATTTCTTGTCACTGAGAAATCAGAGAGATTTCACTAGCCAGGTGCTCAATCAGAAAAATACAGTTCAGATAAATCCTACTGCTTGTCATAGTGCTCTTTTTTATTTTCCTCTCCTCTGTCATTCTCTAGATTCCCTTACAAATCTGATTTTCCAAAAATCCTGGGGCTTTGAAGAATTTTTTCTGGATTTTCTTAAAAAAAAATCAGTGCTCAAACTAGCCACAATACTGTGGTTAAGGGTAAACTGGTACAGGGAGACAACAGAGGGTGGATGCAAGGTCAGGTAGCCTGAGAGGAATATAGAAAAAGAGTCTGAGCAGGCAGAGATCAAGTTAGGAGAGCTAAAGCCTTGAAAAAAGTTAAACCTGGCCAAGGATACCAAGGGCAACAAAAAAAGCTTCTATATATATATGTTGGGGATAAAATGTGGGTCCTCTCTGGAAAGAAAGAGATCTGGTTATGTGGGACTTGGAGAAGAATGAGGTACTCCATGGCTTTTTTTACCTTGATCTTCACCAGCAAGTGCTCCATCCACACTGCCTGAGTCACAGGAGGCAAAGGCAGGAGTGGGAGAATGAGGAGAGGATCAGGTACAGGACCATCCAAGGGGGCTGAAGGTGCCCAACTCCATGGGAGATGACGAGACACATCCGTGCATCTTGTGGGAAACAAGTGTCTAAGCCACATTTGACAGGTTGTAGCAATCCAGTGAAGTTTCCAGTGAAGTTCCCACTGCCTGGAAAAGAGGAAACATAACCCTCACATTTAAAAGCAGAAGCAAAGAAGACCCAGGGAGCTACAGATCAGTCAGTCAGTGGTGTGTTTGACACACTGGAGGGAAGAGATGTCATCCAGAGGGTTCTGGCTGGACTGGAGAGATGGGACCATGCAAACCTCATGAAGTTCAACATGGCCAAGGGCAAGGTCCTGCCCCTGGGCAGGGGCAATCCCAGCACAAACACAGGCTGAGGGGAAATGGATGGAGAACAGCCCCGGGTAGAAGGACCTGGGGGTGCTGGCTGACGAGAAGCTCATGGACATGCCCTGGCCATGTGTGCTGGAACCCAGAAACCCTCCATGTCCAGGGCTGATCCCACAGAGTGGGCAGCAGGGGAATGGGGAATTCTGCTCCTCTGCCCTCATACAATAGTGTAACTTTGCAAGACTTGCACACTTCTTTCCACAGAACTAATTTTAAAATTTCCCTTAAACTCTCATGCATTCAAACCCCAAATTTTTAGTTAGTTTTCTAACATCTGACCACTGAAAATGGTGGAAGTGTGGCCTGTTTCTGTGTCAGTCAACAAAACCTTCAGCACTGTTTCTTACCTGAAGACACAGGAACATTGAAATCCAAGTAAAAGCTCTTTGACTTCTTGAGGTTTTTGTATACAGCTTTATTTTCATGAAGATCTTGATTTTCTTGGGAACAAAGGGAAAAAGAAGAAGATTAGAGCTCTGTGTTTGCAAAAACATGTCGTGTGTGTTGTCCCCTCAATAATTTTCAGATTTTCCTTTTTTTTTTTATTTAGCCAACTGAATATACCAGCTCTGCCATTCTATCAGGTAGGGACTGTTCCTCCTACCCCTTCACTCCTTAAAATCCTTTTCAGAGCTGAGACCAGTGAAACACCCCAGGGGATAATCAAGCAAACAAAAGCCTTGGAGAGGTTGTTGTCATCAGCCTCATAAATAACATAAATAACCATTCTTTTCCCCGTACACTCTGGTTGGAATTAGCTCTTTTTTAGCCTACACTTTGATCACTTTTTGGGCCTGAATGGAATTATGTGGATAGATAGAACGATGATTGAACTAGAGATTACTGTGATGATCATCATTGTTACCAAGTCAGCACTGCTGTGTTGACATCTAAACCTGACTAGGGCCTGGATTCAGTGCCAGGCAGATGCCTGTGAGGCTAATTCAGGTGTCCTCTGGAGATGCTGCTCCATCTTCTTTCTCCACAGGGCTTCTTCCTCCTAGCTGTGGTATCACAAATAAGCGAGATGATTGTTCCAGGTCCTGATTTTGTACCGCAGCCTCCCAGCTGGCATTTAAGAAGGTCGGGTCCACCGAAATTTGTTAGTCGGTGTTCAGGCTGCAAGGCCGGGCAGAAACAGCTTGATCTCTTGGCAAAGCACAACTCTGCATCTGCTTGGTGAACCTCGAAAAGAAAAAATGTCATAAGAGCAAGGGAAAATTCAAAGATCACAAGAAAAAGTGAAGTCCCTCCAAAATCACGAGGGGGTGTTGTATTACGGAAACACCGCTAGAGGGGAGTGTAGACAAAACAGTCTGAAAGACCAATTTCTGCCACAGTGACTTGGACCCCTACGGAGCTGCAGAGGCTGAATGTCATCCTTCTTGATTGCTGACATGAGATGGAATAGATCTGTCTCAAAAATACAAAATCTGCCTGTTGACTTCCCCACGGGATACCCCTGGTTTCTCACCAAGTAGCCACTGTGTCAGTTCTACTGTATCATAGAATAGAATTATAGAATCATAGAACCAGCCAGGTTGGAAAAGACCTCAGAGATCAACCAGTCCAACCCTTGATCCAACACCTCCGTGGTTACCAGACCATGGCACTGAGTGCCGTATCCAGTCTCATCTTGAAAACCTCCAGGGACAGTGAATCCACCACCTCCCTGGGCAGCCCATTCCAATGTCTGATTACTCCCTCTGTAAAAAGTTTCTTCCTCATATCCAACCAAAACCTCCCCTGGCACAGCTTAAGACCGTGCTCTCTTGTCCTACTGCTGGTTGCCTGGGAGAAGAGACCAACCCCCACCTGGCTACAACCTCTAAGCTGGTAATAAAAGGAAGACAGAGGATAAAGTGGGCCATCTTTGGAAGGATAATGGGAGACATGGAAGCTGATGCAGATGGCTTCTTATTCACTTTGCAAGGGTAGATGGTGGATGTTGAAATTCAGAACATGGTATCACCTGCAGTAGCAGTTTTTGTTTGCAGACCCTATTTTTTTGAATTTTGCAAAAATGTGGATCTATCACATGATCTTAGAGCCCCTTCCAGGGCCTAAAGGGGCTCCAAGAGAGCTGGAGAGGGAATTTGAACAAGGGTCTGGAGAGACAGGATGAGAGGGAATGGCTTCCCGCTACCAGAGGGAAGGGTTAGATGGGATATTGGGAAGGAATTCTTGGCTGTGAGAGTAGTGAGGCCCTGGCACAGGGAAGCTGTGGCTGCCCTGTCCCTAGAAGTGTTCAAGGCCAGGTTGGATGGAGCTTGGAGCAACCTGGTCTAGTGGAAGCTGTCTCTGTCCATGGCAGGGTGGTGGAGCAAGATGGTCTTTAAGGTCCCTCCCAACTCAAACCATTCTGTGATTCTGTGATTCTATGATTTTATGTTAGCTGTTCCTACTCTGATCACACTCAGTAGGGGTGCAGGGATCTTTGGGACTGCTGTTATTCACTGCAGAGAACATAAGGGGCAAAGCTGGGCCAGAGGGTGCCATGAAAGGTGAGGGTTGTGTATCAGGACAGAGCAGCAGTGCTTGAGCCCGGGACCACAGGGCAGGGGGGCACCAAGGCTGGGACAGCAGTGATGTGTGGGCCAGGCTCATACACCTCTGCCCAGGCATCCTGGGAGCCTGGAGGTCTCCTCTGCAAGTCCCACACTGACCAGAGAGAAGTCTGAGGCACACGAGGCCTGAAAAGGTCTCGGTGTGGGCCAGCACTTGGCCCCTTTCTGTGACAGGACATATCAAAGGAGCTGCTTGGTGAAAGCATTTGTTCCTTCCTTTATTTTCCTGTAACCATGCTAGGATTTTCTGATCCTGCCTCTTGGGAGAGCCACTTCAGTTGTTCCATCACTAATAACCTCACAGGCCCCATTAAAACTACAATAAAGTTCACCATCCTTCACCCTGTGTAATTTTTACCCAAGGGCTTGGTAGATCAAGTACGCTGGAACAAACTTTCTCTTACTGCTAATTCTCTGTTACAGTCATCAGGTGGCTAATAGGAGAAACAGTCTTTGAGAAAGGTTTGCTCTACTTCAACTTTTTAATGATGCAACAGAGGATTTCTTGTTTCTTATTCAAGACATGATGTCAATTAATATACTCCAAATGAACCTAGTAAGCATCATTCTCCAATGGAGGTTGATGCTGTCAAACAAAACCAAGCAAAGTTATCTTTGTGGTTAAGCAGCTTGTGGAATCTGTGTCTTTGGCTGTTTCCTTCAGGAGTCACAAAGATGTCCATGATAAAATCGTCCCTCTCACCATCCTCAGAAACAACACTGCATTGCAAATCTAGTGACAGCTCCAATTGCCACAGGTGCTGCACTTGTAAAATTACCTGCATGCTCAGGTAAAACTGTACCAAAAACTGTGACGCAGATAAAATTTTCAAAAAAACCAAATAGCATTTTCTAACACTTTGAAGATGAACACTTTCAAACTCTTTCACGACCACAAACCAACATAACCAACACAGGCTGTGTTGCCAGAGGCAGGCACATGATGAGAAGACACTCAAACCAATGCATAGATATGAGCATCATAACATGAGAGAGCAAAGGTGGGGGTCAGTGATGGTGCTCATCCAAGAATTAAACAGACAAATATTTGGTAAGACAATTATCAAGCTGATGTAAAAAATATTTGACAGGTAGATAGGCAGGGAAATAAGAATTTTTATTAGTGGAGAAAGAAAGTATTGTGAATAGTGAGATAGCTAAAGTAATAAGAACACAACTCATGCACACATGGGCTCTACTTTTTTTCAAAAAATGAAAAATATAATAATAGATGCATGGGGAATATGGGGAATATTTGCTTGATTTCAGTCATCTTTAGAAAAGCAACCTTGGCAACCAAATTAAAGGATTAAAATTCAGGGGAAAAAAGGTTTTTTTTACCAGAATTGTGTATTTTTAATTTCCAAACAACAACTTTTCATTTAGAAATAGGTCAATATATACATTTAAAACAAAACTTTAATTTTAAGACATTAAGAGGATATGAACAAGCTAAAACATTTTGCTTCAGGATGAATGACAGCAACTAACCATAGCCCAAAATGAAACTAGCCAATGACCTCACTTGTCAAGAACCACGAAGAGAGGCAGGTGGATAGAGTAAATAATCACTTATGGTCATTAATCTGCTGTATTCCCTGGCCCACAAAGGGGAACTTTTGTGATCTTGCAGCAAAATTAAACAAAAAATTGTATTTTCATGCTATTTCCAGGAGGGCTGGATTATTTTTTCTTGCCTATGATCTTCCTTCACTTTTCTGAAGTGGGAGGGGAATCCAATGGGCTGAGTGTAGTTTCTTCCCTTTCTTCTCCTTTGAGAGAAAACCGTATCAAAGAGAAGCAACAAACAGTAGTATTGCTGATTTCTGAAATTCCCAGCTTGTTACTTCAGAGGTGGTTGTGCCTCAGAAGGAAGGACTCCATGCTCTCCTAAGGAGTAATTGTCACTAAGATTGTCTGTAGAAACTGACTACAAGTAAAGTCACAGAAATTATCCTTGAATATTCCCTAGAAGAAGACTTCCCTGACCTAACTTTTAGCTGCTTACAAGCTAGGAATATCTCTCCTGATGTAGATCTACACAATTAACTTCTAAATGTGTCAAACCGCATGAGATAATCAGTAGTTTTACAGTCTCTTGCAGTGTGGTGTCCTTTTTACCTTTCTCCTTGTAAATAAGAGAGGTGGAGCAGCCATATTCTGAGTCTTCTCCTTGTTTCAGTCACTTTCCTCCAGGAAAGACTTTTCTCCTTAAGGTTTTTCTCAGGGCAGTTTTCACCTCCTGGTTCCTAAGTGTGTAGATTAAGGGGTTCAGAGCTGGAGTGACAGCACTGTATATGAGAGTCACTTGCACATCCATTTGAGTGGAGTTTCCTGAGGAGGGTGGTGTATAATTGAGGAGCACTGGAATATAAAACAGTACTACAACAGTGAGATGGGAGGCACAGGTGGAGAAGAGTTTCCATCTTCCTTCCTGGGACTGGACTTTATAGAAGAGGAAGGAGATAATATAGAGGTAGGAAGGGACTACGAGAGTGAAGGGCCCTAAAACAATAGATGTGGTAACAACATTGAGGAGTGTCATGTTGAGTCTGGTCCTACTGCAAGCCAAATTCAGCAGTGGCTTGATGTCACAGAAGAAGTGCTGAATTTGGTTGTGGCCACAGAAACTCAGCTGAGAGGTCATGACTGAGTGCACCACAGCATGTACAAACCCAGTGGACCAGCTGGCCACAGCCAGCAGCAGACAAGTCCGTGGGCTCATGACCAGGGCATAGTGCAGAGGGTTGCAAATGGCCACGTATCGGTCGTAGGCCATCCCGGCCAGGAGCACAGCCTCTGTGCTGCCCAGGAAGTGGAAGAAGTGCAGCTGGGCCAAGCACCCCCCAAAAGAGATGGGCTGGTGCCCAAAGAGGAAGCCAGTCAACATCTTCGGAACAGTGACTGTGGAGAGGAACATATCCAGGCAGGACAGGTTCCCCAGGAAGAAGTACATTGGTGTGTGGAGCCGGGGCTCAGATATCACCACGATCACAATGATGCCGTTTCCCAGAAGAGTGGCCGAGTAGAGCAGCAGAAAGGAGGTGAAGAAAAAGTGCTGCAGCCCCTGGATATTGGTGAGACCCAAAAGGAGGAATTCACTGACCTCTGTTTGGTTCAGCATTGCTAGAACAGTAAGAAGCAAAGGCAAAATGTCTTTACAGTTGCGAGGAGTAATAGTATTACATAACTCGTTTGTATCTCTGCTATTTTAATACAAACAAGAGTAGAAGAGAGCAAAACATAACATATGTAATCAAACACAAAACCTGCATAGGAACTCAAGAAATTAACATGGATAAAGACTTCTGCAGTCTTGAACTTTCTGTCTAGAACAGGGTAAAATATTGCAGAAGGAAAAATACTAAACCAGAAATGTCCATCTATTCATAATAGCTGAATATGTAAGGTGTAAAATATTGCTGCTTCTACACCTTCAGCCACATCCATATTTCAGTTCTGCTTAGCTGTAACTTCCTGCTACATCTTTTTATCTCATCAACTGAGCTTCTAACTCATAACATTACTCCTGATGCTTTCTTTCTATTTACTGTTGTACTTAGATTTCATTAAACCAGTTTAAACTTACACGTTTCTAACGGTTGCCATCTCTTCCAGACAGCTCTTTGATCTTAAAAATTGCACCATTTACACTTTTTTTCATCAGCAGCCAGCAGGAGGTGCTCCAAGGTATCATACAATCATCATCATTTCTTCTGTATGTTGCTGAGAATAAAGGAAGAGGATGCCCCAGCATGCGATCACAAATTGGTTTTGATAATGGACTGCATATTTTGCATAAAAGGTATCTTTTTTTTGAGCAGCAGTGGATGAATAGGACAAAAACCAGCACCTCATCTTCTACAACACCGTGATGGAGCAAGACTGAATTTGCAGGAGCCAGAATAGCTGGTGCAAGTTCCAGACAAATTCACTCATCCCACTGAGACAATGTCATGGAATCATTAAGGCTGGAAAAGACCTCTAAAATGACCAAATGCGACCATCAACCGGGTCCAGGTCTTTTAAATGACAATGAGTAAACACTCACTTTCACTTTTTTTTTCTGTTTCAGGTAAGTTTGTTTGTCACTATGTATAAATTCCAACCAAATTTGATAAAGAACAAAGTCTTGAGATCATTTTACTGGGGCACGTAGGCACAGAGTTTTCCATCTTGCAGTATAGATGCAAATTCTACAAGGCAGATAGTTTTCTCAGTACATTCAATGCAGTGATGATTAACATTGATGAATACAACTAATGCAAAAACAACTCCAAAATATTTCCTGTGAATAGATTAAAACACATATAGATACATTTCATCATCTTTGTTCCTTTGTACTATAAGTTTTTATTGAAAAATAAATGATTTTTGAAAATCAGTATCATATATCTCCAGTCCAGTCACTCTTTTTCTCACACTTCTTCAGTTTATTATTTCAGTGTGAAAACAGTAAGCAAATAAAAAACTTCTAAATTTATTTCTTAGTAAAAGAACATCAGTATGTAGCTTAAAGATAGTTTATGCATGTATGTGTCCACTCTAAAAATCTGATCATACTGCCCTGAAAATGCTTTTAGTCTTCTGCTTGAATAAGCTCTCTTGGAAACATTAGACTTGATAATATTATAGACTTACCAAAATTTTAGTCAGTCACCTGCTTTTGAAGAGGTATAGATGAAATTCTAGCTTTAAGACTCTTACCTAAATACAAGTGCAAAGAAAAGACTTTGCCTGTTGAAACTGCCTATTTTCCCAAGTACAAAAATTACACTTTTAAAAAAAGAGGTAATTGTGCACAAACCTCGCATCAATACCCACAATACAATTTTCTCTGAGAGTGAGACAGAAAGCAAAGCTAAGGGCAAAATGACTCTTTTCATGGAGCTAAAAGACAGAGAATTTCTGTACTCCTTTTTCCTTCCATATCTACTTGGCACACTTGTGGCTGAGAGGTCAATACTGCAGGGGTGCAAAGGACTGCCACAAGTTCCCAGGGGCTGGTATTTATTCAGGTAGGATACAGGAGGCAGCTTTGCAAACTCTACCAGAAGTCTCTTATGACCTACTTGGAGGGTGAAAAAAAGTCTTCTTATCATGCCCAAATGGGCAAAATATCAACACCATCATATGGGAATTAAATTACTTTCATCAGTCTCCTGAGATCTGTGAATCAATGGTGAGCTGCAGAGCACTGAACAAAGTGTTGTCTAAACATAATGCCCAGATGAGCCACCTGCAAAACACAAAGAATTCTGCAGAGACTAACTAATAACAAAAATATCCCCCAAAACAAACCACTAAGCCAATCCACCACTATGCACCCCCCAAAATATCTCCATCTTGGAGCACAGAGTTTATGGCTCAAAATTCTTTTGGAAATAGAGGCATGAGTCATACAACCTCAGCTGAACTGAAGCAGTGTTTAGGCAACGCTCCTTAAATTTCTTTCAAATATTAGAATTTGTGACTCCTAGTATGTGTTCCATAGATTCTGATGTGTTAAGATTTCTGATGTATTATTTGTATTGGCATATCACAAATAAGGAGGCATTTCTGGTCTCTTTGAAGACAAGACCATCCCAAACTTGCATCTTAATCATTATTTTCAATCCTGTGGGAAAATTTCCACAATTGTTTACAATTGCAACCTGTTCAATTCTAGTCCAAGCAGTTCAGAGGTCAGTGTGTATATCCCACAGGAATTCCTCTCTCTAGGAAGGTGGCTTTACCATTTCCTCTATACAGGTCCTGGCAGCTCAGCTCCAGTCTGAGTATAGGTTTGAAAACCCAGCACATTCAATGTAACTTTGTAGAAACACAGAATAATGTAGTTTGGAAGAAAGTTTTGCAATCTCTGGTCCTTCCTCTTCTCAAAGTAGGCAAACTGGAAAAGGTCTTGTCCAGTAAAGTTTTTAAAAATTTCAAGGATGTTTTGGCAAATTCTCTGGGCAGCCTGTTCCAAGTCTGAATATCCTAAAGGTGAAAAAGTATCTAACCCAAATTTCCCATGTTCTGTGTCACATCTTACCACTGTGCTACTCTGGGAATATGTAATATGATCTCCTAGGAAGGGACAAGGATGATGAAACCCAAAAACTGTCTTTTCTGCAAAGTTGCTTTCTACCCAGTCATACCCTTGCCTTGCCTGCAGTGTTTACTCTGACATGGAGGTGCTGTTTTCTCTGCCCCTCAATCACTGAAGGTGGGGGGAGGAGAGAGCAGCTGGGTGGGTGTTTGTCTGTGCTTACCCCACCACAGGTATAGACACAGAAATGCCCCTCCACTTGCACAGTACAAGCCCAGCTGGCACATGTGTGAAGGTGGATGGGCAGAGGTGCCATTCCCAGCATGTCCTAAGGCGGCAGCAGCAGCAGCAGCAGCATCACTGCAAGAGACAGGAAGAAGGGAGACAGTGGGATGGTTTTCTTGCTCTGTGTGTGCTGAGGACTGGAGGTGTCTATTGGACAGGGAGATGTGTGTGTCCCCCATGGGCAGCATGAGCTGCCTCGAGTGGTGGTGCATAGCAGAGGTGTGTGCAGAGTGTGCCTGGAGCTGAGTGCTGTTTTGTGCAGGGTGGTGCTGCAAGGGTGGTCAGTGTGTGGTGGTGCTGTGTGCTGGAGGGTGGCTAGTGCAGCTGGAGGGTGGCTAGTGCAGCTGGAGACTTGCTAGGCAGGTGTTCCTGCCAGAAAGGCGTGTGCTGTGTGTCAGCTTGTCGTGGTGTTTGTGTGGGAATGGCAGGAGGAGGCCTGAGGGTGTGGGGCTGGGGTAGGGAGTGTGTGAGCTGCAGGAGCAGCAGGGCTGTGCCAGCAGATGCGTTGGTGGTATAGTGGTGAGCATAGCTGCCTTCCAAGCAGTTGACCCGGGTTCGATTCCCGGCCAACGCACAGGGCCTTTTGTTGGCTCACAGGGGCCAAGGGCTGCCCTGGCCCTGCAACCTTGCAGGAGAGGCCACAGCTCCTGCTTGCCTCTTGCCTGCCCTGACACAGCTGGTTTTGCCAGCCAGGCTTGCTCCTCAGGCCTGCTCCTCCCCAGTGCCTCTGCCAGGCATTCAGAGGAGGCTGCTGGTGAGAAAAACTCACACAGCCCCAGCTCCTGGGGCCCTGGGCGACACCCTGCCAACACCAGTGGCCTCTTCCAGCTGAGGTGGCTCCAGGCGGGGCTCCTCACTCTTGCTACAGCAGCCAGAGGAGAGGCATCTTTGCTGCTGCTGCTGCAGCTGCTTGCACCTGGCAGGGGCAGCGTGCTGCTGGGGCAGGCTGGTGATGAGGACTCAGAATGGCCAGGTGGGCACCAAGGCCTGAACTGTACTTCATAAGGCCAGTTATGCACTCAGAATGCCAGTGGGAGCAGGATTGTTCTTTATAAAATGAACAGATCTTTCTGGAAACTGTGCTAACACACAGGGAAAAGAAGGGGAATGGTGACAGCCCGCAGAGCCTCCCTAAGGACAAAGGATGCCTGACAAAATCAGAGGCTTCCCACACTGTGCTCCTGAGAGCAAAGCTGGAGCAGGGCTGTGAAGGTGTCAGTGTGCTGAGGGAAGCCCTGAAGGAGTCAAAAGGCTAAAGTAAAGAAAGGTCCCACTGAGATTTGAACTCAGATCGCTGGATTCAGAGTCCAGAGTGCTCACCTTTACACCATGGGACCTCCTGCACACCTCACCTCTTGACCCTCTCACCAGCCTCCCTCACACTCAGCACCCTGCCTCAGCCTCAGACCTCTCTCTCCACCTCCCGCCACATCCAACACCAACTGCGGCCTCCCTTCACCGCCTCCATGCCCTCTGCAATCACACCACTCTTCAAAGCACCAACACACCTCCCTCTCCCAGCCTCACCTGCCCTCTCTGACAAGCCCCAAACTCCAAACCTCTCACAAGCCTCTCTTGCCCCGAGTACAACAGGCTCTTTCTGCCTCACCACAGCCCTTGACAAACCACACAGACACCTTCACACACCACAACACCCCTCACCTTCTCTTCTCCAGGCTCAAGCAGCCCAGCTCTCTCATGACTGAGGAGAGGGAAACATTCACGCATCTCTAAAAAGTGGAAGAGAGACCTTCTGGGAAACTAAGAAAAAGTGGGAAGGAGGCCAAGGAAGCCAAGAGCCTGCCAAGTTGGACTCCAACCCGCTTGTCCCAGGAGCGCTGCCCCCGGAGGGCAGTGCCTTAGCCCACTGAGCCATTGTGACCCCAGCACAGCTCTGCCTTTCCCAGGCCTTCCTCCATCGCCTTGGGACATGGCAAAGGAAGCCCTTGGCCTGTGCTGCTGCCTTGTGGGTACTTCCTGGGGCAACAAGGCTGCTCCGTTCTGCCCTGCTCAGGGCCAGGAAGGTCTCTGGCACACCAAGGCCTGAGCACAAAAAGGCCTTAGCAGAGGATGGTTTCGATCCATCGACCTCTGGGTTATGGGCCCAGCACGCTCCCGCTGCGCCACTCTGCTGCCCTGTGTCCAGGGCTGGCCAAGGACTCACAGACGGACCCTTGGCTTTCAGTTAACAAGGGAATTCACTGGGATATTCTCTCCCCTGGCAGAACACACAGGGGTCCCAGCCTACTGCGTGGAGGACAACAATTACACGTGATCTTCCACATTACAGACTCAGACTCAATGACTCAGGCTTTTCTTGCTCTGGTCTAAGCAGAGGGAGCTCTTTCTGTAACTGCTGCTAAGCTCAGGACAGCAGCCAGTGCTCATCCTGGCAGACCAGCTGGTAACCTGAGGGAGAAGGAGAACAAACGACCACAACTCTCAAATGATGCTGCACAAAAGGCTTTAATGAGAAGGAGCAAATGCAGTGGCACAGAGCAGAGACCAAGAAAAACGTTTGCAGGGGTCAGGGAGGGACAAAAATGGGCCCATTTCCCAAGGAGCAAGGGGATGCTGTGCCATCCTCAGCAGTTCATGCTGCAGCGGGGGATAGGCAGACACAGCCCGGACCCCCCCAGACCAAGGGAGCCCCCAGAAGAGATGGGAACCCCCGAGGAGCTGAGGGAGCTGCCAACAGCAGCTGACAGAGAGGATCCCACGGCTGTGTTCTGAGGGAAGGAGGTGAGGATGGGGCCCGGCATGGTCACCACCACCGGGGTGGCCTCGATGTAGACGGTGGAGTCAGCGCAGCGGGCGTAACAGGGCTCAGTGCAGCTGCTGGCGAGTGGGGTTGGGCCACAGGGGCCGCAGGGGCGTGGGGGACAGGGTCTGCAGCAAGACATCTCTGGGTGAAGGAGGCAGAGCTGGAACACAGAGCAGGGAGCAACAGCCTCAGGATCAGTCCGTCTATCATTTCTTCAGCTGTCTCTGTATATCAACTCCTATATACAGCCCTCTCTGCACACTGAGTGGCACAACACTGCAATACTGCCCCAGTTTAGGAATAGAACCCAGCACAGTCTGTTTGAAGTCCCTGTAGTAAAATTGATCACAACCCACCTCCAGAATAGACCTGGCTGTGTTAGAGATAACAGAGGATGCACCGGGCCATTTCTTTCCATTACTGCAGGTGCAAGTTCTGATGAGCAGATCCCCCTGCACCTGAGACCCCTTTCATCCTCTTCTGCTGTTACGAAACCCCCTCTTCCCAGCTCTCCCCAGCCAGTGCCATGATAAGGGTGACAGCTCTTCCACAGTGCTGTGTCAGGGCAAAGCTGAGACACCCAAGAATCAACCTGAGGAGTGACCATGACAGCCCTTCAGCCCACAGAGAGAGATGGAGCAGACTCAGGCTTACCTCGTTCCTCGAGAAAAGGGAGGCAAGAGAGGAGGATGCAGAACCTGCAGCAGCACAGCCTTTTATGCTGTGTCCTGAGGTCTGTGGGGCCACAAACATTCCTTGCCCATGAAACATCTAAATACCTGATAGTCACCATGTGCCAACACCTCGTAGCTGATGAAGTCCCTGCCTCTTTCATGTCAGATATTGTTCTCTGGTTTCACACACAAAATATGAAAATGATTCCTCTCTGTCCCAGCTTCCAAAGACCACTTTTACTTGGAGGTCTCAGACTACCATTCAAGGTCAGTTGAAATGGGTTTGCATGATATCAATTGCCTTTTTCACTTCTCCTTCTTGATGGTGAGCGTGGCCCCAGTCACAGTTACATTCAGCCATGAGGGACACCTCAGGTCAGCTCTCAGGAGCTTTCAGTGCAGGCACTCAGGCTCAGAGGGACATTTTCTCCCCACAGCTCATCACAGACATACAGAAGAATGTGAGTGACTTGAGGCAGAAAGTCCAAAGTGCACAACCCCATATGGGGGAAGAGACTCATCTCTCCAGGGAGGTGGCAAGGAAAGTCCATGTTCAGCTGTAGGATGTCCCCTGCAGAAGAAGGGACAGCCAAGGGCAACTTGATTACAATCCTCGGGCTGTAGCACGGCCTGGTTTTGTGATCAAAGAGATGCCGCGTCCTTCCCTGAAAGAGACCCACACCCCAAGTGACCTGTTTGGATCAGCGTGTCCACCCAGAGGGCAGAGGCCTGGATGGTCAGCTTTGGGGAAAAGGCTGAGGGCAGGGAACACTTAGCTCTTGGCTCTTTGCCCTGGGTCAGGGATGGCTTGGCCCATTCCATGCCTTTCACATTTCAAAGGGACACTGGATCTGTCTCCCAGGGAACCTGGGAGTCATCGGGATGTGGAAGAGTTGGGAAAACCCCAGAGCTCCAGGCAAGCCTGAGTCACCCAGTGTGGACTTCAGTGGACACAGTGCCTCAGACTTGGGTATTCCGGGGATAACCGAGCTCATATCCTCCAAGCTCTGCTGTTGTCAAGGGCATTTCCAGACCTTTTAGCCCAATTGCAGGATCAACAGGTGCTTCTCTGCAATCCCCTGCATTTGCTGCTCCTGCCCTTCTGTTCTCTTCTGTTCTGCCTCATCCTCTGCCAGTCCCTCTCTCTAGGAGAGTTCATCAGCCCCTCTCTTGTGCCTGGGGACACAGAGTGGGGCACAGCAATCCAGATGTGGCCTCTGCAGTGCCACAGAAAGGGCACCATTCCTGAGGGCATCAGATCCCAGGGTTATGGGGTGAGGTCTGGAGAGGGACAGTAAGGAGCTCTCAGGATCAGGAGGGAAGGCTCCACACAGCACCTACAGTGCAAGGGACTCTGTTGGGACAGACTTTCTCTCCTCTTTCCAGCCTTTCTGCCCAGAAGGGTTTTGTACTCCCTGCTCTGGAAGGGGAATGCAGAGCAAGGGGCATTCCCTGCACACAGCCCTGTGCTCTCCATGGGGCCATGGCATGTGCTCAGCAGTGCAGGCAGCCTCAGTGGCATCTCCTGGTGGCCCAGCTGGGAGGCTCAGCTGTAGAAACCATTCCCACCTCCTGGTAGCACACAGGGGCTTCCATGCAGCCCTGGAAGAGGTGCCCAAGAGACAGGGACCTCTCTGACACTGGTGGTGTTCAGAGGACAATGGGACAAGGCCCAGAGCTTCAGGAGGTGAGTGGGAAGTTTGTCCTGCTCCGAGCAGGACCAGAGCACTTCCAGTGGTCCCTCCTGACCTCCACTGTTCTGGGGTGCCCTGCACCTCCTGGGCCCTTGGAGCAGCCACCAAAAGACAGTGTCATGGAAAGCAGCAGCAGCAGCAGCACAGGATTGCAAAGACATTCCAGGTGTTTTGGGAATTGAATGTAAAGGTGTGGAAATGCCTTTGAAGAAAACAGAAATTGTGGAGGCATGAGGCTCCGTGCTCTGCTGTCCCTGGACTTCCCGAGTCTGGGGCACTGTCTCCACTGAAGTCCACCCTGGGTGACTCAGGTTTGCCTGGAGCTCTGGGATTTTCCCAACTCTTCCCAATGGCGATGACTCCCAGGTGCTCTGGGAGACTGATCCAATGTCCCTTTGAAATGTGAAATGGATGGAATGGGCAAAGCCATCCCTGATCTAGGACACAGAGCCAAGAGCCTTTGGCTCCCTGCCCTCAGCCTCTTCCCCAAAGCAGGCCAAGCACGTCTCTGGCCTCTGGGTGAACACGCTGAGGAAAACAGGTCAGTTGGGGTGTGGGGTTTTTGCAGGAATGAATGAGAGGTGGGACATTCCTCTGTGTGCTCTGGAAATCCCAGTCCCCACGGGCAAGAAGGCCCATGTGCAAGGGGAGGCAGGAGGGCAGCCTGCAGAAATCAAGACCACTTAGCTACTCAAAAAGGCCAAAGTGCTTAGGCAGTGGAGGCAGAAATACACATCTGGGGATGACTATGGTCAGGGAGTGCAAGGGGGGGATCCGGAAAGCGAAGGCAGAGCTGGAGCTGAACTAAACTCTGGACATGAAAAATCACAAGAAGGCTTTCTTCAGGTGCAGAGAACAACAAAGAAAGATGCAAGGAGCTGTAAATCCACAGGAGTGAAAGATGGCAAGATCTGACATGGGGAAGGAGGAGATTTTTCCCTTGGCATTCAGTGGCAGGTGCTCCAGCCATGCCAGTGATTGACAGAATCCAAGGGCAGGGAGTGGCAGAAGGAAATACCACCCACTGTAGAAAACAATCAGCTTCAAGACCATCGAAGGAACCTGCATGTGCACAAGTGCAAGGGGCCTGATGAGATGCATGTGAGGGTCCTGAAGGGACTGGCAGAAGAAGTTGCTAAAGCACTCCCCATCTTATTTGAAAAGTCTCAGCACAGGAGAATTGAGAAGTGGAGGCCAGGCAGTCTCACCTCTGTGCCTTGGCAAGGTCATGGAGCAGATCCTCCTGGAAGCCGTGCTATGACACTGAGAAAAGAAAGAGCTGATTGGTGCCAGCCAACAGGGCTTCAGTAAGGGCATCTACTAGTTCAAAACATGGAAGAGGACCCTGCAAAACACCCTTGTCTCTAAACTGTAGAGACACGGCTTATCTGGTTGGGACCGTCAGGGACTAAGGAATTGGGTTGATGGAATCGGGTTGTGGTCAATGGCTCAGTGTCCAAGTAGACACGAGTGACAAGTGTTGTTCCTCAGGGCTTGGTTTGGGGACCAGGATTATTTAAGTCCTTTGTCAGGGACATGGAGAGTGGGATTGAGTGTATCCTCAGACATTCAGTAAAGCTACAGAGGAACATTTGGTCAAGATTTGTAGTGATGGGACAAGGGGTAATGGTTCTAAACTGTGAGTGGGTAAATGTAAATGAGAGATGAGAAACAAATTCTTTCCGCTGAGTGTATTGACACACTGGAACAGGTCTTCCACAGAATTTCGGGATAATATGTCATGGGGCTGGAACTGGATAATCTTCAAAGTCCTGGTCATCCCTAAATGATTCCTAGATTGAACAGACAAATCTGTGTTGTATGAAGTGGGAGCACAACATTTCAGATGAAAGACGAAAGGACTTAATCAGCAAAGAGGCCTTACAAGTGATGACTACCAGGTGTTTAGATGTTTCATGGGCAAGGAATGTTTGCGGCCCCACAGAGCTCAGGACACAGCATAAAAGGCTGTGCTGCTGCAGGCTCTGCATCCTCCTCTCTTGCCTCCCTTTCCTCGAGGAACGAGGTAAGCCTGAGTCTGCTCCATCTCTCTCTGTGGGCTGAAGGGCTGTCATGGTCACTCCTCAGGTTGATCCTTGGATGCCTCAGCTTGGCCTTGACAGAGGACTGTGGAAGGGCTGTCAGCCTTTTCATGGTGGTGGCTGAGGAGAGCGGGGAATTGAGGGTTTTCTGCAGCAGAAGGGGATCAAGAGGGCTTTGATGCACGGGGATCTGCCCAGCAGAAAGCATTGGAAGGAAATGGCGCAGTGCAACCCCTGACATCTCTAACACAGCTGCATCTTTTCTGGAGATGAGCTGTGATCAGTCTTTCCACAGATGCCTTAAACCCTCTCTGCTGGGTCCTATTCCTAATCCAGGGCAACCTGCCTGTGATTTTCTACTTGGAGGGCAAGATGATAGTTGTAGGAATTGTAGGCAGAGAGTGTGTTTTGAAACAAAGTGTGTCTACAGAGAGAGGTAAGGAAATGATGGACTAATCCTGAGGTTGTTGTTCCTGCTCTGTGTTCCAGCTCTGCCTCCTTCACCCAGAGATGTCTTGCTGCAGACCCTGTCCCCCACGCCCCTGCGGCCCCTGTGGCCCAACCCCACTCGCCAGCAGCTGCACTGAGCCCTGTTACGCCCGCTGCGCTGACTCCACCGTCTACATCGAGGTCGCCCCCGTGGTGGTGACCATGCCGGGCCCCATCCTCACCTCCTTCCCTCAGAACACAGCCGTGGGATCCTCTCTGTCAGCTGCTGTTGGCAGCTCCCTCAGCTCCTCGGGGGTTCCCATCTCTTCTGGGGGCTCCCTTGGTCTGGGGGGGTCCGGGCTGTGTCTGCCTATCCCCCGCTGCAGCATGAACTGCTGAGGATGGCACAGCATCCCCTTGCTCCTTGGGAAATGGGCCCACCTCTGTCCCTCCCTGACCCCTGCAAACACCTTTCTTGGTTTCTGCTCTATGCCACTGCATTTGCTCCTTCTCATTAAAGCCTTTTGTGCAGCATCACTGGAGAGTCGTGGTCCTTTGTTCTCCTCCTCCCTCAGGTTACCACCTGGTCTGCCAGGATGAGCACTGGCTGCTGTCCTGAGCTTACCGTCAGCTGCAGAGAGAGCTCCCTGAGCTTAGAGCAGTGCACCCTGAGTTTAGCAGCAAGGACATGGACTCAAAATGAAAGAGGGTGAATGGCTTTAGCAGCACTTGATCATTGACTGATTCAATATTTAGGAAGCAATATGATAAGACTGACTGCAAATATAAAAATGAATTAATTCTAGATTTACAGTAAGCTTTCATTCCATCACAAACCTACAGGCACAGAGATGTGCACATCTGTGTTTTGGTGTGTAAATGTAGCTATCAAAAATTTCCCTTGGTCTTTGTGAAATACTCACATCAAATCCCTTTGCATTTCTCAAGAAGTGTGGGCTGGACTTGGAGGAGTGTGTGAGTGGGGGCAGTGTATCAGCCCAGGCCTCCTTGTCAGAGGTGCTCTTTCAGGTATCCCAACCTGATGGTTCTCAAGCTCCCAGAGACATCCCACTCAGAGGGAGGTGCTGGCACAGCCTGTAGCAGTCCAGGAGACCTCAAGGGATGGCTCTTTAGAGGGTGCCTAGATGCTTTCCTAGGCAGGAGGTTCCATCCTGCCTACAACCCAAGTCGGTAACTCCTGGCAACAATGTCCAAGACATTTGAGAATTGTTTCCAAAACTGCAGCAATAGTGGTGGTCTTCCACTTGGGCTCCAGTTCAGGCAGGGAATGCTGGAAGGCTGTGAGGGGCTGACTGCTGATCCTCTGTCCCCCAGCGTGGTTGCAAAGCTGATGTTGATGTTGTTGTCAGGGCTGTCCCCACCCATAACATGCAACAGCCCCTGGTGTGGGGAAGGACATTTCACCTCCCAAAGGCTTCTGTAAAGGGACACATCAGCTCTCAGCTGGTTCATTCAAGACCTGTGAGGAGGAGGATGGCAGAGGCTGCACCACCACATGGCAATGGCAGGCTATCCCAGATAGCTGGCTGAGGAGAAGGGTCTGGGCAGTGCAGCCCCAGCCTGCAGGGCGATGACTCTCAGGCCTCTGTCAGGTGGCCCCATCTGGCTCTGGGAAGGTCCCCACTGCAAATGTGGAGTGGAGCGTTGCCCTGAAGTGCCCGGGCACCGGTGTCAGTGCCCGGGCTGTGTGCTGAGCGGGGCAGGGAGGGCTGGAGCAGGTAGTTGTGGCCGAGTGGTGAAGGCGATGGACTAGAAATCCATTGGGGTTTCCCCGCGCAGGTTCGAATCCTGCCAACTACGGGGCAAAGAGCCTTTTTGGGTGCCAGCACCTGCACAGCTCCCACCCCTGGCACCTGCACAGCTCCCAACCTGGCACTTGCACAGCTCCCACCCCTCTGGGCTGCCCACAGGGCTCCTCCTGCACTTGAACTCCCAGCTCTTCCCCCACAGCAGCAGCAGCACAGCAGGAACTGCTGCAAACCTGCCCAGAAGGACCAGGGAAACCCTGAGGGGCCTTTGGAAGGCTATGGCAGAAAAGCTCAGTGATGGTGCAATGCTGTGTGCCCTGCAGCCATGGCACTGAGGGGGAGGGAAGTACTACACAGGAAAAGAACCTCAGAGATATTGTCAGTACAAATGAAGAAAGAAAGGTCCAGTTAAGCAGGGCAGCTGGAGCTGCAGCTGATCCATGGACTTCCTGCCCTGCACTCAAACACTTTCCCCTGTGCAGTGCCCCCTGTAGTAGGTAGACTGGGGACACACTGCCCACATTTTCTCCCACATCCCAGCCTTCTCCATCTGGCTTTTCTTTTGGTCTCTTCTGCCTGGGTGCTGCAGGCTCTGCCCTGTGGATGGGACATGCAACCAGGAAATACTCAAAGCTCAAAAATGCAGAAGGCAGCACTGCCCCCTCATTCCTCACCCTCACCAAGAGGCTCTACCAGCCCTGAGCCCTCCTGTGACTCCTGGCAGCCTTGAACTCTGGCCACTGCCCAGTCTGGATGGGCCATCCCTGCCCGTGGGCAGTTGGTAACCAGCTCCACCCTCTGTAGTGTCAGGCAGGACAGCGATGGCACCAGGCCCAGAGAGGGTCCTTGGCACCCTGCCTGGTGCCTGGGGCTTCCCTTGGCTCTTGGGACACAGCAAAGGCATGGCTGTGCCAGGATGGGAGACCAGACAGGAGCTGTTGGGGATCACAGCACAGCCCTGGCAGGGCATGGGGCTCACAGCCCGTGGGAAAGGCAAGGCACCAACCGCTCTACAACCTGCTCAATGGAACAAACTCTGCCTCTGACTAAGAGCTGTTCCCTCACAGTAAAGGTGACCTGAAGACCCAATGGAAAGCAGCTGAGAACATCCCACATAGACCATAAAAGAAGAGGACATTTAAAACTATGATTATCACCCCACTGAGCATATGTGCACCCCAGCTGCACGGGACAAGCACATAGTGATTGTGTGATCAATTGTAATTGATTAGCTGACAGTCTAAAAGATGAATGTTGTTGGTCAAAAGAACTGTAGTGTAAACATAAAGCTTCTTTCTCCTGTAATTATTGTCGTCCATGCAGTAGGCTGGGACCCCTGTGTGTTCTGTGGGAATATATCCCAGTGAATTCCCTTGTTAACTGAAAGCCAAGGGTCCGTCTGTGAGTCCTTGGCCAGCCCTGGACACAGGGCAGCAGAGTGGCGCAGCGGGAGCGTGCTGGGCCCATAACCCAGAGGTCGATGGATCGAAACCATCCTCTGCTAAGGCCTTTTTGTGCTCAGGCCTTGGTGTGCCAGAGACCTTCCTGGCCCTGAGCAGGGCAGAACGGAGCAGCCTTGTTGCCCCAGGAAGTACCCACAAGGCAGCACCACAGGCCAAGGCCTTGGCTTGCCATGTCCCGAGGCGATGGAGGAAGGCCTGGGAAAGGCAGAGCTGTGCTGGGGTCACAATGGCTCAGTGGGCTAAGGCACTGCCCTCCGGGGGCAGCGCTCCTGGGACAAGCGGGTTGGAGTCCAACTTGGCAGGCTCTTGGCTTCCTTGGCCTCCTTCCCACTTAGTTTCCCAGAAGGTCTCTCTTCCACTTTTTAGAGATGCGTGAATGTTTCCCTCTCCTCAGTCATGAGAGAGCTGGGCTGCTTGAGCCTGGAGAAGAGAAGGTGAGGGGTGTTGTGGTGTGTGAAGGTGTCTGTGTGGTTTGTCAGGGGCTGTGGTGAGGCAGAAAGAGCCTGTTGTACTCGGGGCAAGAGAGGCTTGTGAGAGGTTTGGAGTTTGGGGCTTGTCAGAGAGGGCAGGTGAGGCTGGGAGAGGGAGGTGTGTTGGTGCTTTGAAGGGTGGTGTGATTGCAGAGGGCATGGAGGCGGTGAAGGGAGGCCGCAGTTGGTGTTGGATGTGGCGGGAGGTGGAGAGAGAGGTCTGAGGCTGAGGCAGGGTGCTGAGTGTGAGGGAGGCTGGTGAGAGGGTCAAGAGGTGAGGTGTGCAGGAGGTCCCATGGTGTAAAGGTGAGCACTCTGGACTCTGAATCCAGCGATCTGAGTTCAAATCTCAGTGGGACCTTTCTTTACTTTAGCCTTTTGGCTCCCTCAGGCCTTCCCTCAGCACATTTGACACTGAACTGGGGACCTCCCAGTCAAAGCAGCTCAGGCATAGGAGACTGGCACTGTCTCCTTGGATGGTGGACACCTCCAAAGGCGGACTCTGTACTACCCACTCTGGCCAGCTCTTTCCCTTGTTTGACCATAATTATAGTATGACAGGGTTACTCTGTGGCATTACTTGTATTTCCACCCCAGGGCACTGCTTCTTTCTCTCTGCATTCCTCTGAGACATTTCTGTTTTCCCTGTTAATTTCTTTTCCTTCCTCTGAAATCAGTTCAGGGAGCTACTGATAACTGGTAGTGTCCCATGATAAGGGGTGCATTTGCTGCCATGGGAGACGGAAGGATCTTCCTGTCAGAGCAAGTGGCTCCCTGAGGAGGAGAACAGAGGACCATGACTCTCCAGTGATGCTACACAAAAGGTTTAATGAGAAGGAGCAAATGCAGTGACACAGAAGAGAGACCAAGAAAGGCGTTTGTGGGGGTCAGGGAGCGAAGGAGATGGGCCCATTTCCCAAGGACAAGCTCCATACAAAAAGCTTGCCAGTCTGATTCTGCTCTTACTTGTGCAATTCCAGCCCTCCAAGAGCAGTCCCTAACTCTGGCACCCTCCCTCCGTCAGCAGCACTTCAGCAAAGCAGAAGAGAAGGAGCCCTTTCTCAAGGAGCTCAGAGCAAAGCAGAGGCAGAGGAGGCACGGCGAGGCTGCTGTGCAGCGATGAGCAGTGGGCACAGGTCCCTCCTGCCAGCTGCGATGAGGACTCTCAGCTCATCCGCAAGATGTGGCCAGGCTACTGCTGCTGCACGGTCCCAGTCTTCCTTCCTGCTCCAAAGGGTGTGACCCAGTGTCTTCAGCAGTTCATGCTGCAGCGGGGGATAGGCAGACACAGCCCAGACCCCCCAGACCAAGGGAGCCCCCAGAAGAGATGGGAACCCCCGAGGAGCTGAGGGAGCTGCCAACAGCAGCTGACAGAGAGGATCCCACGGCTGTGTTCTGAGGGAAGGAGGTGAGGATGGGGCCCGGCAGGGTTACCACTACTGGGGAGGGCTCGATGTAGACGGTGGAGTCAGCGCAGCGGGCGTAACAGGGCTCAGTGCAGCTGCTGGCGAGTGGGGTTGGGCCACAGGGGCCGCAGGTGCTTTGGGGACAGGGTCTGCAGCAAGACATCTCTGGGTGAAGGAGGCAGAGCTGGAACACAGAGCAGGGAGCAACAACCTCAGGATCAGTTTGTCTCTTTTTCCATCAACTCCCTCCACACAGACAACTTGTTTTAAAAGCACACTCTGTGCCTACAACTCCCACAACCCTCATCATGCCCTTCAAGTGAAAAAGCACAAGAACACTGCCCAGGTTTATGAATAGGACCCAGGAGAGTGGGTTTAAGGCACCTGTGAAAAGACTGATCACAACTCATCTCCAGAACAGACTTGGCTGTGTTTGAGATGTCAGGGGTTGCACTGAGCCATTTCCTTCCAGCATTGAAGGTGCAAATTCTGCTGGACATATCCCTCTGCAGCTCTGAACCCTTGATCCCCTTTTGCTGAAACTAAACCCCCAATTCCCAGCTCTCCCCAGCCACCACCATGAAAAGGCTGACAGCCCTTCAACAGCTCTGTGTCAGGGCCAAGCTGAGGCACCCAAGGATCAACCTGAGGAGCCACCACAACAGCCCTTCAGCCCACAGAGAGAGAGAGAGCGGACTCAGGCTTACCTTGTTCCTCGAGGAAAGGGAGGCAAGAGAGGAGGATGCAGAACCTGCAGCAGCACAGCCTTTTATGCTGTGTCCCGACCCCTGTGGGGCCACAAACATTCCTTGCCCATGAAGCATCTAAACACCTGGTAGTCACCATGTGCCAACATCTCGTAGCTGATGAAGTCCCTGCCTCTTTCATGTCAGATATTGTTCTCTGGTTTCACACACAAAATATGAAAATGATTCCTCTCTGTCCCAGCTTCCAAAGACCACTTTACTTGGAGGTCTCAGACTACCATTCAAGGTCAGTTGAAATGGGTTTGCATGATATCAATTGCCTTTTTCACTTCTCCTTCTTGATGGTGAGCGTGGCCCCAGTCACAGTTACATTCAGCCATGAGGGACACCTCAGGTCAGCTCTCAGGAGCTTTCAGTGCAGGCACTCAGGCTCAGAGGGACATTTCTCCCCACAGCTCATCACAGACATACAGAAGAATGTGAGTGACTTGAGGCAGAAAGTCCAAAGTGAACGACCCCATATGGGGGAAGAGACTCATCTCTCCAGGGAGGTGGCAAGGAAAGTCCATGTTCAGCTGTAGGATGTCCCCTGCAGAAGAAGGGACAGCCAAGGGCAACTTGATTACAATCCTCGGGCTGTAGCACGGCCTGGTTTTGTGATCAAAGAGATGCCACGTCCTTCCCTGAAAGAGACCCACACCCCAAGTGACCTGTTTGGATCAGCGTGTCCACCCAGAGGGCAGAGGCCTGGATGGTCAGCTTTGGGGAAGAGTCTGAGGGCAGGGAACACTTAGCTCTTGGCTCTTTGCCCTGGGTCAGGGATGGCTTGGCCCATTCCATGCCTTTCACATTTCAAAGGGACACTGGATCTGTCTCCCAGGGAACCTGGGAGTCATCGGGATGTGGAAGAGTTGGGAAAAACCCAGAGCTCCAGGCAAGCCTGAGTCACCCAGTGTGGACTTCAGTGGACACAGTGCCTCAGACTTGGGTATTCCAGGGATAACCGAGCTCATATCCTCCAAGCTCTGCTGTTGTCAAGGGCATTTCCAGACCTTTTAGCCCAATTGCAGGATCAACAGGTGCTTCTCTGCAATCCCCTGCATTTGCTGCTCCTGCCCTTCTGTTCTCTTCTGTTCTGCCTCATCCTCTGCCAGTCCCTCTCTCTAGGAGAGTTCATCAGCCCCTCTCTTGTCCCTGGGGACACAGAGTGGGGCACAGCAATCCAGATGTGGCCTCTGCAGTGCCATAGAAAGGGCACCATTCCTGAGGGCATCAGATCCCAGGGTTATGGGGTGAGCTCTGGAGAGGGACAGCAAGGAGCTCTCAGGATCAGGAGGGAAGGCTCCACACAGCACCTACAGTGCAAGGGACTCTGTTGGGACAGACTTTCTCTCCTCTTTCCAGCCTTTCTGCCCAGAAGGGCTTTGTACTCCCTGCTCTGGAAGGGGAATGCAGAGCAAGGGGCATTCCCTGCACACAGCCCTGTGCTCTCCATGGGAAGTGGGAAGTTTGTCCTGCTCCGAGCAGGACCAGAGCACTTCCAGTGGTCCCTCCTGACCTCCACTGTTCTTGGGTGCCCTGCACCTCCTGGGCCCTTGGAGCAGCCACCAAAAGACAGTGTCATGGAAAGCAGCAGCAGCAGCAGCACAGGATTGCAAAGACATTCCAGGTGTTTTGGGAATTGAATGTAAAGGTGTGGAAATGCCTTTGAAGAAAACAGAAATTGTGGAGGCATGAGGCTCCATGCTCTGCTGTCCCTGGAATTCCCGAGTCTGGGGCACTGTCTCCACTGAAGTCCACCCTGGGTGACTCAGGTTTGCCTGGAGCTCTGGGATTTTCCCAACTCTTCCCGATGGCAATGACTCCCAGGTGCTCTGGGAGACTGATCCAATGCCCCTTTGAAATGTGAAATGCATGGAATGGGCAAAGCCATCCCTGATCTAGGACACAGAGCCAAGAGCCTTTGGCTCCCTGCCCTCAGCCTCTTTCCCAAAGCAGGCCAAGCACGTCTCTGGCCTCTGGGTGAACACGCTGAGGAAAACAGGTCACTTGGGGTGTGGGGTTTTTGCAGGAATGAATGAGAGGTGGGACATTCCTCTGTGTGCTCTGGAAATCCCAGTCCCCACGGGCAAGAAGGCCCATGTGCAAGGGGAGGCAGGGGGGGCAGCCTGCAGAAATCAAGACCACTTAGCTGCTCAAAAAGGCCAAAGTGCTTAGGCAGTGGAGGCAGAAATACACATCTGGGGATAACTATGGCCAGGGAGTGCAAGGGGGGGATCAGGAAAGTGAAGGCAGAGCTGGAGCTGAACTAAACTATGGACATGAAAAATCACAAGAAGGCTTTCTTCAGGTGCAGAGAACAACAAAGAAAGATGCAAGGAGCTGTAAATCCACAGGAGTGAAAGATGGCAACATCTGACATGGGGAAGGAGGAGATTTTTCCCTTGGCATTCAGTGGCAGGTGCTCCAGCCATGCCAGTGATTGACAGAATCCAAGGGCAGGGAGTGGCAGAAGGAAATACCACCCACTGTAGAAAACAATCAGCTTCAAGACCATCGAAGGAACCTGCATGTGCACAAGTGCAAGGGGCGTGATGAGATGCATGCGAGGGAAGCCGTGCTATGACACTGAGAAAAGAAGGAGCTGATTGGTGCCAGCCAACTGGGCTTCAGTAAGGGCAGTCATTCCTGAGAAGAGTAGTGTCCTTCACCTGATATGGGTTTAATGTATTTCTGTCATGGGCTTATATCACTGGGGGATGAGGGAAGAGCAACTGATGTGCAAAACATGGAAGAGGACCCTGCACAACACCCTCCTCCCTAGACTGTAGAGACATGGCTTATCTGGCTGGGACCCTCAGGGACTAAGGAATTGGGTTAATGGAATTGGGTTGTGATCAGTGGCTCAATGTCCAAGTAGAGATGAGTGACAAGAGTTGTTCCTCAGGGATTGGTTTAGAGACCAGGATTATTTAAGTCCTTTGTCAGGGACATGGAGAGTGGGATTGAGTGTATCCTCAGCACGTTTGTAGATGACATTGAGCTGAGTGGTGTGGGTGATACTCTAGAGGCAGGGATGGCATCCAGAGGGACCTGGAGAGGCTGGAGAGGTGGGTCTGTGCAAACCTCATGAAGTTCCAAAAGGACAAGTGCCCTGGTCAGGGCAATCCCAAACATGGAGACAGGATGGGCTGGGAGTGGATTGACAGGAGCCCTTGAGAGAACAGCTTGGAGGCTCTGGCTGTTGAAGTAGTGAACGTGTGCTGACAGCCCAGAAGCCAATGGTATCCTGGGCTGCATGCAGAGCCATGGGGCAGCAGGGCAAGGGAGGGGATCCTCCCTCTCTACTCTGCTCTCCTGAGACCATACCTGGGCTCCTGTGTGCTGCCCTAGGACCCTCAGCAGAAGAAACACACGGACCTGATGGAGTGGGTCCAGAGGAGGCCTCAGCTGAACAGGCGAGTGGAGCATTTTCCCTGTGAGGACAGGCTGAGAGGGTTGGGGTTGTGTAGCTGAGAGAAGAGAAGAGAAGGCTCCCAGCAGACATTCAGTAAAGCTGCAGAGGAACATTTGGTCACGATTTGTAGTGATGGGACAAGGGGTAATGGTTTTAAACTGAGAGTGGGTAAATGTAGATTAGAGATGAGAAACAAATTGTTTCTGCTGAGTGTGTTGAGACACTGGAACAGGTCTTCCACAGAAGTTTGGGATAACATGTCAAGGGGCTGGAACTCAATGATCTTCAAAGTCCTGGTCATCTCTAAATAATTCCTAGATTGAGGAGACAAATCTGTGTTGTATGAAGTGGGAGCACAACATTTCAGATGAAAGAGGAAAGGACTTAATCAGCAAAGAGGCCTTACAAGTGATGACTACCAGGTGTTTAGATGCTTCATGGGCAAGGAATGTTTGTGGCCCCACAGAGCTCAGGACACAGCATAAAAGGCTGTGCTGCTGCAGGCTCTGCATCCTCCTCTCTTGCCTCCCTTTCCTTGAGGAACGAGGTAAGCCTGAGTCTGCTCCATCTCTCTCTGTGGGATGAAGGGCTGTTGTGGTGGCTCCTCAGGTTGATCCTTGGGTGCTTCAGCTTGGCCCTGACACAGAGCTGTTGAAGGGCTGTCAGCCTTTCATGGTGGTGGCTGGGGAGAGTTGGGAATCGGGGATTTAGTTCCAGCAAAAAGGGATCAAGGGTTCAGAGCTGCAGAGGGATCTCTCTAGCAGAATTGCACTTGCAGTGCTGGAATGAAATGGCCCAGTGCATCCACTGACATCTCTAAGACAGCCATGTCTTTTCAGGAGATGGGCTGTGATCAATCGTTCCACAGATGCCTTAAACCCTCCCTGCTGGGTCCTATTCCTAAAGTGGGACATCCTTCCTGTGCTTTTCCACTCATAGGCCATGATGTGGGTTGTGAGAGTTGTAGGCACAGAGTGTGCTTTTAGAGCAAATTTAATTCCTACAGATTACAGTAGGAAAGAGAGACAGGCTGATACTAAGGTTGTTGCTTCCTGCTCTGTGTTCCAGCTCTGCCTCCTTCACCCAGAGATGTCCTGCTGCAGACCCTGTCCCCAAAGCACCTGTGGCCCCTGTGGCCCAACCCCACTCGCCAGCAGCTGCACTGAGCCCTGTTACGCCCGCTGCGCTGACTCCACCGTCTACATCGAGGCCACCCCGGTGGTGGTGACCATGCCGGGCCCCATCCTCACCTCCTTCCCTCAGAACACAGCCGTGGGATCCTCTCTGTCAGCTGCTGTTGGCAGCTCCCTCAGCTCCTCGGGGGTTCCCATCTCTTCTGGGGGCTCCCTTGGTCTGGGGGGGTCCGGGCTGTGTCTGCCTATCCCCCGCTGCAGCATGAACTGCTGAGGATGGCACAGCATCCCCTTGCTCCTTGGGAAATGGGCTCATTTTTGTCCCTCCCTGACCCCTGCAAACGCCTTTCTTGGTTTCTGCTCTGTTCCACTGCATTTGCTCCTTCTCATTAAAGCCTTTTGTGCAGCATCACTGGAGAGTCGTGGTCCTTTGTTCTCCTCCTCCCTCAGGTTATCACCTGGTCTGCCAGGATGAGCACTGGCTGCTGTCCTGAGCTTACCATCAGCTGCAGAGAGAGCTCCCTGAGCTTAGAGCAGTGCACCCTGAGCTTAGCAGCAAGGCCATGGACTCAAAATGAAAGAGGGTGAATGGCTGTAGCTGGACGTGATCATCTACTGCTTCAGTATTTATGAAGTTTTGCAGGAGCCCCTTTGGGTGGCGTGTGAGGTGATCGGAGAGAGGCAGGGAGGGAGGGGGTGCGGCAGCGCCAGGGAGCGCCGGGCCGGGCTGGGGCGTGTGGGAGCTGAGTGGGGCAGCAGAGTGGCGCAGCGGGAGCGTGCTGGGCCCATAACCCAGAGGTCGATGAATCGAAACCATCCTCTGCTAAGACACCTTTTGCACCGCTGCTGCCTCAGCCCACAACTTTTCCCCTGCGCTGCTGCAGCTCTCATGGCACCCATGCCCATGGCCCTGTTCTGCCTTCTGCCCCTGCTCCCTCACACTGCTACCTGCTTTCTCCTCTGCTTTCTCAGGTGCCAGCACTCCCCACATGCCCTCAGCAAGGCAGGGGGTGGGTGTGGAGCTGCAGGCAGAGCTTCCCCCCACCAGCACTGGGTGTTCTTGGGATACAAGTGTTTCTCCCTTCCCATCAGGCAGCTCAATCCCCAACTTCCCAACCACAGGAGGACCCCTCCAGGGCTCTGCAGGTGCACAGGAGGCTGAGGCTGGTGCTACTTAGTTAAAGATCAATGTGACTGACTCAAAGACCTGGGGAATTTCTCTGTCCGTGTTAATTTGCTGCCCAGGCCACCTCTGGGATGATCCAGGAGCAGCGGTGAGCAGGTGGGAAGAGGTAAGGGGCTGTCCTGTGCAGCACACAATTGGATCCACCTCCATATCGGAATGCTTGGATATCAGCAGCTAGTGGCCTCTATCAAAGTGTCAGAAAGAGAGAGGAAAAAATGAAGGCTTAGAAAGAACAGAGAGAAAAGTCATTGCCCCAGGCTGCTTGGGTGGGTACAGGAGTGAAGGAGTCAAGCTGCTCCCAGGCACAAGGAAAGATGGTGGTTTAAGTTTGGTGTTTAATGCTGATTTTTTTTCTCACTATGTGAACCTATTTCAATTGGCCAAACATTAATTTTCCCAAGTCGACTCTGCTTTGCCAGCAGCAGTTTTTCCTAAGCCATTTTTTGGTGTTTGCTTCGACCTGGAAGGATTCTCCTATTTTCTCTGCCCCTCGATCACTGAAGGAGGGGGGAGGAGAGAGCAGCTGGGTGGGTGTTTGTCTGTGCTTACCCCACCACAGGTGTAGTCACAGAAATGCCCCTCCACTTGCACAATACAAGCCCAGCTGGCACATGTGTGAAGGTGGATGGGCAGAGGTGCCATTCCCAGCATGTCCTAAGGCGGCAGCAGCAGCAGCAGCAGCAGCAGCATCACTGCAAGAGACAGGAAGAAGGGAGACAGTGGGATGGTTTTCTTGCTCTGTGTGTGCTGAGGACTGGAGGTGTCTATTGGACAGGGAGATGTGTGTGTCCCCCATGGGCAGCATGAGCTGCCTCGAGTGGTGGTGCATAGCAGAGGTGTGTGCAGAGTGTGCCTGGAGCTGAGTGCTGTTTTGTGCAGGGTGGTGCTGCAAGGGTGGTCAGTGTGTGGTGGTGCTGTGTGCTGGAGGGTGGCTAGTGCAGCTGGAGGGTGGCTAGTGCAGCTGGAGACTTGCTAGGCAGGTGTTCCTGCCAGAAAGGCGTGTGCTGTGTGTCAGCTTGTCATGGTGTTTGTGTGGGAATGGCAGGAGGAGGCCTGAGGGTGTGGGGCTGGGGTAGGGAGTGTGTGAGCTGCAGGAGCAGCAGGGCTGTGCCAGCAGATGCGTTGGTGGTATAGTGGTGAGCATAGCTGCCTTCCAAGCAGTTGACCCGGGTTCGATTCCCGGCCAACGCACAGGGCCTTTTGTTGGCTCACAGGGGCCAAGGGCTGCCCTGGCCCTGCAACCCTGTGGGAGAGGCCACAGCTCCTGCTTGCCTCTTGCCTGCCCTGACACAGCTGGTTTTGCCAGCCAGGCTTGCTCCTCAGGCCTGCTCCTCCCCAGTGCCTCTGCCAGGCATTCAGAGGAGGCTGCTGGTGAGAAAAACTCACACAGCCCCAGCTCCTGGGGCCCTGGGCGACACCCTGCCAACACCAGTGGCCTCTTCCAGCTGAGGTGGCTCCAGGCGGGGCTCCTCACTCTTGCTACAGCAGCCAGAGGAGAGGCATCTTTGCTGCTGCTGCTGCAGCTGCTTGCACCTGGCAGGGGCAGCGTGCTGCTGGGGCAGGCTGGTGATGAGGACTCAGAATGGCCAGGTGGGCACCAAGGCCTGAACTGTACTTCATAAGGCCAGTTATGCACTCAGAATGCCAGTGGGAGCAGGATTGTTCTTTATAAAATGAACAGATCTTTCTGGAAACTGTGCTAACACACAAAGAAAAGAAGGGGAATGGTGACAGCCTGCAGAGCCTCCCTAAGGGCAAAGGATGTCTGACAAAATCAGTGGCTTCCCACACTGCGCTTCCGGGGAGCAAAGCTGGAGCAGGGCTGTGAAGGTGTCAGTGTGCTGAGGGAAGCCCTGAAGGAGTCAAAAGGCTAAAGTAAAGAAAGGTCCCACTGAGATTTGAACTCAGATCGCTGGATTCAGAGTCCAGAGTGCTCACCTTTACACCATGGGACCTCCTGCACACCTCACCTCTTGACCCTCTCACCAGCCTCCCTCACACTCAGCACCCTGCCTCAGCCTCAGACCTCTCTCTCCACCTCCCGCCACATCCAACACCAACTGCGGCCTCCCTTCACCGCCTCCATGCCCTCTGCAATCACACCACCCTTCAAAGCACCAACACACCTCCCTCTCCCAGCCTCACCTGCCCTCTCTGACAAGCCCCAAACTCCAAACCTCTCACAAGCCTCTCTTGCCCCGAGTACAACAGGCTCTTTCTGCCTCACCACAGCCCCCTGACAAACCACACAGACACCTTCACACACCACAACACCCCTCACCTTCTCTTCTCCAGGCTCAAGCAGCCCAGCTCTCTCATGACTGAGGAGAGGGAAACATTCACGCATCTCTAAAAAGTGGAAGAGAGACCTTCTGGGAAACTAAGAAAAGTGGGAAGGAGGCCAAGGAAGACAAGAGCCTGCCAAGTTGGACTCCAACCCGCTTCTCCCAGGAGTGCTGCCCCCGGAGGGCAGTGCCTTAGCCCACTGAGCCATTGTGACCCCAGCACAGCTCTGCCTTTCCCAGGCCTTCCTCCATTGCCTTGGGACATGGCAAACCCTTGCAGAAGCCCTTGGCCTGTGGTGCTGCCTTGTGGGTACTTCCTGGGGCAACAAGGCTGCTCCGTTCTGCTCTGCTCAGGGCCAGGAAGGTCTCTGGCACACCAAGGCCTGAGCACAAAAAGGCCTTAGCAGAGGATGGTTTCGATCCATCGACCTCTGGGTTATGGGCCCAGCACGCTCCCGCTGCGCCACTCTGCTGCCCTGTGTCCAGGGCTGGCCAAGGACTCACAGACGGACCCTTGGCTTTCAGTTAACAAGGGAATTCACTGGGATATATTCCCACAGAACACACAGGGGTCCCAGCCTACTGCATGGACGACAATAATTACAGGAGAAAGAAGCTTTATGTTTACACTACAGTTCTTTTGACCAACAACATTCATCTTTTAGACTGTCAGCTAATCAATTACAATTGATCACACAATCACTATGTGCTTGTCCCGTGCAGCTGGGGTGCACATATGCTCAGTGGGGTGATAATCATAGTTTTAAATGTCCTCTTCTTTTATGGTCTATGTGGGATGTTCTCAGCTGCTTTCCATTGGGTCTTCAGGTCACCTTTACTGTGAGGGAACAGCTCTTAGTCAGAGGCAGAGTTTGTTCCATTGAGCAGGTTGTAGAGCGGTTGGTGCCTTGCCTTTCCCACGGGCTGTGAGCCCCATGCCCTGCCAGGGCTGTGCTGTGATCCCCAACAGCTCCTGGCTGGTCTCCCATCCTGGCACAGCCGTGCCTTTACTGTGTCCCAAGAGCCAAGGGAAGCCCCAGGCACCAGGCAGGGTACCAAGGACCCTCTCTGGGCCTGGTGCCGTCGCTGTCATGCCTGACACTACAGAGGGTGGAGCTGGTTACCAACTGCCCACGGGCAGGGATGGCCCATCCAGACTGGGCAGTGGCCAGAGTTCAAGGCTGCCAGGAGTCACAGGAGGGCTCAAGGCTGGTAGAGCCTCTTGGTGAGGGTGAGGAATGAGGGGGCAGTGCTGCCTTCTGCATTTTTGAGTTTTGAGTATTTCCTGGTTGCATGTCCCATCCACAGGGCAGAGCCTGCAGCACCCAGGCAGAAGAGACCAAAAGAAAAGCCAGATGGAGAAGGCTGGGATGTGGGAGAAAATGTGGGCAGTGTGTCCCCAGTCTACCTACTACAGGGGGCACTGCACAGGGGAAAGTGTTTGAGTGCAGGGCAGGAAGTCCATGGATCAGCTGCAGCTCCAGCTGCCCTGCTTAACTGGACCTTTCTTTCTTCATTTGTACTGACAATATCTCTGAGGTTCTTTTCCTGCGTAGTACTTCCCTCCCCCTCAGTGCCATGGCTGCAGGGCACACAGCATTGCACCATCACTGAGCTTTTCTGCCATAGCCTTCCAAAGGCCCCTCAGGGTTTCCCTGGTCCTTCTGGGCAGGTTTGCAGCAGTTCCTGCTGTGCTGCTGCTGCTGTGGGGGAAGAGCTGGGAGTTCAAGTGCAGGAGGAGCCCTGTGGGCAGCCCAGAGGGGTGGGAGCTGTGCAGGTGCCAGGTTGGGAGCTGTGCAGGTGCCAGGGGTGGGAGCTGTGCAGGTGCTGGCACCCAAAAAGGCTCTTTGCCCCGTAGTTGGCAGGATTCGAACCTGCGCGGGGAAACCCCAATGGATTTCTAGTCCATCGCCTTCACCACTCGGCCACAACTACCTGCTCCAGCCCTCCCTGCCCCGCTCAGCACACAGCCCGGGCACTGACACCGGTGCCCGGGCACTTCAGGGCAACGCTCCACTCCACATTTGCAGTGGGGACCTTCCCAGAGCCAGATGGGGCCACCTGACAGAGGCCTGAGAGTCATCGCCCTGCAGGCTGGGGCTGCACTGCCCAGACCCTTCTCCTCAGCCAGCTATCTGGGATAGCCTGCCATTGCCATGTGGTGGTGCAGCCTCTGCCATCCTCCTCCTCCTCCCAGGTCTTGAATGAACCAGCTGAGAGCTGACATGTCCCTTTACAGAAGCCTTTGGGAGGTGAAATGTCCTTCCCCACACCAGGGGCTGTTGCATGTTATGGGTGGGGACAGCCCTGACAACAACATCAACATCAGCTTTGCAACCACGCTGGGGGACAGAGGATCAGCAGTCAGCCCCTCACAGCCTTCCAGCATTCCCTGCCTGAACTGGAGCCCAAGTGGAAGACCACCACTATTGCTGCAGTTTTGGAAACAATTCTCAAATGTCTTGGACATTGTTGCCAGGAGTTACCGACTTGGGTTGTAGGCAGGATGGAACCTCCTGCCTAGGAAAGCATCTTGGCACCCTCTAAAGAGCCATCCCTTGAGGTCTCCTGGACTGCTGTAGGCTGTGCCAGCACCTCCCTCTGAGTGGGATGTCTCTGGAAGCTTGAGAATCATCAGGTTGGGATACCTGAAAGAGCACCTCTGACAAGGAGGCCTTGGCTGATACACTGCCCCCACTCACACACTCCTCCAAGTCCAGCCCACACTTCTTGAGAAATGCAAATGGATTTGATGTGAGTATTTCACAAAGACCAAGGGAAATTTTTGATAGCTACATTTACACACCAAAACACAGATGTGCACATCTCTGTGCCTGTAGGTTTGTGATGGAATGAAAGCTTACTGTAAATCTAGAATTAATTCATTTTTATATTTGCAGCCAGTCCTATCATATTGCTTCCTAAATATTGAATCAGTCAATGATCAAGTGCTGCTAAAGCCATTCACCCTCTTTCATTTTGAGTTCATGTCCTTGCTGCTAAGCTTAGGGTGCACTGCTCTAAGCTCAGGGAGCTCTCTCTGCAGCTGATGGTAAGCTCAGGACAGCAGCCAGTGCTCATCCTGGCAGACCAGCTGGTAACCTGAGGGAGGAGGAGAACAAAGGACCACGACTCTCCAGGGATGCTGCACAAAAGGCTTTAATGAGAAGGAGCAAATGCAGTGGAACAGAGCAGAGACCAAGAAAGGCGTTTGCAGGGGTCAGGGAGGGACAAAAATGAGCCCATTTCCCAAGGAGCAAGGGGATGCTGTGCCATCCTCAGCAGTTCATGCTGCAGCGGGGGATAGGCAGACACAGCCCAGACCCCCCCAGACCAAGGGAGCCCCCAGAAGAGATGGGAACCCCCGAGGAGCTGAGGGAGCTGCCAACAGCAGCTGACAGAGAGGATCCCACGGCTGTGTTCTGAGGGAAGGAGGTGAGGATGGGGCCCGGCATGGTCACCACCACGGGGGCGACCTCGATGTAGACGGTGGAGTCAGCGCAGCGGGCGTAACAGGGCTCAGTGCAGCTGCTGGCGAGTGGGGTTGGGCCACAGGGGCCACAGGGGCGTGGGGGACAGGGTCTGCAGCAAGACATCTCTGGGTGAAGGAGGCAGAGCTGGAACACAGAGCAGGGAGCAACAACCTCAGGATTAGTCCATCATTTCCTTACCTCTCTCTGTAGACACACTTTGTTTCAAAACACATTCTCTGCCTACAATTCCTACAACTATCATCTTCCCCTCCAAGTAGAAAATCACAGGCAGGTTGCCCTGGATTAGGAATAAGACCCAGCAGAGAGGGTTTAAGGCATCTGTGGAAAGACTGATCACAGCTCATCTCCAGAAAAGATGTAGCTGTGTTAGAGATGTCAGGGGTTGCACTGGGCCATTTCCTTCCAATGCTTTCTGCTGGGCAGATCCCTGTGCATCAAAGCCCTCTTGATCCCCTTCTGCTGCAGAAAACCCTCTATTCTCCGCTCTCCTCAGCCACCACCATGAAAAGGCTGACAGCCCTTCCACAGTCCTCTGTCAAGGCCAAGCTGAGGCATCCAAGGATCAACCTGAGGAGTGACCATGACAGCCCTTCAGCCCACAGAGAGAGGGGGAGCAGACTCAGGCTTACCTCGTTCCTCGAGGAAAGGGAGGCAAGAGAGGAGGATGCAGAACCTGCAGCAGCACAGCCTTTTATGCTGTGTCCTGAGCTCTGTGGGGCCGCAAACATTCCTTGCCCATGAAACATCTAAACACCTGGTAGTCATCACTTGTAAGGCTTCTTTGCTGATTAAGTCCTTTTGTCTTTCATCTGAAATGTTGTGCTCCCACTTCATACAACACAGATTTGTCTGTTCAATCTAGGAATCATTTAGGGATGACCAGGACTTTGAAGATTATCCAGTTCCAGCCCCCTGACATATTATCCCGAAATTCTGTGGAAGACCTGTTCCAGTGTGTCAATACACTCAGCGGAAAGAATTTGTTTCTCATCTCTCATTTACATTTACCCACTCACAGTTTAGAACCATTACCCCTTGTCCCATCACTACAAATCTTGACCAAATGTTCCTCTGTAGCTTTACTGAATGTCTGAGGATACACTCAATCCCACTCTCCATGTCCCTGACAAAGGACTTAAATAATCCTGGTCCCCAAACCAAGCCCTGAGGAACAACACTTTTCACTCGTGTCTACTTGGACACTGAGCCATCGATCACAACCCAATTCCATCAACCCAATTCCTTAGTCCCTGAGGGTCCCAACCAGATAAGCCGTGTCTCTACAGTTTAGAGACAAGGGTGTTTTGCAGGGTCCTCTTCCATGTTTTGAACTAGTAGATGCCCTTACTGAAGCCCTGTTGGCTGGCACCAATCAGCTCTTTCTTTTCTCAGTGTCATAGCACGGCTTCCAGGAGGATCTGCTCCATGACCTTGCCAAGGCACAGAGGTGAGACTGCCTGGCCTCCCCTTCTCAATTCTCCTGTGCTGAGACTTTTCAAATAAGATGGGGAGTGCTTTAGCAACTTCTTCTGCCAGTCCCTTCAGGACCCTCACATGCATCTCATCAGGCCCCTTGCACTTGTGCACATGCAGGTTCCTTCGATGGTCTTGAAGCTGATTGTTTTCTACAGTGGGTGGTATTTCCTTCTGCCACTCCCTGCCCTTGGATTCTGTCAATCACTGGCATGGCTGGAGCACCTGCCACTGAATGCCAAGGGAAAAATCTCCTCCTTCCCCATGTCAGATGTTGCCATCTTTCACTCCTGTGGATTTACAGCTCCTTGCATCTTTCTTTGTTGTTCTCTGCACCTGAAGAAAGCCTTCTTGTGATTTTTCATGCCCATAGTTTAGTTCAGCTCCAGCTCTGCCTTCGCTTTCCGGATCCCCCCCTTGCACTCCCTGGCCATAGTTATACCCAGATGTGTATTTCTGCCTCCACTGCCTAAGCACTTTGGCCTTTTTGAGCAGCTAAGTGGTCTTGATTTCTGCAGGCTGCCCCCCTGTCTCCCCTTGCACATGGGCCTTCTTGCCCGTGGGGACTGGGATTTCCAGAGCACACAGAGGAATGTCCCACCTCTCATTCATTCCTGCAAAAACCCCACACCCCAACTGACCTGTTTTCCTCAGCGTGTTCACCCAGAGGCCAGAGACGTGCTTGGCCTTCTTTGGGGAAGAGGCTGAGGGCAGGGAGCCAAAGGCTCTTGGCTCTGTGTCCTAGATCAGGGATGGCTTTGCCCATTCCATGCCTTTCGCGTTTCAAAGGGGCATTGGATCAGTCTCCCAGTGCACCTGAGAGTCATTGCCATCGGGAAGAGTTGGGAAAATCCCAGAGCTCCAGGCAAACCTGAGTCACCCAGGGTGGACTTCAGTGGAGACAGTGCCCCAGACTTGGGAATTCCAGGGACAGCAGAGCACGGAGCCTCATGCCTCCACAATTTCTGTTTTCTTCAAAGGCATTTCCACACCTTTGCAGACAATTCCCAAAACACCTGGAATGTCTTTGCAATCCTGTGCTGCTGCTGCTGCTGCTGCTTTCCATGACACTGTCTTTTGGTGGCTGCTCCAAGGGCCCAGGAGGTGCAGGGCACCCCAGAACAGTGGAGGTCAGGAGGGACCACTGGAAGTGCTCTGGTCCTGCTCGGAGCAGGACAAACTTCCCACTCACCTCCTGAAGCTCTGGGCCTTGTCCCATTGTCCTCTGAACACCACCAGTATCAGAGAGGTCCCTGTCTCTTGGGCAGCTCTTCCAGGGCTGCATGGAAGCCCTTGTGTGCTACCAGGAGGTGGGAATGGTTTCTACAGCTGAGCCTCCCAGCTGGGCCACCAGGAGATGCCACTGAGGCTGCCTGCACTGCTGAGCACATGCCATGGCCCCATGGAGAGCACAGGGCTGTGTGCAGGGAATGCCCCTTGCTCTGCATTCCCCTTCCAGAGCAGGGAGTACAAAGCCCTTCTGGGCAGAAAGGCTGGAAAGAGGAGAGAAAGTCTGTCCCAACAGAGTCCCTTGCACTGTAGGTCCTGTGTGGAGCCTTCACTCCTGATCCTGAGAGCTCCTTACTGTCCCTCTCCAGACCTCACCCCATAACCCTGGGATCTGATGCCCTCAGGAATGGTGCCCTTTCTGTGGCACTGCAGAGGCCACATCTGGATTGCTGTGCCCCACTCTGTGTCCCCAGGCACAAGAGAGGGGCTGATGAACTCTCCTAGAGAGAGGGACTGGCAGAGGATGAGGCAGAACAGAAGAGAACAGAAGGGCAGGAGCAGCAAATGCAGGGGATTGCAGAGAAGCACCTGTTGATCCTGCAATTGGGCTAAAAGGTCTGGAAATGCCCTTGACAACAGCAGAGCTTGGAGGATATGAGCTCGGTTATCCCTGGAATACCCAAGTCTGAGGCACTGTGTCCACTGAAGTCCACACTGGGTGACTCAGGCTTGCCTGGAGCTCTGGGTTTTTCCCAACTCTTCCACATCCCGATGACTCCCAGGTTCCCTGGGAGACAGATCCAGTGTCCCTTTGAAATGTGAAAGGCATGGAATGGGCCAAGCCATCCCTGACCCAGGGCAAAGAGCCAAGAGCTAAGTGTTCCCTGCCCTCAGACTCTTCCCCAAAGCTGACCATCCAGGCCTCTGCCCTCTGGGTGGACACGCTGATCCAAACAGGTCACTTGGGGTGTGGGTCTCTTTCAGGGAAGGACGTGGCATCTCTTTGATCACAAAACCAGGCCGTGCTACAGCCCGAGGATTGTAATCAAGTTGCCCTTGGCTGTCCCTTCTTCTGCAGGGGACATCCTACAGCTGAACATGGACTTTCCTTGCCACCTCCCTGGAGAGATGAGTCTCTTCCCTCATATGGGGTCGTTCACTTTGGACTTTCTGCCTCAAGTCACTCACATTCTTCCGTATGTCTGTGATGAGCTGTGGGGAGAAAATGTCCCTCTGAGCCTGAGTGCCTGCACTGAAAGCTCCTGAGAGCTGACCTGAGGTGTCCCTCATGGCTGAATGTAACTGTGACTGGGGCCACGCTCACCATCAAGAAGGAGAAGTGAAAAAGGCAATTGATATTATGCAAACCCATTTCAACTGACCTTGAATGGTAGTCTGAGACCTCCAAGTAAAGTGGTCTTTGGAAGCTGGGACAGAGAGGAATCATTTTCATATTTTGTGTGTGAAACCAGAGAACAATATCTGACATGAAAGAGGCAGGGACTTCATCAGCTACGAGATGTTGGCACATGGTGACTACCAGGTGTTTAGATGCTTCATGGGCAAGGAATGTTTGTGGCCCCACAGGGCTCAGGGACACAGCATAAAAGGCTGTGCTGCTGCAGGTTCTGCATCCTCCTCTCTTGCCTCCCTTTCCTCGAGGAACGAGGTAAGCCTGAGTCTGCTCCCTCTCTCTCTGTGGGCTGAAGGGCTGTCATGGTCACTCCTCAGGTTGATTCTTGGGTGTCTCAGCTTTGCCCTGACACAGCACTGTGGAAGAGCTGTCACCCTTATCATGGCACTGGCTGGGGAGAGCTGGGAAGAGGGGGTTTCGTAACAGCAGAAGAGGATGAAAGGGGTCTGAGGTGCAGGGGGATCTGCTCATCAGAACTTGCACCTGCAGTAATGGAAAGAAATGGCCCGGTGCATCCTCTGTTATCTCTAACACAGCCAGGTCTATTCTGGAGGTGGGTTGTGATCAATTTTACTACAGGCACTTCAACCAGACTGTGCTGGGTTCTATTCCTAAACTGGGGCAGTATTGCAGTGTTGTGCCACTCAGTGTGCAGAGAGGGCTGTATATAGGAGTTGATATACAGAGACAGCTGAAGAAATGATAGACGGACTGATCCTGAGGCTGTTGCTCCCTGCTCTGTGTTCCAGCTCTGCCTCCTTCACCCAGAGATGTCTTGCTGCAGACCCTGTCCCCCACGCCCCTGCGGCCCCTGTGGCCCAACCCCACTCGCCAGCAGCTGCACTGAGCCCTGTTACGCCCGCTGCGCTGACTCCACCGTCTACATCGAGGCCACCCCGGTGGTGGTGACCATGCCGGGCCCCATCCTCACCTCCTTCCCTCAGAACACAGCCGTGGGATCCTCTCTGTCAGCTGCTGTTGGCAGCTCCCTCAGCTCCTCGGGGGTTCCCATCTCTTCTGGGGGCTCCCTTGGTCTGGGGGGGTCCGGGCTGTGTCTGCCTATCCCCCGCTGCAGCATGAACTGCTGAGGATGGCACAGCATCCCCTTGCTCCTTGGGAAATGGGCCCATTTTTGTCCCTCCCTGACCCCTGCAAACGTTTTTCTTGGTCTCTGCTCTGTGCCACTGCATTTGCTCCTTCTCATTAAAGCCTTTTGTGCAGCATCATTTGAGAGTTGTGGTCGTTTGTTCTCCTTCTCCCTCAGGTTACCAGCTGGTCTGCCAGGATGAGCACTGGCTGCTGTCCTGAGCTTAGCAGCAGTTACAGAAAGAGCTCCCTCTGCTTAGACCAGAGCAAGAAAAGCCTGAGTCATTGAGTCTGAGTCTGTAATGTGGAAGATCACGTGTAATTGTTGTCCTCCACGCAGTAGGCTGGGACCCCTGTGTGTTCTGCCAGGGGAGAGAATATCCCAGTGAATTCCCTTGTTAACTGAAAGCCAAGGGTCCGTCTGTGAGTCCTTGGCCAGCCCTGGACACAGGGCAGCAGAGTGGCGCAGCGGGAGCGTGCTGGGCCCATAACCCAGAGGTCGATGGATCGAAACCATCCTCTGCTAAGGCCTTTTTGTGCTCAGGCCTTGGTGTGCCAGAGACCTTCCTGGCCCTGAGCAGGGCAGAACGGAGCAGCCTTGTTGCCCCAGGAAGTACCCACAAGGCAGCAGCACAGGCCAAGGGCTTCCTTTGCCATGTCCCAAGGCGATGGAGGAAGGCCTGGGAAAGGCAGAGCTGTGCTGGGGTCACAATGGCTCAGTGGGCTAAGGCACTGCCCTCCGGGGGCAGCGCTCCTGGGACAAGCGGGTTGGAGTCCAACTTGGCAGGCTCTTGGCTTCCTTGGCCTCCTTCCCACTTTTTCTTAGTTTCCCAGAAGGTCTCTCTTCCACTTTTTAGAGATGCGTGAATGTTTCCCTCTCCTCAGTCATGAGAGAGCTGGGCTGCTTGAGCCTGGAGAAGAGAAGGTGAGGGGTGTTGTGGTGTGTGAAGGTGTCTGTGTGGTTTGTCAAGGGCTGTGGTGAGGCAGAAAGAGCCTGTTGTACTCGGGGCAAGAGAGGCTTGTGAGAGGTTTGGAGTTTGGGGCTTGTCAGAGAGGGCAGGTGAGGCTGGGAGAGGGAGGTGTGTTGGTGCTTTGAAGAGTGGTGTGATTGCAGAGGGCATGGAGGCGGTGAAGGGAGGCCGCAGTTGGTGTTGGATGTGGCGGGAGGTGGAGAGAGAGGTCTGAGGCTGAGGCAGGGTGCTGAGTGTGAGGGAGGCTGGTGAGAGGGTCAAGAGGTGAGGTGTGCAGGAGGTCCCATGGTGTAAAGGTGAGCACTCTGGACTCTGAATCCAGCGATCTGAGTTCAAATCTCAGTGGGACCTTTCTTTACTTTAGCCTTTTGACTCCTTCAGGGCTTCCCTCAGCACACTGACACCTTCACAGCCCTGCTCCAGCTTTGCTCTCAGGAGCACAGTGTGGGAAGCCTCTGATTTTGTCAGGCATCCTTTGTCCTTAGGGAGGCTCTGCGGGCTGTCACCATTCCCCTTCTTTTCCCTGTGTGTTAGCACAGTTTCCAGAAAGATCTGTTCATTTTATAAAGAACAATCCTGCTCCCACTGGCATTCTGAGTGCATAACTGGCCTTATGAAGTACAGTTCAGGCCTTGGTGCCCACCTGGCCATTCTGAGTCCTCATCACCAGCCTGCCCCAGCAGCACGCTGCCCCTGCCAGGTGCAAGCAGCTGCAGTAGCAGCAGCAAAGATGCCTCTCCTCTGGCTGCTGTAGCAAGAGTGAGGAGCCCCGCCTGGAGCCACCTCAGCTGGAAGAGGCCACTGGTGTTGGCAGGGTGTCGCCCAGGGCCCCAGGAGCTGGGGCTGTGTGAGTTTTTCTCACCAGCAGCCTCCTCTGAATGCCCGGCAGAGGCACTGGGGAGGAGCAGGCCTGAGGAGCAAGCCTGGCTGGCAAAACCAGCTGTGTCAGGGCAGGCAAGAGGCAAGCAGGAGCTGTGGCCTCTCCTGCAAGGTTGCAGGGCCAGGGCAGCCCTTGGCCCCTGTGAGCCAACAAAAGGCCCTGTGCGTTGGCCGGGAATCAAACCCGGGTCAACTGCTTGGAAGGCAGCTATGCTCACCACTATACCACCAACGCATCTGCTGGCACAGCCCTGCTGCTCCTGCAGCTCACACACTCCCTACCCCAGCCCCACACCCTCAGGCCTCCTCCTGCCATTCCCACACAAACACCACGACAAGCTGACACACAGCACACGCCTTTCTGGCAGGAACACCTGCCTAGCAAGTCTCCAGCTGCACTAGCCACCCTCCAGCTGCACTAGCCACCCTCCAGCACACAGCACCACCACACACTGACCACCCTTGCAGCACCACCCTGCACAAAACAGCACTCAGCTCCAGGCACACTCTGCACACACCTCTGCTATGCACCACCACTCGAGGCAGCTCATGCTGCCCATGGGGGACACACACATCTCCCTGTCCAATAGACACCTCCAGTCCTCAGCACACACAGAGCAAGAAAACCATCCCACTGTCTCACTTCTTCCTGTCTCTTGCAGTGATGCTGCTGCTGCTGCTGCTGCCGCCTTAGGACATGCTGGGAATGGCACCTCTGCCCATCCACCTTCACACATGTGCCAGCTGGGCTTGTACTGTGCAAGTGGAGGGGCATTTCTGTGTCTATACCTGTGGTGGGGTAAGCACAGACAAACACCCACCCAGCTGCTCTCTCCTCCCCCCTCCTTCAGTGATTGAGGGGCAGAGAAAACAGCACCTCCATGTCAGAGTAAACACTGCAGGCAAGGCAAGGGTATGACTGGGTAGAAAGCAACTTTGCAGAAAAGACAGTTTTTGGGTTTCATCTTCCTTGTCCCTTCCTAGGAGATCATATTACATATTCCCAGAGTAGCACAGTGGTAAGATGTGACACAGAACATGGGAAATTTGGGTTAGATACTTTTTCACCTTTAGGATATTCAGACTTGGAACAGGCTGCCCAGAGAATTTGCCAAAACATCCTTGAAATTTTTAAAAACTTTACTGGACAAGACCTTTTCCAGTTTGCCTACTTTGAGACGAGGAAGGACCAGAGATTGCAAAACTTTCTTCCAAACTACATTATTCTGTGTTTCTACAAAGTTACATTGAATGTGCTGGGTTTTCAAACCTATACTCAGACTGGAGCTGAGCTGCCAGGACCTGTATAGAGGAAATGGTAAAGCCACCTTCCTAGAGAGAGGAATTCCTGTGGGATATACACACTGACCTCTGAACTGCTTGGACTAGAATTGAACAGGTTGCAATTGTAAACAATTGTGGAAATTTTCCCACAGGATTGAAAATAATGATTAAGATGCAAGTTTGG